>NC_087393.1:2358501-3099501 GCF_963675165.1 Halichondria panicea | reverse complement strand
CCACACACGGCATGCACACCCCACCCCCCACACACACTGCACACCCACACACACAGGGCGTGCACACCCCCCCACACACGGCTTCCACACATACACACTCTGTATGTGCACACCCCCCTCCACACATACACACACACACGGCGATCACCCCCTCCCACACACACAACACACACACACACACACCATACACTTGTGTCCTACGGAATAACTCTAATGGTTAGCAAGTGCTACCACCGATAACGGTGTGTGCACACCCATCCACAACAAGGAAAAATGGTGCAACATGTGTTGCCATAGCAACCATGGTTATTACGCCCACCCATTTTTATCATTTTAAATGCCCGGCCAGCGGTGAGATAAAATCCTGATCAGCCCATCTATCATGGCTTGACTAAGCACTATATTATTATAACGATGCTTTCCATTACCACCCAATACATCGTGGGTATCGTTTGGTTGTTTTGATAAAGTGTACCATCGCCTCTGGTATACATTGTATAACCATCAGCCCTATTGTCACCAGGTATCTCTTTAGAACTCTCTGGTGATGACAGTGCGAGTAGGATACCTCCCAAAGGGCTTTATGCCAGACGCTGGTGAACTGTCTGGGACTGAGGACATGCATGACATGGACCTAGTGCTATGGACTAGGACGGTGAAAGACCAGGAGAGGGCTCACTGTGTGAGTAGTATAGTATAGCTAGAATATCAGTAGTGTAAGTATAGTATAGCTAAAATAGAATTAGCAGTAATGAACAGTCTTTATGTGAGCTTGTAAATTTCATAGATCGTTCACCGAGCCGACCGTCTGATGGAAGTGTGTCACTGTCCAACGATGACGGAGATGAACTTCCTGATGACAAAAGTGTGTCATCGGGTGATGGACTGTCCGGCGACGATGAAAGTTTGTTGATGTCTGACAGTGAAGGTACCATACTGCGAGATACCTGGTATCACACTCACACTAGCTGTGAGACATCGCCATTGCTGTCCTATCCTGACTCTGCGCACTTAAGGCCACATTCCAATGCCAAAATTTACACTATGTTCATACTATGTTCATACTGCTGTTATGTTCATACTATCCAAAATGAAGTTTTTAAACTAATTAGCCCATGGCCACTTTCAGAAAGAGAACTGCAAATATGGCATATGTACAAAGTCAATTTTTTTACTTAAACAAGTAGCGATAGAGTATGTATCACAGGGAAAAAACATGTGTTTCCAAAATATTTACTGCCAGGAAATGTTATTGGAAATGCCTATTCAAGTTTAATTCAGAATTTGTATTCAATAAATATGACGATGCATTGTTTCCAGTATAGTTGGAATCCTGACATTTCTTGCAACGTTTTATTGTAGTTTTGTGGTACATAAACATGTTGTTTCAGTTGATATTTCTTATATGAAGAATTCTGGTATGTAGTGTAAAGTTTAGTTTAATGCTCCATAAACTTGTTGTTTCAGAGCCATTTCTTGCAACGGAATTGTGGTATATTATTGCAGAAATGTGTTATTTCAGCACTGTTTCTTATAGGCGATTGACTTCACTCGGTACAAGTGGTTGCACAACATAATTATTCACTGGTGATATCGATCACATAATAGAAAGGTTTGTGAAGGTATTATGTAACTATATAACTATATATTATGCTTGCTACGTCGTGTGTCTTCAGCTCATTGAATGATTGTTGGAGGTATAATTATAAGCTTTTGGTCACTTACAATCACAACTGTATAATTATAATATACATGCAGTTAATTTCAATAAAATATACAGCAAGTTCATCGTGGTCCAAGCTTTCTTCTACAACAAAATAATATAATACTTAGTAAGTGAATGACGAAAGGAGGAAAAGAAAATCTAAGGATTAGTGGACGGATAGTGGAACTATCCAGGCATTATACATTATACAGCACGCACACAAGCCTTTCAACAAGTAACTGACATGTGGGTACATAAGCTAGAGTAAAGTATCAATCACCGGACGTCATCATATGTCGGACACCGATATCATCAAAACTACAAAAGATACAGACACGATTCAAAGACCATTTTAAAGCTAATGTATTATACTATCTATTCCCCAAATTGTGTAGTTATACTGTGAAAATTGTTTGTTTTACAGCGGTGGTAGCGATTGTTACGTAAGTTCGGACAGTGCTGATATTCTCACCAGTAAGGACTCCTGCGAAAATGTAAGAACTGAGCACTATAGCGGAACTCTTTAGCTAGCTGCAGACCAAAAATGAAGCTCAAACTCCTATCAGGCTCTGCACTACACTCAGTTGAACTGGTAAGGTATCTCGATCAATAAATCGCTGCGGTTATGATCAATACAGTGCTGCTGGGCTCAAAATGATTATCAGACTTTGCATATTATACAACTTGCTGACTCTATTAACCCTTTCCCGGTCTTGGACGACATATGTCGTCCAGCGGACTGAGATGTTTAAAAATTTGCTGTGCGGGCTGTGTTGGAGCTATGCGCGGTACCAGCACATGCGCATTGAGCTGCTCTTTCACGTGGTATTTTCAACATCTTGCTTCGAGGTACGCTTCGTGCAGTACCGTCGAAAGAAAAGTGACCGTTTGATGATGAACAACCTCAGTGGGGTTCTAGAGCTGCTAGACAGTGAGGATATCGATGCCTTGTAGAGTGAGATGTAGAGTGAAAGGACAGTGACTGGGATCGTAGCTAGGTAGGAAGCTGCTAAAAAATAAAGAGCCTGAAGGATTTCAGAGTAGCATTTGTACAACATACTAGTTAGTACGGATATCATGAGCCACCATTGAACGTGAAGAACGTTTCCCGGGAAAAGGGCGTCTGCTGATACGACCTCGCAGAGAAGTTTCAGCAGATCCTGATCGACCGTGAGAACATTGAAAACACTTACTTAGTGTCTATAGTTACTTTGTGCCTTCGTATAATATTGTTTGTGTACATAATTGTGCTAATTAGTTGGGGGTGGTCAGTTGCTAGATAACGATGATGATGTCATGGTACCCCCGGGGTCTGGGCTACCTGTAGGAAATAGTTACGAGTGGTTTCAATGTACGAGTGGTTTCAATGTATGGTTCATAAGATATGGATTTTTAAAGAAAAACATGTATTTATTCTGTATTATATTCTGTATTATATATTCTTGTTTTAATTAAAGGGTTATATAAAACAAAACGTATACAACAAAACGTATACATCAATCATGATAAACAATGTTCAATGTTCTTTGTTTTACGTTTTACTCTGATAACCACACTGTAAAAACAAAACATATATTTTCAGATATCATACTGGAAATGTTGCTGAGAATAAACAATTGCACACATTGACAGGAATAACTTTTTTACCTCATCCACACTTTTTTTGGCTCGCATGACTTTGTATAATACGAAGTCTCTATAGTTACATAATTTGTATTGTGAACAGAGCAGAGTGCATAATAAAAATTAGTGTCTTAGTGTCTTTTTGTATACCCTGAAAAATGAAAATGTTCTGGCCACACACCTTTGATGCCGTGGACAGCGGAGGTATAGTCTCGTTAGAATATAAATGAAAACACAACACTGTGACTGGGAATTAAACTATAACCTTTGACTCCCAGAGTGCCCTCTTCTGAGTGTCATTTTGAACCCTGAAAAATTTATTCCACATAATTATAAGCACGTTCAATAATAACTTTGATGCCTTGGACAATGGAGGTAGTCTCGTCAGAAGTAGCTAGAATAGATTATTAAAACACAACACCTCTGGATACTTAAGGCCTGGGTCAGGACTGACAACATTAATTTTATTCATTGCCACCATTTAATGTAGATTCATAATGTTTATTAATGTTATTCATTGCAAGTGAAGTCACGTGTCCAAGGTACTTGCTGCTGGAACTATTCTCCAATATCTTTAGCCTCGATCCCAGGCCGCACTTCCCGCTAGGGAAGTTGGGCCTGGTATCAACTGCTTGCGCATGCGCTAATATCCCCCCCGGTATCTGGGGGCTTTGGATAACATCGTTTATGCTCAGTAAAACTATGACATCACAACGAAAGGAAGTGGATTGAAGGAAGTAGATAGAAAGTTGGATTGAAGGTTTCTAGCCCATTGGATAGCATTCTCTGATAGCTACCCTTAGCCTGCTATGTTAACAAAAGACTCACAGCCTGCAACAGTGTGGATGACGATCGTCTGAAAGGAGTGACGGCTGATAAGAGCCTATATGGACAGGCCACGCCCATTTAACACTAACTTTGGTGAAAGTCTACTATACTTATACTACTGCTACTGATTCTATCAGAAGAAAATAGCAGTACAACAAACCTACACAGCTCTGTTTCTAGCTAGCTAGCCAGCTATATAGCTCTGTGTATGACTTTTAGGATATTTTCTCTGATGTATCCAGTATTATAGGAATATTTACGGGGGGAAAATCCAATATTATAGTATTATAAAAATATTTACGGGAAAAAAATCCAATAATTTGGCGCATGCGCAAGCAGTCGATAGCAGGCCTTCTTTCAAAGGCCGGTGAAGGAGGCTACAATATCTTTAGCAACAAATGTGGTTGGCTTACACGAGGTAAGAGTACTTGTTTAGGCAGGTTGTCATTCTAGCTGGGGAAATTAATATGTGTGCTGGCTTCTATAGCCACTCTAGAGGTAGGCTATGCTGTGTATCTCAAGAATGCAGTAACTTCTACTCTTCCCCAGCTAGATTAGCTCATCTAGCCTTGTTTTTGAATTCATGTCCACATTTGTAGTTCTTCTTACAAAACTGCCATGACGTCATCACCATTTATGGGACTAATTAGCATAATTGAATTAAGCTATAGTTTTTTGGAAAAGAAAACATTGAGCTTCAATTTGCATCATTTTGATGCAGCATACACGTATATTGCAAACATAGTGTAAATTTTGGTATTTAAGGCTAGACCCGGGCCTTAACTACCCAGAGACTGCATGTGACTGGAAACCTTTGACTTCCAGAGTGCCTTCAGCCTTGGGTTCTGGTTCGCTCCCTCTTTTGAGTGTCCTTTTTGACTTGTATGACTTTCATACCACATATATACGTATGGGCATGTTTAATATCTTTGATACCTTTTGCAGACGTAGATCTGCATGAACCATTGGTGGTAGTCTCGTCAGAAGTACTGTGACTGAGCAACATAAACAAACATTTGACGCCTATACAGCCTCTCTTCATCTTGGGTTCTGAAAAATTTAAGACTTTTGTGCCACGTGTATTAACCGATTACACTTCAGAATGCTCCGTCTCACATATCAATGTGGTATTGGTCTCCAATTCCGCTCAATCAGCTTTTTTGTAGATTACACATTCGTTTAAATAGATATAGTTGCGCTAAATAGAAAGTACGTCCTGCCCACGTTGTCCACGTGGTACTCACACTATAAAAGTCGCGCATCCCTCATAATCATCGGCCTTTTTTCAAGCTCGATCATTTCAAGTTTTAAGTTTCATCCTTCAAGTATCCTAACAAGAGAAGAGGCAGCAGAGCTCTTCCGTTCCGTCGGCATAGACCAGCAACAGATCGACGCCATACTCGATCATCCTATGGAGCAGAGCCCCAAGACTGCTGGCACAGTGGAGCAGAGCTCCAAGAACGCACAGAGTCCTTGAGATGGTGACGGGCCTGAGCCAGAGGCTTACTCGCCTGGAGAACACTGGACCCTCTACCGAGGAATCACAGTCTTCTCCACCAGCCCTCCCCATCGTGAGTGGAACCTCATGGGCAGATCGCCCAAATGATTCATCAGAGATGAATTACCAGGATGAGTCCTACCGTTACAACGGATACTGGGACGAACCAGAACCACCTGCAGCTCTAATGGACGTGTCAGAGAACACTGCTGCACTTCTGAAGGTTTTCGGAAAAGTAATTTCCAACCAGGAGAGGCAGAGCCTCAGGAAACCCTTCCCTGCTCCCAGAGTGGACCATACAAAGTGCCCTAAGCTGGACAGAGTCCTGAAGGGAAACATCTCCAAGGAAACTAAGGACAGAGATAATATGCTGGCAAAGGCACAGACCCTATTCCTCGATGCAGTAGCCCCACTCTCAAACCTCCTCGAGAGCGTTAATACCGGGAATTTGACACCTGAGGCGTCAGCTAATGCTGTGAAAACAGCTCTCGGACAATGCAGGAAAGGGTAGCCTCAACAAAGATGCCAGCTCCCTGGCTGAGGACAATGAGATATTTACAGAGGCAACTCCAATGCTATTTGGAGAAGGGTTTGAGCAGAAGCTCAAGAACCATGTGGAGGCAGTAAGATGCCTCAGAAAATCCTCCACAAACTCTGGCGGCAGCAGCAGCCAATTTTTTTGAGGGAGCCGCTGCCACGGGAACTACCAACGTGGGGGCGGCCAGAACAGAAGGTTTATCAATGCACGTAAAAAGAATTTGTTATCCCAAATGTGGAACATGGGCATGGCAATAGAACTTGCCGCATGACATGCCATAAAGAATTGGCGGGCAATTACCCAGGACAGCTGGGTTCTGGGAGCAGTAGCGGGTTTCAAAATCTCCTTCGTGGGACAACCCTATCAAACACAACCCCCGACAACGTCGGCGCAAACCATGGCAGACCAAGCTACAGTCAATGATAGAAAGAAAAACAGGCAATTCAAACATCAACCCCCAGAGCTCCAACTCAGTCTACCCCTACTCAGGTGCATTAAGGACTGGGACCTTCAATTATTGCTGAATTTGCAAATTATAAGCCCCGCCCACACGGTCCCCATGGTTCCGCCCACGCATTCATTACTTCAACGTACCACTCCCTTTTCATTTTGCAGTAATTCAGCTAGTTTAGAGAAGTGATTTAGTCGGCGTTTAAAACACCCTCTAGTAAAGCTTGCGAGGCAATAGATGACTTCCATAAGCCTTCCTTAGCTGATTTATCCTTGTACTTTGTCAAAAAATTGTTGACCGTGTCCCTGGGAAGCCTACTATCCAAGATGAGACTGCTACATCAAACAACTTTCTGTTATTTCTCCCTTGCAAAGACCAGGAGGGCTAAGCGCTAGAGTGAGTTGTTAGCTTAGATAGAACTAAGTATAATGAGCAGCAGCAATAGCTAGTAGCCTTAGTGTTTAAACGCCGATTTTTCAATAGAAAAGTGAAATAGTGCTTCGACAAAACGGACCACCCCCACTGATCAATTAGTGGGCGGGGCTTCATTTTAATATTTTCCTAGAGAATGGAAGCCAGTGTTTCATTTCATCATAAAAGTTTTACACAGATTAATATACACAGTAAACAGCAGCAGGTTGAAGTGCCTCTTATAAATGTCTTTTTTATGTTGGTCCCAGTCCTTAATGCACCTGAGTAGCGAAGCTCAAGAAGATCCGATCAGAGGCCAGAGGTCTGTCGGGTCTTCAGCATACTACTGCAAGAAAACTATCTCAGTTCCTAGGGAAACTGACAGCAGCCACCAAGGCAATTCCCCTGGCCCAACTATTTTACAGGGGACTCCAAAGAGCCCTCAATGCGAGTCTAGAAGACTCTCACCAGGACTACAATGCCACCCTCACAATCTCGGAGGAGATTCAGTTAGAACTGATATGGTGGGAACACCACCTCCAGGAGTGAAATGGCAAGTCAATGATGACCCATCGCCCCTCACTGACCATAGAGTCAGACCCGTCAAAGAAAGGGTGGGGGGCAGTTTGTTCGGGACAGAGAACGGGGGGGCCATTGTCAACGAAAGAACGGTCATGGCACCTAGAGGCGTGGGCAGTGTTCCTAGCGGTCAAGTCCTTTGCCAGGGACAGGCAGGGAATCACTATCCTACTGAAGATAGACAACATGACATCAGTCGCCTACATCAACAATCTGGGGGGGACAGTGTCCCCCAATATGAACAGGATAGTCAAAGAACTATGGCTGTGGTGTCTCCAGAGGGACATTCACCTCCAAGCGGAGCATCTAGCGGGTGTGCTAAACACAATAGCGGACGAGGAATCCAGAGTGATGAAAGACAGGTTCGACTGGATGCTAGACCAGAGAGTCTCCAAACTATCCAAGCACGAACGGGTCCACTGTCCATCGATCTATTTGCATCGAGACTGACAACACAGTTGCAGAACTTCTTCAGTTGGAGACCGGACCCAGAGGCAATAGCCTGCGATGCATTTTTTCAGATTTGGAGTACCATTCAGGGCCACTTATATGCCAACCCTCCATGGCCACTGATAGGGAAGGCACTGAGCAAAGCGATACAGTGTCGCTGATAATTGTGACCCCTGTCTGGAAAGCAGAACCATGGTACCCAGTACTTCTATCCCACTTCTATCCCACCTGATAGACTTCCCATATCTAATCAGTCGGAGCCAGGACCCAACATCCCCACAAACGATACCGAAGGTAGAACCTCAACTAGCTGTGTGGTCTATCTCAGGAAACGATTTTCTGACCAACAAATTTCTAAAGAGGGTCTGCTGCTGGCATCTTGGAGACAAAAGTCAGCCAAGTCTTACGACTCACTACTCTGCGCACTTAAGGCCTGGGTCCAGATTTCAACACCAAAATTTACACTATGTTTATACTGCTGTATTATTTGCAATATACAGTGTATGCTGCATCAAAATGATCCAAAATGAAGCTCAATGTTTTCTTTTTCCAAAAAACTAATTAGCTTAATTCAATTATGCTAATTAGTCCCATAAATGGTGATGACGTCATGCCACTTTCAGAAAGAGAACTGCAAATACGGCGTTGAAGATGCCAAGATTAAGCTTCAAAAACAAGGCTAGATGAACATCTCATAGCTAGGTACTAGTATCCTTGATGGGAAGAGTAAGAGTTATTGTATTCTTGAGATACACAAAATAGCCCACCTCTAGGGTTGTAATATTTCGGAGAGAGAGCTATTCCATGCACTGAGGTGCTACTGCTGACTAGGATTATATTAGATAGTTCAAACGTTAACACTTATTTCGATTTTCACAGTGAGATACTTCTCAACGCACATGACATTACGTAATGACAGTAAACTATAAATAGATAGCCAATGAAATTGTCCAACACACTCCCCACTTTGACACGCTACGTGGTCAACTAAAATGTGTAAAGGCTAACAATTAAAACGTTTTGTGTTCACATGTTCATATTCATTATTTGTCAAATTCCATTATCAGTGTCGAATTCCATATCAGAGGCTGCCTGTGCTAGAATACGGTCACGAGCCAATGCAGCAGCAGACCTCTTTGGTCTCAGCGAAACGTTAGTTGATTGGTCGGGATTCTTGCTGTCGTCAGTGGGTTCCAATGCAGGATCGTCCGACACAGGATCAGCTGGTGGGGCCGCCTCAAGTGGGTACAAATGCTGGATGGGCCTGTTCATTACTGATGTGCGTCCCTTGTTACTGATTCTAACACTAGCTGCCCTGATTTGGCCATCGGCTCCAACTAGTAGTCGTTCAATTCTTCCGAGCTTCCAAAAGCTACAGGGTTGGGCATCTGAGTAAACAACAACAACGTCACCTTCAGTGATTTGTGGTTCTCCATTACTGCGATAGTGACGGTGCGCTTCACGCAATTCCACCAAATATTCTTTTCTCCATCTTTTCCAAAAGGCATCCAATGGGCATCCAATGAGTGATTAAGATGTTTCAATCGAGCATTTAGTTGGTAACTGTCTACTTCGCAATCAGTATCCTCGTCACAAAATAGGTGGTCCGGAAAGCTCATAAGTCGTCGGCCAACAAGCAGGTGTGAAGGTGTGAGAGGTTCATCCAAATCATCTGCAGAAATGTAGGTGAGTGGTCTAGAGTTTAGCACCATCTCAATCTCTACCAAGGCAGTCAGCAATTCGTCATACGAAAACTTGGCTTGACCTAAAGCCTTCCTCAAGCAACGTTAAGTCGATCTGACAAGTTGTTCAAACAAGCCTCCCCACCATGGGGCCCTTGGGACATTGAATCTCCATTCACAACCAGTTCCTTCCAGATAGTTCTGTACTTCTGGGCTGGATACGACCCTCTTGATGGTCTTGGCTGCTGCTACAAAAGTCTGCTGCTACAAAAGTTTTGCCATTATCAGATATCATCATTGCAGGTAAGCCTCTCCTCGCGCTAAACATTTTGAAACTTCGTATGAATGTGGGTGCCGACATGTCACTCACAAGGTCCAGGTGGATAGCTCTGGTAACACAACAAGTGTATAATACTATCCAAACCTTCGTTTGCACTCCACCAGGATGCTTGACGTACAATGGTCCAGCAAAATCAACACCAGTGCTCGTAAAGGGTGGTGCTTCTTGAACTCTAAAAGTAGGCAGTGGGGGGGGGTGGGGGGGGTGGTGGTACTCGGCAGGACATTCCTTCGTGTCGTCTGCAGGTGTTGCAACTGTGAAGAACTTGCTTGACTACACTTCTTCCCTTTATCACCCAGAATCGTGACCTGAGTTCGGTGAGGGTCTCCTTTACACCGTTGTGTAGCACTCGACTATGAGATTGACGGATATACATTGTTGTCAGAGGATGGTCACTCGGCAAAATAATAGGGTGCTTGGTCGAGTATGGTAAAGTTGCATTGGCAATTCTCCCTCGACTTCTCAAAACTCCATGTTCATCTTCGAAAAGGAACAACTGCTTCTCCCACATTAAGAAATTCTTGTGATCTCTCAGCAACAGTTGTGCTTCCTTTATTAGGAGTACTTCGGCAATCATTCTTTCATTTTTACAAACTGTGGTAGGAGATATGAGTCTCTTCATATAGGAAGAAAACTTCAATACGTAGGTGAGAACATTGACAAGTTTGTTGATATCGCTAAAATTATTGACCTGAATGAGGTTCGTAACAGAAGACTCCTCGATTGTCAAAAGACCATGTACGGCTCGTTTCTCGCTTGCCGGGAGCTCTTCGAGGCATTCCGAGGGAAGGTCGTCATCGGTTGCTTTGTCAGAATACCTAAATGGCATGCTAGGACCATCTCGCCACAATTTGTTCACCAATAATTCGAGAGGTGTAGTTCCCCTTGAGGGCACATCAGCAGGATTTTCAACGCCTGGTATGTGATTCCAACACTCAACTGGGAACAGGTTTCGAATTTCTGACACTCTGTTTTGCACGAACGGCTTCCATGACTTTCCTATATTTCTTATCCAGCATAGAGCGACTTGGGAGTCAATGAAGCAGTGAAAAGAGGATATCTCAATCTCTGGGTTCAAACTCAATTTTGTCGTGTTCATTAATCTTGCGAGCAATACTGCTGAGAGAAGCTCAAGTCTAGGTACAGTTTGTTTCTTCAACGGTGCCACTCTCGTTTTGGCAACCACAAACCGCATGTGAGTCTTGTCTTTGGTCTCAATCAACAAATAGATAACTGCAGCGTACGCTGACAGTGAGGCATCACAGTAGCCGCAAAGCTGATAGGAAAGCACTTCACCTTGCACAGCTTCCAGGTAGCATCTAGGAATTGTCAAAGGCTGCGCATCTTCCAAAGCCAACACGAGTTTGCTCCACTGCGTTATCGAGGCCTCCGGTATTTTCTCGTCCCAGCCAATCTTGGCCTTGCATAAAGACTGCATGAACACCTTGTATCTCACTACAATTGGGGCCAAGAATCCTAATGGGTCATACACCCTCCCGATAAGGCTGATGACGTTCCTTTTGGTGGGCTCCAGTCTTCGGGCTTGTTCAGCCAAATCGGCTAATGAGAAGATAATCTGATCTGAGGTGATATTCCACTTCAATCCAAGAATTCTTTGCTCAGCATTGCAAAGTTCTCCATTGCCACTCAGTGTGGACTGTGAATATGTTTCCATTGGCTTAGGCTCATCTTGATGCTGTGCCGACTCCTCGAGGTCCACCTTAGCTTGCAATCTCGTTGCATTAGTGTAAAACTTTCGCAAGTTGAATGCACCCGTCTTCAGCAAGGTTTTAGCTTCACTGTACAACTGATAAGCTTGCTCTTCCGATTGTGAACCTGTTACAATATCATCGACATAGATCGACCGTATCACCTTGGAAACAATTTCACGGTGTGTGTCCGCGTGTATTTCAAGATGGTGTCAGATGGTGGCGTTCAACAAGAAGGGGCTGGCATTCACCCCAAATACCACTCTAGCGAACCGATACACAACAATTCTCGGCTCGTCCTTAACTGCATCGTCCACCCACAAGAACCGCAAGAAATCTCGATCCTTAGCTGCCACAGATATCATAAGAAACGCCTTTTCGATATCGGCTGTTACAGCAACTCGATGGGTTCTAAACCGACAAAGAATGTCAAGGATTTTTTGATCGAATTTCGGTCCTTGGTCCAGACAGTCGTTGAGAGAGGGCCCACTCGTTTTGGCCGAGGCATCGTAGACCACTCGCACTTTCGTGGTCGTTTTATCCTTTCGGATTACTGGATGATGAGGTAAATAGTGTACATCGGGCCTGTTTGCCAAATCCTCTACTAATTCAACGATCCCCTGCTCAAACTGCGTCTTGATCACCATGTCATACTCGCGTAGTACATCTGGGTCGTGTCGGAGGCGTCGAAGCAACCCCTTCAATCTCTTCAAACTAAGCGCGTAGTTGTTGGGAAGGTCCAGTCTCGGTGCCTTCCATGGAAGTTGAACTTCGTACTATTGTGTCACGAAGTTTATCGTACAGTGATCGATCTGTGTTTGGGATTCCAGTTCCCAAAACGATCTCATCGTGTCATTCAGCATCTTTTCCTCAAATCCTTCACAAGTGATGTGCAGCGAATGTGTTATTAAACCGTGAGAATCCATACTCGGAGTGGAAATAGGACCAGAGAGAACCCATCCGAGTCTCGTTTCGATGGCAACTGGCCCGTTTGTTCCTCTCTGCAGTGCTCCGGTTACGAGGTCCCAATAGTGATCAGACCCAACTAGCATATCCACATGGATTGTCTCAGCGTCTTCCGGATCGTCAGCAAACTCTAATCCACTCAAGTGTGGATATGTCCTTCTATAGTCAACGAGGGGATGAGGCTTTAATGGCTCACAGATCGTAGGTACAGTGAACAGTGAGAGACTTTGCGTCTCCCCATTCTTCAGCTTGAGCCCTAGTTTTACATATTCACAGACACTGTCACCATTCTGGGCGGACCCAAATGTCATGATAGTCATACGTTGTTCTCCTGCAGCGGTCAACTCGAGTCGGCTCCTCGCACTGTTTGTAATGTATGATCTCTGGCTGCCAGTATCCATCACCATTCGAACACTCAAAGAGGTTGACGGACAGTCTGGATTGTATGCAGTGGCTCTTGCTGTTCGAAGAAGTACAGGTGTACTAGAATACGTCCATAATAATCCCGTTTTTGGTAGCTGGAAAGGGGGGGCTTCAGGGTCGAGCCCTCCTGTACGAGGTGATTCCTGTTGTTTGTTTTCTGGTGCCTTTCGCCTAGGTTGGCCTGAACATATCGCGACATGATGCCTTCCTTTGTAACTACGACACTTGATTCGGCTGCGGCAGTTCCGGGACACATGCCCCTTTCCAAGACATATGTAGCATCTACCAGTTCTTCTGATAACCTCGCGACGAGACTCAATGCTTGCAACCGTTCGACAATCTTGCGAAGCATGCTCTCGTTCACAAAAGCAGCATTTGAGTGTGGTGGTCTCGGTAAATAGTGCCGCTCCAGTCGGGTGTTCCTTTGGTCGACGGGTTTCAGTTCCCCGTGTGGGTTCAGAATTCGCCCGTGTTGTCGACTGTTCTCGAGCCTGAACCTCCTCTTCAATTACACCCAATAGCTCTGTAAAATCCCAACTTTCACTGTCTCCAAACTTTCGACTAGCGATTAATCTCAATTCGGACGGTAGCTTACTCATTAAAACAGATGATAACAACGATCCATACGACTCGGCACTGACCCCTAACGATTTGAGGCTTCGTACGTTCGATTCGATCACATCGTATAATTGTCTGATCCCTTTGGTATCATTCTGGGAGGCCACCCCATCGACATGTAGCAATTGCTCCATGTGTTTATTTATGATAAGTTGTTTATTACCAAATCGCTTTTGCAATAGATCGATCACTTCGTCATAATTAGCATCTGTGAGGGTCAAACCAGATATTGCCTCGAGGGCCGTATTAGACACCATAGACCTCAAATAATTAAACTTATCAACCTTTGAAAGCTCGGGGTTCTCATGAATTGCACACTTATACGATACGAGTCCCAAAAGGGAGTCCATTGAGTTAAAATCCCATTGAAAGGCTTAATCAATAATTTAGGTAGTCTGACCTTACTGCTGGCATAGCCCATTGCAGGTGTAGTCCTTGCAGGGACCCGAGATGTCACTGGAGCCTCAATCTCGATCAGGCTGGCGTAGACACGCTCCTTGTAGTTGTCAGCTCGCCCAATCTCATCCTCCAGTTCATCATCTCCCACAAGCGTCACAAGCGTCAGAATCTCAGCATCCAGTAGCTTAATCTCCTCCAGCTTCTCCTTGAGGCTCATGCTTAACTGGTTCAACACAGCTCGTTGTGGTTCATCTCCAGAGCTCAGCATCTCCTCTACTCTCGTCATTATCCTAGTGGCGGACGCCTTGTGGCCGCCTCTCACTCTCCTCTTCCGCGTGTTAGTTCTTCCGCCATTGGAGGTCACGTTCTTCAATTTTGGAAGTTTCTCTAAACGGCTCTTCACAGCTTAGTAGCTCGATCCGGCTCGAAGGACCATGTAATATGAGCTATTCCATGCACTGAGGTGCTACTGCTGACTAGGATTATATTAGATAGTTCAAACGTTAACACTTATTTCGATTTTCACAGTGAGATACTTCTCAACGCACATGGCATACGTAACATTACGTACTGACAGTAAACTATAAATAGATAGCCAATGAAATTGTCCAACAAGGGTGGCTGTCAGAGCTAAAGAAGCTAGCATAGCTAAGAAAGTTTTGGACATTTTTACTTCCCATCAAGGAAACATAATCATAACAACATACTCTATCTTTTGAGGGCCTAAACAGCTACTCTTACCTTGTTTAAGTCCGCCGTATTTGTTGCCAAAGATAATCTATAATAGTTCTAGCAGCTAGCTAAGCAAATACATTGACCTTATGACGTCATGTGCAATGAATAACATTAATAAACATTATGAATCTCATTAACACTACATAATCTACACCATCTACATAAAATGTAGGCGATGAATAAAATTAATCTTATCAGTGCCTGACCCAGGCCTTAACTGCACAGAGTATTCAACAAGTGGGTTTGCTGGTGTAACCAAAGGTCTACTGATCCCATTTCAGGACCTATAAGCGAAGTGGCAAACTTCCTAGCAGATCTTTTCCAGAAAGGATACGAGTACCGATCCCTCAATGCATATTGCTCGGCAATCTCTTCAGTCCATACAGAAATAGAGGGATGCAGCGTGGGCCAACACCCTTTGATTAGTCGTATCCTGAAAGGAGCGTTTAACTCACGTCCCCCAAAACCTCGCTATGAAACCATATGGGATGTAGCCCAGGTGTTGAGATGGAGATGGATGGAGAATCTGGGTCCCAATGATTCTTTGTCCATAGCGGACCTATCTGAAAGGTTACCATGCTACTATGTCCAATGCGCTCTAGTGACCTGGCGCAACTGGACCTTTGTTTTCGTCGCTATCTCCCAGAGGGAGTGTGTTTTCAATCAAGTGGCCTTGCGAAGCAAGACAGACCAGGAAAAGTAAGAACAGAGTTCTTCTTCCCAAAATTCGACCAGAAATCCATTGTATGTCCGGTAACAACCCTTAAAGCTGCTACAAGTGGGGTCAGGACGTCCGACGGCGAGCAAAAACTCCTTTTAGCCGTAGTAAAACCACATAAGCCGATTGCTCCATCTTCAGTCGCTCGATGGCTCAAGATGGCCCTGCAAAAATCAGGGGTGAATATCTCTATATTTAAAGGGCATTCGACAAGAGCAGCATCTGCCACAGCGGCAGTATCTGCGGGTATCACTGTAGCAGAGATTCTACAAGCTGCAGACTGCAGACTGGAGCTCAGAGGGTATTTTCCAGAAGTTCTATTACAAACCTTCCAGAGATGTAAGTTTTGGCACTGCGGTGCTCTCTACAGAATAGGGTATGAGCTACAAAGAACCACATTGAGACGGAGCATTCTGAAGTATAATTACAGAATGGCTCAGCCCATGAAGTGGGCGCCAGCTATTCTGGATTATATGAGGAATGTGAAGTCGAGCATATCAATCACCCACCCAACGCCACCCTATGATTATATAAGTATTATTTACTGATTCAGTCCGTATCCTAGGTGATGTCCAGTAATTATATTATATAATTACTTCCCCCAGGCACTATTCTTATAATCTACTTCCTCAGCAGATTTGAATTGATATGATGCATCTTGACAAAATTTGGTACATTGCACACAATAAAATTCAAAAATGTTGTGTAAGCTTGACAGTATTGAACTGAACTAGCTGAAGCCTGTAGTCAAATTCTTGCTCTGTGCTTTCTCAGTAGTCAAGGCTGTGGCTCAGAAGTAGAAGTAGACTGTGGTGTTGTTGACAATAACAGACTAGTTCAGAGCTACAGTACAGGTAGCTAGCTAGCTAGCTAGCTACATGTACAAACCTCGCAGCTGCATTTAGTGGTGGGCGGGTCTGGTCAAAGTTTATGCATGGCTTCCAGCTAGCTGAACTTAGCTAGCTCATGTAGCTCCACAGTAGTACTGCTAGTTCTATGCCTGTAACTGTTCTAACTGCATAATTCTGAGGCTGTGAGAGCAAGTTTGACTGTCTCCACTGATGTTCAAATGACTGTTTTGCTGTTTTTGCAGTAAATAAATCAGTTGACTGGTTGCCTAGTAATTATGGTTTATAAACAACCTCAGCCTCGGGCTGTGCCCTCGGCATTGGTTGTTTATAAGCCATAATTACTAGTCAACCAGTCAATAACTATAACTTAATTGCCGAGGCTTTCAAAAGGCCGATGATTATGAGGGATGCGCGACTTTTATAGTGTGAATACCACGTGGACAACGTGGGCAGGATGCACTTTCATATTTGGCTTTCCTTTCACTGATGAGCACGCTGGCCATGTGCTCATTTCCGAATTCCACAAAATTCCCTTTCGACCTTGCTTTGTGTGTGCAAGCTTCCCTTTGTAATTAATGACATGGTTCTATCACTTTCACCTGCTGATAATTTGGCAGCTTCTGTTAACTGCATGCAGAAACACCATTTCGACAAGTAGCTAAAGTCTTGAAGTATTGTGCGGCATCCTCGCTATCATCCTCACACCCTGAGCTATCTGAAATGTCTGATTCAAGAAATGCTGAGCTATCAAGTGTGGTATCAAGTGATGTATCCAGGGATGCTGTTCTATCAAGTGATGTATCTAGTAATGAGGTGTCTTGAGAGGAGCTAGCCAGAGATTGTCTTCTCTTCTTGGCACCAGCTCTCTTGCTTTTCCTAGGCATGCTGTTCACAGACAAAAGAATCTTGAAATTTCACTACCAAAAAATTTATTTGTTACCGTGGCGACGACGTCACCGCGCGTAATTGATGATGTCATCGGCCACAAAAAAATGTAAATTTTTGTGGGCGACTCTAAAACCAAATTTGAAATCTGCCTCAAATTGTACAGATACAATTTTGGAGAAAGTTAAGTGCATCAATTATAACTTTGTACCGTCTGTATCCTCCAACCGTCCACGACCTCTTCCTTCACCTCAGAGCTGGTGAGCGGAGGCTGGTCGGTGCCCCAGAATCCTATCATAAAACTTGCATGTTTTATTGTTACCGTCCTTTTGTTACCGTCCTTTACTTTTTGTAGTTTGTTTTTAAGTTTAGTTTGTTTTTAAGTTCTTAATTTTTACCCTACATTGAATCCAGCCCTACATTCCCCAGATAGCTATTACTGTTTTTATCTCAAGCCTCTGTTCCTCTCTTATACAACTATACAACTTCTTATACCACAAATGAATGCTGTTTACACTACCGCATTGATCCGGCTTCAAACCACATCAGGTAGGCGGTTTACGTACGCCGGTTTCGCTTTACAATGCGCATTAGATGCTGCGTGTAAACAGGGCTTTAGTTTGGTTACTGCCCCGTTTTTGTTACCCTGGCTTCTGAAAACCCTCAGGGTACATCTATGTGAGTGGCCTGAACCCTTTGTCTTGTTCCTGGTTTGGTTTTGGGACACCCTAGGGTTAGAATGTCCTTTTTAAAAACCATCAGGGTGAAGTGATCTGAAGCTTCTTGCTTTGGATTTGGGTCCCTTTTTTGTTAAAGCACTTAAAAACCATTACATGGAGTTTTGTCACAAGTCTGTAAGTCGACGCAACCCTGGCTGTTGACAACCATCAGGGAATGCTCTTTCAGCAGTTTTTGGTTTAAAGGAACTCTGACCGTTAGACCCCAGGAGTCGTTTGAACTTTGTACCTTGTCTGTACGTGGCTTAGTTTAGAATTGGGACATTCGGTCCCTTTCGTGTTTGAAGCGACCATGACATCCTTTGACCTTTGGAGGTTGACCTAGTGAGTATTCTGCTTCGCCACGATGTATGGTGTCTCCATGCTCAGGTATATATTAAGGACTGGGACCTTCAATTATTGCTGAATCAGCTAAAACGCAGCCACGCCCACGATTTTTAATATGTTTTGTGTGTAAAAATTTTGTGCAGCTACTGATCTTTTTTAGTTCTAAAAACGGTGTTCTAAACCTTCCTTTTAGCTCTTAATTCTTAGTGTAGTAGGTAGTTCAAAGGCTTAAGCAGACATATCTGCTGGGAGAGAGCCACTTCTTTGGCCAAAGGTGAGATTTTGCACAAAACTTAGTCTTACAGCTGACAATAAGTGACATTTTTATTTTTATAGGCTAATAACTTACTCTAAATAGAACATGATGCTCTCTCCCAGCAGATATGTCTGCTTAAGCCTTTGAACTACCTACTACACTAAGAATTAAGAGCTAAAAGGAAGGTTTAGAACACCGTTTTTAGAACTAAAAAAGATCAGTAGCTGCAAAAAATTTTTACACACAAAACATATTAAAAATCGTGGGCGTGGCTGCGTTTTAGCTGATTCAGCAATAATTGAAGGTCCCAGTCCTTAATATACCTGAGTGCACTTAAGGCCTGGGCCTTGTACTGATAGCATTAATTTTATTCATTACCCTAGATTGTGTAGATTATGTAGTGTTAATGAGATTCATAATCTTTATCAGTGCATGTGACGTCATGAGTCAATGTGTTTGCCTAGCTAGCTGCTGGAACTATTATACAATATCTTTAGCAACAAAAGCGGCTGGGTTAAGCAAGGCCCTCAAAAGATCCAAGTGGGGAGTCAATATGTGCAAAATTGTCTTAGCTATACTGGCCACCCTAGAGGTAGGCTATGTTGTGTATCTCAAGAATACAGTAACTGCTACTCTCCCCAACTGCTACTCTCCTGATACAGTACCTAGCGTTCATCTAGCCTTGCTTGATCTTAGCATCTTCATAGCCGCTTTTTGTGGCATGACGTCATCACCATTAATTTTATGGGGCTAATTAGCATAATTGAATTAAGCTAATTATTTTTTTGGAAAAAGAAAACATTGAACTTTATGTTGAATCATCTTGATGTAGCATAAATAGTATGTTGCAAACATTGTGTTAAATTCAGACTTTGACCCGGGCCTTAAGGTGCATTTATGTCCTTTTTACTTTTTAGGGACATCTTTCGTGTTTGAAGGGACCATGACGTCCTTTGACCTTAGGGGGTTGACCCGATGTATGGTGTGCCTTTTTAAGGGACACTAAACCCTACCGCAGAAAAGAAACTTTTTTGTTGGTGGTTCCTTTTCAGTCTGGTTGAGTGAGGTATAGACGGACACTGCCTGCTCCGTTGTTGCCAGGTGTTGGTAGCTTCCCCTGGCAACATCCACTGAGTGTGTCATGAATTTGGCCACTTGCCTTTCCTCCACTTCACTGCACACTCTGCCCACTTGTGTTGCTATTGCCTTCCTATTCAGGGTGGGTGTAATCTGCAGCAGTTTGTTGCAAGTGAGAGCAGATTAAAACAAGTACTAGTTCAACTCTTAAATCAAACTTCTTTCCAAAGGAGTCCCCCAGCTTTGTCAGTTCTTCTGCCATGTGTGTAACCTTCCCCCCAGAGGCAGTGGTAAATACCAAGTTCGTATCCTCCCCTTGTGGTGAATGCTCCATGATGATCTCGTATACCTTTGCAGGCATCACAATCCTAGCAGATCCATGGGCTGTTGCCGTTTTGTGCCCCCACACCGACACCACCTGAAACTTGTTCTTCTCCTCTGCACTTCTCAATTCCCCCATTGTCATGTTTGTCACTGCGCCCTGGCGCTGGAAATTTGTGTATACCAAGTAGCATATTAGGAACCTGGGTTGTTATGGTTGGATAGATGCATAATTATTAACATGTAGAAGGCTTACCATCTGAGCATGACTTCGTCTCCTCCCTTCAAAACTTCCTCCAGGGTGCCCTCAGCCTGGAGGAAGTTGATGAGGTCGTCTGGGGCGGTTAGATGTTTTGACACGTACTCCTTCTTCTTGGAGGAAAGAAGGAGCAGCTGCTTTCGCAGCCCCTTCTTCAGGCCGTTCGTCTTAGTCTGGGACACATGGGCTCTTCCAATCAGTGTCTCCTCTGCTTTGGAGAGGTCATTTGGCAAGCTGCAAATGAGATATCATTGTTTGTACACAACATGTAGCTACACTCACCGGTGAATCAAGAATGTCTGGGCTTGAGATGTGATGTTGAGTTTTGACACCTGGCCACTGGGCCCAATCCCCAACTTAGCCAACATCTTAACAAAGTTTTCTATTTGCACCATGTTGACGATTTCGTTCGGATCCACAACCTCTGAGTTGGCAAAGTGCAGGTACTTGCCGAGATCCACAGCGGCCTCTGTCTGCACCTTGATGCTCTTCGAGCCACCTGACAGACTCCCAAGATAGCTGCATGGATAAAGAAAGGCCTGATATGAAAAGAACAGACAAGAAGTCAAGCATATATACCTTGAAAACTGCAGTATGAAGGGATGGTCCTTCGGGTGGCTCTTCAAGCACATGGTAGAGCCAAACCTTTGTCTACCTACTGGTTTTCTGAAAGCTTAGAAAGAGATCTTTCAAATGGAACGATCAAAATTGATATTCGTACTGTGTTGATCTGGTACGCTGCACTGCTCTCACTGCTCTCACTGGGTTCACTGCTCTCACTGGGCTCTCTGTGAAAAGTAAGGTAGTGTAAGTATGCACAACTTGAAATACAGCAGTAATGCTCTTACATCTGCAAACTTTTAAAGGTAGGTGTCTAACTCTAACTCTTGTTCAATAGTTAGTGTCATTTTCCAGGATTCACATGCAAAGTGCCAGGGTGTGGAATGACCATTATGAAGCCCTGGAATCATTTGTATCAGGGCTAACCAATATGGCCAGGAAAGAGTATCTGATGCGCAGTTTGTCTGGAGTTTTGGGCACGACTTGGGCTTGAGTTTCTTGGATAGGGCTGGCTGGCTTCTTGGAGATGGCTGGGTTCAGGGTTAGGAGGTGGGCTGGCTTGAGTTGCTGGGCTGGCTTGAGTTGGTTCTTGGATAGGGATGGCTGGGCTGGCTTGAGTTGGTTCAGTGGTTTTCTTGGGTGTTGAGGGCAAGAAGTTGTAGACTTGCTTGGGATCTAGAGGTGCCCATTTGTCCAGAGGTAACTTGTCATCTCTGACAAGCTGGAAGTCCGCAGGGTAGCCCTTGATGCTTAGACTAGCACAGATGTCCTTCGCACAATCTCCCTCATCGAAGGAGATGTCGAGAGTTTTGTTGAGAATTCGGATCTTTATGCTGCTGGACATACTTGCTGGGTAGAACTTGCTGGTTTGTAGACTGAAAAGTGCACTGCCCTACCTGGCTTTTATACACCCAGACCCTCAGGTGCTACGAAGAATGTTACTGGCTAATTGTGACAGGAAAACTGTGAAAAAACATGCACTATCAGCTGCAGGACAGCTAGCTATACACTACCTGCTAATTGTGACCTTCATAGTGTGATAACATCAAATGAACTGAAATGAATTCAGAAAATTATATGGTTGTACGGGAGTCAGCACTAACATCATCTCAAAAAAGTGAGAGGAATTCACCTGCTGGATCTTATGACGTGTTCATACTATATGCAAAAATTAAGTCTCATTACGCATAGGTGACTTTGTTATTGGTGCACAAACAGGTCGAAATGGAACGCAAACTTCTCTGCGCAGTTAAGGCCTGGGTCAGGCACTGATAAGATTAATTGCCAACATGCCAACATTTTATGTAGATCATGTAATGTAGATCATGTAGTGTTAATGAGATTCATAATGCTTATTAATGTTATTCATTGCATGTGGTTATTCATAATGTATTTGCTTAGCTAGATTATCTTTGGCAACAAATACGGCGGACTTAAACAAGGTTAGCCTCCTTCTCAAGGCCTAAACAATTAGGCCTGCTACTGACTGCTTGCGCATGCGCAAAATTATTGGATAATATTCCCGTAATGTTTCCCATTAAACTGAATTTTTACCCGAATTATATCCTGAATAACATATACAGACAAAGAATACTGTTCATAAAGTCAGACACAGAGCTATATAGCTAGCTAGTTAGAGACAGAGCTGTATTGGTTACAGCAGCAATTTCTTTCTGATAGAGTCGACTTTCACCAAGGTTAATGTCAGATGGGCGTGGCCTATCATATAGGCTATTGTCAGCCTTCCCCTCCGTTCAGAGGATTGTTATCCACACTGTTGCAGGCTGTGAGTCCTTTGTTAACATAGTAGGCTAAGGGTAGCTATTAGAATGCTATCACACGGGCTACAATCACACTTCTATCCACTTTCTTCAATCCACTTCCGTTCGTTGTGACGTCATTGTTTTACTGAGCAAAATACAATGGTATCCGAATTACCCACTTTCTGGGTAATAGGTGGCGCATGCGCAAACAGTCGATACCAGGCCCTCTCTTAGCGGCCTGGAATCGAGGCTAAAACAAGGTAAGAGTAGCTGTTTGCCCTCAAAAGATAGAGTATGTTGTTATGATTATGTTTCCTTGTAAAAATGTCCAAAACTTTCTTAGCTATGCTAGCCATTTGTGTAGGATACTATGAGATGTTCATCTAGCCTTCTTTTTGAAGCTTGATCTTGGCGCGCACTTCTCTTTCTGAAAGTGGCATGACGTCATCACCATTTATGGGACTAATTAGCATAATTGAATTAAGCTAATTAGTTTTTTGGAATTCATTTTGGATCACTTTGATGCAGCATGTATATTGCAAATAATACAGTATGAACATAGTGTTGAACATAGTTTAGGCCAATGTTAATCAATGTCTGGTTATCAAATTTCACTGCCTCAACTCATTATTATGACATCACTCCATTATTTTCATTAGCCACACCTACTTGTGGGTGTATCATGTGATAGATCACAAGACAACACACATGGCAGTTAGATTGCAATTTATAGAAAAAAAGCTAATGGGTCTGCTAAATTACTCTTTGTATTGTGCCGCATCAAAAAAGATAGCTGAATGTTCCCTTCCATCTCTCACCTTCGTTTTACAATCGACATGTAGTAGGCTGTGACTACTTTGATCCACTATAATATTATGTGTTGAAACAAGCAAAGAAACCTTGGATCTGGTGGACAATGTAGTTTCTATGTTTGGGAGGCATGTCAAGTACACTGTGGAGCTCCCACAAGCAACACAAACACAGGTGCGCTACCAAAATTTAACAATTCAATGAACACTGTTGACGTACTTTCTCTCTAGGTGAATGTAAGGGATGTAGCCCAGAGGGAGCTGAGTAGCCAGAATTGTATGCCAGACCTGATCGCCGAACCAAAAACCTCAGATGTCTTAAGAGGAAAAGAATGCAAGTGGACAGCTGGTACTAGGCACCTTGCTTATCAAGGCTTCCCTTTTCCCAGTTTTTCCAAGCAATTTGTGAATTACAATCGACCAGAATTATCGAAACATCGAAAAAGACAAGGACAAAATATGTCACAGAGTGAACTCAGTAGCCACCTTTTTGACTGCCTGCAGGCACACTACTGGAACCTTGGTCTACATTCAATCTATTCACAAGTATTCTGAATACTTGCAAAGAAGCTCCAAGAAAAGTTGCCTCAACCAGTCACGACTTTCACCTGTTAGGAAAGTAGCAGAAAACATATCCTTTCAGTTTATACCACAATGCAGTAATCCTGAGCCACTTCTCAATGAACTTTGTGAAGAATGTGATGACTACGAATACCTGCCGGTAGAAACTTCTTGCCAACAACATCAAGCGGGAAGTACAACTACCTTAAAACATTGAAAGACCATGGACTACCTTTTCTTGCTGCGCTTGTGACCTACGCTCATGGCAATAACTTAGGTACACACAAAACAATTTAGACAAAAAAAACATAATATCTGTGTTGGGACATGTCATCTGGGACTGTCAGCTTGTTGCGGAGGCTCTTCGTCAGAAGCTGTGAGTAATTTCTTTAGCCTACATGTATGCTAATGTGTGTTTGCATGGTTTTTCATTGCTTGTTCTTAAGAGCTACAACTAGGTGATGCATCTGCTGCTTCAACTCTTGATGAAAAGGACAGAGTGCAGTTATTTCTCGACATGGAGGACCGACATGGAGGACCCTGATGTTATTGAGGGCACTTTGGGCACTTTGGGATGAAACTGAGAAGTATCTCCGCAAAGATGTTGGCTTGGCTGCAGAATAACGAAGGCACTCTGATGTCACTCACAAAGAAGCGTACAATTGCTTCCACATATTATCTCAGTTACAGGGTTTTGCAGAATCTTTGCAACAGTGTTGTGAAAGCCTATGTACACTGTGGTTACTAATGAGTAACCATAATTAGATTTTACTATGGTAATAGCCTCGATTACAGGCCTCGAGGGCGGCTTGAAAACGAATCCCGTAGACCTGAGTGGGAAATTCAAAATGTCTTGCGAGCCAAAGCGAACTAAGGCTTACTCAGCTGACCTCAGATGGCGGATTGTTTACCAAGTAGAAGGGTTGAAAAAGTCATGTCGAACTGTAGCACAAAATCTCTGTGTTGACTTATCTACAGTGAGCAGAACTGTATCTTTGTTCAATACTTCTGGCAATGTTGAAAAGAAAATATATCCTCCAAACACTGGAACAGCTAGTTTAACAGAGATAGACAAAATCATCATCTTGGAAACAATTGCTGAGACTCCAGCAGTGTTTCTATGTGAGATACAGCAGACTCTAATTGGAACCAATGTGGACACCAGCACAATTTGGAAGAGCTTGAACATCACACGGCAAAAGATGGTACTCGTAGCAAAGCAGAGGAGTGAATTACTGAGGGCAGAGTACCTCCTTGACATGCAAGTTTTTCGTGGCCACCCTCAAATGTTTGTTTTTGTAGATGAAACTGGAGCAGACAGAAGGAACTGCTTGCTTGAGGAGATATGGATACAGCATAAGGGGCAGACCTGCTGTATCAACTAAGCTACTTGTGCGCGGGCAAAGAGTTTCTGCTATTGCAGCTATATCTATGGAAGGCCTTCTGGACTGTTACACATATACTACTTCTGTGTCAGCACTATGTTCGCCAATCTTTGCTCCAACAATTAAAGCCATTTAATGGCAGCAATCCTCATAGTGTTATAGTGTTGTATTAGATAATGCTTCGATACATCATAAGAGTAATCTTGCAGTGGAGGGACGTAGAGGGACGTCATCATATCGTCCTTTGCTGATAAGTTTGGCCCACAATCTCAGCTTTGTGTCTGAGACAACAGCCTGGCCTGGCCATCAGTTTTTCTCTTTTTGGAAGGTGGCTCACCTCCAGTATTACCGCTCTCACGAATTCCATCACACCACAGAGTGATATCTGAGCCATTATCGTACATGACACTTAAATCCTTTTTTTCTACGATCCATCGTTTGGTATTACTTTTTACAAAGTAGCCCATCTGACAATCAGCAGTGAAAGAAATTTCCTGGGGGAAGGCTTCTTGTAGCTTCTTGTAGCTTCTCTTTCAACAAAGCTGGAGATGTGAAGGTTTCAGAGATACCATGCCACATTCTAACTACGAAGTCACTCTTCTTTATGGGATTAATTATTTTCTCAAGATAACTGTAACTGCTTGAACCTTCCTCTAGCTCTTTGTCTGACATGAGAGTGAAACGCGGGCTGTTTGTGCCTTGAAAGTGCTGGATTTGTTGTAGGTAGTTTGTGGGAGCTGTAGGCCTAGTTTGCTGATACAGGAGAGGAGAGGGCCAAGGCATGCCAGTCTGCCAGTCTTCCAGGCGTCCATCTTGCTATAACTAGCTTTAGCTTTAGATCTCTGTAGCACAGTATTCTAATTAATGCACAAACGCGTGATTGTAATTAGGTACAAATGTGGTTGATGCCTTATTTGGAAGTCAATAAACAAGCTGTTGCAAAGATTCTGCAAAACCCTGTAGCAAGCCAGGAACCAAAGTCTAGTTGTTTTCCTGAGGAAGAGAGGCAAAGAAGACTGACAATAGCTCAAGACCATCTGGAACAAGTCTCTGTGATGTTGCCGTTGAGTCAGCAAGAAGGAACGATGTGAAGCCAAGAATAGCTCACTATTGCCTCAAGGCTCCTCGAAAATGCGGTGTGTGTAATATGTGAAGCCAAGAATAGCTCACTATTGCCTCAAGGCTCCTCGAAAATGCGGTGTGCGGTGTGTGTAATGATGGTACAGGAAAGCAAATCAACTACTTGTGCGTTATCAGTCTCGTGCATCACTAGCATGGAGCAGCAGGATACTTGGGTTCACCAACTTTGATTCGGTGTTTATGATGCATCACCTCCGTAACAAACAGCATCTGATATCGAAACACAGCAGCGGCATCTTCATACGATTTTCGGAACTGACGGGCTTGGACCACATTGAAGTGTCCAGTGTAGTGAAATTTTGATTTAGCATGAGCACTTTTGGGCCAAAATTGGAGACTTAACCTTAACCATGATCTTGAGGGAATTTTAGTGCCTGCAAAATATTATCACAATGTAAAATGCACGTGCACGTGCACGCCATACCTGGAGCGGAGACTTGCTCCCTCGCAGCCTTTCGTGAGATCCTTGTCCCTGTGTCCTGCCACACGGCTGTAGACCACGAGCACCAGCACCATGAGCACGTGCGTAGTTTTTGATGAAACTCTCGAGGAAGTTGCTTAACGTTGCCATGCATTCGTGTGCCACTAACCTGGTTCGGACAGGAATGCTATTAAAAAACTTCTATATCTTCTTGTTACTGACGCGAATTTGTGAGAGTGTATAAGTGAGAGTGTATAAGCAAATCAAGTTCTACAGATCGTAATAGTTTCACTGCCCAGAGAAGAGTGACACCCGCAACCAATGGTGCTATGTTCAAGTTCCACAAAGCTGCTATCATAGTCTGTGCTTTAGGCTAGTGTATGAATGTACCCTAGCAGGATTTGTAACCTGGAGTATCCTGGAGTATCCGAGAGTTTTGCAAGTTGCTTGTCGCGGTTCTGTAGCGGTTCTGTAGTGTGTCTATTCAGCAAAAAAAAAAATTAATTTGCTAGCTCAGCTGTTAGTGTATATATTAGTGTATATATTATTGACTTGCTATACCTCCGTATGGGAGCTGGTAGAGACATAAAGAAAGTTATGAGTAATGACTAACAGTGCAAAACACAGTATTCCACGCACCTTGGGGCACACCTACTGGTTACACCTACTGCTCATTAATGGTTCATAATGACATGTTTGTGAGAAGCAGGCTGCGGAAGTGGGCATGGTATCGACTGCTTACGCATGCGCCCCCGGTATCTGGGGAGCTTTGGATAACATCTATGACATCACAAAAGGAAGTGGATTGAAGGAATCACAGCCTGCAACAGTGTGGATGACATATGACATATGGACAGGCCACGCCGATTTAACATGTTATACTACTGCTACTGATATACTACTGCATTTTACTCTGTGTATGACTTTTTCTCTGTATGCACAAGCACTCGATAGCAGGCCTTCTTTTCTATGAAGGGAGGCTAGCTATAGACATACAGGTGTCGATGTGTCAATTGTGTATTGCTAGTCTAGCCTGAGAGGTCAGACTTTAATATAGATTGCAGAGAGGCTGGCTATATAACATACTTGTGTAATAATAATTATTACCGTGTTGACTCTTGTTCTGGCTTACGGGTCAACACCAACCTGAGCCCGCTTTTTAATTACTACAGTAATTTTGCGTAATGAGTGACGTAATGAGTGACCCATAACTATTGCGGCTTTTATTTTTGTGCCGAAGTATACAGTAGTTAGGTTACTCATCTGTACTACATTGCCAGTGTTAGATAGAAGAGTTAAGTAAATTGCTGAGGATCAGATCTACGTATTAAATTTCTCGTTATAGCAAGAAAGAGAGAAAAGAGAGGAGAGGGCAGTACACGTAGCTAGCAGAGTTCAAACGTTAATCATCTGCCATCCGCCAACTCTGCTCCCTCTCTTCTAGATCTTCCCTTGGTTATAGTGTCATTGTCAATGAACTGATGAATTATAGATTACTGCCACACTCCATCTCATGTACCACTACAACTCCTCCTGAGTCAACATTTTATTCAGTTCTGTATAGCCACACAGCTCAGTCATACATACTTCAGTGCTCTAGTTGTACCATAGCCATGATTATGTATTTTATACTAGTACCTAGTACCTTCTTCGAAAGTGGCATGACGTCATCACAGGGACTATGGGACTAATTAGTCGTAATTAGCATAATTTAATAAGAAAAAGAAAAGTATGAACAGCAGCATGAACATAGTGTAAATTTTGTAAATTTTGTTGGTATTGAAATCTGGACGGATCCGGGCAGAGACATGGCCGCTAGCCTTGATCCCGCTAGCCTTGATCTGAATAGAATCAGACATTGTAGTTTAACATTTTTTGGTTTTCTGTGTTGACAGTTGCGTAGACGCGAGTGACGATGAGGACGGAGGAGGAGGAAACAAGCTGGTGGATGGTATGGCTCCAACTCCAAAACGAAGGAGCGATTCCCCGTTGTTTTAATTAATTAAAACAGAATAATAAATAAATAAAAATTTTCTTTTTTTTTTTAACCTACATTGATCTTGACACCATCTTCGTTACCTTAGCAACTGACCACCCCTACTAATTAGCATTGTTTACAAACATTCACAACTATATACACAAATAAAATTGTATGAAGGCACAGAGTAGAGTGGCTAAAGACAATGTTCTCACGGTGACGTGGTTCAATCTCGTACCGGGAAATGTTTTCTTCACCTACATTTCTTCACCTACACACAGGTTACAAGTTCAATGGTGGCTCATGATGTCCACTGCTGTACTCACTGCTGTACCTAAATACAGCTACTCTAGACTTACCAGATTGTTCCATCGCAAGAGCTTCTTCCTCAGCTGTATAGTCTAGCAGTCACAGTCCTCTCACTCAACAAGGCATCGATATTCTCACTGTCTAGCTACTTCAGAATCTCACTGAGATTGTACTACGAAGATCTTGAAACATTATCAAACATTACTGTACAAAGCGTACCTCGAGGCAGCATATTAAAGATACAACGCGCTGGTACCTACAGCGTGTGCATAGCTCCAACACAGTGGGCACAATGAATTTTTGAAATTGACTATGACCACTAGAGTGGCCGTTACGGTTAACAGACCCTATATAATTATATCAACAATGGGCGTTGGTGTGGGTTTACATTTCAATGTCATGACGTGCATGTTATCGCTCACCACCTGAACTATCTTCTAACAACAATGTTCTGGCACGTTCTTTCGGTGGTGACAATTGCTGCATGCATGCATGCAATTTACCTGTTTTCCAACGTCTCTTTAAAACTTAAAACACAAGTTTTTAACCCTTTAACCGCCACGGGCCGCCCGCAATAGTGACTTTTTTTGCGAAATTCTAATTCTGCGATACTTAGGAAGTAGCTCAAACTACCTGTATAGAGGAAGAGCTCACGTGCAATTTAGTTCCAAGCCACGTTGCTATGTTAAAATGTCATTAGCATCTTACCGCACGAAGTTTATAGCTATGGCTAGGTTGTTTACTTATGCTTGAACAGCTTGAGGACAGCAATGGCGATGGTGATGACAAAGGAGAGGGGATAGTAGGATACCTCCCAAAGGCTACCAGCTTTATGTCTGGGACTGAGGACATGCATGACATGGACCTAGACGCTAGCGCTATGGACCAGGACGGTGAAAGACCGGCTCACTGTGTGACTCTGGCAAGTAGTATAGTATAGCTAGAATATCAGTAGTGTAAGTATAGTATAGCTAAATTAGCAGTAATGAACAGTCTGCTTGTAAATTTCATAGATCGTTCACCGATATAGTAATACATGTAGGTATTGTACTTCAAATTGATATAATTATCTTGGCACTGTTACATTCATATGATGTGAAAATCAAGCTTAGTCAAGCCTTTATACCATAATATGATAGACTGATCCATAAAAAAAAAATTTTGTCTCACCGCTGGCCGAGCATTTAAAATGATAAAAACGGGTGAGCGTAATAACCTAGACTGGCGGCGACAGCCCCTCGTGTACCGCGAGGGACTGGCAAACTGTCTATCAGTCACTCGTCTCAGCTGCAACGAGCATTGCAGCCTATCAGATTGCTCAACGTCATATTAGCCCTGTAATTGTAACCGCACTTACACTTCAGGGGATTCAGTGCATTCCATAGTAGCTGAATCTCATAGCAAAATTTAACCACATTATCTATAACGATATTCATGTTTAGTAGTGTCATACGATCTATTACACTTCCGCTGAGACGAGTGACTGATAGGCAGTTTGCCAGTCGCTCGCGCTACACGCTCGGGCGGCTGTCACCGCCAGTCTAGTAATAACCGTGGTTGTTATGGCAACACTCCTTGTTGTATGGGCATTCTATTGGTATATGGTTGCTAGGCTCTGGAAACCCGATAGTAGACATTTCACTTCATCAAAGCTAACGTTATAGCATGACATTTTTTCAAACATCATTTTATTTTGTCTTACCTGAGGACACGACTATAACTTGTATAGTTTTCCTTTGAGTGTGCTAGCACACTCAGGTCGGGATCCATGGATATAATTGGAGTTGGAGTATAATTGCACCTGCGGCCAGATGCCAAAGCTATAAGTTATTTTGCTGCATGCAAACTCAGGTAATGATCGATCATGAGATGCCATGGAGTTTCGCTGCTTTGACTGGTGATTTAACCGTAGCCAGGCTGTCATATTCTTCGAAGAGTCTTTTCCGGGATGCCATGGTTATTCTTCAGTCTTTAGGCAGGGATGGAAGCAGATAGAGGAGTTCACTCACTTGTCAAGATGGCTTGGCTTTACACGTGGCTTGGCTTTACACGTGGGAAGTACACGTGGGAAGTGCGCATGCGTGAAATGACCTTTACTGCAAACAATAATTATCATCATGAAAATGTCAAAAGTAATAGTGGTTGATTGCAATGTGTTTAGTCTCTCTTGTTCTTGTAGGCGAATGGTGAAGTTTTTACCACTAGATATAGCTTTCAGTCTTTGAAATAGCATTGGATGAATACGTGAAATTGCTACAAATGTGCAACCGGCAGCAAGCTCAGATTTCCCGATGCCTTTTGCAGTGTTTGGCCTTGGCATTTGTGTATAGTGATTGCATATCGAAGTTGTAGTAAAAGGGGGAGGGGTTGCTCTGTTGCCTAGCGCCTGAGTCTTATAGCAACAGTTGCGATGCGCGTCTTTCGGTAATTGGAAGGCAGCAAGAGCACCATGGAACCAAGAGCACCATGGAACCTTCGACGAGACAGGAGGAAAGCAAGGTTGGGTAGGTTTGGTTGCTTGCTAATACGTAGTGTGTTAGTGTGTTTGTGTGTCTTGATTTTCCAAAATAATGCTAATAATGCTAGTTTTGCTTACCTTTTCAGAAGAGCACATAGCCAAAGCCAAACTTGTTGCTTTCATTCAATTTTGTTCCACTTTCAATATTGTAATCAATTCATTTCAATCAGAGCTTCCCGCGAGGCGCCTGCGTATATGTATACGTATGCCCTAGTTATACTTTTTCCAATAGGACCTGAGCAATGTACCAGCACCGACAATGTACTTCCATGGCCTCGTTCGCCAAGCTCATGGTACAAGATACATTGGACATCAGGTGCTTATTATTAATTATTATAATGAGACAACCAGGATAATGAGACAACCAGGTTTGTTATTACAGGCAACTTTCTTTCTTCGAAGGAGATTAGCACAGAAAACTGATACATAATCCATCTTGATACATAATCCATCTTGACTCTGGGATTTTATATGACGCTTACTGTTGGTCATAAAAAGTTAGATAATATTTGGTCCCCAGGAAGTAGAAGCCAAAAGCTCCACTGTAACCTACCCGTCGTACAGATACCATTGTCTCTGCAGGGACAGACCCGCTGGGTGTATCACAGCTCTTTCTCGTCAAAGATGACACCAAGAGTGTCTGATTGTTCCTTAACTCTGATTGTTCCTTAACATACAACGTCATCCTAAGGTGGTCGTATTTCTTGAAACTGGTGGCGACGATGACTTCACCTACTACCAGTTGCACTTCATTACAGAGCACTGGCGAGGAGAGGTGCGACGGTACAGGCGCTTAAACAACACTTAAACAACAAGCAGTCTGGAGTCGACTCCAGAAGGAGTGTTCGCTCAGTAGCATGGATACCAGAGATTTAGCAAAGAATTGCCTATGCATTGATATGCGCACATACCTCTTTTCACTAAATTGGGCTGCTTAGACAAAGCGCTAACGCGTTGGATTTATTTTACAGAGAGGTAGTAGATAATAAATCTGGTCTTTTTCCCAGAGCCTGTCACATATGTTAGTAAACAAGGGAGTTTTCAAGCTGAACTTAGTTGCTGCTAGGAAGTGTGCTGTATTTGGCCATTCGGGGCCAACACAACTATCAGCCAGCTTCACAAATATGTTTTTACTGAGAAAGAATCCATTCTTGTTGAACACAATTACCAAGCAGTACTCAACCTGGCATAAACATGAACTGGTTGAAAACTTCTGGTTTAGGTAACCAAAGATAATTGTATTTTTGTATTTTAAAATTTCAATTAGCAATTGATTTTCCATACATGAAAGATTGCCACCTGGAGGTAGTACATATAGAACATGTCTTATTTCTGTGATTATAATTCTTACCAGCCCAGAATCAACAAGCCATTTTTCAGGGCAAGGACTTTGTCCCGGTTTCTTGATTTTGAGGTGTATCATTAAACTACATGTAGAACAAAATAGTAATTTATACTCATCACTCAGCTGGCTGCAACGGTTTTGATAAGATACTATAATTATAGTACTTACTCGAAGAACTTACTCTTGAGCAAGACACAGACACAGACACATTTCGTTTAGCTTTGGCCTCACTTAATTATTGGGATATATTGTGGATTTCTTGTATACGTGAGTATATCTTTTGTATGGTTACATATAAAGTTTAACTTTGTAGTCTAAGGAACATGTTGAATGTGTTTTTAAAGTCATGTGACTTTCAGGGGTGGAGCTACAGTGAAATATACAACTTTACAATTTCTGGAATACATACAAGTGCAGCCACACCCAACTTTTTTTATGAAGAAAGTGCATTTATGAAGTGCAACTCACTACCATATTTATGGCGCCCGGATATGATGCGGAAAATTGAAATACGCATATTTAATTAGCACCTGTAAATGATACGCATCGGCACCACAAACACAATTTTGGGGGTGTGGCTACATTTGTTTAATCCTCCTTTTTTATCTTCCTGTAACGCTAATCACACTGTAACGCCATCGCTGAAGGTCACATGACCTCCAAACATTTTAAGCGTGTACAAAACTACTATGCAACATCAGACATGGCAGGTGAGTTTTTCTGCAGAGTTTTTCTGCACTGTTTTCTTAGAGATCCGCTGAACTGCATCTGTACAGTACATGGCATGTGATTAAATAAATACTTCGTTTAACTTGATCCTTGGAGATGACGCTGACAAGGAACTAAATAAAGTATGGTTAAATAGAACCAAGAGTTTATGATGCGGAGAGTAACGTGACTTCCTGTATCTGTCACAAGCTTGGAATTTGCACACTGACCAATCCTATCAAGAAAGTAGATTAGTTAATAGATTACATCACCCACGCTTGGATTGGTCAGTGTGCGGATTGGTCAGTGTGCAAATTCCAAGCTTGTGACAGATACAGGAAATCACGTTACTCTCCACATACATCTGATATACAGTATGCCTACGTTCGCACTCTTGATAGAACAGCACTCTTGATAGAACACTAAAAAATCCTAGCGGCTGCGACCAAGTTCTGTAGATGATGTAAATTGAATAAATTAATTACAGTGAGCTTACAGTGAGCTGTCTGGTGACCCTGGTTTTCTGCCGGTTTTCTTCCAGATGAAAGAATAGTCCTATTCGTTTGCTTTCGCCCACTAATTACTTCCTGTCTAGCATGATCAATGTAAAATCAATGCGTTTTTGCAGCCTCTGCTAAGTAAACGAAATATTGAAATCTCAGCTACAAAGTGGTGAAAGAAATGCTGCAGGAGCTAGAAGATATCAAGTGGAAGCACTAGTCAAAGTAAGATTTTTTTATGGAGCTATTCTGGGTTCTGCAGGGCCAACTGCAGAAAAAGTGCAATAAAGGGTGGTTTGGTAACTATGTTTGCAGTATCCACGCTGGGACGTGGAAAACGACTCCTATAAAAATGACTGACCGGGGCAAAGCGACAAAAATTGTCTCCGGAGCGTACATACTGTACATACTAAACACTGATGATGACAATATCAATTTATTCGAAACTACTCCTGAAAGAACTTACTGAAAGAACTTACTGAAGACCAAAAGAAAAAGAAAAACTGGCTGACCGTGATGACGAATGTGGACTCTATGATTGTTCACCGATTACCGTGGCGTTCAGAATATGTGTTTAAGGTTACGGTATACAGTTCCCACCCACGCTCAAATTTGCGTGGCTCTCATCTGGCAATGGTCACTTGTCATCACTTGTCGTCAATTCTAAGCATCAGGAAACCCCTCCTTACCGTATAGTCTGCTGTTTGTATAATAAGGCGACTCGAAGAGTTTTTCCCAAGAGAGTAAGTTGAAACAAAGTTACGGCCATTTCTAGCTGCTAATATGGCGACTGTAGAGGGATATATTTTTTGCTGTAAGGTCTCTATGAACAAGATCTCTTCGACTCGCCCTCCAGTAAGTCTTTAGGCATCGAATACTGGTCACCTAGAAGCTATGCAGCCAACAAAATTTGACGACAAAATACTCAGTTTTTTCCAGCTGACCTCAGACCACTTCATTGGATTACAAGACTTTTAGCTACAATAATAGCTAGCATTGTTTCATGTTCTCTTGTACACAAAAATATGGCAGGCAACTAGTATGTCAGTGAGGTTTCAGCAGGTTTCGTTGAAATTTAAATTTTGGTGTAGTGCCAGTTACCTGAAATATCTGACAGTCGCTGCAGTTATCCTCAAGATCGCTGACATAGTTTCCCAGACCGTGATTCTTGAATGCCGCACACAATCTCGACAACAGTTACAACAGTTCTATCACTTTAGTTTGCATTAAACCCACCAAATTAGTTATCTCCGCCCCCAATGAAGTTGCTATGGAGATGTCAACGGCTGGAAGTATGTGTGGCCTTTAAAAGGCTGCACTCTGGTCAAAAAGCTGCTTAGCAACTATTGTAGAGCTTGTAGAGCTTATGTCGAAGTACCTGTGTACGCAAATGGCTTGCTGCTTAAATGGTCTACCAACTTGTTTTAAACTTTTTTTTTTTTTTTTGTAAGTGTCCTTGTACAAATCCGTACAAATCCATACTTTAGCTAACAGTGGACAGGTAGGTTGAACGACTTTCTTTAGAACAACCAACCAAGCGGCAATCGCACAGTACGTTGAATGCAACACTCATAGCAGGCTAAAGGAAACATAATCATGACGACGACATACACAGGAATTCTTACTAAAATCTGTAAACAATATGGAAATTCGTATGGATTTAAGTTAAAGAGAATCATCAATTAATTATAAAGCATCCAGAAACTTAGCATATTTCTCAACAAAGGAATCATTATTGGAAATATCATAATTAATACACTGGAAATGCAAATAGAAATCTAATGGAAACACTGTAATGGAAACACTCATGGAACCCAACTATGAATGGGCATATTTATTTACTAAGGAATCCTTATTGGAAATATCTGTGCTGGAAATGAAAAATAATCATTAAATGTGGTTTTCTTCATTGGAAAGTTATTCAGAATGAGTTTAATAAATCATCACAGTATAATTGAGATGAGTTTTCTTCGGGTTCGTTTTCAGTTGAGTTCAAATCCCCAAAAATCACTTGGAAAGTTGATAGGCTTTGGTCTGCTTGACGTGTCACCCGCAAGTGTCTGTTGGGTGGATTGCCTTGATGGTTTTCTCTTAGCTTTAGTTCTGTAGTTTTTTAAAGAAACGATTGATCTTTTCACATCGCCATGGAAGTGGTTTAACTTTAAGAACAGTCCCACCAGAGCTTTCCACGGTACTTTCTTCACTTGACACAAAGTCATTCACAAGGATTTTACTCTTTTGTTCTTCGGAAACTGATGTTGCTGAGAAGCCTTCCTCAATTCCAATTTCTGCAGGGGGAAAGATACGATGTCGTATAGCTCACTAATTATTATTATAACCTACCCTTTTGACTCTATTAAGACGCCTTTGATTGGCTCCTTTCTCCTTAAGACTCTTCCTTAAGAGAGTCTTTATCAAGTTTTGATTGGTGTTACAGTGGCGTGTACAATGGGGGGCTTGAGCACCCCCCTGTCCTCCCAGACAACCATGAAACTAATCGTATCACTCAGTAGCTAGCTAGCTAACTGTGCAGCTCTATCTCATTGACACAACGATTACAAAACGATTACAAGTCATCACATGTGCAATCAGTATTGCCATTCCAATGTTGTTAATTGCATGCATAATAGATCCTCTGCACTATCCCAGTCACCTCTTGCTCCACTGAGAGATACTGAGAAGCAATGACTAACACTAGAATGACTGGACATCCCCATTGTGATTGACCAGTTTGCTAGGATGTACCCCAGAAGAATAGTGCATGGAGATGACTGACTCATAATTATGTCTTATTATCACGCTATGCATGTATTAGATCCCATTTGAGTGTATTTAGCAGGGAAGTATGAGCTATAGTACCGGTACTATAGATTACTCAAACTACAACATTATACATTATAATTATTTTATTGTCATTTACAAGAAGATACACAGAAAAATTATTGTAGCTAGGAAGAGAGAAGCTCTAGAGGAGAATAGTAGGAGCCGCTCTTTTCTTGGGCAGTGTGCTGTACTTTTTTGCTGCAAGGCTGCATGGGGGAGGACCTGGATGTATGAAAGATACGCCGCAATAAATGCGGGGGCGTAAAATCGCGCGCGCGGCTCCATTTTTTTTTCTGTACTTTTGAGCACCCTCCTGCTTCAATCTCTCCTGCTTCAATCTCTAGAAACGCCCCTGGGTGTACAACAGTACTAAAAGTTTGAACGAATTCACCACAAAAAACATTACCAACGCAACAAAGCATTGTGGATGCTGATGTGCGGTGCCAGAGCTACATAACATTAAGCTACTTATATTGCAGGCATAATCACAGGGAGTGGGTAATGTGAATGATTATTATTAAAAACGATCGATGCCAAATAGTCCAAGTCTAAAATTTTCAGTAGAGATTGTATTTAGCAGAAGTTTTACATTATTTTGCAGAAGTTTTACTTCCACAGTCTACACAGACAGCTCGCTTGCGCATGCACACCGAGGCGACTTACCAATAATTTGCCTCAATACTCTTCACCTCTTGAATCACCCTCTTCACTACATTCTGATTTTCTGCATCTTAATATTCTACACTTACGTGAGGACAAATCCTTCAAAATTGTTTTCATTATCTTCCAATAGACATCTTCCAATAGGGTTTTGTATACGTCCCGCACACAACCCTACAAGATTCAATGTGATCGTTGTCATTATGGCTGAGTATATACATGTAAAGCTTTGACAGGAACAACTTTCTTTCTCTTTTTAAAGGAGCTACTGGTGATATCGATTGACTCAATAGATTCAAGTCATTGCTCCATCGACTGAGCTACTGGTGATATCGATTGACTCAATAGATTCAAGTCGTTGCTCCATCGACTTCAAAGTGTTTCCAAACTCTTCTAAGCGGGCATTAGTTTTCTGCAGTTCACTCAAGAGCTATTACTCACATCTGCCAGGCTCTCTTGCCGATGGTGGGCACCTGACGAATGCTCTGACAATGGTCGCCTTGTTGGTGTAAGGACTTGGAGGATTGTTCACTCCTACTAAACACTCCTACTAAACAAATCCCCACTCATATTCAGCTGACTCATGGCGAGGCAGAACAGCTACAGTCAGACTCCAGGCAGACTAGCTAGCTAGCTAATAATTAAGCAGAGCCGCCAAAAACAATTCGTTTTATTGGAGAAATATATTGTAATTTAGCTGGGGTTTATTTAGAAAAACCTCAGCTATAATAATAAACAAACAACATGGATCAGAAGAGTTTCTTCTACAACGATAGTACGAAAGTCTGGGCTGTTGATATGAGTGATTTTAGTGAAAATGTGATATGTTCTGATGATTTGTGGGAAAAAGGCCATATTGGAGCAGATATTGGTATTGAGCAATGGCAGTGTATAATCTCATAATAATTTTTCTTAGCTTATAGTCATCTACAGTCTTTCTACTGATGCTCTGAATCCAACGCGTTCCACCGAAGCGCTTTGTCTAAGCAGCCACCATTACCTTACTTTTCCCAATTTAGCAATCTTTAAGTGGGCGTTTCTCAATACCGCTATTTCAGAATTGAGTTTCCAACGCGCATAACTCAGGTATGAAAAAAGGTATGTGCAAACTAAGCATATCAATGCATAGGCAATTCTTTGCTCTATCATCTGGTATTTAAATCTCAACAATTGTAGTCTGCTCCAAAGCCTGTCACATTTATCAGAAAGTGACTGGGAACTATTTGATTTATCACCCAAAGGCATTGCTGACCCCACTCCACTCCACGTGAAATACAGAGTGAAGCCGCCGAAGGTGAGTATTTGTACAACAAATGTGTAGTGTGAAATCTGGGAAGAGGATGATTCAGAAATTGATGAAGATATTGATACGCTACCTCCACAAGAAGTGAAAGTCGTTGGAAAAAATTCAAAGGAAGCCGAGCATGTTGCAAAAAACTTGCCGCTAACAAGCTTTCTCTCAGATATCTGGTAGAAATGACGATTTCAAGAAGTTTAGTGTTTGTAATGGTTGTCATAGCTCAATCGGTGAATGAATGTGGTAGTAGACGAGACGTCAAGACATGCACCTATAAGCAGAGAATTGTGTCAGAACAGGAAGTAACCGGCTATATCCTTTTTCTATGTACTGTTGTTCAAGTATTATTTCATTGCTCCAAGCATTTGTCATGAGACCTGATTTTGTTCGGTTGTGTGAATCAACCAGCTTTTTACGACGGAGCAAAGAATTTCGTACATACTCGGGACTGATTTTTTGTCATCCCCAAATAATTATGCATTTCTTCTTAATGTAGATTCCGTTTCAGCATATAACGTACTCTGTCGGTGTGTTGTCATCCCTAGGGCAGTTCGATTTAAGCGAGAAAATGTGTTGCTATTACCTGGCCCTCCTTTGAATATAAACTCCTATCTTGCTCCGATTGTACGATTGTATCTGAACTCAAAACTTTATGGGATGGTGTATTGTTTCATGTACCTGGAGAGACTAGCGATAGAGGTGCTCTTATTGGAGTAGCTTGTGATCTTCCAGCTTGTCGGAAGGTTTGTGGATTTTTGGGACACTGTGCCAATTTAGGTTGTTCGAGCTTGGTCGAATTTAGTGAAGGCTTAATAAGCAAACATGGAAACTGCGAAATGAGTCAGGAGTCAGGACATCGTGCCGATGTGAAAAAGATAGCAAAGTCAAAGCAGGATGTCGATATTCTCTATTTTGATCCTGTACGTATGCACCTAATAGATCCTATGCATAACTTGTACCTTGGAACTGCTAAACACCTGGCATTGGATATATTGATAGGACGAGGAATACTGACCAAGAGTGATGTGACGATGATTGAACAGAGACTGAAACAACAGAGACTGAAACAGGTTCCAACTGGCCTAGGCAGAATCCCTACCAAGACCAAGATTGATATTGGAACTTTTACTGAATGAATTGGACAAAGTATTTTTCTATCTATTGCTTACGGAATGAATGCTGGAGACATTTTGTATTAGCAAGCTGTGTAAAGTACACCCCACACATGATGACCTTCGTATAGCTGATGCTCTCCTTTTGCGATGTGCCAGCTTACACCTAATATTCATTTGCATCTCCACCTTACTTCTTCATCAACGATTTTGGACCGTTTCGTTCGTACTGGTTGTATCCTTTTGAGCGATACAATGAAGTGCTGGGTAGACTAGACAACCCAACAACAATAGATCAATTGAACTGCAATTAATGCGAATGAAGGCCTTTAACTCTCTCGTGTGATCAAGATATTACAAGTTCAAAGACCTTTGTAGAAGTCGGTTGCAAATCCATTATTTTGTCCTTATCATCAGATCTTCTCCTTGTCCTAAAAAATTTGTACCAAAACCTATATCCAGAACACTCTGACCTGCTTTTAAGTGACTTCTACCACTTATAGAAAATTCTCATGGAATGGTCACAGACTTAAGTCCTGTAATCATCATTTCTCTCAAAATCCGTATGTACTAGCAGGTCCAGTTTTCACCTTTTCTACAAATAATGCTCCCCCAAGTATTTATGAAGGAGATCCCCGATTATGGAATTTTTTCTTACCCACTCAATAACTCTTCAATAACTCTACCTGGAAACAATTTGAAGTCACACTTTGAAGTCACACGTGTTTGCATGTGTAAATTGGCCGATGATCCACCCTGATTGTTTCATAGTCGGAAAACCAGTTGAACTTTGGCTTCCTTCTAATGTGAATTCAATTATCCCTGTAGAGAACATTTCAAGTATTGTAATAGTTTCTACTGATCACCTTAGAAACACTGAGAATGTACTGTTTTCTATTCCAATTCTGAATTGATTACATGTATTATTTAATCATTACAAATGGTAATAGTCATAATTATTAGTCACGTACATATACAGGACTGCATTGACAGCTAGAGCACAAATAAATGACTGCTTGTGAATTACTAGTCTGCATCGCTTTCTTAAGAATTATACCACTTCTACTACGTTGATCATCTTTCCAAAATGTTCTTACACTGACAACTTTTCTTCTTGCCTCATTCTTTACTGCCTTCAAGTTTGTCTCAAGTTCTTTTACTTAGTTTGTGTTCTCTCAGTTGGTATTGTTGCAAAGATACTTCATATTTCTTAATACGCTTTCTCTGTTCAACAGCATCAGTTTCCACAGAAGAAACGTCAACACGTGCACTCTTTTCTTCTGAGAGTCACAATCAGAAGTTGCTAAGGAATGACACGCACCGTTGATCTAGATAACACAGTCATGATACTATACTAATCACCGCTGTTTCACAACAATGAAAATTCACCACTTAGTTTATCAGGATGTAGTACATGATTATGACATCATTCCAAAAACCACAAGCCAGTGGAAATGGGTCTGGTCTTAGGAGTATCCCCATGGGAAGGGGAGTTCCTAAGTATGTGTAAATTCTGTACTTCCCGTTTCATAAAAATCACGCGAACACAGCTTTAGTTGTAGCTGCTTGTACAAGTACATGTTGTGGCCAACATGAATGGTGTCTGCAGCAAAGAAGCGCTTCTGTCCACAAACGCGTTTTCCAAGACTAGTAACAAGCAGTATACTATAAAGGAAGCTTTCAGGTAAGTATTGATACTGTGTAAAATATCATGCATGTAAAATTATCATGCATGCTAAAGAAGGTTCCTCTTCACAGAAGGTCGGCACGTTATGGTAGACGGTGCAACATGGTGCAACATGGATAAAGTGTGTCCTCATCATACATCTCAGCCTATCGACTCCATTTGCAATGTTCCGATACGATCCCTTGAGATTATTAAAGTAAAGTAAAGTAAAGTAGGCTTGAATCACTCTGCCCCTTGCTCGCCCATCTGTCCTAATCCTACCTTCCACTCGTTGAGCCAGTCAACTACGTGCTTCTCCAGCATATGCATTTTTGGTATCACGACTCTCGGTAGTACGTCATGAATGATTTGATGTGCAATCTTTGGATGGAATTACAAGGTAATTTGTGGCATTTCTTTAGACAAATAATTTACCTATACCTAGGGAAGCATATACACTCACTGTAGATGTTGTGACACTTGCTAAAAAGATCAAATACAACCGAAAATGTCCTCTGGATCTTCTCTGCCTTCTCCATAATAGCAGGTTGGTAGTTACCTGCTGCCAGCACCACTGCGTTACAAAGCTCCACTATGTTCTTTGGCTGTAAAAACTCTTTGGCTGTAAAAACAACCCATCACAATAATTATAAATACTTGGTAATTAAATTAGCGTTCGGTCGACATGATTCCCAACAAATGTTCCACTATAGTACCTGCAGTGTCTATGGCTTTAACAAAGGGGCTCGCTTGAAACCCGCACTCGTAAGTGCGTCTAGTTTGGCCCACTCAGTGTCCTGAAAATTGTGTGTATATGATACATACACACTATAGTGTAGTAATTACATGTAGCACTTACCAGTTTGTTCACATGCAGGGCTTTCTCCTCGAGCTCGGAGCGGAGGGCTTGCAGCTCAGGATCCTCACCTTCCTCACCCTGTCCGAACACTGCCCACAAGATCATTCAGGTGAGCTCATTTGCCCTACACAAGTTTCTGTAGGGATGTCTAGCTCGGGTTCTGGCTTCATCCATGTATGACGGACCGCCCTTCTCACGACTGTCAACTTCTAACTGATGACACTGATCCTCCATTAATTGGAACAGACGGTCCCAAACCAATATGCAGACCTGGAGGGCAGACCTGCATTTCAGAAAAAGGTGGGTGTTAAGGTGGGTGTTAAATAAAATATATTTTCTACTTGACTGCTTAAAAAACGGTTCCCTGACGCAAGTAGCTCTTCACTTTGTCCCTCCTGCTTTGTCCCTCCTGCTGCCATAAATCTTTGGTTGTCCCGCACGATGCTGTCAGTACTTCTACTCTCCACTGTTCTGTTGTGGGTGGTGTCCTCAGCTGATCCGAAATTATCAGGCACCCTATCACAATTATGCGAAATATGATATGCGAAGTATGAAATATTTGTGTACATTTACCTGAAGCACCTGACAGAAACTAGTACACCCTGATACTCTTTCCTCTATAATTGTAATAATTATGTTATAGGTAGTATGTCTGGTGTGCATGCTGTCGACCTCGTCCTGGAACCTCTGTAACGCTATTCTGAGGACACACAAAACGCACAGGTATTGACAGGGGAGTTGGGGTGATCGACGTTGTAGATTTGAAAATTCATCTTAAAACTCCCTCCTCCCTTGAACTCCCTCCTCCCTTGTCGCCTCCCAGCTTGACCCATATCTCACTCTCTGGGATCCTGCCATTGTGCCACGTCAGTCGGTGCACTCTAAATAGATGAAAAGTGTTACACAGTATCTGTATGGTTACATGAAATTACACCTCCTCTCAGCGTCATCGTACTCCCACAGATTTGGAGTGTAGCACATAGGTATTTCTACCGTGTGTCTACCATCTCTGAGTGGGAAGGTGAAAGGAACCAGCTCAGACTTGAGGTGAATTGCCTTCTGCTCGCATCTTCCTGTATAGAGCTTGAGGTAAGATAATTATTGTACATGTATTACTTATTCGTAGCTTGTAAAACGGAATCATCAAGACCGATTGAATTCCCAAGCTAAGCAGTCCGTAGTTTTCTTGAGCTCCTCAACCAACTTCTCCCAGTCCACCTCATTGCTCAACTGCAGTACATCCTCACCACCGCTCACCCTCTTGCGTACTTCCAACAGCTCAGTACTACGCCGTTTGAGAGTGGTTTGGCTGGGCACTGCCACCGGATACTCAAGGTGAGCTTACTTGCACAAAAGTCAGTGGCTGTAAAAAATACATGTATTACATGGTACGAATTAGATTATAATCCCTTGGTAATATTTCCCTCACCGTTCCTCCTGTCTTCACTTTCAGCTACTGCGTTTGATCAGCCTCGATTGTAGTTTCTCCTCGAACGGTGACAGTTCTTCAAAAGTTCAAAAGGTCAGATGGGTAGAGTTCTATTGGTACAGGGTTAAAGTGCGAAAATTGCTTGAGGTAAGAGAGATGTTATAATTATTGTACATGTATTACTTCTTCATGATTCGTAGCTTGTAAAACGGAATCATCAAGACCGATTGAATTCCCAGTCCGTCAACCAACTTCTCCCGGTCTTCCTTTCGTGCTGTACATCGCTCACGCTTTTGCGTACTTCCAACAGCTCAGTACTACTCAGTACTACGCCGTTTGAGAGTGGTTTGGCTGGCACTGCCACTGGATACTCGAGGTGAGCTTACTTGTACAAAAGTCAGTGGCTGTAAAAAATACATGTATTACATGGTACGAATTAGATTATAATCCTTTGGTAATAATTATTTCCCTCACCTTCCTCTGTGCATACTGCGTTTGATCAGCCTCGATTGTAGTTTCTCCTCGAACGGTGACAGTTGTTCAAAAGGTCAGATGGGTCGAGTTCTATTGGTACAGGGTTGAAGTGCTCTGTGCTATCAACGTGCTATCAACGTGGGCCTTGTGATGTTTTAGGTACCCTCGTTTTGCACACTCACTGCACGTAACCTCAATGGTTTCTAATGCCCTGAGAGTAATCTTGGACGGAGGTTGGATTGTGTCCAAATCGCTGAGGTGCTCTGTATGGCAGCAAGGACACGATGTGCTCTGCAACCGTGTACCCTTGCAACCGTGTACACAAGCAATCGGCACAGACGAGTGTATCACACTCTATCTAGAATCTCTAAACACAGGGGGCATTTGAAAAACTGTTTTCTTCTGACAAAAACTGAGGGGAGCTATTGCTGTTTGATGGCTGACAGAAAGGACTGGTCTACCAGGTTTGTATACTGGGTCTCCCACCAACACTGTGAACGCTATCACTCGAGCATACTAAGCAATTTTCAGTGTGTGCCGACCATGTTGCAATGACTTTCCTGGGGTTGTATTCCGTTTTGTCTTTTTCTGCTGCTTTGGTATGATACATCAAGGGTGGCAATATGAATTTCATCCTGGTCTTCATTGACATCGATCCCAAAAACCTCTAAGAGATCGACTCTCTTCTTGTTTTTAAAATGAGATCCGCACACCCGGCAGTGCTGGGAGAGTACAGCAATGTGCTCCTCACTCATTCCTGAATGTTGTTTCTGCATGTATGTATACTAATTATTATGTAGTCGTAGTTATAATTATTTTGTCAAGTTTCAAACCTAATTTTATTTTTGCACAAAAATCAGCCCATTACCTTTTATTGTGCAGTAGTACTAGAACACTTCCTCTTTCACTATTCTTGTTAGTGGTTAGAGAGTTGTAAAAACATCCACTTATCTCCAGACAGTAGTACACTAATTGAGTGCAGTGTAGTTTCTTGGTGCGCACGCGCAGCAAAAAGCTTGTTGCTATGCGCATTTGGTGTCATTCAGACAGTCAACAAGCTTTCATGTGACTTCAATGAATAACAAATGAGTTGCTATGGGTATAAGTATGACATACCACAGGAAAGACATACCACAGGAAATACAATTGTTCAAAAACCACACCCATTTTTTCAATTTTTCATTGAATAGCAGAATGTTCTAATTACAAACTAAGTGGAGCCTTGAAACAGCGGTGTAATACTATCATCTAGCTAGCTACAGTATAGAACTAGAGCCTCCTTTGCAGGCCTTTTTCCTTTTAGAGAAAGCCAGGCCGAGCACAACTGGCAGCTCACCAGGTTGACGTAAGCCATTTGGCATGATCAAGGAAGACTTTTTTCTTTCTCTCCTTTTGCTCTTTTGTCTTGACCTTAGCTTTCTCTTAGTAAGAGAGGTTCTTCCCATTGCATGCTAGCATCACAAAATTAAATTGTGTCAGTGGTGCTTCAAATAGAGGTGCTTCAAATAGAATAAACTACCTCACGTGATCTGGACATGTGCTCTTCTGGAAAGAAAATATCTGCTCACCTTGGGCCTGCCTAGGAAGCTAAGAAGCTAAGATAAGTTAAGTGTGTATACTGTGTGTCTGCATACAAAATAGAACCTCTTCACCTTGTGTACTAATTAATATGCGCCCCATTAATTGTATGTTAAAGTACACCGTAATGTATACCTAAGCTACATGTCAGTTCCTGTCCCTGCATGTTATTGTAGTGCCTTCAGTCACCCACATGTCTGTTTCTTGCTCATCTGTGTGTGTGTGCTATAATTAGGCTTATGTAATTAGGCTTATGTACCCACATGTCAGTTACTTGCTGAAAGGCTAGTTGACTTCGTCTGTCCGTGTGCTTTTTCCCTGTGTATTAATATAGTAGCTTATGTACCCACATGTCAGTTACTTGCTAGTTGACTTCGTCTGTGGGTGTGGGAACTGTTCGTGTGTGTGTTTGTACCCACATGTCAGTTACTTGCTGAAAGGCTAGTCTGTGGGAACTGTCCGTGTGTGTGCTTTTACCTGTGTATTATTATAGTGGCTTATAGTGGCTTATGTACCCTAGTGGCTTATGTACCCACATGTCAGTTACTTGCTGAAAGGCTAGTTGACTTCGTCTGTGGGAACTGTCCGTTTGCGTACTTTTCCCTGTGTATTATAGTAGCTACCCACATGTCAGTTACTTGCTGAAAGGCTAGTTGACTTTGTCTGTCCGTGTGTGTGTGCTTTTCCCTGTGTATTATTATAGTGGCCATCTTGCTAGTTGACTTCGTCTGTGGGAACTGTTCGTGTGTGCTTTTTCCTGTGTGTATCCTGTGTGTACCCACATGTCAGTTACCGTATAGCGCGAAATTTTCGAGGCACTTATATTTCGTGGATTGGCCTCTAAAAACACCATTTCGTTGCACAATGTTCGCGGAATGACTGCTTACCGGAAGCCACGCCTTGCATGATAGCAGGTAATTCTAATTAAAGAACACTTTTTGTGGATTCTAACCCACGAAATCCGCGAAAATTAAGCCCCTCGAAAATTTCGCGCTATACGTAGTTGAGGTACTAGGTTCGTCTGTGGGAACTGTCCGTGTGTGTGCTTTTCCCTGTATGTACCCACATGTCAGTTACTTGCTGAAAGGCTACTTGACTTCATCTGTGGGACTGTGTATTGTGTATTATTATAGTAGGGACGTCATCATATGCCGGACACCGATATCCTCAAAACTACAAAAGATACAGACACGATTCAAAGACCATTTTAAAGCTAATGTCTTATGCTATCTATTCTCCAAATTGTTTGTTTTATAGCTGAAAGTTTTATAGCTGAACTGTCCGGTGGTAGCGATTGTCGGACAAAAACAACGTAAGTGCTGATATTCTCACCAGTAAGGACTCCAGCGGAACAGGTATCTCGATCAATAAATCGGACATTGCGGTTATGATCAATTAACCGTACAAAGGCCACTTTTGAACCATTTCTCTTTGGTAAGTTACTTGTATATCTAGTATTCATGGTGCGGTTGCCTATGAGCATACAGGTAGTATTGATCTAGTTTAGATCATGTACTCACTTGACAAGGTAGAATCCACAACTTGCTGGCGCTCATGCATCATTATTTTATAGAGTATACAAAACATTTTAATAATAATCAGGACACAATGTTCCGGACACAATGTAAAACAATAGCAAAATCGGCTCGGATGATCGACTTGCACTTTCGAATATCTGGAGCAAGGTCACGTGATCACCGTTCCAACTCTACCAAGCACACGGAATTTTCAGCAGGTAAACCATTGTTACAGTACGTACTCTGGGTTGTAGTTTTTTGCCCAGTCCCATTCCGTGCCCATTCCGTGTTGTGTTTTATATGTATCCATGCAGCTAGTAGCTGTTGACGATCGAGATTAAATCTACCTCCGATGTTGCTACGTCATCACAGGTATCTTAATCCGAAATTAATTTGTATTATCGTGTACATTATTATGTGGCATAAACGTCTTACAAGAAGACGATAAGAAGAAGGTGTAAAGCAATGCTCAAGGTCAAAGGTTTGTTTAATGACTACCCTTATAATTATACAAGTACTATGTCTGCAAAGGGCATGCAACTACAATCTATCGTATTATAAATAGGCGGATGCTTATGTCTAAAAATAGTTATTGCACGTGCACTTTGCACTTTGCACTAGACTATAGCCTTGTTTTACTCCAGCGCCCAAGACGGTAGAAGTCAAAGGTTATAGTTCATTGCCCATACAGTCCCATTTCGTGTTAATTGTGTTTATGTATCCAATTTTCCAGCTACTCTTGACGAGACTAGATCTACTTCCGATGATGTTATGTCTGTTAAGAGCATCACAGGTATCAGTAACGTATAACCGATTATACGCCGCAGACGCATGTCGCTATCACGCCATAGACGTATTTTTGCGGCAGCTGCAGTTGAACGTCTTCTTTTTGCAAGATCGAGGAGCAAGATCGAGGAGGACGACCTACTGCTTGCTAGAGCACTGCAAACGGCCGAGCGCTAGCATTGCATGGGGGTCACATAAAATAAAATACATGAAAATTAACTTGAAGAATGACCAAGAGACAGCACTTCACTGTGGAGGACACAGGGCTAAAAGAGTTCATTTACAGTAGTATACAACGTTGTACCTATTGTAGATGAACTAAAATTCAATGTACACTCGCAAGTACAAACATAGTTTACAAACAGTAAACTACCACTTCTGGCCCTGTGGGGGGTACTTGGCGATATCTTGTCCGATGATGAGGAGTGTAATATTTCGGAGAGAGAGCTATTCCATGCACTGAGGTGCTACTGCTGACTAGGATTATATTAGATAGTTCAAACGTTAACACTTATTTCGATTTTCACAGTGAGATACTTCTCAACGCACATGGCATACATAACATTACGTAATGTTATGTATGCCATGTGCGTTGAGAAGTATCTCACTACAATTGGGGCCAAGAATCCTAATGGGTCATACACCCTCCCGATAAGGCTGATGACGTTCCTTTTGGTGGGCTCCAGTCTTCGGGCTTGTTCAGCCAAATCGGCTAATGAGAAGATAATCTGATCTGAGGTGATATTCCACTTCAATCCAAGAATTCTTTGCTCAGCATCGCAAAGTTCTCCATTGCCACTCAGTGTGGACTGTGAATATGTTTCCATTGGCTTAGGCTCATCTTGATGCTGTGCCGACTCCTCGAGGTCCACCTTAGCTTGCAATCTCGTTGCATTAGTGTAAAACTTTCGCAAGTTGAATGCACCCGTCTTCAGCAAGGTTTTAGCTTCACTGTACAACTGATAAGCTTGCTCTTCCGATTGTGAACCTGTTACAATATCATCGACATAGATCGACCGTATCACCTTGGAAACAATTTCACGGTGTGTGTCCGCGTGTATTTCAAGATGGTGTCGGATGGTGGCGTTCAACAAGAAGGGGCTGGCATTCACCCCAAATACCACTCTAGCGAACCGATACACAACAATTCTCGGCTCGTCCTTAACTGCATCGTCCACCCACAAGAACCGCAAGAAATCTCGATCCTTAGCTGCCACAGATATCATAAGAAACGCCTTTTCGATATCGGCTGTTACAGCAACTCGATGGGTTCTAAACCGACAAAGAATGTCAAGGATTTTTTGATCGAATTTCGGTCCTTGTCGTTTTGGCCGAGGCATCGTAGACCACTCGCACTTTCGTGGTCGTTTTATCCTTTCGGATTACTGGATGATGAGGTAAATAGTGTACATCGGGCCTGTTTGCCAAATCCTCTACTAATTCAACGATCCCCTGCTCAAACTGCGTCTTGATCACCATGTCATACTCGCGTAGTACATCTGGGTCGTGTCGGAGGCGTCGAAGCAACCCCTTCAATCTCTTCAAACTAAGCGCGTAGTTGTTGGGAAGGTCCAGTCTCGGTGCCTTCCATGGAAGTTGAACTTCGTACCTTCCTTCACGAAACTCTATTGTGTCACGAAGTTTATCGTACAGTGATCGATCTGTGTTTGGGATTCCAAAGGATTCCAGTTCCCAAAACGATCTCATCGTGTCATTCAGCATCTTTTCCTCAAATCCTTCACAAGTGATGTGCAGCGAATGTGTTATTAAACCGTGAGAATCCATACTCGGAGTGGAAATAGGACCAGAGAGAACCCATCCGAGTCTCGTTTCGATGGCAACTGGCCCGTTTGTTCCTCTCTGCAGTGCTCCGGTTACGAGGTCCCAATAGTGATCAGACCCAACTAGCATATCCACATGGATTGTCTCAGCGTCTTCCGGATCGTCAGCAAACTCTAATCCACTCAAGTGTGGATATGTCCTTCTATAGTCAACGAGGGGATGAGGCTTTAACGGCTCACAGATCGTAGGTACAGTGAACAGTGAGAGATTTTGCGTCTCCCCATTCTTCAGCTTGAGCCCTAGTTTTACATATTCACAGACACTGTCACCATTCTGGGCGGACCCAAATGTCATGATAGTCATACGTTGTTCTCCTGCAGCGGTCAACTCGAGTCGGCTCCTCGCACTGTTTGTAATGTATGATCTCTGGCTGCCAGTATCCATCACCATTCGAACACTCAAAGAGGTTGACGGACAGTCTGGATTGTATGCAGTGGCTCTTGCTGTTTGAAGAAGTACAGGTTTACTAGAATACGTCCATAATAATCCCGTTTTTGGTAGCTGGAAAGGGGGGGCTTCAGGGTCGAGCCCTCCTGTACGAGGTGATTCCTGTTGTTTGTTTTCTGGTGCCTTTCGCCTAGGTTGGCCTGAACATATCGCGACATGATGCCTTCCTTTGTAACTACGACACTTGATTCGGCTGCGGCAGTTCCGGGACACATGCCCCTTTCCAAGACATATGTAGCATCTACCAGTTCTTCTGATAACCTCGCGACGAGACTCAATGCTTGCAACCGTTCGACAATCTTGCGAAGCATGCTCTCGTTCACAAAAGCAGCATTTGAGTGTGGTGGTCTCGGTAAATAGTGCCGCTCCAGTCGGGTGTTCCTTTGGTCGACGGGTTTCAGTTCCCCGTGTGGGTTCAGAATTCGCCCGTGTTGTCGACCGTTCTCGAGCCTGAACCTCCTCTTCAATTACACCCAATAGCTCTGTAAAATCCCAACTTTCACTGTCTCCAAACTTTCGACTAGCGATTAATCTCAATTCGGACGGTAGCTTACTCATTAAAACAGATGATAACAACGATCCATACGACTCGGCACTGACCCCTAACGATTTGAGGCTTCGTACGTTCGATTCAATCACATCGTATAATTGTCTGATCCCTTTGGTATCATTCTGGGAGGCCACCCCATCGACATGTAGCAATTGCTCCATGTGTTTATTTATGATAAGTTGTTTATTACCAAATCGCTTTTGCAATAGATCGATCGCTTCGTCATAATTAGCATCTGTGAGGGTCAAACCAGATATTGCCTCGAGGGCCGTATTAGACACCATAGACCTCAAATAATTAAACTTATCAACCTTTGAAAGCTCGGGGTTCTCATGAATTGCACACTTATACGAGTCCCAAAAGGGAGTCCATTGAGTTAAAATCCCATTGAAAGGCTTAATCAATAATTTAGGTAGTCTGACCTTACTGCTGGCATAGCCATTGCGGGTGTAGTCCTTGCAGGGACCCGAGATGTCACTGGAGCCTCAATCTCGATCAGGCTGGCGTAGACACGCTCCTTGTAGTTGTCAGCTCGCCCAATCTCATCCTCCAGTTCATCATCTCCCACAAGCGTCAGAATCTCAGCATCCAGTAGCTTAATCTCCTCCAGCTTCTCCTTGAGGCTCATGCTTAACTGGTTCAACACAGCTCGTTGTGGTTCACAGCATCTCCTCTACTCTCGTCATTATCCTAGTGGCGGACGCCTTGTGGCCGCCTCTCACTCTCCTCTTCCGCGTTAGTTCTTCCGCCATTGGAGGTCACGTTCTTCAATTATGGAAGTTTCTCTAAACGGCTCTTCACAGCGTAGTAGCTCTATCCGGCTCGAAGGACCATGTAATATTTCGGAGAGAGAGCTATTCCATGCACTGAGGTGCTACTGCTGACTAGGATTATATTAGATAGTTCAAACGTTAACACTTATTTCGATTTTCACAGTGAGATACTTCTCAACGCACATGGCATACATAACATTACGTAATGACAGTAAACTATTTATAGCCAATGAAATTGTCCAACAAGGAGGACCCAGAAGAACCAATGCAGGAAGGTAGCGATTATGAATTTTCAGACCTTGAGTCGGACGACGACGAATATGGTAAATACATAATTGATACAATCATATGAACACTGTTCTTATTATTTAGATGATATGAGTGACTCAGGCCTAGACCCACCACCCCAACCCCCCTCTCAACCACCCTCGTGAAGAAATTGACAAGCGGGTTGAATCAAACTGCTCGAGGAGGACGTTATCTATGGTTGTGGGACTGCTTGCAGAGACAGGAAAGGTTTTCCTCCTGCATTGAAGAAAGCTGCCCTACTAAAACAGAGGTACAAAATAATTACACACACACCCACGCAACACTCATACACACACACTCACCCACGCAACACCCTACACACACCCACGCAACACTCATACACGCAACACTCACACACACACCCATGCAACATGCACACTCACACAACCACTAATAATGCTACGTTACCTTTAACACAGTCCAGAAGGGCCCCGTGACAGCAACCGCTAACAGGATCCTCTCCACGACAACACAGCTATAGGAGTCACAGCTATAGGAGTCAGAATTAATGTGCCATGCCCAGAGGCCATTATGTCGTACAACCAGCACATGGGTGGAGTTGACAGGGGTGACCAGCTCAGGGGCTACTGTGTTTTATAAGTACATTTTTTTCTTTTTGTTTGATGTAGCCATTATGGTTATAAAACACTAACCCGAAATTGAAGAACATCAAGGAGTTCCGCCTTCAATTGGCCCAGAATCTCATCGGATCATACTGCAGTCGGCGTCGGGCAGGTCGTTATATGGTGGTGCGATTGTTCCTCTCCAACTCCAACACTTCCCCGTAAAAGATTCGAGTGGTCCATGTCCGTCGATACATAAGGAGAGGAAGATGTGCGCACTGTGATCACAGCGGACACCGAACTGACACGACACGGTTTTGCCAAGAATGTGGAGTGTGGCTCTGCCATAATGGCAACCCAACGAAAGACTGCTTTTTCCTACAGAGAACAGTAGTCGTACTTACTTGTGTACCCGTATTTATTTGCTATCACTATGTTGCTAGGGTATAAACTCATCTAAGTACGTAATAGGTGACATAATTATTGGCTAGGCTCAGTAGAGTCACGTCAACATACAGGCTCACCTTGTGCTGCCGCTGCATAATTATCATTATAGTAGTAGAGCCTTCTCATCATTATAAATTCTAGATCCAACTAATATCTACCATGTACAGTAAGTACCAAACTTATAACTTCTAGTGAATCTAAAAAGACTCTTAGCAAAGTACTGTACACAACTATCAATGGCTTATTACTATAATTATGCGTACTTTATAGGCATAATCAAAGTGATACAGGGCCTCTAAACATTCAGTAGAGTTAACATATAAATTTGGGAAGTTGCTGCACAGCGTTGTCTATAGTGCTACTGACTCTTGGCTCACCTTCCTGTCATTGCCACTGTTCAAACTCTACAGCTACGTCCTATATACTTACTACAATGAGTATTAGACTGTATAAAGCTTCTAGCGAATCTAAAGAGCCATGTAACAAAGCAGTATTATACGCAACTACTACTTACCGCTTGACAGAAGCAGATCACAGCCAATCCTTCGAGATAGTAAGCGATTCAGGCATCATCTTGTAGATCTTTGACTGGTATATCTTCCTAGCCTAACTTGTACTATCAAAAGTCGAAGCGCTTTCGAGTTACCTACGGACTAATAAATTTTGTGCATTTTTTGTGGCTGTGGGGGTGTCCCCACAACGTTACGTCATGGCGTATAATGGCTCAGCCCACGAAGTGGGCGCCAGCTATTCTGGATTATATGAGGAATGTGAAGTCGAAGTCGAGCATATCAATGTGGTATTGGCCTCCAATTCCGTTTTTTTGTAGATTACACATTCGTTTAAATAGATATAGTTGCGCATGACTTCTGTCGTTGGGTTAACTCCACCCTTCTGACATTAGAACCGGGGTTTCCTCGGAAGGTGTCTGTGTCAACATCCCGCAGATGGCTTTGTGCAAGGAAAGGTGACGGTCATGAGTTGTTGAAGCTCGCACTTCTTTCTTCTTTCTTACGAAAAATGGTTAAACTAGGATTCTTACATCTCTACCTCGGCAATACCCTTGAACCACCGGATGCTGCTAGGCGCAATAAAACAGTTTTTTTCTTTCGTGATGAAAGTACTTTTAATTCCAACGATGACCAAAATTTGAGAGAAGATCATGAAAAAGAAAAGCAGAGGAGCTGGTATTATGGTATCAGACTTCGCTTTCTTGCCTTGAACGATGGTAAGTACGAAGACGCAAAAAAAAACAACCCCAACATTAAAAAATATGCGACAGAATTCCTAGAGGGCTATTGGACAATGAAAAAGTTTATAGCACAAATCGAGAGAATCTTTTCATCTGGGCCCATACTCTTTTCAATAGGATTCAGCTCGGGGTGAAACTTGGGGAGGAATTTCTAAGTAGAAACTTTTCGATTTCGGATTTTTCAAATTTGAAATCTTGATGCTGAGAGTCGTTGCTTCATCCATTCTTCATTTTTCCCAGTGGAAATTCCACGCTCCTCTAGCACCATCTTCATTCCTTTTGCAACCCTCACACTTTTGCCTTTTGCAACGTTTCGTTAGCATGAAATCGCACCACTTAGTTTTGACAGGAAGTGGCTACAGGAAGTGGCTACAGATGTAACATTTTTCAATTCTTAGGCCACGCCTTTCACAGGAAGAAAGTCATGCTATTTCAAGCCATACTTACGCCTGGGGGGCTTTCCAAAAACGCAATTCAAGGGCAAACAAAAAAATTGTTCCAGCCACAGCCAAGTTGTAGCTTGTTCAGCTACACAACCCCCACCCTCCAGTGTAACAATTCTTAGTGAAAAAGAATAATTTTTTATTTTTTTAAAAGGAGATATGTACATTTGTAAAAGCAATAACTTTTATCACTGATATAGAATCTGAATCAAGTAGTAGCTGCTTAGCTTGTGTTTGTATCAGGTGTGTGTATACGTACACGTACGTAAGTGTATAGATCTATGTGTGCGTATCGTCAGTTCTTAATTTTCTTCCTTGGTTCAAGAGCCAGATTGGTAGGAGCCACGTGAATGAAGTGCTCTTTCATTATGCAGCCAAGTTGCTCAACTCCATCTGCGTACACTCGTAAACCACCGGTGGGTGGATTCTGCACCTTGCTCTCCCAAAGCCATCTACGCAGCGGTATGTTTCTCTAGTATGTGCAGTTTGGGAAAGCCGTGGGAAACTGTGTCTTGTAGAAGGACACAAAGGACACAAAGGCTCTGATATCTTGCTCTGTAGGAAAGTAGAGTTATAGAAGTAGAGTACACTCAGTGTAAATACTTACCTAAAATATCAATTTCACTTTCAGAAATTATGTTGCCCCTCGGTCGCATTTTTCAAAGAGATGGAAAGCAACCAAAAAATAATTTCCTCGTAATTCCTTCTGGTAATTCCTTCTGCTAATCCAATTATGTTAATTCTGAGCATGGACGGTAACTGAGTTACACAAATCCTAGGGTTCTGTGAACATGATTCCCTACAAATGTGCCACTGTAGTATGCCTGTCTGTGGACATTAAAAGAGGCCAGAGTCGTGTCTAGTGTCTTGACAAAAGGACCGTCTTGAGTTTTAAAGCCCCCGGCAACAGAAATCTCCAATCTGTTAATCTCGTAATTGCGCATACATGTTGTAATAGCTAGCTTTAGCTTACTTAAAAATAATCAAGAACACGAGGAGGTTACATAACTCAAGATAACGAGCGGCGCACGCTCAGAACACAGGAAACAATAAACATGACATAATGGATAAATAATAATAATAATACATAGTTCATAGTTCACAGTTCTAGTCCTTACATTCCCTCACCCTTAGGTTTAGACACTGTAACGATCTGGCGGACTTCGAATACGACTAGACGTACGTATCGGTGGGGAATCCTGCGGTTCGGTTTCGGCCTGTCTCTCGGTATCGGTATCCAGTGCCTCGGTATCAGTGTCCAGTGTCTCGGTATCGGTGTTTCCCAATTGTACAGGGGGAATTGTACAGGGGGAATTGTTTGATCGTTTTGGTCCTCCTCCACCGACTCTGGAGCTGCACGATCATGAACAGCATCCACATGTCTTCTGACAATTCTTCCATCATTAAGTTCAACATGATACGACAGTGGACCTCGAACATCCACAATCTTTCCAGGCAACCATTTCTTTGCATTTGGAAAATCCTTGACGTACACTTTCTCATCAATTTTGAAAGATCGTAATTTTGTCTTGGAATCGTGGTTCCTTTTCTGCACTTCAATTTTTGATTGGACCTTTTCCGTCAAATTCGGTTTGAGGAGGTCTAACTTAGATCTAGGTCGTCTTCCCAATAGAAGTTCTGCCGGGGGTACCCCAGTGGTGGAATGAGGTGTTAACCTATACCAGAGTAAAAACTGGGAGAGTTTCTCGGCAATTGTCCCATTTGACCGTCGTTTCATGTTCTCTTTGAAACTTTGAACTGCTCTCTCAGCGAGGCCGTTAGTGGAGGGATGGTACGGGGATGAGCAAATATGTTTGATTCCATTACTTTTCATAAATGCTTGAAATTCAGTGCTAGTGAACTGTGTTCCATTGTCGGTAACAAATATCCGAGGCAAACCGTGAGTTGCGAAGATAGTACGGAGCTTCTCGATGGTCGTGAATGATGTGGCTGTAGACATGGGCACAACTTCAAGCCACTTTGAGTAGGCATCTATCACCACCAGAAACATCTGACCCAAGAATGGTCCCGCAAAGTCAGCATGTAAACGTTCCCAGGCAAGGGTTGGAAACTCCCATGGGTGAAGTGGAGCTTGGGCTGGGGAATGCCGTGTTCGTTGGCACTGATCACACTCTTTGACAGTGTTTTCCAGATCTCCATCTACCCCTGGCCACCACACGAACGATCGGGCCAAGGCTTTCATGCGAGTTTCTCCGGGGTGTCCTTCGTGTAGCAAATCCATGACTGCCGTACGTCCTCTTGGGGGAATCACGATTCGGTTTCCTCTCAAGAGACAACCCTGTTCCACCGACAGTTCTGACCAGACCTTGTGGTAGGGCTTTGCAATCTCTTCTCTTGGGCGTTCACCGGACACAATGGAATCCCGAATTTTGGCTAAGGTGGGGTCTTGGGACGTCCACTGTTTGATGTGAGAGGAGGTAATTGGTGACGCATCCAAAGTTTCCAAAATGTTAACTGTTTCTGGAGTGGGTGGAACTGAGGATGGTGCTGCTGCACTCGGTAAACGGCTTAGCATATCGGCATTGGCATGCTCTCGTCCCGGTTTGTAGGATATCGAGTAGTCATAACCTCCTAACAACAGTGCCCAGCGTTGAATACGTGCTGATGCCATCTGTGGGATTGCGGAGGTCTCCTTGAAAATATGTTGTAGTGGTTTGTGGTCTGATGTGATGGTAAATCGCCTGCCGTACAAATATTGATGAAATTTCTTCACTGCGAACACAATTGCTAATCCCTCCTTTTCTAACTGCGAATAGTTTCTTTCGGCCGCCCCAAGTGAGCGGGATGCAAAAGCGATTGGTTTCTCTTGGCTGTTGGAGTATTTATGTGACAGGACTGCCCCTATTCCGTAGGGGGAAGCATCACATGCAAGGACAAGCTCTTCCGAAGGGTCATAGTGTGCCAGTACACGATCGGATGTGAGAAGATTCTTAACTTTTTCGAAAGCCTTGCTGTGGCTAGGGCCCCAGGACCACTTGGTGTTTTTCTGCAGCAGATGATAGAGGGGTGCCAAAACCGTGGATAGGTCTGGAAGGAACTTGTGGTAGTAGTTTACAGCCCCCAGGAACGAACGAAGCTGAGTAATATCCTGAGGTTCAGGTGCCTTGTGGATAGCCTCGACCTTCTCCGTGGTGGGTTGGATGCCTTCTGCAGAGATACGATGTCCGAGGAATTCGACTGAGGGGAGCAAAAAGGAACACTTGTCTTGCTTCAGTTTCACTCCCGCTTCCTCTAACCGGGTGAGGACAGCGTCCAGGTTTTGAAGGTGTTCAGGAATTGTCTTTCCTGTGACAAGAATATCGTCCAGATAGATCAACACTCCCGGAATACCTTGCAGGAGGTTTTCCATAATCCGCTGAAAAAGGGATGGTGCAGAGGCCACTCCAAAAGGCAGTCGATTCACCTGATAGAGCCCTTTGTGAGTGTTAATCGTGACCATTCGTTTTGCCTCATCGTCCAGGGCAACTTGTTGATAGGCCTGTTTGAGGTCAAGTTTAGAGAAAGCTGTTCCACCGGCCAGGGACGCCAGCAAGTCCTCTACTCGAGGTAGGGGGAAAGTCTCCGTGATTGTTTCCCTGTTGACTGTGATTTTGTAATCGCCGCATAATCGAATGGAACCATCTTTCTTGCGTATCGGTACGACAGGTGTGCCCCAGGGCGAAAACTTCACAGGTTCTAGTATGCCCAAGGCAACCTGACGATCAATTTCTCTGGCTACTGGCTCTCTCATCGCGTACGGTACTTGACGAGCCCGATAGAAGCGAGGTTTGCTTCCTTCCTTGGGGTAGAGCTGAGCTGTGGCACCCTTAATGAGCCCTAATTCTTCAGAAAACAGAGCAGAGTGAGCGTGCACCAATGTTTCCAACTCACTAGTCTTTTGTGTTACTTGGTTGAGCGTGGCCCAGTCCAGCCGTAAATATTGTAACCAGTCTCTTCCAAGCAGTGTTTGGCCTTGTCCATCCACTATGATGAGACACTTCTGCTTCTTGCCCACCGTATTTAACCTTCACATCAATTGCCCCTTTTACCACTATCTTTTCGCCAGTGTACGTACGCAACTTGGCTTGAGTTGGCTTGATTTCTGGAGTAAGGGCTTCTGGCCAGGTAGAGGATAATGTTGAGTAGCTCATGATGGACAGGGTGGCTCCAGTATCCACTTCCATCTTAACAGGAATCCCTTCAATCTCGATAGTGACCATTAGGGGGTCACCCAGGGGTGTACGTGTCGTAATACGATCGATCAGGTTTGAGTACTCCGGAAAATCTTCTTCCTCTTCTTGCTGTCCCGCTGCAGTGTGAATCTGTCGAGACGATGGCTTACTGTTCTTCAGCTTCTGGCGGCAAACTGCAGCAATATGGCCTTTCTTGTGACAGTACCTACATTCTGCGTCTTTGAACCTGCAACTACTATGGGAATGTTCTCCTCCACATCTGTAGCAAGGTTGTGCTTCTCCTCTCTCGGTATAGGTAGGAGCCGAGGTTTTTCGGAATGGACGGAGTTGATGTACCGCAGTGGCATCTGGTATTGTTAAATCCTTAACTTCCTTTTCTGAGGCTTCTAAACTGAGCAAGAGTTTATATGCTTTGTCGTAAGTCAAGCCTTCTTCTGCCAAGAGCCTTTGTTGCCATTTCCCGTTAGCAATGCCACATACTAGGCGGTCCCTTATCATCTCATTGAGCCTGGCTGCGTCACCAAAGTTGCAGCTCTCCGCCAAACGTTTGAGTTGTGTAACATAAGTTGCTATTGTCTCTTGGGGCTGCCTAACTCGAGTGTTGAAACGAAAACGTTGCACTATTTCTGAGGGTTGAGGTTGCAAATGGGTGGACATGGCAGTACAAATGTCCCTGAACGTCACTTCAGCTGGTGTACGCGGGGAGAGAACATCCTTAATGCGTCGGTAAGTTACATCACCACAGGAGCTAAGTAGGATGGCCCTCATCTTGCCATTGTCGTCCACATCGTTCGCTGTAAAATACAGCTCGGCCCTTTCGACGTACGACTTCCAGTCGCCCAAAGCGAGGTCGAAGGGTCCCAGAGTGCCATGTGTAGCCATGGCAGGTAGAATGGGTAGGTCGGATCCTCGTCGCCAATGTAATTGCTAGCTTTAGCTTACTTAAAAATAATCAAGAACACGAGGAGGTTACATAACTCAAGATAACGAGCGGCGCACGCTCAGAACACAGGAAACAATAAACATGACATAATGGATAAATAATAATAATAATACATAGTTCATAGTTCACAGTTCTAGTCCTTACACATGTCATATAGCTTACAAGTTTAGAAGCCTTATTAGATCCAACAATTGGGGATCGTTAGTAAAACGGCAACAAGGTGGTCCGATTTCTCGTTGAGCCTGGTCATGTATCGTTTATAATTAAGTTTGTATTACGGTAATTACCGTATTACCGTAATTACTCACGTATCTAGTTCAAGTTTGAGTTGTTTCAAGTTTGAGTTGTTTCACTCTGGCTGATGTGCATAGCTGGCTCCACCCTCAAGAGCACTGTCCCTGACCCTAAGATCAAGCTGGTGATCAAGCTGGTGACACTCATTTTCCAATAAGGTAAAGAGACAAAAGAAGATGCTAAGTGCTCTACTACTGTAAGTATAATATAATTATTGTACCTGGTCTATGGGCATTGTTGAACATCTTGGCTTTTTTTAGGTGAGCACCATTCGACACAAATCTGGTGTAGTCACTGCAAATACTCTGTGTCGTTCTGAGAGAGTGGATTGGGAGACAGTCTTGTGTCGTCAGGCACCAGAGACAGCCAGAGACAGCAATGTCTTAATTCCTACAAAAAGGTTTTTCCTTTCTATGATACATTCCTTTCTATGATACAACATAACAATGTGTTTACCTGAGTTTACAGTGCAACAACCAAAGAGAGTAGATTTTTTTTTTCTTTTTTTTTTCACATTTTGTGGCATATCTTCTGAAGTAAAAGTGATATGATCTATTTGAGTGCAGGTACTGAAAGTTCAATTATTGGCGCTTCCATTGGACCACCACCTGTTACATCATATGACATCATCACTATAAAATGGCTGTCTGAAAATGTGTACCTCCGAAAATCGCTTAGGAATAGAAGTAGCTTATTTGTTTGAGTTAAGATCTGAAATTTATTGTGTATGTACCTGACTATATTGCTCATATTTTGAGCTTCAACGGAAGTCTGGGCTGCTAGTAAGTTCTGAGAAATGCTGAATTTTGTTGTTTTTTGGTGCCAAATATGTTAGGAATACAACTTTCGATTTTATGCTAGTTAAGGTCTGATTTTTGAGGAGCATGTACTACAATAGCACAAGTCTCATCTTTGCTCGAGCGGCCCTTCTTGTCAAAAACGGTGATTTTGGCTGATTTTCCTGCTTTTTTGGCTTTTTTGTGACGTATGAAATGTTTATTCCAACTTCTGACATCACGATCTTTCTGTCATTATTGCTGCCTCCACAGGTTCACGTGATATAGCCCGCTAAATTATACAGCTGCATTAAGATAGCGATGGAGGATATTTGTGATGTAGCGTTTTTCACTTGCGAGGTGAAGGGAGTGAGTTCTATGAGCAACAAGGTCGAAGGCTAGGCAATGCTGATGTCCTCTTTGAGCCTGAACCAACGAACCAGCAAGATCGTAATGCTGTGCTGTGTTTCACCCGAATCAGTGGTTTCAGTGGTTCCAGAGTCGTTCTCGGGCATGTTGCTGCTGAGGCTGCTAGGTGGCTCTCTCCACTGCTTCTCGGACCTTTCTCTGCAGCTGGGTGAGCTTCTATAAAATAGATCGCGATGTTCAACGTACAATGCACCAAGTGGTTACATTATAATATTATATGTATTTATATGTATTGAGTGTAAATACTACAGCACAACATCATTCCATCTATTCTTTGTCAGGATGGTGCTATTCGACGAACACTCCACTAGTTCTACTAGTCGGAGTTGGCGGTACAGGGCTATCACAGTATCCGTCTCCATCGTTGGCCCACTCAGTAAGGAGTTTAAGGTCCGAGATGCCTTGGTGGGAGCTGCCAGTGACCTCGACGGCCTCATCTTGGGGAACGACGATGGCCTTGGAGACAGGAGACTAGAGCGGAGGTCCTAAATCCGCTACCCCGGCTTTTTTAAAAGCCACCAAGTTTCCAAATGAGTTGCCTTGTACTATACACACAGTACTACTGTTATCATAATTCAAAGGTGTTGCTTACCTAAGTACATGTGTACATGCAATTACACTATTATTATTGCACACTAACATACACTAACATACACCATACACTAACATACACACAAAAATATAGACTCGTTTCCAGTGAACTCTTTTGCCAGGTGGTGGTTTTTAGAAAAACCAGTGTGTTCAAGTTATTAACTCACAGTCCCTCTAGCCGCAGCTGGGACGTTTCACCTGAGACACACATTGCACAAATCAAACATACATACATGTATAGCAGTAAAAGTACATGATTGTGAATGACAAAGTTAAAATGATTGTGCTTTCATAAATAATTTATGATAATATGGTGATGGCGCAAGGATATCATGTTAAAAGTGTGTTACGAAGATGGTATTAGAGAGATTCGCAGTGGAAACTCTTCCATACGATGGTATTGGAGAGATTCACAGTGGAAACTCTTCCATAAGATGGTATTAGAGAGATTCGCAGTGGAAACTCTTCCATACGATGGTATTAGAGAGATTCGCAGTGGAAACTCTTCCATAAGATGGTATTAGAGAGATTCGCAGTGGAAACTCTTCCATACGATGGTATTAGAGAGATTCGCAGTGGAAACTCTTCCATAAGATGGTATTAGAGAGATTCGCAGTGAAAACTCTTCCAAAATTTAATTATGTTAAACGTTACTAAATTAAGATGGTATTAAGAGAGATTCGCTATGGAAACTCTTCGATGTGACTTATATAGCTTAACAAATGAATCGACATTACTACAATCACAGCCGCTATTATACCCCCTCAAATATGACCTACATTTATCAAAAAATTTACGTATTAATTCTTTTTGACATGTTGGATCAGTGTATTAAAGCGGCCATTCTAGAATGTCTGTGTTTTTTGCCAAAAAGTCAGGAAATTAGGGAGTGCTTGCATTTACCAATTTCTGGATTCTTAAATCTTTAAATTTCCATTAATGCGAGTTTCCAGAACTCAACGTTTCCTGGTATTTTGAAAACACGAGGGGGAGAAATTTTAACATTACAACCCCTGTGGCAGTTATAAGTTTGTGCAATAGGTGAATAATTGTATACCAGTCATATCTCCTGTTTGGAACATTTCTAAGATAATGTGCTGATACCATTGTGTATATTTCCATAGCAACATAGGGTGGTGGGTTTGTGGTAGAACAGCAAAAAAAATTGGTAATCAGTTATAGGGAGAGAAAAGACCATGCAACGGTTTCCAGCCAGGTCTGGGACTTTGTCACAATGTCTATAAGAGTTTGGCTATCTTATAATTATGCAAGGTTCAATCTTGCTTACATATCTACACATCCCCCGCAGTGCTCAAAATTGTTAGCCCGTTTCAGTTGAAAGGCTGTGAAGTTCACATAATAATAATAATAACAAGAATAAGAATAAGAATAAGAATAAATGCATGAAACAAGAGTATACATATACTCTTGATGAAAACACAACAGGGATACAAGTTCACCAATAAATGTTCATTAGTCAGAGCTTGACAATGGAGAAGGCGTATGCTTTCGAAGAAATTCTTGGAAGCTTCTTACAAGGGGTAACTTTGGGCAGTCCTTGAGAGTCAAAGAGGCACGACAATGTGGGCAGGTTGACTGGGCCTCCAGCCATTGTGCCACACACACCTCACACCCCAAAATAACATTACAACAGGGAGACACCACAGCTGGGAATGATGTCTGAGACTTGCATACGAGGCATTCGAATACAGTTTTATCCATAGTGCCTAGGGAAGATGGTGCCAATGGTAGAGACATTTTTTTTGCTCTGTGCTGTGGGGCAAAATCAAAATCACTATCAGAGCTCGAGTCCAAGGAAATAACCCTTCCTTTCTTTACTTCAGATTTTCTAACGGCTCGAATACGTTTGGAGGTTTTCCAAAACCTTGATCCTGGATAGAGAAAGTAAGCACTAGTAATGGCATAATCAGTAACTGCTGAATTAACAAGTTATTAAAGAGTCAGCACAATGAATACATCGAGCTTCTTACCTCGAGTAGTAGAAGTATTCGGTATCTTCAGGTAGTCTATGTCCATAAGTACGCATTCTTCACCATTGAATAGCTCGTCACTAACCATCTTCGACACATTTGGAACGCTGGCAATTTCCTCAGAAAGGTCGATGGGGACATTGCTCACTTTCTTCCATTGTTTATCAGCTTCATTCCATTTGCACACCTCAATATACTTTCTCCATTCGGGACGGCTGCTAGAACTTGAAGACATTGTGGAAGGGCCTGCACCATCAACACTCGGTTCAGCTCGAGCTCGAACTCCAGGTGGCTTCTGTCCTGAGGCAGAGCTTGCACCTAGCAAGGCTGACGTGAACTTTGGACTCCATTTTGGCGGTCGTCCTCTTTTTCGTGATGTTGCTTGTGATGTTGCTTGTGAAGGAGGCTGGTAAGAGAAAGAGGCTACTTGCTGGTCTTGAGGCAAACCATCTGCCTTGAGCGAATCCCCGTTCACAACCCACTTTGATAGGTCATCTACATCAAGAAACTTTCCCTCATGGTCTGGTGTTTCCACAAACCCATCGTCAGAAATCAAAATAATGGAATCGGGGAACAGTCCAAACACTTTACCAATAACTTGAGTAGTTAGCTGTGATGGTTTGAGCTTCACGGTTTTGCCATCTTTCTCTATGGTATACAGGCTGTAGTTGTACAAGTTGCTTACACTCGAACTCATGTTCCTAGGCCCTTCTTTCACGGTATCAGCGCAGCATAGAGCTAAATAGAGAGGACACTTGCAATTTTGTGCCCAGGCCATGTGCTTTTGACCGTATGTTGATCTACATGTAGATTTATCTATTTAAAAAGCAATCGCAAAATATTTATTAGGCTAGGGTGCGGCTAATTCGAATCCAGGCGTGTATCGAGGCTAAGAAGGATGGATGTGGATGAAGTGTTTGAAATGGTTACAAGTGGTATGACCCACGAAGATATAAGTAATACACTCAAGACCCGCTTTCCAGGAATAAGAGGCTTCTCTGCAAGAAGTGTTCGGCGATTCTGCTCTGAAAATGGCATTCATAAACCAGATTCTGCTCAAGTAGATGCTGTAGTCGAATGTGCTGTTACTGAAGTAAGCTAAACGTAGTATAGGGCTTAATACTAAGAATATTACCGTAGCACCGGAGAATACAGTCCATGTGCGTAATTAGCTAAGTACCACAAAAAACATTTCTAAATTAATTATGACTTGCAGGTTGGACATGTGTATGGCCGGAGAATGTTAAAGGGTGTGCTTGAGTCTAAAGGTATTAAGGTATCTGAGAAAAGAGTTTCAGAGTCCTTACAGAGAGTGGCCCCTTTGCAATATGATCAGCGGCGGAATGACACCTTAGACCGTACTAATCCACTGCAATACTCGGCTCTCCACTTTGGGCATAAACTTCATATTGACCAAAATGAAAAGATCACAATGTTTGGTGCTACCCACATAGTTGCAAGGGATGGATATTCAGGCAAGATAATTGCTTACTGTACAATGCCAGTCAAGAACAATTTGGCTATATACGACAGTATTTTGAGGTATTGTTCAACTCATTGAATAATAGTTGCATCAGTAACACGTATAATTTCCATATCAGGTCATCTACTAAAACGTATGGTCTTTGGAAGCAAATTCGAGTCGACCATGGAAGAGAATTTTATCTTCTTTTGTATGTACAAGAAGCACTTCGTTGTCGTGTTGGCCCTCGGGATATTCTTCCTTACGTTCAATCTCCTTCAACAGAAGTAAGGGTACTGATATTGCTTACATGCATTAACTTTTCTCTCTACAGAACCACACTGTTGAACGCATTTGGGTTGAAGTAAATTCTCGTATTAACTACCCCCTAAAGCGACACTTGATATCAATGGAAGCTACTAATCTGATTAACATGAGTGATGAAACTACAAAATTTTGTGTTTCGTTTGTTACGTGCAATGTTGCTTATCATGGATTATCATTGTTTGTTGCAGCTTGGAATCATCATTCTATACCAGGTAAATGTAATGACATTATTATTGATGACACATGCGCTATTATAATATGTGATACAGGTCGAGGAGTACCCAATCATTTGCAGGTGCAGCGTTATGAAACTATACCCATTCCAGATGGGGAAGTACCGGGTACTGATGAAGCTGCAGATGCATACCGTTCTCAAGGTGGTCAGCTAAGAGAGTTTGGACTTTTTGGTTGCGATCCACTCAAGGATCGACAGGATCTAATTATGAAAAGGGAGCAATATTTCCTCTCTCGCTGTCGTTTTGGGGACATCTTTAGTAATGTGGTATCAGGAAATGGACAAGCATATTCATATGCAATTGCTGAGTTCATTAGAATAACGAACTCTCTAGAAGCTTATCTATAGTCTAAGAGCCATTTTACTTGCTCATAATCATTATAGAGTGTTTAACATTAACTGAGTACTACAAGTTAACTGCCAGGGGTTGTAATATTAAAATATCTCCCCCTCGTGTTTTCAAAATACCAGGAAACGTTGGGTTCTGGAAACTCGCATTAATGGAAATTTAAAGATTTAAGAATCCAGAAATTGGTAAATGCAAGCACTCCCTAATTTCCTGACTTTTTGGCAAAAAACACAGACATTCTAGAATGGCCGCTTTAATACACTGATCATGTTGCCAATAACTGAGGCACAACTTTTCTTGGTCGTATTATGGAACCATTAACATACTGTCTACTGTACTTCTTTGCATGACACCAGCATTGCTCAATGGCATTCAATTCACAATGAAATTTTGGAAAAAACAAACATATGTGGAACCTGCTTTCCACCAGTTCTTCAACAAGTGTTTTGATACTTTGAAAGTCTTCGTGACTTCCCGACACCTCCCTCATTTTTAAGGCATTCATCCCCAAAGTGTCTATCCCCCTCTCCTGTAAAACTAATTTCATACCCTTAGGACTACCACTATCATTAACCAATTTTTGAACCTTCCCATCAAACACCGTATCTTTCATGACAGGTTGCTTTCCACCAGGACCCACATTCATTTTTTTTACATTAAGAGATTCATCACTACATTTACGATGAGACGGAGCATTATCAAATATAAACAGAGCTTGTTTACCAGGGTTTTTACTGTTAAATATATCAATAGCTTTATTTACCTGTATTAAAAATCTATTGCTTTCAAAGTATCCCTCACTTTGAGTCTCTAGTAGCAAACATGCTTCAACACCATCATGCTGTAAAAAATCTGCACTTGCCTCCTCTATGAAATCGGACACCATTATAGACTGCCCCAAACTTTTTTGTTTTAGTATAGTAATAGAATCATCACCCTAGTAATAATCTTGGTCTGCATTAGCAAAAAATGTGGACTCATCATGGTGGATGGCAACAAGGGGCAACTCTCCCGGAAGTAAAATGGGAGTCACCGTATATACATCTACGATCTAATTCAGTTAATTTATCAAGAAATTGTTTTCTATATGCTACTACGTCATCCCTTTCATGCCCATCAAAATAGACACCTTTTTGATGGTTCACCTGTTTAAATCCCAATACATGCAACCATTTACGAGCTGTTTCTTTACTTACAATACATTCATGTTCATTATCTATCCACGAACGGAACATTTCTACAGTTAAATTAGGCATGCCTTTTCTACATGCGTTTTCTTTTACAAATTTTCTAGCGCTAGTACAAAAATTATCATTCTTTATCAAGCTATACGGCTTTTTAACACTTTTACCTCGGCAAGATGCTAGTATAGTATCAATGGCATCGTCATCAATAGCAGAAGGTTGTACATGAACCAATGACAGATAATAATGAGCTGCCCACCTACGTACCGTTTCAGCATTAGCACCACTTACATCAGCTGCCCTTTTGGACGCATCAACTATACCATCTCCCCATACATTTATAGCTACACTGAAAACTTTAAGTGCAGTGGCCTTGTTTAGCTCAGGGCTGATGTTGGTTGCGCTCGAAGTAGTTGTCTATGGAATTGCTTCCTATTTCAAAAACATCAGGGCAGTGCTTGAGCAGCTGCTTAAGGGTACTGACAGGCTGACTCGGTCTCAGGCGCTAGTTTTACTTTGGCCCACCTTGTTCCACCACCAGAAGCACTGTCTCCTCTTGGCTTCTGTTTGATTTCAGCTGCCTCCTTCAGAACTGCCTCCTTCAGAATATGTAGGGCCTGTCTCTTGCTGTGCCTTGGTTGTTCCTCCGGGATATTCTCCTGCCCATTGGTTCTGTCAGCCAACACTGTTGTTATTCCTCTCCTTCTCTTATGGGGTCCAGTTACAGAGGTGACTGCTGCAGGTTGTTGCTGGTTAGAACAGGTTAGTTGAGGCTGGTTTGGTTGAGTGAGAGGCTGAGGCTGGTCTGGTTGAGTGAGAGGCTGAGGCTGGTCTGGTTGAGTGAGAGGCTGAGGCTGGTCTGGTTGAGTGAGAGGCTGAGGCTGAGGCTGGTCTGGTTGAGTGAGAGGCTGAGGCTGGTTTGGTTGAGTGAGAGGATGGTTGGGTTGAGTTTGGTTCTGAAAAGAACCGTTTTGAGTAGCTCCTGGAAAATCCATTGATAGTTGAAGTTGATCGCTGTAAATCGCTTTGAAATCTTTGAAGGACATTGAAATCTGCAGCTGCAAGCTCAGCGCGGGAAATTTATGGGGTCGAAGTACATCCATGCGTCACAGGGTGTGGCAATTTACAGTGATACGTCACAAAAAGCTGAAAAATCAGCCAAAATCACCGTTTTTGACAAGAAGGGCCGCTCGAGCAAAGATGAGACTTGTCTAGCTCCTGTAAGTTAGTACAGATGAATTCTATGCTATTGTAGTACATGCTCCTCAAAAATCAGACCTTAACTAGCATAAAATCGAAAGTTGTATTCCTAACATATTTGCCACCAAAAAACAACAAAATTCAGTATTCCTCAGAACTTACTAGCAGCCCAGACTTCCGTTGAAGCTCAAAAGATGAGCAATATAGTCAGGTACATACACAATAAATTTCAGATCTTAACTCAAACAAATAAGCTACTTCTATTCCTAAGCGATTTTCGGAGGTACACATTTTCAGACAGCCATTTTATAGTGATGATGTCATATGATGTAACAGGTGGTGGTCCAATGGAAGCGCCAATAGTTGAACTTTCAGTACCTGCACTCAAATAGATCATATCACTTTTACTTCAGAAGATATGCCACAAAATGTGAAAAATGAGTACCCAAAAAAAAAATCTACTCTCTTTGGTTGTTGCACTGTACCTGAAGGCACTTAACTGTAGATTACCACATGCTGCCTACTGAAGTGTGTACCTAGCACACTGTCGTTCTCTATGGTCGCTTTTTTGCTTACTTGCCTAATGGTATTCGTAGTCCTTAATTCATAACACTGGTGGCTCCTCCACACTGGTGGCTCCTCCACATTCAAGGTTCATTTTTATTCAAGGTTCGTGTGGTTTATTGCAGCCTTTTCCTCACTGTACTGTACCCCCAGTCATTAATGATATCATAGTGCTCTCCTGTAATACTCCTCCCACACTGTGTGAGCGGCCTTCGATGTGGACGAGCCTTTTTTCCTATGCTGTACTGCGATATTCATAGCACTATTATGTGTTCGGAGTGCTCCCATAATGGTATTCATAGTTTCTTGTGGTTAATTAGACTCCTCCCACGTTGTTTGAAGTGGACGATGTTTTGATGTTTTAAACAAGCCTTTTCCTCTGCTGTACTGTTTTACTTACTGTACTGTACTGCCCCCCCCTCACCCCAGCACTATTCATAGCACTATTATGCGCTCCCATAATGGTATTCATAGTTGTCTTGTGGTTAATTAGGACACCACTTTGATGTGGACGAGCCTTTTCCTCTACATCCTCTGCTGTACTGTACTATCTCCCCCCAAGCACTTAATGATATTCTTATGTGTTCGGAGCGCTCCCATAATGGTATTCATAGTTGTCTTGTGGTTAATTAGGCACCGCTTTGATGTGGACGAGCCTTTTCCTCTGCTGTACTGTGCCCCCCCCCCCCAGATATTCATTGGTTGGAGCGCTCCCATAATGGTATTCATAGTTGTCGTGTCGTGTGGTTAATTAGGCTGCTGTACTGTACCCCCGGCACTTAATAGCTGTGTTCGCAGCGCTCCTATAATGATATTCTGTGGTGTATTAGGCTCCTCCCGTTTCTGTGTGTGTGTGCTATTATGTGCTATTATGTGGTCGGAGCGCTCCCATAATGGTATTCATACATAAAAAAGGGGGTTAACACCAAAAAATAGGGTGTCAATGAATTGTGCCATACTGACACCCTATCCTATCAAGGGGTGTCAAGTTATTGACACCCTCTGTCAAGGCATTGTGGTGCTGCCATAACACTATAGTATACTTTCTACCATGTCAAATTGACAAATAGTAACTGTTGCGTATAATTTCACGGTATAAATGATTTCAAAGGTCATGTGAACAACAAAATGAATCACAAATCACAAATCACAAAAAAATATGCAGTTTGTTGTTGCTCGTGGAAATTAACTAACAGAATGAGACGTAACTCAGTAGAAGCAAAGCAGACGTGGATATATGATGCAGTTTGATCTGTATAATTCATGAGTGTTGAAATGTAGTTACTCTATAGCTAATTGTACGCACTTAGTACATAATACCTGCTGATTCACTTTCGATAGCAGCATATTCCGACAACAGCTACTTTAGAGCTCTTTTCTCCTCAATGTGAGAATACTTCAGTTATTAAACTCATCCATTTCTGCTGAAAGTCATCCTCAACAGCTCCAGTGATTTGGCAAAACTAGAACATGTCACACACAATCACAATCATCTTACAATTCTTGGTTCGCCCAAACAGGGAAATTTTTCCAAGATCTGCTTTACGGTTGGTCCTTCCGTCTTGATCCACTCCCTAGCTCCATGAGAGTGATCATACTTGGAAGAGACCACTTTGGTATGACCGCTTCAAGAATGAAATGTGACGTTAGCCATTGATGACAAAGTGGTTTCTGCCTTCCTTGTAGCAGGAGGGACAGGAGGAACAGTGATATCAGCTCTATCTGGCCGATTTTTCGAAGTTGACGCAAAAACGGTTCATCACAAGCCATTATCCACTTTGTCCCGCAGAATTGTATGCTTCTCGACTAGTCTCTGACATACCGTGCTGGGAGTGGGCTGTGCACGAGTACAAGAGTCGATAAAGAAGTAGTAATCTCCACGCGTGCTTTGCTTTCTTTGTAAGATACCCTGTCTCGAGGACTTTGTTAGTAGAAGTAGAGAAGCAAACAGGAATAACTAATCCATCTCTGATTCTTTATTATCGGGCTTCTTGTCAATTGGTCTGCACAAATAAGAACTGAAAAGTCGGAGAAATCAAGCAAACACTCACGCGTCACATCCCTAAATGAATGAAATAGTAATTATACACGGGATGGCAGCCTTCACAGACAGTCCAAGTCCAAAAGAAGTGCTTGACGAAGATAAGTCATCCAGAGAGTCATCATCATCATCACTACACACGGATATACAACAATAGAAGTACATGATTCTACTTATATCTTATATACAACAACTATTAAACAAGGATACCTACTACTTACAATTCACTATTGACACTTCCATGGTACCTTGAGGTTACACTACGTTTTGGAGTAGAAGTGCAAGATGGTACAGGAGAATGTACAGGAGAATTTGAACAGCTGAACAAGAAAATGTACACCTGATAAATTGTTATAGATATAACTTTACATACTTACATTTTTTACATACTTACATTTGAAGTTATTCTCCTGATTTTTAAGCGATCACCCAGTAGTAGTGGTGCTACTTATTCCTCACTCAATTCGTACTCCTCTAGCTTGTCTAGTACATCCTTTGAGATGTTAGGTATCTCTTGCTGAAGGTAGGCGCACACCTGGCTTGACTCCAAACGCTTTGCCATTTTTAATATAGACCCATGTGGCCGATCATGTGATTATCACCTAATTAGGATTTAGGGTAGCACTAAATAGAGTTACCAAGAAGCACTTTTCCTGTACACACAGATACCTAGTACCTATGTACCCTCTCTGACGTTTTGGCTGGATCTTGTTATCGCACAATATGCTCATATTGTTCAGGAGATTTTTCTGCACCTTCAGAGAAGCTTCTTCTCACTACTCATGTGATCCTGGATTTACTATTAAATGCACTCTCAACGACTGCACAAGGAATTTTACTAGTATTTTACTGTCTTTTTTGAAATTGAACTAATGGAACTAATGGATACTAACACTAACACTATCATGCATATACTGTCTCGTTCTCTTCACTGTCTCGTTCTCTTCATCTTCCCGTCAACATTATCTTGTTCGGCAAAAGGACCTGAGCCCAAATATTTCTACTACTTTACCGGTTCTGTATCCTTAGGAGTAAATCTGACATTGAATCTTGACAGTTTGTGCTGGTGTACAATTATTGTAGTGTCACCATGACACCACTAGAGCACCTGCAATTTTTGACACCTGGTGTTAGCATCATTCTCGGTCATTTCCAATTGTCTTCTGACCTGAGTGAGATACTGGAAAGGGCGCTCGTCGAGATATCCTACATACTATCCTACATACAAACGAGTAAAGCATAATTATTTCAATTATGTGACAGGGAACAACCCTTATGGAGCAAACTAATTAATTGTATTTTATTGCTTAATTAAATAAAGCAGTTCAAATTGATTACAATATCACTCACTTTGCACCTTCCTAAATATTTTCGAGGGAATTATATAGGCTCCTTACATGCAATTAAAGTAATTGTGATCCTACAACAAACTGGGAGTTCATAAAAAGATTTAACTTTAGGCACAGAATTACAATGCATATCAACACACAAAAGCTTGGGAAGTAGACAGCACACTCATAAACAGTACACTCATAAGCCCCCTGAAAAGGTCAGAACATTATTATGCAATCAACCTCTGTACTCTGTACATGTGAGCCAATTGAATTGTAACAAGCAACGAAGCAAGCAGGAACTTCACACAAGCCTAGGCATAACTTTTGGCATTTAGCATGGTATAAAGTACCATTTTATACATGGGTGATTTCTTGCAATTTACAGAGTACCTCTGACGGGCCACAGGGGGCACACCACAGGGGGCACACACACACACACACACACACACACAAGCGCGCGCGTGTGCACATACACCCGCACGGCAGACACAGATACACACACCGCGCGGGCACACATACAGACACGCACGCACATAAAGATACACCCCGCACACACATTACTGTAAGCAATCTGTTGGCCCAATCTGTTGGCCCAAACTTTGATTCACTGATAACAGAATACATTGTGGATGAGAACACGAAGAATATCAGTTAAGCATCGCTATAATCATATGCACACAAAGCTTACCTCTGAATTAAAATCTCGCCCTGGTTGACGTCCTGACAGAGTAACTAGCTAGCTTGAAGAGAACTGTTACTGGGTGCATCTTTCTTTGAAAAGAATAATAATTGAATAGTACACAACAGGCTCTAAACTAACTCAGTTTACTTTACACACTATCTAGGGAAGAGATACCTCGCTCTGGCCTTGGCTGGATGACTTTTCCGTTGGAAACCAGGAGATCCTGACTACTGTAGACTACGAAGTTGAATAAAGAAAACTGTCACTGTTTGCGAAAATAATAACAGCTAGACAAAACTGGTACCCCCTACCGAGATCCTTGAAGCTCCTTGTTGTCAGCTGTGATAGTGCCTCGAAGCGCCATCTCAGTACCACGACCTAATGTCATGTACACACTACGTACCTTTTCTAAATCAAGCACAGCATCCACGATAATTTATGTTTAACCCTTTCCATTAAAAAAAGAAAATACAAATTGCAGAGTTTGCTGTTTGTGAAGAGTTTGCTGGAGAAGTGTTTGCTGCAGACTAGGGACATTCGCATAGTCTTGCACTTATCTACATTTAGACCACAGATCTCTTTGTACCTCTTCTGCTTTGGTGTCAGCATTGGTGTCAGCACATAGATGAATAGTAGCTCTGGGCCTGGGTCAGGCACTGATAATATTAATTTTATTCATTGCCAGATGTTAATGAGATTCATAATGTTTCCTGATAAAAACTACTTGACAGCACCTATTGTGACAAACCATATGGAAGGCTAGGAGCTGATAATGAAAATTAGTTCCGTGGTGGGCGGTACTATGATAACCGCGGCTATCCCTATCCAAACCCAACACCTTGCCGGACAATTATAATTACCAAACTCAGCATATTACCAAACTCAGCATAACACCTGGGTGAAATTCTACGCCCCCTTTTGATGTGCCACGCCACTAATTAATCACGTTCTCCTTACAGGAGAGAATATAAATTAGTAAAACCAGTAGGTTTTACATAGGATTGGCAGTGGGTTTGCCCGTGTTTAGCAATATTTCAATTATTTTGACTCATGTTCAAACTGTTCTATCTCTGCAGGGAAAGGCCACATCAAGAAACTGGCTGAACAGATAGTTTATTTAGCCTTTTCTCTCTTTGTATCTCTCCTTTCATAATCCATAAACATTTTAATGAATGAATATTTTCATTTTAAAAATTGCACTATTTCGACGTTTCACCGCTCTTTGTCTGACTGACTAAGTAAGTAAGTGAGTAAGTAAGTAAGTAAGTAAGTAAGTTTCTTGCCCAGCATTTACTCCAAGTACAGCCATCTCCAGGACATTCTGCACAGGGTTTCCAAACGACTACAACCTGGATTACAAAGCGCTTCTTCAGATTTGCGATTGCTTCCACGAGGCAGATGACCTCTCAGTCTCTATTTCTCTTACCTAGACAATTCCGCCATCTTTAATGACTCAGCAATTGTGTTGTGGCCAATAATAGATAGGCGTGGCTAATAAACCGTGCGCCTAAAATCAGTGCAGCAGTGCTTTTCCAGAGCCTGAGGTGTTCCTTTTCTTCACACTGTTCAGCTCTAGCTCCCTTTCTCTGACAGGCATGCTATATGCACTGGCTAGATATCATGCTCTTAAAATGGCTGTCATTTAATACTGATTCGCAAATTCAACATAATTATCAAGCAATAAATTATTACTCTAATTATTAGTCCAGAGATATTCGAGAAGATATCTGATTAGTCCTGTCTTCTCTTCTTGTACTGCCTCTTGACGTTCCACTTATGCATGTCATGATACGTAAACTGTACTGAAAAAGAAAGGGAATCCGACTAGAAAAACATTTGCAATGTGAAAAATTGCTAGGATTGGCCAGGGGAACCACAAAAAAGCGTGGGAACAAGAAATCAGACGAGAGCATAACTCCAATCCGTTACAACGTCATGAACATGTACAATACATAGTATATTAAATAATAGACTGTGTTCCAGATCCACCTATCAGCTTCCATCCACCACATCATTCACCAGTACGGTCCGTGCATGTTACTACGCATGGATGGACTGTGTGTACCTGTGCTCAACACTGCATGTATTAGGAACATCAATTCATCACAAATCATCATGATTATGTGCCCCACATTCTAAAATGGATGTATAATAAATATATATAGGGATTGGTCATCACTCCACCAGTAAAAATTGCGTGGCATATTGGCTGGGAAAACTACCAGTATACATGTGATTGACGTTGTAACGGATTGGAGTTATGCTCTCGTCTGATTTCTTGTTCCCACGCTTTTTTGTGGTTCCCCTGGCCAATCCTAGCAATTTTTCACATTGCAAATGTTTTTCTAGTCGGATTGATTATAGCAATTATACATGTAAGTATGCAGTGACATTCAATATGCACTCTCCCTTACCTGAAACTTTCCTCTTAAACTAGGAGTCAGTACATTCTTTATTTACAAGCCAGATAATGCCGCAAGGGTTGTAAACGATCTTGTTTACTCCATGTTTACACTCTAGTTTGATTACGTGTTGCGTATAATGTATATTCCGAGATATTATTATTTGGAAACCCTCTAGGTGTTTACAAGACTATCCAAGACTATCCAATTACTAATTATTATTGAAAATTAAAACGAAACATCATCACAAAAGCACTTCAAAGTTTTGTGTACAGTGCATCTGCAAGTGAAAAAAACTGTTAACGAGTCCACAGAATTATGTGATTTACCTGTTGTTTTCACAATCCACTGTGCAGCTGTCCTTCCGTTTTCTTGGCCACTAACACACATTCTTTTTTGTTTTTCTCTGAATATTTTAAGTCAAGTGTGTCCTTCATTCAAGTGTGTCCTTCATCTTGGTTCATCTTGGTGAAGAAGTGACGCATGCATGTTCACACGTTAATACACGTTAATACATTAAAACAACAAGAGTAAGGGACTTGCCGCTTCTATTAGAGTGGTGCGAAGAAATACGGACCAATTACATACCTTCAGAACACCACATGAACTTGTGCACGATAATGTTGTTTCCGACACCTGCACCAGCTCTTCAGGTTTTACAACCAGAGAACGACTTTCAAATTTCTGCAAATCCATGTAATTGCTGCACAAATACCCTCTTACCCTCTTCCGCCTAGCTCGATACTTTCTTGAAACAGCCTGTGTATTTCTACAATATCGTCCTCTTCCATTTTCCACTGTCGGCAGCTAAAACTAACCGGATTGATTATTTCTACCTTTAACCTCTTCTTCGGTGTGTTTAGTATTTAGAATTACAGGATTCAAAAACTTCACGTATAATCTTTCTTTTGAGGGAAGAATTGAACTCTGATGTCAACTTCTTCTCAATTTTAGTTTGTTGTGCCTCCATTTTATTTTAGTTTGTTTAAAAGGATTGCAAAAGATGTTGCGAGTAAATTTGGGGGTTGTATTCGCTCCTGACGTAACATTCTAGATCGAGGGGTGCTCGTGTATTGGCGGTTAGGCTCCATCCTGACGTAACATTCTGTATTGGCGGTTAGGGGTTAGGCTCTCTATCTTCGTCACTAGACCCATACATACAAGATTGAGGGCCACCATATAGGCTTTCTCTTGGTTGGTACAATGGAGTTGCAGGCCCACATCTTCAGCTGCCCTTGGAGTATAAATCCAACACAGTATTGCTTCAATACTGACAGCCTCTGACTGACAGCTGCTTGTAGCTTTCAGCCAATCCGCGAGTCACAAGACGTATAGCCTCGAATCCAAGCAGCTAAGCTGGAGGAGGCCCCACCAAATATTTTGGGCCCCGCCCAACTCCCCGCCCAACTCAAGAGACAGTCACACACACGCAACAGGACAGCAGATCACCATCCCCAGAGATTTTACACTATAGCTTATAGCTTATATTCGTTTTCGTTTTGCCTGACACCGCCTGGGTTGATATTGTACGTGTACGTATAATACGTACGTACCTTCATGTATACTCACTACGCGCGTATATATTACTCCAGTTTGAGTTTAATGATGAAGATGAAATATCTCGGTCAACTTTGGAACATGATATAGACGATTTAAAAGGCGACACTTTCAAATAATTACGTTTTGCGAAAGTAGAGTTTTAATGAAAGAGTTTTAATGAAAATGAATTTATATGGGCGAAATGTCCAGTGTCGCATATTTAGAGGGTCGCCTTAAATCGAGGTCCTACATTTACAAGTAAATTCAATGTGCTATTACATTGCATACACTGAGTTGGAACGTGAAGATGATCCGTCTAACGTTTGTTCCGGTATAGAATTGGAAATGAATAGGATTGGAAAATGAAACTCCAAAAGAGGAAGAATCGTACAGACGACAGGGCCTAGGAAACCACCCCTTAACGCCGAGTTTATTTTTATCGGATAACAATCTACAATCTAAGCGATACCAAGATCGACCTCCTAGCTATTTTCTATCCGGAGATATGTTCGAGGGAACGCTACGAAGGTATTGCAACACCCTCTTGAGTAAACGCTCAAACGTCATGAATAATTGAAGTTCGCACTTCCGCATACTCATAAAGCTTCGTAAAATTCGTAAAAGAGAAGACAAGTTGTTAGATAAAGGCTAGGCGTTCTAGGACTCTCTAGCTAGCTAGTATAGCTATGTAGCTGGTATCCGTCTTATAAAAGATCCCTCACTTGTATGGAGCCTACAGAAAGTGTCCTTAAAGGAAGCCTAAGTGATCTATTATTCACTTAGTATTCGTCCGTGTCGGCTTGATCCAACTTATTAGTAGCCTTATAAGAAGCTTTCCTCGTACTGGTATCACTGTCATTAGTAACAGGCCTTATGGGATGGGTGATCACATCATGGGCCCAGGAAACTGCGTGGAATTGTCGTATAACATTTATGTTGATGGTTATTGATGGTTCCCCCAGGCGGTGGTAAGTGTCAGAGGCCTGAGAAACGCTAGTCTATTGGCTAGAATGTAAGTGACATTCATATTGTGTCTATCTTAACTTACTACTTATCTGTAGGTTGTTATGGAGTGACAAGTGGCACGGGATACGTACATCTAAAGAAACAAGAGTGGATCTATGCCAAGCTAGCTAGCTAGCTAGATAGCTGCTCTTTCTAGTTAAGCTATAATATACCCGGCTCCTCTTGATGATTGTAAGTACTGGGCTGATGAAATAGTCCTGTACAAGTTGTCATCTTTTATTTGTTAAAAATAATTAACAATATGGAAATTCCTTCACGTAGACAGTAAATTTCAAAAGCCAGAAGCCATACACAGGTCCGTCATCAAGCAACACCTCCTTGGGTGATAACATCGTTACCATACATCCGTCATCCGTTCAACTCTACGACAAAATTGTAAAAGTAGTACGTCAGCAAGATTGACATCAAAAAAGTTTTTGTTTACTGGTTGGTGCTGCACTGGTTGGCCCTGCCGCAGCGCATGACGCGACAGCTAGAGTGGTGTACAGCCTTATCAATGGATTGGATCTGACACTGTATAACAAGGGTGTTGGTGCTGCTCGTTATACACGAAAGAATTTCCCCCGTGACTTAGTGGTCCCTACACTATGACTATCGATCCCAGTTCTTAACATCACCGTAGTCGTCCCATTTATTTCATGACGACGGCCCGACTGTAGCCCAAGTGAAGTAGTCTTGGTTACATGCCTATGCCGACGTGTATGGATGGTGTTGGGTAGGCGCTCCAAGAAGTGGTGGAAGCGTGTGTTTTCGTACCTGCTAGAGACCAGCATCCTCAATGCTTACCACCTATGGAAATTTGCACGAAAGCATTGGTCACGCGAGTCATAGGTAACGCGAGTCATAGGTAACTACCGCAAGAGAGCCAACAGAGGTAGACGAAGGAGGGACTCGATACTACCAGCACAATGATGCTGTCAGGTGTAAAAAGAAGCTCACCAGGGAGGCACGAGACGCGTGTAATGTCCGGCTGCAGACAGCGCAACTGCTGGAAGATATATCAGTTTCGTTTTCTTTTTTCAGTTTGTTTTACTGCTAAAAAAACTAACGCCGGTTATTTTCAGTTTGAGTGGAGAGCACGACTGCTCACTAGGGGATACCACTAAAACTAACGCTCCGGTTATTTTCAGTTTGATTTTCAGTTTGTTTGAAAGTGGAGAGCACGACTGCTCACTAGGGGTGATTGCCGACACCACTATAAAAAAAAGAACGTTCTGGTTATTTTCAGTTTGATTTTCAGTTTGTATGTTTTGTATGTGAGTGGAGAGCACGACTCACTATACTCAAGCTTTCAGTTTTGATTTGTAAGTGGAGAGCACGACTCTATAAAAAAAACGAGCTACCTCCTGGGTGGCTTGGAAAGCATCACACACACTTCCCATTACATCTATGCTACTTTAGTTGGTAGTTCATACTTGATAGTTCATTGGCAGTTGGTAGTTGGTTGGCAGCTGGTAGTTCGCAGCAGTTGGCAGTTGGCAGTTGGAAGTTGGCAGTTGGTATTTCGCAGTTGGCAGTTGAGAGTTGGCAGTTCACAGTCGGTAAAATCTATGTTGCCTTAAAATAGAAAACATTTGGGACTGCGAGACTACTGCATGTGGCAGTGTTTCAAGTGTATTAAAGTCAATGTAGGGCCTGGTAGTAAAGTGTGGAGTCTGGAGTCGTTCCAAAGACAAATCATTGGGGAGCGTATCACGATGACTTTTCCTAATTTTGTGGGTGTTCCGTTGAGCTCCCGTTCAATGATGGGAAACACAGGAATTGGGGTAGATATTATACATAATTCTACGTATGTTTCCACGCATGGCGGACAAACTTGTGAATTATGTTGGCGCAGCAGTAAAACCCAGCAGTAAAAACCCAGCAGTAAAACCCTTGCTGTCTCAACTCCTACATGTTATAGTTGTGACACATGCACTAGTGCCACATGGGATATATTTGCGCAGGCCTCGAGGGCAAAGGCACCAATGTGCGCACGAGTGAGCTGTGTAACAACTGATTTGTTGCATTCCTTGTGCATTCCTTTCCGTGTTTTATAGGACAACTAGTTTCAACAACTAGTTTCAACTACTTGTGGTGGCTGTGGAATGCACCCAGACGACTGTTGCTGTTTGCATTTAGAGCAAGGAATGACGGGAATTTTCTGTATGACATGCTAATGTGGTATGTATACGAATGTCAATAACGTGGTGTGTGTTACATCGTGGTGTGTGTTACATTTCAGTACATGCATGTGCATTTTGGGTATGACCGTTGCCGGTAAAATGCACCTAGGACGTAAAAACAAGGTAAAAACAAGGTACATTATATAGGGCATGTATATGCAGACTGCCTGCCTGTGCAATCAATACAAACAATTTTACATCAAGTGTATTGATTGCACAGGCAGTCTGCAAGCTTCACCAAGAGTAAAAACCTGTTTTCTCTCAGGGTACATCTCTAGTTGTGGTAGCTTCTCTACTTCTTCAGTTAATTTTCTCACCAATGCTAGATTATTTTATTCAATAGCAAGCTTTTTGGCAACTTCTATCACAGTTGCTTTGCTGTGTTCATGTTTCTTTGCTTTTCTTCATTTTGTGCAAGAGCTAGCCTAGTGTGCTGTAATTAACCACACTGTTTTGATTCCACTTGAGAGGTGGGCACATGTAGTATGACATGGCATGACACAGTGGGATAATTGTATAGGCTGTATAGTAGTTGTGTACCAATTAGTGCACACCAGTTTATTTGCTGTGTTCGAGTTCTGAGCGGAGGGCTTGCAGCTGTCTCTTCATTTTGGCATTTTGGCCAAGGAGAGCCATATACATAAAATAATATACATAATTATAATAATAATTAATAGTAACCATCCTTGACATCTCGTCCATGACACGAACAAGTCAATCTGATGGCTTCCATGACCAGGAGGGAAACCTACATGTTTAAGAATAAGGTGTGTGTGTGATTAATTATGTCTTGGTTCAAAGGGATGCACTTGGTTCCGTTGTTAAAGTTTTTAACATTTTTCAGACTCTCGTCTCTCAGGATGGGCTGGAGGGTTCTTTATCAGAAAAACCACAAGCCGATCTTTAGCTACAATAATGCTTAATGCCTACTGACAGTGTATGTTGCATCATAATCTCCACTAAGAAATACTCGGATTGTCTTTCCCCTATACACATCACAAATACAGATCATGTCTTGCTGTCTTGAAATCTCTGTAGTCCAATCTTGGGGGTGATCAACGTTGCATAATCCCCCTCCCTTGTCCCCTCCAAGCTTACTCATTTTTGGTCGGTGCACTCTAAATAAAATTTAATTCAACTGTACGTATGTACTTGTATTGTACCGTATCGAGCATGCTTTCAATTTTCTACTTGGCGTGTAGCATACTCCAACTTGAGGTTTTCAACGCCTCAGATCTCAATCTTTTTCTCCGAAGCGATTTTTATGTTTGGTACCAACATGCTAGGGGTCCGTAATTTATAGTGTGGTATCGTTAGGACACCCCAAGCTCTCCGTCACTGAGAATTTAACATGGAAGCAATCTGATGTCGTTTCTCAATAAGTTTTGTCCCGGTCTTCCAAGTGTCACCTCGTTGCTCATCTGCACTACTTCCTGGCCGCCACTTCCTGATGTCACCACTGCGGCGTCTTAGAGTGCGTTGACTGGCTGTTCCACTAGACACCTATACTGTCCACCTGTCTTTACTTCCAAAGTGTGAGTTGCTGCAGCCTCGCCGCATCCTCTAGTCTGCTCAGTAGGGGCATGGCTAAAGTTAGCGCATGCTCTCAATGTGAGACTTGTGGTACGATAGCAGATAGCACGTAACCTAGTGCCTTGTAATTTCTGAAGGAGGATGGATTGAGTCGAGATCGTTGAGATGATTTTCGTAGCATGAAGCATGAGGTGGTTTGAGAAACGTTTCGTCAATTCAATTGGTCTGTCGACAATCTCCATGCAAACTGGGCAGTCAAAAATCGTGAGATTGCTGTTTCTTGTTGACAGAACGAAAGCGGAGCAGTTGACGTCACATGTTGGACTTGTTTTTTCGGCCTTCCCCCAACACTGTGAGTGCTGATATTGTCGCTAAATCGTCATCGACCAAACACATCGTTCTAGAGAGTCCGATCCCCAACGCCTTTCCTCTTTGTGGAAATTTGTGAACGGATTTCCACAGTGCTTAGGAATGCTCTTGACTCATTCCTGAAGGGGTTATGCTTATTACTTGATTTATAATGTGTGCGTGTGCATTAAATATGTACCCCTTATTTTGTCAGATTTCAGACCTAATTATACAGCTACCAAAAAGTAGTCAATTACCTGTTGCTGTTGTATGACTCTCAGAAGCACTTCAAAGGAAACACTTGTGTGGTCTAGCTAGATCTATGTTGCAAGCCTAGCATGCAATATAGTGTCTATCATGTGTTTGTGTTTTGTATCCAGGGCCTCCGTGTTACGCCTGTCCGTTCTACATCCTGTGGATACGAAGTGGCAGGCTTTTGTAATTCCCGCAGCATTGTAATTCCGCAGCATTGTAGCATTTTCTGTGTTCACGGATGGTATCCTAGGGTCCGAACTTATACCAGGTGGTGACCACTGTTTTGTTTGAAGCAACCTATCCCAATCCCACACTGAAGGATTTACACGGCAAAAATAACTATGCAAGCAATTGTTTGTCTGTCAAACGCATTACTCTTTGGAAGAAAAAACCTAGGGACAGGTTTAAATTTCTAGAAAAGCACCCAATACAGGTGAAAACGTGATGACTAAGCGGCAGAAGGGATCGCAGTATTTCCACAGTACAGAGCCGTACAGAGCCTGACACAGACAACACACTCATCAGTCTCAACTCTTATGGATACAGACAGCACAGTCATCATGATGTCTCAACTCTTATGGATACAGACAGCACAGTCATCAGTCTCAACCTTCTTTGAAACTTCGCAAGGTGCTAAACTATACCTGTCGTTAGCCTGATTGCTCGTTGTTGTTTTTCAAATCCAATATAGTTTCGATCTGAGTTCAAGAGGGGTGTGAGTGTTCAATCACTAACACTCAAGGAGAAATGGCGCTAGAGATGGCACAAGAAAAAAATTGAAAGACATCGAGTCAAAGCAATTTTAAGAATATTTTCTAATATTTTCTCTCGCGGTGTCGAATGTAAGCGGCAGATTAATTTTATTCATTGCCAACATTTAGATCTTAATGTTTCTTAATGTTATTCATTGCAAGTGAGGTCACGACACACTCGTTCCACTGCCCACACTCATTCCACTGCTCCCACACTAGTTACATTCGCTAGTTACATTCGTTATTCGTTTCAGCATTGAATTAGCAGGGGGAAGAGAAGAGAGGGGGTCGCTGAAACTCCTGTAGTGACGTGCTCCCGTCGTATCGACTCTTCCGAATCTGCCATGAACATGCTATTATTGGACTAAACCAGACTAGGTGTGAACGAATATTAATTGTGTACATGTTGTTTTTAAGTCTCATTATTTTGCACTAAACATGAAATATTACTACGAAAACCAACCCAGTGGGCATGGTAGAGGGTGGGCGACGATCCGTACCCATTTGTCGTACCCATTGTTGTAAAGATTAGGTCAAGTTGTTTACAACAACAGGGAGCGTGCTATCAACATTGGATTCTGTGGCAGATTGGATAGCATCATGAACACTACAAAAAAAAAAGAAATTTCAAGACTGTGGCCAAGCACTGAAATGTACACGAAATGAGGTCACGAAATGAGGTACCTTTAGCTATCGTGTATAACGCTGAAATGTTATATGCATGGAGAATTTCAGAACACATGAAATGTCATAGATATCGAGATATCGTGTATAACGCTGAAAATTTCAGAACACATGAGCAACGTTAAGTTCGATGTATAATAAATTATCATCATAGCAGAGAGGTCAAAAAATTATTGTTATGCAATAGAACCAATTATTTTAATAATTACATGGCTGTATTACATGTGGCTAATAGATTTTCTTCGGTGTCTGACAATTTATGATAGTGAACACACTGACGCAGGTCTAGTGACAGAAAAGAAAAGAATGACTTTCGAATAGGTCTGGTTTTCCATACATACGCCATAGAATTTGCGCTCGAAGTAAAGGATTTTCAGGAATGGTCTTAGCAGCACAGATGATGTATGACCAGAATATGATTCGGCCATTACAACTGACATTTTTTTAGGGTGGAACTTTTCACTTTGATCCATTGATAAGTACAAATTTGTATCTATAGTGCAATTGATCAAAATTTTAACAGTAACCTTTTCAACATATCCTGTTCATCTTCTGAAAACTTATGCCTTGTACAAACCGAAGGGAGCACCATTGATTACTACATGTATGCTGTGACATTCGCAACAGTGTACCTTTGCTTACCTTTGCTTCAGGGAGCAAAGGTCCCCACAATCATCTTGAAATTCGGCAGGAGGTTGAAATGCATACGCTGTATTGTCTTGCATCATAATTTGAGCAACACACTTCTAAGCTGGAGAAGAAGGGTTTGTGGGGGGGGGGAATTTAGGTAAAGCTGCCAGAAGATACAGCAGATTTAGATCTCCATTGACGTTCGCCTGGATGAGCCACAAAGGCATCCCACACAATTCAGCCATTCCTGTAAAAATGCTTTTTTTTAACAAAAAAAGTCGGCAAAGAAGTAAGATCCCTATATGATTGGGAGGCTGCTTGATATGTTCGCCGCCACCTTCGAAGCCAAAAAATGTAGTGAGAATGGGAAGGCCACCAACAATCTCATATCAAGCCGCTAAGCCGCTATTGCCATAGCCACCAATACCAAGATATACCGCCAGAATTTCAGTGCCCAATATGCTCTAACCTATTGCGGCAACCTATCGAGTTGACAACTTGTCGTACTTACGTCTGTGCGTCATGCTGCTGTGAGCAGTCCAAGTCGTTGTCGTGCCACCTACTGCAATACCATTAAGAGACCCCCTGACATCATAGACATCATTTTGACATCGACATCTTACAAAAATCTCCGCTAACACCAATAGAAAAGGAGATACAGTTATCTTTACTGCGACGTAGCCCGTCCAGCAGTGTGTCTCCCCTACTAGTGTGTCTCCCCTACTAGTGAAAACAGGAGGACAGGTAAGTACTACAATCCTATATATATACAGAATTTATGTAAATTACAGCCAATCCAGGGGCGTAGCCAGACTTTTGAGACAGGGGTTTCCAAAAAAACAACTTGCGGCGCATAGCGCCGCAAAATTTTTTGAGACCACGCCCACTTCCCCGGTGCCACACCCTCTACATTGAGCCACACCTACTAAATGTAATACAGTTTATATGTATGTACGTAGTACGTATGGCTATGGCTATGATTATGATACAGCAAACAGAAAAAGAAAAAGGTGTAAGACAGTAAATTAATAATAATGTCTTAGTTAAAGTGTAATGGTTAATCTTCATCAGCTTCATCAAATTCACTAAGTATGTCCATGAGTTCCATTCTACGGGAATGTTTTCTTGCAAACATGTTGACTATTTCATCCAGGTTCAGCTTCATTCCATACTGTGTGTGTAGTAATGCTAGTCCACTGAGTCTTTCTTGTCCCATTGTAGAGCGGAGATAAGTCTTAAGACGACGTAGCACACTGACACTTCGCTCACACTCGCAACTTGTGACTGGAATTGTGCAAATAAGACGCAGAATGGTGTTAATATTGGGCCACATGTTGAATCTAGCCATGAATAGGGTTTTTGATGGTAAGTCAGGCATGTTAGGGTTAGATGACTGTGGCATCCACTTATGCTTCCACAGATCAAGTTCAGCTTCAAGAGACGAGGGAGAAGGGAGGTCTTCAGCATAGCTGGCTAGAAGCTCGTCATGAGTGCAAATTGGAATGGAGGAATCACAGAGGAATCACAGAGGAATCACAGAGAACAGTTGGAACCAATTTCATTCCTATGAGAGCTTTTTCCTGAATTTCAGAAAATCTGTAGTCTAAATGAGAAAGCAGCAAGCAGCTCGTCAAGAAAGGGAATGGAAACAATACGGCGGTAGTACACCTCGGGAGTTTCGCCAGGTGTGTTGCTTCTGGAGGTTTGTACTGAGCAGCGCCTAGGCAGTTGTGGCTGAGATGCATTCACCTTTTCCCCGAGAGTAATTGCTGTTTCATGCCAGGTCCTATGCTTGCTAACCATGTTTTTTCGCACATCTTGAAGAGTAGCAATCACAGTTTTGACATCAGAATATGCTTGGCAAATATCATTAGCTCTCTTCTGTAGGGACACTGTGAGGCCCTTTGTGTACTGGAGGCATTCTTTTGCAACCACAAAAGAGATAATGAACTGGTATCTTGTGATGCAAATTAGAAGACTCTCTGCTGCACGACAAGACTCACTATTCCAGCCACTCGAACTGCCACTGCTAATGATTGAAAATGTTTCAACAACTGCAGGAAAAAGATCAAAAAACACCTCCAGGGCATTTACACGGGCAACCCATCTTGTTTTGCACAAGCTTACCAATTTTTGTGCTCTGGAACTGTCAACTAGAGTAATCTGTTTTTCTAACTCACTCTGTCGTTTGGGTGAATTTGAGAAAAACAAGCAAATCTCTACCATTGTGCCCATCATGTTTTTAACTAGTTGAACTTTACAAGCACCCACAACACAAAGATTCAGAACATGGGCTGCGCAGTGCACATACACAGCCTTTGGACAGGTATCCTGAACAACCTTAGCAGCCCCTTTGTATTTACCAGCCATGTTTCCTGCTCCATCATAACATTGACCGCGGAGGCAGCTAATATCAAGACCGTACCTTTTCAAAGCCTCAAGTATTTTCTCTGCAATGGCTTGTCCAGTAGTGCCAGTATCGCAAACAACAAACTCGACAAACACCTCACGAATAGTGTTTACTTTATCAACAAAGCGTAGCACAAGAGGTAGTTGTTCCTTGTTTGAACAATCAGCTGCTTCATCAGCACAAACAGAAAAGAATGTTGCATCTTTAATCTCACTGAGGATTTGCTGCTGTATCCACTCTCCAGCACATGAGATGAGCTCATTCTGAATTTGTGGCGAATTGTACCGTGCATTTTGGGGGGCTGTCTGGAAGTGTTGTTCCAAGATCATGTCTCCTGCATCTTTTCAGAAGTCAAGTAAAGCAAGAAAATTTCCTGGATTTGTGTCGCTATGTTCACGATGGCCTCGAAGAGAAATCATCTGTTTGCCACAAAAGACGATCGTTTTCAAAATAGATCTGATAATGGATCGATTTTTGGCAATAGTGACAGAAGACTGTATTAGTAGCTGTTGTGAAACAGATAGAACACCTTTTTCCATGTGATTTAGAAAATCAACTACACATTTTGTGGCAGTTTTGTGTGTTGTTTGTCTCTCATGCTCTTTAAGTGTAACCTTTGCTCGTGTGAAATTTGTCATTGCAGATGTAACTAACTGACCGAGTGGTAGAGTGCGCCTAGCAAACAGCATACAATGTACACAGTAACCACCATTTCTAGCTTCTGAGTAACATAGCCAGGAGAACTGCTTCAGCCATGAGTGCTGAAATGACCTCTTCTTACTGTACTCTTCCTTCTGAGGGAATACTTTGGTACTCTTAGGCCTGAACGCATTTTTCAGAAGCCATAGCTTCTCCTCTTGTGGAATACTAGAGATCTGAGCTAGGCTGTACGTGCCAAGGTCATTCCTCACCACTGATGGATCTGGATCTACACGCTCGGTGTCAGACTCACTGGTGTCAGACTTACTGCAGTCGAAGGATGGATGACTGGGAGTAGAAGCTGATGAAGCAGGAGAAGCAGAACAGAGAGACACTAAAAGGATTAAAGTATTGCTAGTCTAGCCTGAGCACAATTAAATACCTTGAGAGGTTTCCTGTGGCTGGGATTGTGGTAGATCTGTACTCTCTGAATCAAGTTGTGCTAGAGATATACTAGAGCAGGATTGAGTAGTCTTGGTCTTCTTTGTTTGAGGTGCATCTAAGCCTAAGGAAGACACTGGGACAAAGCCAAAGGATGACAAACGCTTCATGATAGCAGACTCAGAGTGTTGCAGACTGATTGCAAGCCACGTGAATATTGCAGAAAAGATGGGCAGGGCTGCTTAATTTTTCTATGAGAGCCCTGCCCACTTTTCTCACTGGGGGGGTTTCTGGGCTGGGGGGGTTTCTGGGCAACCAGGAAACAATGGTAGCTACGCCCCTGCAATCACCTTGGTACCTGTCACCACACCTCGTATTCCGAGTGGGAAGGCAAGTGCCTCCCGTAGGAACCAGCAGCACCGGTTGCTGCTGAGTGGTGGTGACCATGTGAGTCAGCTAGCTAGTTAAATTCAGCACACTGGTAAGGAGGACTCACTGTTCAAAGACGATGCCATACGAGTGACAATATCTCCTCAACAGAGTTTGGCCATGAAGGCAGACCTCCAGATACATGTCCTGTATATGTGTACCTTTGCGTTGTACGTAGGTGGTACAAGGAACTGGGTGTGGCCATAGCATCAGAGGGCAAGATGAGAGCAGAAGCCAAGGAGTACATCAGCGGGGACAATCTTCGTGCAGAGCTTACTCCCTTCACATTCTCCAAAGATAAACATCTTGAAGTTCGAAATGTACCGATAGCATATCTTGTAGAGCTATGGAAAAAAATCGAGGGTATGGGTACATTCTAATTAGTATAAATGATGTAGTTTTATTCAGTACAGTAGTGTTCACCGCCTAACTTGGCACGTACCTGATAGTGAGAAGATAGGAGATGAACTCAAATTTGTAATGTGCACAATCCCAACTCTCCAAACAACACCTGTGTTTTTTGTGCCCCGGACAGCTTGAGTGTAGCTCTGGGACGATATAGAGAGCAGATCAACGGGATGAAACACAAGTACTTTTGAGTTTCGTTACCTTTCTATAGGCGTTTCAAGTAGTATCTATGTTGGTAGCCATAGAATATTTTCGAAGAGGAAGCAGCAAGCACTTCTTCACAAGTGGACACAAGCTCTACAATAGTCTACATGCTTGCTAAGCATCTTGGTTGACCAGAGTGCAGCTTTTAAAGGCCACACATACTGGCAGCAGCAAGGTCGATGGTTAGTTTGTGCACAGCCCACAACTTTATTGTGGGCGGAGATAATTTGGTGGGTTGGCAAACTAAAGTGATTGAACTGTTCCAGATTGTGTCGAGATTGTGTGCGCTGAACGGGAAAGGGAAAGGGATAAAGATACACACACTCAACCAATCTGTTGGCCTGGTGTCCATTCTAATACATTGTGGATGAGACCAATAGATAGCTAGCTTCTGTATTTTAAACTCGGGCTTCAATTTATTTGTTTCAGTGTGGCAAAAAAAGATAGTAACCGTAACAGTGCTACCTTGTAGTTCTATCTGAACAGTCCTATCTGAACAGTCGAATAGTCAGCCAAGGACAGAGCGAGAGGTAAGCTTTGTGTGCGTATGATTATTAGCTAGCTGATAATACTATACGCTTACCTGTAAAGGCTTCAGCAGTACTGTAGAAACACTGTACACTACACTCTAAAAACAGGCTCTAAACTAACTCAGCTTCTACACAAGTACACACTCATATCTAAGCAAGTATTAAATCAGCTTATGAAGGCTTGCTCTGGCTGGTTGACTGTTTCTTTGGAAACCAGGAGATACTTTGCTACGAAGTTGAATAAAGAAAACTGTCACTGCTTCCAAGTTATGCATCTTTCTTTGCTAGAGGCGATTGCTAGAGGCGAATGCTGAAAAAGAGAAAATAATTGAATAGTCTATTTCACACACTCAGAGGTAGGTGGACAAACCTCTGGACAAGCATATTAAATCAGCTGCTGAACTAGGAAAATGAAGATCGCTATTCAGCCTTGGCTGGTGTAATCCTCCGTTCGAAACTGGCAGACGAAACTAGACTAGTTTGCAACCTGCACCTATCAATTCAGTCCCTGCTATGTCGGGCAATATCAATTGCCCCACCCCGGTTTAAATCAAATCCCCACTTAATTCTCCTCACCCCGGGATTTGACTACATGCGTGCATGTGCATGTGCTATACTTTTCCGGATGTTACTGTTGAGGAAGTCAAACTATCCCGCATGTACTCCCAATAAAACCCCCGGTAGTGGGGACCGGTAGTGGGGACTGACATCTTTGCTAGGGGTAGGGGCTGATAATATAAGTAAGACTTTCATCACACAATATTTATTTCACACATTAATGGTTTAGGTATCGGTAGTATCTCAAGAATACTACTCAGGCACCGTTGTGTTTCGCATGATGTCAGAAAACAATGAGCTTCATTTTGAATCATTAATTTTTGATGCAGCAAAAAATACAGCAAAAAATACAGCTGGACCCGGGCGCAGAGACAGTTAGTTAGTTTGATGTATCTGATATGTGATATGTCATGTGCCCATGCATGTATACTCCGCGAAAGATGTTTTCCAGTACAAATGCCACCTGTCTATCCCTATCCCAAGGAGAGGTTTATCTGTTGACAAGAGCCTTACCAACATGATACAAAATCTAAGAGGCAGTGTACCAGCAAAGCCCAGGAGTCCATTGGCCAACAGACAATCAGACAATGATGAATGCTCCAAGAGGGGATGTCAAATATACCAGGCCTAAAAGTAATTAATAATGACTTATCTACAAATACACTGAAGTCTATCGATGCTGCACATTTTTAATGACGGGCTTGTATATACACAAAGGGGCTTGTATACAAAAGGCATTTGCTGCTGCTAAATTCACCAACTTCTGTCCGGAAGTCATTGGCAATGGTAGCGTTTAGTGATTTTTTGTGTTTAGTGATTTTTTCGCAGGTCTTTCATGTTGTATTGAGAATGTAGAAGACGCTGAACTTGAGCAGGTACTGTCCTCAAACATGGGGTGGGTTACGTCATAATCAAGAAAAAATGGCTACCAAAAGGGCCTGTGGTCGATGATACTCAACACAATTTTCTTTTCGCCAATTCGTGTGTACTTAGATGGACATGATCGGGAAGATGTAATTGAGGACATTTTATTGTGAGTTGATGGACACACTTGGACAGTTTCTTAAGAAATGGTAAAAGTACACCCATGTAAAAGTACACCAGAATCTTCATTTCATTGGGGACAGGTGTGAGGTGGATGGATACTTGGCGAGGGTATATCTTGAGCACCAGTCGGAAGGCACCAGTCGGAAGGATACTGGGAAAATGAACTAAATATAAAACAACTAAATATAAAACAAGTTAATAAAAGAAATACACCGATAAGATAGCATATTCGATAACGCACTATCACATATGAAGAAGCCGGCCTCAATGCAGACGCTATCTCAATGCAGATGCTATCTCAATGCAGACGCTATATATGAACGTTAAACTGGGGGGGGGAACACCACATTTAATGGAGAGGCTCAGGTGATGGCCCAAGGTCATACTTGAAGATCACTGTCTGCATTAACCCTTTCCCACGGCAGCGGTAATGATAATTTTACGTTGTGGGCTGTGTTGGAGCTATGCGCATTGCGCAATGAAAATGGGCTCGTCACGACACGAGGTCACGACACGAAATGAACTATAACAAACATACTTATAGTATTTACTTATAGTATTTACCCACAACTCATTATGATCAGAATAAAATTGATCAAACAAAACACACACCCACCCACACTTCCACACTTGTTTAACAGGTACAAAAATCCATCAATTACCTACAGCTGAGAAAATTGATACGCTCTCTATGACACACCGCTGAAAGTTTATACAGTATTGGATAGACACAACAAAGGTCAGGCCTCGAGGTACGCTTTGTGCAGTACTGTCGAAAGAAAAGTGACCGTTTGATAATTGATTGTCTGTGGGCAGTGATATCTCATAAACAGAGCTTTAGTTGGTCTGCCATTTTCATGTCTTTGTCTTTGTTTTTGTTGATGCACATTTCATCTCAATACCGAAGAAGGTTCAAACACAACTTCTTTCACTTTCATTCCAACGAACACACGGCCATCATACCATGATTCTTCAGGGAACGACGGAACGACACCGACACCGACACCGAGGGAATTATTCCAAACTTCGTAAAATCATGATCTGCGACTTCAAAACTCTCGTTACGCCCCACAATAAACAATAACACGACAGCCGCTGTGGCGTGTGATGACCAATCGCAATTTATCTGTAGAACTCTCATTCATGATGGGCACACACAATTTTCCCCTGACCGAAGAATAAGTATCGTCGCTCGACAGTATCAACCATCTGGGAGGTCGCAGAAGTAGTTAATTCGTCAGCAACAGATTCCAAAAACGGTGAATTACAGACACCATAATTTTAAAATCGTTGGAGACGTACAGCTGAAGGCGTATTCAAACAGTGAAACAACTTCATTCAATGTTCAACTTCGTTCAACTTCATTCAATGTTCATTCATTCAATGTTCATCTTAGTTTAGACGCCACCCTTGGTAGTTCTTTACATACCACCTCCTTCTTTATGTGACACATAGCAACACAAACTCACATCCAGGTTCAGGGGCACCCTTGGTAGTTTGTCACATGACCTATGTGACACATAGCATGACACATAGCAACATACGGACATACTTTACTCAAGGACAGAATCAGAACATCTCTGACAACAAACTTCCTCATTTTCATTTTCAGCAGGTAGAACTCATTAAAGTCGTTTACTAACTCAACCACAATGTTTAATGGTAACTGGTTAATTTAATGGCTCACTTGAATTGAAAACGATTTATTGTAATAAAAATGTCAGCAATCCCAGCGTTTTAAAACGAACTTAATAGGTACAATTCACAACAACCATGAAATTGTATTATGAATGGCAGCTAATTGTTCTTACAGCTGATTAATTGTTCTTATACTTAATTAAGTTATCTCGTATAGTATATTTTGCTTGCTCCTGTGGTCGAGCAGAAACTGTTGACATGTCAGCAGGCTGGGTGTTGAGTACAGAAAGATTGTCTCCGTCTCTTCATTCGTGTACGTTGTTTTCTTCTCTTCTTCTTCTCTTCTGAATTGTCTTGGATGTGGTGCCTTCTTCACAGGTGGTGAGTCAGAGTCAGAGTCAGAGTCTTCTGACTCTTTGTAGCTTGTCTTTGGAATCACAAAGTCGTTTTTTATCTTGCATACATGTATCCTGTTATTACTGACAAGGTGTTAATTGAGTTGGTTCAGTAGCCACATAATCAAATATCCATCCGCCCACCCCTTGTTTAGCATAAATGTAGCTCTCAAAACATATGGGCGGTGACATCATATGGGCGGTTACGGTTACATACACATTATTGAAGCCGTGCATAAATTATTACAGATACCTATTCAACTTACAAGAGTGCACAAATTTTGCCACTGTACAAAGGTAGTAACAAAAAAAAGTTTGAGTTATGATCTCGCATGGAAAACACAATGTATGAAGGGTTCAAGGTGATCCGATAGACTAACAGACATTAAATTCACAATACTTAATTAAGGTTCTACAGACATAGCTAACCTTAAATTGGGAATGGAGCAGAGACGTGAGATGAGCAGAGACGTGATCCGAGTAGCATCAGTAACCTTTGTATGAACACGCTCTGGTGCTAGGCTATTGCAATATACATGGTCTATAAGAGTACCGTGCACTAGCTGAGCACTAGCTGAGAATAACCATGACGAAGCGTGAATTAGTGTACATTAAAGCTTTTTAGATGGGGATACATGTAGCCTAATAACTGGAGATCGGTACACAAGAGTGGCTGAAGCAGCATTTCTATTGCAACACCATCTACGTTACAATCTAAGTTACAAGCATAAGAGTTCAGTATTTCTATATTTTCAGGCAAACTAATCAATTTCTATCACCAGAAACACTTAAATAATTGAATCTGCAGCTAGACAGTCACATGCAGATGGAATGAACTGCCTCTTTTTTTTATTGCCCACTTAACAGATTCTAGTAGTATAAAAGTATATAGGCCAGGTACACTCACGTAGAATTGGCAAATTGATAATTATTTTTATACCAAATTTGCTCAGAATTTATCTCCGGGAATGTAGAATGCCAAAATTTAAAAATTTCCGGGGGACTTTGTCACTGGCCTTTGGTCACCTCAGCATCCGAGTCTGGAATGTAACTAAGTATGTGTGTGTGTGTGTGTGTGGTGTGTGCATTAAGGCACGCCAACATCACATACATTGAAAAGTGTGCGATATAAATTATTATTAATTTGACACTTTGTTTTTTACATAAAAATTTAAGTTTCCTTAAAAATCATGTGATTATCATGTGACCAATTAACAAAATAAGAACATAATACTGATGCAGATCTATACAAACAACAAGCTACGTCCCTGATTTCTCCTCTTAACTTTCTTGCTTCTGTCTTGCGCAGCAGGAAACAAGTTCTCTACTATTCTCTACTATCTTAGTTAAGGCCAGCTTACCGTCTACATGTACCCGTGTTATTTTTCGTCCATGTCCATCGTCATCTGATGACTTAGGATTGTTGGCCGTCATTTGCAAAATAGTTGCACAACATGTGTGCTCAATTAAGGAGTTCCCTATAATATGTGACAGGCTCTGGGAAAAAGGCCATATTGGAGCAGATATTGGTATTGAGCAATAGCCAGATTTATAGACTACAGTGTATAATCTATCTCTACTACCTCTCTGTAAAATCTGATGCTCTGAATCCAACGCGTTCCACCGAAGCGCTTTGTCTAAGGCGCTTTGTCTAAGCAGCCACCATTACCTTACTTTTCCCAATTTAGCAATCTTTAAGTGGGCGTTTCTCAATACCGCTATTTCAAAACTTTGAGTTTCTAACGCGCAGGTATGAAAAGAGGTATGTGCAAACTAAGCATATCAATGCATAGGCAATTCTTTGCTCAACAATTGTAGCCTGCTCCAATATGGCTAATTATGCTTGTTGTAATTAGAATGCGTTATTAAATTAATAATAATACAATTGCAAGTAATGAGATGTGACCAGACCAGTGACCAGACCACAAGAATAATATATAAGTGACATGATGAGGGCAGTTAAACTTTCCGAAACCGGTCGAATTTTGAATACCAAAGCAGAGGTGCTCTTCAAGTGAAGTGGAAGATAGATGATAGATGACATTGCAACATGTGTTGGCAGTGGGAAAATCATAGGTTGTGAAATCTAGGCACAAATCCCAACGGTGGGTACTCCTAGTGAAAATTTGAACCACAGATCCATTTGCATCTGCAAATAATAGAGTATGTTATTTTTAGTTGAAAGTTGTTTTAAGAAGTTACCTTGAGGAAATCGTCCTTCCAGATGCAGAAAATGTTGCTGGAAACATGTCATAGACTGCGTCAGCTGAGGGCGTTCTTCATAAACAAAGAGTTCGATGGTTTGTTCATTCCTAGGTCAAATTGGAACTCATATTCATTTGTGCTGCTTGTAATTCAGACTGTGATGATTCATCATCTGTAAACACAGGCGTATAATCATTACATAACTGTACATTTATCTGATGAATCATGGTTGTATGGTTGTACCTTTTTGATTTTTCCCCTTTCTTCACTTACCAAGGAGAGCAAAAAAGTACGTCCTTGATGAAGAAAAATTCTGGCCCCCAGCATCGATATCAGGCCAACACAATTTGTGGTTGCTTGGTCACATCAAGTTTTTATTCCATCAAGTTTATTCCTTAGCTTATGAAGGGTATCTAATGCAATTTGCGCAATCAAAGTAAGACTAGACAGCAGGCGAAATGAAAAGATGTCGAGAACAATGACAAACTGAACCAAATTCACAGACCTCCAACACAGCCTCCTATATCAGAAATTCCGCCCTATCCTATGAAATTTCTAATTTCCAACTTATATGAAATTTAGTAGACATTAGACATATCATGTGCGAATCCTACATGAAGAAATTCTACATTTGGTCCAGTGCACGCCACACGGGCAAACACCCACGCACACACACACACGCACACACAGACACAGGGGCATACACATACACACTGGCATACACATACACATACACACACGGGCCCACGCACACACACACACCTACACACACAAACACACTACTATATATAGTGTTTTGTCCGCACGCACAGAGGGCGTACATACACACACACACACACAGGGGCAAACTCAGGTGCATTAAGGACTGGGACCAACATAAAAAAGACATTTATAAGAGGCACTTCAACCTGCTGCTGTTTACTGTGTATATTAATCTGTGTAAAACTTTTATGATGAAATGAAACACTGGCTTCCATTCTCTAGGAAAATATTAAAATGAAGCCCCGCCCACTAATTGATCAGTGGGGGTGGTCCGTTTTGTCGAAGCACTATTTCACTTTTCTATTGAAAAATCGGCGTTTAAACACTAAGTCTACTAGCTATTGCTGCTGCTCATTATACTTAGTTCTATCTAAGCTAACAACTCACTCTAGCGCTTAGCCCTCCTGGTCTTTGCAAGGGAGAAATAACAGAAAGTTGTTTGATGTAGCAGTCTCATCTTGGATAGTAGGCTTCCCAGGGACACGGTCAACAATTTTTTGACAAAGTACAAGGATAAATCAGCTAAGGAAGGCTTATGGAAGTCATCTATTGCCTCGCAAGCTTTACTAGAGGGTGTTTTAAACGCCGACTACGTCACTTCTCTAAACTAGCTGAATTACTGCAAAATGAAAAGGGAGTGGTACGTTGAAGTAATGAACGCGTGGGCGGAACCATGGCAACCGTGTGGGCAGGGCTTATAATTTGCAAATTCAGCAATAATTGAAGGTCCCAGTCCTTAATGCACCTGAGAACACACCCACAAACACACTACTATATATCCGCACACGCACATACACACACACACGCACACACAACACGCACACACACATAATAGTATCACGCATAATAGTGTCAGATACTACTACCACCACAAAACCTGGCCCCCCTCAAGGTCAGATTTAGTTACAACACAGCCAAGTTGAAGTATTACAGCAGACCGAATGCTTACATTAATTGTTATAGTATATTATGTATAATTATAATTATTGTTGCATAGCAATCAAGAATGCTCAGAAAATGCACGGAAAAGCTCTGATAAAAGTTGTCAGTTGTTCTCTGCAGGATGGACGGGGGAGCTACAGATCAAAACGTCACTGTCAATATCAATGGTTTCCTTGTCGACTGTTCTTCCTGGAATCAATCTGTCCCAGAGTACTCGCTTTAACGACATCCAGCCAGCAACGTTTACGTGATGATGATCAGTAGCGAGTATGCATGCACCTTATAAATCTGTTAATGAAAACATCATGCGAGCTCTGATTGGTGAGGTAGTAAAGGAGTAAAGGTCCCTAGGAATGAAAATTGTTATATTTCGTATATAGGTTTACGGTGAATTCAACGGTATACCAGACCTATCTCTGTGTTTCTCATTCGTTCGTGCAAAGAAAGTATGCCCGACTGTCCGAAAAAGCACAATGCCTGGCTATGCTAACTCCAAAAACGGTAACAATAAAATGTATAAAAATAATGATTACATGAACTCCAATCAGCTGTGAAAAACCTGTGACTCCTGTGTGAAGTTTGGCTACTCAAGACAGTGCAATGCCGGTGTGATTTTTAGGCTCCGTCTCTACGGTCCTGCCACGCCTGGAAATCTGGTAATAATCGGTAATAATAATTATACGGACCTAATAATTATCATTATACTATTTTAGCAGCACAGTTGGAATACTCTCACATTATTCGACGCATGCGCACATCAACATGCAGCTGTACCTCCACACCGTTAGCCCTATTAACGGTGAGGCACCTCTTATTGTTGATAGGTCCTACTATTCAATAAAGATATAAATATTTTCGTGGGTATAAATTTTCGTGGTAGAGGCTCAATCCGCGAACATCGAAATATTATACCCTCGAAATACGGTATAGCGTAGCCAAACATTTTGCGACGCGCTTACGTGTGCCCAAATTATGAAAGGGAGAGGGATTACAAACGGAGCACATGCGCACAATCACTTGTAGAAGGCCTTATTTTGAGTGAGTTACCAGCTTGCTGCATAAGCATTACATAAGGGCTATAAAATCTGATTGGTCTGTAATCGTACGCGTCTTGCACTCTGGAAACTGTTTGACAATTTCACAACCCATCAGCTGGTAATGGGTAACGAGCGCGCTTGGAAGCTTCTCACGAGAAACCAGAGGACTGGGATCTCTCCAGTCTTCTATGACTGTGTTCTTACACTGTACAGTCTAGCTGCAACCCAATTAAGGGCTTTGTGGTGGTAGTCTTAGGTGGTAGCTGATTTTACCGCTTTCGAGATGTCTGATACAAACACCTTTTTTATGACTTAACTAAATTCTATTCTTAACTAAATTCGTCTGTTAGTGGGTTAATCATTCTGTATTCTGTGCCCCCTAGTCGCCAGTGTCCTCTCTCAAGGTCAAGGTAATGCGCTATGAGGAGCTAGGTTGTTCTCAGCTATGCCCAGAGAAAGCTTGACGACATCCTGCCCACTGCCTCAGAGTTGTTTGTGTGTGTGTGTGTGTGTGTGTGTGTGTGTAGTGGAGCCCATAGCAACGTACAGTGGCGGATGCAGAATTTCTGAAAGGGGGGGTCAAGGAAAAGTAGTGAGCGAGCAGAATTTTTGTCACAGAATTTTTGTCACTCACGCCCCCTCACGCCCCCTCAACAGCATAGCATTCGGGTTCAGGGACAACCTTTAACTTGAATCTCCGCATTGAAAGCCTAGGATAGAGCAAACTAATATGTTCAGTACACTACAAAGTAAAATATTTAGAGCTAAGGATTTTAGATTTTGGTTTTCTTTCATAAGTAACTTCAATATCTCCTCTAACTAAAAAAAAAATTTTTTATCCGAAATTTTTTTTGTATAGGGGCAGTAGGGGGCAGCCATTGAATTTTTTCATGCTGTTTTTGTATGCGGATAGAACTTCGAACATAAGTTTCTCAAAGCGGTAGGTCAATACTGTCCCCCTTTCACCCGAAAATATTTTGGGGGTAGGAAGGTGCATGGGGTAGGAAGGTGTGAAGCTTAAGCACATTGAAGCTTAAGCACTGCTTTATTTAATTAACCCTTTCCCCGCTGAAGCCGTCTTTTTCCGGCCGCACTTGTCCATGCTAGCGCTGTAGGTACCAGCACATGCTGCTCTTTCACATGGTATCTTTAATATCTTGCCTCGAGGTACGCTTCGCACGAAAGAAAAGTGACCGCATGTGACTAATTGATAATGGCTTAGTGCAACCTCAGTGAGGTTCTAGGGCAGCTAGACAGTGAGGAGAACAATGCCTTGTTGAGTGAGAGGACAGTGACTGGGATCATAGCTAGATAAGAAACTACCTCAAGCTAGAAAATATAGAGCCTGAAGAACCTAAGCTCTTGGGATCGACTAAGTTCCTGGGTCTAGAGTAGCTTTTTGATAGCTTCAGTATAACTGTATTTAGGCAGTGGACATCATGAGCCACCATTGAACTTGTAGAAGAAAACATTTCCCGGGAAAATGGCGTCTGCCGATGTGACCTCACAGACAAGTTTCTGCTTGAACCATGTCTCCTTGAAAACACGGCCTTCATACAATATTGTTTGTGTACATAATTGTAAATGTTTGTAAACAATCGCTAATTAGGGGGGTGGTCAGTTGCTAGGTAACGATGATGGTGTCAAGATACCTCTGGGGTCTGCGCTACCTATAGGAAATATTTACAAGTCATTTCAATGTATGGTTCATGATATTATATGAATTTTTAAAGAAAAACTGTATTTATTCTGTATTTTCTTTTTTTAATTAAAACGGGGAAAGGGTTAAGCAATAAAGCAATAAAATACAATTAATTAGTTTGCTCCATAAGGGTAGGCCCTGTCACTATTATTGGCTTCAGTTTCGCAATATAAAAGTTTGATAACATTCTGTTGAATGTGGAACTCCATCATTTCTAATCGCAAAAAAAGAGAAGCAAGCATAACAGAACTAGGGATTTCCCTCCCTGACCATCTTCCTAGCGGACATTTTGAGTTTGTTCCTCTTTTAACAAATCCCCGTTGTATATGGGTCTAGTGAAGTACATATCTGGAGACAGAGATCATCCAACTGTGCGAAGGAGTCCCATTCAAATCCGAATCTGGTATGAAAGAGAAGACCCAGTACACATTTTGAAGGTATGTAAAATTGTAAAATTTATCATCCTGTAAAATTATATCGGTATTATGTAGCGGATGTATTATGTAGCGGATGGCTGGACTCTTATCCTGCATTAGTAGGAATGAACGAATGTTTTCCTTGCCCCTTGCGGATTTTATGGATGGAAAAGGCTTGGAAAAGGCTGCAGGCGGAATACATTTCGTGCTGTGAATCCTTGGCGATGGTTGGCGAAGAGCTCCTCAATTACATTTTGGATGACTTGATGCCATGGCACTATGACTATGGAAGTAAATAGGTAAGACATATGTCACAGGGGCGGATCCAGGGGTATGGAATAGGGGGCTCATATTCCCCCCCTCTTAAGAAATTACTTATGATGTAGCTACTATCATGACCACACCCATTGAGAATTATTGATGAGTCAGCAGGAAAGTTTGACCTTTTTATTTTAGTCATCACTGTGCATGTGTGTGTTTAGATATGTTTACCCTGTCAGTCAGTACTGTGTGTGGATTTACCAGACAATGGCACTCGTTGCTGATATTGAAACTACAGAGTTCAGGCTATTGACAGCCATCGGAGAATCCACGAGCAAGTACCACAGATGACGTGGAACAGCGTGGCAAGAGATGTTGTTGGAAAAAACTTTACACTGAAGCAAGTTCAATTGGCCTGGAGGAAGATATGCTTGCTTGGAATTTGAGAAAAGGGTTACTATTTCACCTCGAGTCATGAGGTTTTATGGACCAAGTTTTGAAGATAAACCGAATAAACCGAAGAAAGCAAAAGTCCGAGTCAAGTGTTGTATTCAAGCGATCATTAAATATCAGAGCAGTCTCCTGCTGTTAATCCAGCGTCAGGTACAGTAATAGCATCTCCATAACTCGTGTTTCAATTAATGTTGACAGTGAAATTTCTAGCCAAAAAAGTATAAAAGTATAATTAAATTTTTAATTATGAAAAAGTGTGTTTAACTTTCCTTAACCCTTTCCCGGCTTTAGCTGACGGCAGCGGTAGTGATAATTTTCAAAAAATCTGGGCGCTGTGTTGGAGCTATGCCCACGCAGCTCTTTCACGTGGTATCTGTTTAATATCTTGCCTCGAGGTACGCAATACTGTCGAAAGAAAAGTGACCGTTTGATAATGGCTACAAGATCTTTGTAGTACAACCTTCTAGGGCAGCTAGACAGTGAGAATGGCTAGACAGTGAGAACAACGATGCTTATGGCTGTAGTACTCTTATGGCTGTAGTACTTCAGAGGTATGCGTATGATTATAGCGATGCTGCTTGTACATGGTGCTCTTAGCTACGTAGTGTACTGGCTCCAGCAGTGTGTTGAAGTGAATACAGAAGCCGGGGTGATTTGCTTAGCTATCTGCTGGTCTCATCCACAATGTATTCTCTGTGATGAATGCAGCTGTGATGGACGGTGGGAGTTGGACGGTGGGAGTCGATGGAGTGTGTGTGTGTGTGTGTGTGCGTGCGCGCAGTGTATCTTTATGTGCGTGCCAGTCACTGAGTGTAAAAAGAGCTGCCGTAGGCGCGACCTTTGACCCCTCATTCAAACCTTAGTAACGAGCTCTTTTTTTCTCTTGCACAAAAGCGCACACACTGTGAACACTCAAACATATTGAACACTCACAAAGGGAAGCACAGAAACAAAATAAACTATTATCATAAACGGCTGATAATAAACGGCTGACAAGTACTTCATGTAGTGTCACCTCGTCAGACAACTCGACTGTATGTGAAAACAAATATACACAGGGAATTGTGGGAATTACAATTATAACAACGAGTGTGCGCTTGCTAATGCCTCTCGCCGCTTTCGCTCTAGTGTTATAGTATAGTTTCTATAATGACATGCATCTTTATTACTCAGTGCTAGGCTTGTGTCGATGTGCTTGAAAAGTATGCCAGACATGCAGCTAGCGCTATGGACCAGGACGGGCTCACTGTGTGACTCTGTACAGTCTAGAGAGTAGATTACCATGAGTAGTTGTACTTAAATGGTGTTGATACCCGTGTGTAGATGAATGACTGAACTACAACATATCCAAAAATGATAAGGTGGTGGGTTTGTGGTGATTAATAGAACAGCAAATTGTTATAGTGTTAGAGTAATAAAACAGTATCTTGTACAGTTAAGGTATCCTGGCCATCCGTGTTACAAATGTTCACAGTGTCATGATTTACTGGTTTTCAATAACTTTTGAAAAATTAATAGCTTAGCAGTAAGTTTTATTCAATTGCTGAGATAACACTGAAAAGCTACTGTAGTTCAGTCACAGTCATTCATCTACACACGGGTCCAATCAAAAGATATTTACATTTAAGTACAACTACTCACAGCTGATATCGAGACTTACCCCTCATCTGTCAATGACCTTTCTCTATACAACAAGAAAAACACAGAAGTTATATAATTATGACAAGGTTACATGATGATGCAGGATTAATATGCAGAGACCGTCAGTCACCCGTGAGGAAGTGATAAGTATAATTATAGAATAAACATAATTATAGAACATACAGGAGCAGCTCGAGACCAGAGGACCAGAGGAAGGATGTATGATTATAGATTACACATAGTGAAGAGGCTGCTGGTGCAGTGGTAGATGAGGTTAGATTTAAGGCCATGAATACACTTAACAACCTTAACAATAGGGTGCGAGTACTTTTTCACTCCTATAGTATACTTCCTCAAAAACCTGCTCAAGTGAACCTAGAAGACATCATCACCAGATACGGAAACCATTTCCCAAATCAGCAGCCTCCTTTGTGGCGAATTCACAATCACCAAATGCACCTAATTGTTCGATATGTAAGACTCAGAAACATCCCTTGTATGCTTGTCCGCAGTTCAAGTTGCTCCCTCACGACAAGATGTTGTCCACTGTCCGCTCAAGCAATGTATGTCTTAATTGTCTCAAACCAGGCAAAGAATTGCGGAAGCAACAATCGTTGCAGGAAATGCCAGAAGCCACATCACACGTTGCTTCACCGTGAGTCTGCAGAAAACAAAGAACAGTCAGAGCCTCCCTCTACCGAATCTTCTGCTCTAGCAGTAGCACCAATGGTCTCAAGTTATGCTCAGTCTGGTTATGCTCAGTCTGGCTCTGGAACTACACTACTCATGACTTGTCAAATGTTTGTAAACGCACCCGATGGCACTTGTGTCCGAGCACGCAGCCTACTTGACTCAGGCTCTTCTACTTCATTCATATCCGAGTGATTGGCTCAATCTCTCCAACTACCATTGTCAACTCAGAACATTCGCATCTCTGGCATCACTGGTATGTCTCGCGGATCTCCCTTGTCAATCTCATCTCTGTGCCCACCCGTTGAAAGGCTTCAAATATCTGCAATTATTGTCCCACGTGTCACTTGTGATCTACCCACTCAACCTGCTCAACCTGTGCACTTAAATGCCAAATGGAGTCACCTCAACCTTGCAGATCCCGACTTCGGCCAACCTAACAAAATTGACATACTCCTGGGAGTAGACGTCTACGCTGATGTGCTGTTGCAAGGCCGGCGGAATGGACCCCCTGGTACGCCTACTGCCTTTGAAACTAAGTTTGGATGGGTACTCACTGGCAAAACAGACAATGTTGCAGCTAACCATGCAATCACACTCTCTGGTGACGACATTCTCCGCGAAATTGAAGAATGCCCAAGAGATGTCTCAAATCACTCACCAGAAGACTCACCAGAAGAACGCTCTGTTGTTCGTCATTTTGCTGAAACCCACAAGAAAAGTGAAGATGGTAGATTTGTCGTACCACTTCCAAAAAACCCTCGGACAAAACCTCTTGGAGAGTCAAGATCATCTGCTGTACGCCGATTCCTCTCTCTCGAGCGATCTCTCCACTCAAAGGATCAATTTGATGAATTTGCTACTGTCATGGATCTCAAACATGGATCTCAAACACGCTGAATGTGTACCAGAAGCAGACATGCACAAACCCTCTCAAGAAACGTTCTATTTGCCCATGCATGCTGTGAGAAAAGAAGAAAGTACGACAACGAAACTCCGAGTTGTATTTGACGCCTCTGCCAAATCAGACCTACCATTCACCCCCCTCTTATTGATGTTCTCCTTCGATTCCGTACACATCGAATTGCTCTCACCACAGACGTTAGCAAAATGTATCGGGCTATCGAACTAACCACTGCCGATCGCGATCTCCATCGCTTTGTGTGGCGGAACAACCCAAAGGACCCTCTGCTTGACTTCAGGATGACTCGCATCACCTTCGGAGTATCTGCTTCCTCATTTGCAGCTAACATGGCTGTCAAGCAAAATGCTATCGACCACGCTATGGAATACCCACTTGCAGCCAAGAGCATGTTGATGATGGACTCACAGGAGCTGATACTGTTCAAGAAGCTATTGAGCTTCAACGGCAACTCCAGGACTTATTCTCTGCAGGAGGATTTCTCCTAAGAAAGTGGAACTCTAGCGATCTACAAGCTATCCAGCACTTGCCAGCAAACCTCAAAGACCCCAAGTCTATTCAAGAAATGCCCTCGACGGAAGAATACACAAAGACACTTGGAATTCAGTGGAATGCTCCCAAGGATTCAAACTGTCTGTACCTTCTCCCACACCACTGGAAACTCTAACGAAACGTGGTATTGTCTCAGATGTTGCCAAGACTTTTGATGCCCTAGGTTGGTTTCTCCCTCTACTATCAAGCCAAGATTCTCATGCAGCAGCTATGGGAGCTAAAGGTTGACTGGGATGACTCTGTGCCTGAACATGTCCATGATGCCTGGCTACAATGGAGAACAGAACTGCACCTACTCTCACAGATACCCATTCCCCGATGCTACTTTGACAAGAAGTCCAAACCCTTCTCAACAGAAATCCATGGTTTCTCGGACGCTTCTGAACTTGCTTATGCAGCTGTAGTCTATCTACGCATCACAGACACCGTACCCACATTGCTTTGGTGATGTCTAAGAGCAAGGTGGCACCCATCAAGCGGCTAACTATCCCTCGCCTAGAGTTCTGTGGAGCTCAACTACTGGCTCGACTATATCAGACAAGTACTCAATATTCCCCTCTCACTCACACATGCCTGGACCGACAGCACAATTGTACTAAATTGGCTGGATGGAAGTCCTAGACGCTACAAGACATATGTTGGAAACAGAATCTCAACCATAGTCGATCTCATCCCTCCTGACAAGAGGACTCTACCCCTCAGAACTCCTTGATCACTCTCTCTGGTGGAACGGACCCACTTGGCTTAAAGAACCACCAACTAATTGGCCTGAAATCCCTCCAAACAAATCTGAAATTGATGAAAAAGAAGTGTCACTACTTGTACTCACTCACCCATCATCCCTATGGATCAATTTTCAAGTTATGACTACTTGAAACGTGTTACTGCTTGGACCCTTCGTTTCAATCGAAATTCTCAAACCAAGAATATAGCAGAACGGATCAAGACTCATCTCACAACCACTGAATTGCAAGCAGCAGAAAATTACTGGTTATTCAAGCAACTCACTTCACAGCTGACCTGGATTCACTCCAAAGAAAACAAACTTTCTCCAACTCCAGTTCACTATTGTCTCTGCAACCATTTATTGATGATTCTGATATTCTCAGAGTAGGTGGTAGAAAACAACTTTCTCAAACCTCCAACTATCAATCTCGACTCGACACCCAGCCATTTTACATGGAAAACATCCTCTCACCCACTTGATGATACGACATGAACACCAGCGACTACTACATGCAGGTCCTACTCTACTCTCTGCCTCCCTATCCAGACATTATCACATTGTTGGTGGACGTAAGGTAGTCAGATCAGTTGCTAGGAAATGCATTATTTGCCGCAGGTACACAGCAAGACCCAAACCTCAGATGCTCCCTATCGAAAGGATCACACCTGGCTCAGTCTTGACTATGCTGGTCCTTTGATGATCAAATATGGACACGTTCGTAAACCCACAGTAGTCAAAGCCTACATCTGTGTGTTTGTTTCTCCAACAGTGAAGGCAGTCCATCTTGAATTAGTAACTGACCTCACCTCAGACGCATTTATTGCGTGTCTGAAACGCTTCATCTCTCGACGCGGCCTCCCCTCGCTCATTTGGAGTGATAACGGCACAAACTTCGTTGGAGCTGCTCGAGAACTCAAGAATCTCTACCAATTCCTACAAATGCAATCCACTCCAGAAAATGTCAGTCACTACCTCAGTGATAAGAAGATTAACTGGAAGTTCATTCCCCAGCACCACCTCACTTTGGCGGCATCTGGGAAGCAGCAGTCAAATCTACAAAGACTGACGAATTCTAGGTGATGTAAAATTGACGTATGAAGAACTTTCCACCCTCTTGACCCAAATTGAAGCTTGCCTCAATAGTCGACCTCTCATTCCACTCCCTAATAATGATGATGGAATTGAAGCTCTCACACCTGGTCATTTCCTCACCGGGAAGCCACTGACAGCTCTCCCAGAAGTCACCCACACAGGTCCCTCCTCAAGCGTTGGCAGCTGTGCAAGTCTCTACTCATACACTTCTGGAAGCAATGGTCCTTAGAATACATCTCCCAACTTGGACGCTTTAACAAATGGCGGCACCCCACTCGAAACATTCAACCTGGTGATTTAGTTGTAATCCATGAAGATTCTCGAAATTCACCCAGGAAAAGACAATTTAGTACGCGTGGCAACGATTAGAACCACTAACGGAACCTATACTCGGCCAATAACCAAACTCGCAGTAATCCTGCCGAATGATGAACAATTTGACAATTGAATACTTTAAATCTTCTCACCTCTTTTGTTTTGTAAGACCATCCGGTCTTGGCTGGCGGTATGTTCACGCTTAATGTACCTTACTTTAAATTAACATTTATTAGAACCTTATTAGTTCTAATAAATGTTAATTTAAAGTAAGGTACATTGAGCGTGACACCTTATGTTATGTAATATTTACTACTACCTTAACCATGATTGATGTTGATATCATACTCTTCTCTAACAATTCTCATTGTTAGTGCTCCACTTCCTCCCTTTGTTGTTGTGCGAGCCTCTGGGGCCCTGCTCCACGTATTTAAGGGTTTGTTTACCTTTTTTGTCGTTTTACTCTCACCTTACCTGTATTGTCAGTTGATGTTTTGCTCCTCGATCTAAGAATTTGGTTAAGCTACACTGTGAAGTCAATTTGTCTATAACTAGTTGTTATTGCCTATACCTGTCTCTAGCTAATTTGTCTAGCCTGTCCCAAGATAAAGAGCTCAACATTATTTTATAAGAATAAAAAGAAAACTATTCTAGACTATGATTTCAAACAAAGATACTAAAAAAACTACTTCTCAGATAGAATTTAGTCACTGGTCCCTTATGGAGTGGAAGTTAGACCGACTGTACAGACTGTGCGACACAAGGGACTGGTGGTGGAGAAGCTATCGAAACCGCAAATACTTCTTCAGGGAATGCATACCGTTTAGTTTATACAAACAAATACCAGACAGTTACGATGAGCACGATGATGATGCGGACGATGAAGACATTAGTTAGACGTTAGTTACACAGCATTGCTAAACATCGTATCAATACAGGATAGCCACTTTCTCCGAACCACCAGACTGTCGAACAAACTGGGGAACTCGATCAAAACCACCTGGAGGTTAGTCACACTCGTACACATGCTAACTAACTATACACATGTAGCAGTCAGGGTGAGGGCGGACCACCGAAAGTGCCCTCTGCACCAGCAAACCGCACATTAAGACTATGCACCCTAAGTACTCAAGGGAAAGGTTGGACCTGCAAGCTGTGAGAGCAAAGGCAGGAGTGCCGCAGTTGAACGTCGCCCGACCAGACGGTGGAGGTGCCTGACTCAGAGCTAGCGCCATGAGAGGTCTGTGACTCAGCTATAAGTTTTCCGTTACTCTGCCTTGCTTTGAGCTCTTCAAGAAATGGCTGCAGAGCGTGGCCAACGAAATTAATGGTCGTGGACATGAGCAAGTTCCTAAAGTTTTGCACTGGGCCTGGAATTTGCTGCTGGCCTACATGACGGAAGTGGGCATGGTTCTAAGCCAATGGAGGGCCACCTGTAGGAAGGACAAGGCCGGTGATGGGGTCGAGATGAAGGACGTTCTCATAGAGTGCCCCAAGATGTGGGAGATGTTCACACACGAATATTGTGCACCACCTTCATGGCAATCACACTGTGTTACAGGGTCAGTACTTTTCCTCACCTTAACCTCACCTTAACCCGTACAGATCGTTGCAGAGGCTGGGGGCAGTCGCCAACATGACGAGTGGGAAACGTACACCAACACTGATGGTGAGTTGTTGACTGTGTCGCCAGGGTGAAGGTGTACGTTCGCTCAATACGCCCACAGCAGATACAAGACCACGTCGTTCTGGCCGGAAAAAAATACAGTCAGAAGGCAAGGTCTGTCTTCCATCACACGTGGCAGCCACAGCGGCGTTCGTCAAGAGGACAGCGCCTTGGCAGCCTGTCACACAGTATGCAAACCGACTCGACGTACTATCAAACGATATCTAACTGCCCTCATGAAGTCAAGTCTGAGGAGTGCACCAAGTCTGCAAAATCACAACCACCACCTCCTCGAAAAAAGCGTCCTCAGAGAAGGGATCCCCCATGCTGTCTACATCTGAGTCTGAAGGGTCCTGGTTTTCTTGGTCTTTATCATAATATCGACGCTCTTGAATAATATAAAGAATGCACTGTGATCGCCACCCAGTCTTGTCTGGTGGGTTGCCTCCTCCCTGTACATTTGTCCATGGGCTGGATGATCGATGTACAGCCTCCAGGAATGATGATGACATCATATCATCTCCTCTTAGCAAGCGCTTGCAGCTGTCGATGCGTCGCTTAGCCTAACACACATTGCAACCAGTGGTGACTCGTGTCATCCAGCCATTTGCTGTGGCCCTCACCTGCATGATAATAAAATGAAATAATGAAATGCACCGTAAATTTTTAAAGCATTGTATACAGGTATAGTAACTCGGAATTGCAGTTACCAAAACATTGCTTGGGATGATCAGCTTCTTAAGAGTAGCGAGACTTTCAAACTTGTAGAGCACAGTCAAGCTGGTACTTTCTGGGACACATTGGTGCCACGTCTGTAGCCAACGTTGTACCTCCAGCCTGATGTACCCTTGAATCCTTGTAGTCTCAAACCCCCGGAAATTTCAGAGCGAAGTACTATATATTTGAAACAGCAAGCTCCAGAAATTCAAAACACCGAGCTCTTGGCATAGTCTTGCCTGATCGTCCCATTCACGGATTCGTTTACGATCAAACATGAGTTCGAAGCGTACACTTTGAAGTCGTCCACAGCTTGAGAGATTTGTTTGAAGATAGATGCTAGTTGTAGATACACTTACACAGGACATTTTATAGCAGGCACTACCCTACTGCATTGGTCAGCTCACACACCAACCTACCCGATACTGAGTCGCTCTGTACTGCAGGAGTTCTACTGCAGGAGTTCTTTGTCGGGATAGGGATAGTGTATTACGCTCAATAAACATTTCTTAACTTAAAGCCACAGCTTAGGTTTTCTGTCACTCTCACTATTTTGTTATAATAATTTTACCGCGGTAGCCTCGAAACCAGGCCAAGAGGACAGCAGCACATAAAAATGCTGATAAGATACCCATGTCATACTGTATAGCGTATAAATTTTTGCGTACTTTTCGTGGAGCATGTATGCAAATTTGTTTTGTTAAGAACATTTTACACTCAAAAAATAACCGCTAGTTGCTTTGCTTTAATATAAATGTGCTCGTGAATTAATACACTTAACCTCCCAGTCACGGGTAAACATAAACAATAAAAAACCGTACTAAATTAAAGTACTTTAAAGTGATATACTCTGAATATACTCTGAATACGAGCACTGGCATTCTGAGAGGCCTTTCCTCACTCGTGCACGTCACATCATGGACTTATACCTACAGCAGCCATCTATTAATTATTCATGTACACATTGACATCACTATCTATCATCGAGACATCAACATGGATCATAACATTGTGATTGATCATACATCATCGACTCTGGAGGTTACATTATGATTCATCGATTCAATCATCGCTGATTTCCGAGGCACAAGGTATCACATCTCGCATGGTCCTATCAAACCCTGACTACCAACGAAATGCCCAAGGAATCTTCTTCTGTCACAGGAAAGTGAAGCAAAGCAATTCTTATTTCTACGTCATGCACGTGAGAACTGACCATATATATTGCCCCTGAACGGTTGAAAGAAAAAATAAGCTCCGACCTCCATTTCATACCATTCTTGATCGTCACAATTCACACAACGATTGGTCGATTGGACTAGCTAGCCATATTAATGTGAGGGCAACTTTTAGTACCATGTTCAACATGGCTTCGGAAAACAACATAATATCACTATTTCACCTGACGCAGGAACAAAAAACTACTTCACCCATAGCTTTATACAAAGACGCGGGAACAATAACCCCCAGTCCGATGTAACCTTGAACTCTACACCACACCCATTTTGCTTTGGAGTGACTAAGCTTGGACTAAGCCAAAAAAAGTATGCGTGTTACACGATCCAAAGGTATTATGTTCTTGTGGTATTATGTTCTTGTGTCATTATCGACACTAGTGGAGTGGAATTGATGGTACAATCCAGTACATTAATTGTATAGTTGTGGATAGCTGTATATAGAAATTCTCAGAACAGTTACAGTATAGTGGTTGTATAGCTATGTTCGAACCCACCCTCTCCCACCAGCTCGAACCCACCCTCACTGTAAGTTAATGGATAAGTTAATGGATCATTGTTCTGTACGCAGTGTTATGTTATGGTAAGACAAAGATGGCCCGGGTCAGGGGGCCGTAGATAGCCCCATTCTTGCCCCCGGTGCAGTAGGGGCCCGACAACTGGCCCAACAACTACCTCGACTCTATGGATGGGTGGCCGCTGCCACGTCCTCTACCTCTGCCTCCTCTAGCTCCACCACGAGGACCAGCAGGGGGCCACTGTGAGGTAGGAGTAGACGTGTGGCGGGGTGGCAAGCTTGCGTAGTGGGGGTGTACGAATGGGTGAGGAGCCAGCAGACGACCTATGAGTGGATTGGGAGGAGCCAGCAGCCGACCCGGGGGTGGAGTGGGAGGAGCCAGCAGGGAGAGACAAGTCCATGGAGTCATCAGACTGATACAGCTCGTGAGACATGGGGTGGGGGAGGGGCTGTGTAGACGGTCATCACCTTCATCGCCTACAGCAGCACCTACACAAAGGTAACTAACTACATAAAACAGCTTGCTTGCTAGACTGTTTGCTTACCAGCTCCAGGAACATCGTCCATCTCCATCACTTCTTCCTCAGGCTTCTGGTTGGACCTACATCTCGCTGTCTTCTGATTCATCAAGGATCTCGCTGTCTAGCTGCTCTAGTACCTCGATCTTGAAGCCTCGATCTTGAAGCCATCGTCTATCTTTGCTTCGACGATATTGAAAAAAGTACGGTACTTAGAAATATATAATAAAAATACCACGTGGAAGAGCTGCTCAATAGCATGTGCAGGTACTTACAGCATTTTTAAAAAATCTCGGTAGTGCTGCCGTCATATGACGGCTAAAGCCGGGAAAGGGTTAATGTGGAGAACCAGCCGTGTAGAAGTAGAGATATAGAGAAATTATTTAAGAATTACTAGAGAGAGAGAAATGGCTACTTTCAGTAGTACAACCGCTGCGTGCATGCTCTGAGATTTAGGTTGCTGTGCAGAGGAACAACAAAAGCATTTTTTTTTCACAAACGTTATTGAACTGAAAGAAGTAATGGTGTGACTTCGTAATATGTGACAGGCTCTGGGAAAACAGACCAATTGGCGCAAGCTATAATTTTGCGATCTATATACCAGATGATAGAGCAAAGAATTGCCTACGCATTGATATGCTTAGTTTGCACATACCTCGTTCCATGCCTGGGTTATGCGCGTTGGAAACTCAAAGTTGTAAAACAGCAGTATTGAGAAACGCCCACTCAAAGATTGGGTAATGGTGGCTGCTTAGACAAAGCGCTTTGATGGAAAGAGTCGGATTCAGAGCATCAGATTTTGCAGAGAGGTAGTAGAAAGACTGTAGATAACTATTAGCCAAGAAAAATAGCCAAGAAAAAACATTTTGAGATTATACTATAAATCTGGCTATTGCTATACCAATATCTGCTCCAATTGGTCTGTTTTCCCAGAGCCTGTCACATATAATTATACCTACCCAAAAAGGAGGACATTCGTACTCCTATACATAATTATGTCTAAGTTTGCATGATTCATAATTTTTCTTGTATGAGATGTACTGTACTCAGTATACTTCTTTAGGTTTGTTGGCTTCTGTTATAGCAATTCAATATAATAGACCAGTTGCATAAGGAATTTAATTAACCGTGACGAATTAACCGTGACGTCACGATTGGACTGCTCCGGAAAGACAAGGTAAAAATTGCACTGCATGCGCTTTGATCAGAGCTCATTGCAGTAATAATTTCCACGGAGTTTGAACCAGCCGTGTAGAAGTAGAGATAAATTAATATTAAAAAGTGAAGACTCTAAAGATCCCCAGATCTCTGATAAAGAGAAGAGAAGAGATTGGTTGGCACACAAAGACTACACACTTGGTAAAAACTGCTAAAAAGGACCCAAGTAACGATAGGTCTAATGAAAGACGAATTGTGTTTGGTATGTCTACCCCTGGTATGAGTATGAGCAAGTCGAACAACTGCAAAGTAATGTCGTAATTATGTACGGTAGTGTGTTTGTTTCTATAGGCTTCTAGTCATGTTTACTTGGATTTTAATTCGTGGATTTGCAAAATAATGCTCGAGTTATGCCTAGTTTTGCTTTGCCATTGCAGCAGCAAAACTTGTTCACTGAGTGTTACTACTGCACTAGAACGCTAGCTGCAAGAGTGACTCAATTTTAGACTTGAACTTTTGGCATCGATCGTTTTTAACAACAATCATGATCGATCATTACCCACTATTTGGTTGATTTGCATGCAGCAAAATAAAAAATGTTCATCATGATATTAATAATCAATGATGTGTGTATAAAAGTAGTAGTTTTATGTTATGTAGCTTTGGCACCTCCACCGAGGCTGCGGTGCTTTTTGAGAGACTAGTGTGGTGGGTGTGAATTTCTTAAGAATTTCTTAAGAAAGAACTCTGCAGAGAAAAAATTTTACATCGATAAAATTCGCTTCTACACAGGATTTATATCTTACGAAGTGCTTCTTAATTTTTTTGAGTTTCTTGGACCGTATTGGGGTGCTATTGTTTCTGACACTAGTAAAACTACGGCAGAATCTAAAGACCAAAGATTCGTTTTGGTGTTACCCAGGTATACCACATGGATTTCATTTACCACCTAGAACAGGTCGGAACGCTTCCACCATCCTTTCCACCATCCTTTAAGGAGAAATATCCAAATACGTATGCGATGGATCTGATTTCTTTATTGAAACTACCTCTACTTACAGTCGTCATCCTGGAGTGATTACAAACACCATAACACAACGAAGTTGCATGAACACCAAATGGAGCGGTGTGTTTCATTTCTATTTCTGATTTCAATTAACAAAAGTGTCAGGATTCCTCAGGTAGATTCCTCAGGTATCCAGATAATGGCAGATAAAGGGCAGATAAAGGGTTTACCATCAAGGACATTAGACCCATTCTTAAAAGATGGGAAGATGTCACCTTCAAATGTTGCGTCTCTAAGAATCCATGTTGAAAGGCAGGCTAAAAAAGTATGCTATTTGCAAGCAAACGATACCTAGTCACGTCTTGTTAACCAGATTGTTTGTGTTTGTGCTTACTTGAGTAATTTTGAACCACCATTAGTTTCTAGCTGTATAGAGGCAGATCTAGAATCTGATTCATGCGTAGAAGACACACTGCTCTGATGATTTAAGATTTAAGTAAGTACCAAAGTACCGATACTGAATAGATAATTATCTTATACATTTTTATTGACTAAATCAACGCATGAACGCATGAACTGGGCTATTATTCCAACTTCGGTAATAGTTTATCGATCCAAAATCTTACATGCAATGGCAATTGTGATCCTACAACAAACTGGGAGTTCATAAAAAGATTCAACTTTGGGCACAGAATTACAATGCATATCACAGCAAACACACAAGCCAACTAAGCCAACTAATGACAAATTATGACCTAATCCTAGCTATGAAGAAAATGTCCTTACACAAGTAAACAGTACAAGCCCAAGCCCGCTTTCCGGTCAGAACATTATTATGCAGTGAGCTGATTGAGTAGTGAGCCTAATTGAATTGTAACCTTGAGAAACTTCAAGAATTAACTTTTGGCAGCACTGATAATGTAAATTGTTAGCACCGTATAAAGCACACACAGGGGGCACACACCACACACACCACACACACACGCACGCACACACACACGGGCACCAATAGCACACACACACACACAGATACACACAAGCGCGCGCGTGTGCACGTGTAGCCACACACACGCGGGCACACACACACATACACTCGCGTGGGAACACATATACTGGCACACACACACACACACACACAACATAAAGATACACACACAAGCGCACACGCACACACACACACACACATGTACTCACACCATCTCAACCAATCTGTTGGCCCAAACTTTCCGGTGTCTAGGCCACCAGATCAATGGCAAATCAATGATATGATAACCCTTTTACATTGCAACACTGCTGAGCGTACATATATAGGCTTCTGTATTTTAAACTCAGGCTTCAACACGCAGTGTGTTGAAGCCCGAGTTAAGCTTGTATAGAATTGGCAAGAATCAACTACATGCATGAACCATGTAGGACATCATTTTTAATAGCTGCCCACTTTTCTCACTGGGGGGGTTTCTGGGCAACCAGGAAACAATGGTACTATACTGTAGCGACTGCTGTGTTAACAGAGGTCAAACTATGATCAAATATGCAACACCAAGACTTCAACATAATTTTTCAACCTCCAAAAGTAGGCTTGATCGAATAAAATTATGCTTGATCAGAGGCTGCCCTTGTATAAATGCCCGCACTCAAATAGTAGCCTCTAAAATTAATCCTCATCTTCAGTGCGATAAAAGCCGCTCTCAAATAGTAGCCTCTTAGTGCAGACTTTCACATGGCAAACTTTGACTTATACAAGGAACTGGTACGCACAATAATTATCACAATTAATACATGCTTATTGTTGACGAGAGTCTTGACTGATGTTCTGTTCCACAAGTGCAGTAGAGGCTTTGCTACTACAACCAGTACACCTTGAAGAAATTTTAGAGGCTGGTTGGTAAGCTGTTCGTTTCTTGGTAGCGAAGTGCATTATCGTACGCACCACAGGCAGAACCCTGATTGAATAAATCCTCCGAAAATAGGCAGTCCTGGTCTGTCCACCTTGTCTGCTCTGTGGTAAGGAGATGCAAGAACACCAGATGTAGCATGCACTTATAGGAAAATATAGCTCTACCACTCCATGGGCTTTGTGAAGCCATGGGCTTTGTGAAGACAACGTCGTGGAGTTTTTATATTTAATGCTCCTAACTTACGGCTACAATGTATACTTAACGTACAGAACAATAAAGTATTGTGGCTGGTCGATCTGTGCCTGTAGATACCAGCATGTCTGCATCTGACCTTTTTTACCGGTATTTTACGAATGAAGTGTGGCGACATGAAACTAACCGCCAGATGCAGACAAAACCTTAGCCAGCACAGTAGGCCATGGACCATTGAGGACATGAAAGCCTTCATTGGAATGCTTAGGGATTGTAAACTACCTCAGTTAGACCTGTACTGGACTACTAAGCACCCGCGTTGGTTTTGTGTCGCGCATAAGATTAGATCATCAGGTACCTAGAGGGCAGCCGGGGCACGACAAGCTTTTCAAAGCTCGTGAGCTGCTTGATCTAATTTCTGCCCAATTTGAATCCCAGCCACAGCTAGATGAAGCAATGATAAAGTTCAAAGGTAGACAAGAATAAACCAACTAAGTTAAAGTGAGGCAAAGAATAAGTGTCGCGCACAGAATATATGGTAACCCAGTTCTTGTACTGATCAGCGGTTTGAATTTTGCGTGGAATTCGCCCAGTAACTGATGGACTGTCTATCGTATTTTGTATCTTTTCACGAACTACTTTTTTAGAAAGATCAAGGACATTGCTCGAACTCCACACTGGGATCTATCACCAACATCCAGTAAAATGCTGTACCTACACTCATCGTCTTAGTTTTTGCTTTTTATAAGTTTACTCGGTGATCAGACTTAGTTCTCAATTTCCAGTTGTTTCTATCGAATCCAACTGAACCAGGAAACATTTTTAGCACCAGCGGAGTGCCCCAATAATCCACAAGAGCTACACCAAAAAGAATACATTTTACAGCCATCATAACACCAGTATTGTACACTGCAGCATTTCTTTGACAAACGGTCTAAGGTATTCTCTTCGTGGCCCAGGAATAATCCCTAACAGAATAACATTCTCCATCGCTCTTGATAGTTCATAACAGTCAGATATATAGCTCCAACAGAAGATTGGTATATGGCAACATGGCTGGCCATTTTGATGTTGAAAGTCCTTCCACAGTTGTCCATCGTAAATGTGCTGTCAATATTTGTTCTAGAGCGCCAATGGTCACACAAATTAGGACGGAAACCCAAGTAGCAGAAAACCTTGAACGGATACAGTTTGTCTTTATTACCCAACAATTTAACTGTTTTCAAGAGGCAGTCAGAACGACAATTTGGATGGGTGTGATAAGAACAAAGCTTACTAAGCTTACTAGTGACATGGTGTTACTAGTGACATGGTGCTCCACACAAGACTCCATTGTATGAACACTGTAGCAACACTTTCGGCAGACTTGTAAATTCCTCCGTTAGTTTGAAGAAATTCCGTAGATGATGCAGGCTTTTCGGGAACATTGTTACCATGCCTCCAACAAACTCATAGCGACCAAGAAGGCGTAGAGAAATTTTAGCAGCGAGTTTAGTGCTACATCGGGAAGCTAAACATTCTTAAAGGAACCAGGTTAGTAGGGCTCAAGAATAGGCAACAAACCATCATCATCGTTCTCACTATCATTGTCCTCCCACACTTCATCTTCATCACTGTCATTTTCTGAAAAATAGAAGCATACGTAATCATCACTTTTGCCGAAACTAAGTGACACCTCAATATTATTTTAGCGCCAGCACCATTCTTACCTTCTGACTGGAATCAAGATTAGAATTGAGATTAGAATTGGTTGACTCATCTTCTTTAAATTCAAATCCTATAGTGATATTAAACATACATGTATGAACGACGACAAGTGTGTGGACCTTGGCTAAGTCCAGTTTCATCGTTCTAAGCGGGTTGTCGTCACCTTCATCCAATTCTTCGAAATCCACAGCATCGAAACAATCATCTGTTAATCAGTACATGATGAATAGGGCTTTTTATTGGGTAATGTTATATATAACTATATATAATATATAACTTATAGTGTCCTATGAATATTACTTTGAGAAAAGGTTTTACTAGATGACATCTTTGCCTGTTCTTTTCAGGGACTCTTCCTTTTGTCTTATAGAATCGATACGCTGCTTCTGTAAGCATATTAATTGCAGTTATTACAGATAATTATCAAATGTAGGCTTGTTGCTCTCACCTATTATTGTTTCCTGTAAACATATATCAAAATACAGCTGAAACACGTTGTCGGGTATCGTTACAGTAGGTCCCGTAGGTGATTGGAACGGTTCAATGTTCAGTTGATGGAGTTCGTCTTTCCAAGTGAGTTCCTCTGAGTCTCGAACTTCCTTGACAAGCCTTCGAATCACTGATTGATTTTCATCTGACTTTATCGATACACTGCAGGTATACTAATCAAAAATGCACAAGTTTATACGTTCATGGCTTACCCTGACTCAATTAACAAACCAAGAGTAAGTGGTAACATACAATTGTCCTACCCATGTGATATTACAGAATACGGTCGGTGTGCATGCGCAAGCGAGTAGTGTGTCTGTGTGTAGACGATCAATGGCTTCGAGTATAACGTTTTCTTGGCTGCTTCGCTAGGTCTAGTTTTGTTAGCTCTGCACTAGAACGCTAGCTATTGGTAGCTGCAAGAGCTGACAATGTCCATCATTTCCCACTCTATTCAGACTATTGCACCTCGTGCAAATGTTAGATGTTAGCTAGCTAAGCTAGCTATAGTCTTTGCACCTTGCTTTCATTTATAAAGCACCACCCTCAACAATTTTATTGAATAATAAGACCAATCAGAAAGCTGTAAGAACGCAGTCCGGTAGAATTCTGCAATCTGATATTGCTCGACGTGCTGTACTGCTATAATACAGCAGTACAATACAGCAGTACAACTCATTTAAATAGTACAGAAACGTAAACTGAAGTTTGATGCAACTTGTCCTGCAGTCTCCAAGCTTTGAGGCATCACATGCGTCTGGTGCTGTGATTCTAATGTAATGTAATTATGCTAGAATTGAGCATCTTGAGACTCAAGAAAATTGAGAGAAAATTGTGAGAAACTTTCCGAGAAAAATTATTCCAAAAAAGAGTATTTCCGTCTCGCAGACAAAGAGTACAATTTTATACTGGGCTCATGTCCTTTTTTAAATTTCTTGGCCCATAGTAGAGTAAGAGTAAGAGACGGAAAAAACTTGACCCAATCAACCAGTCAATGAACGAAACCTAGCGTTTAGGTTTGGTATCCACTGTCCACTGTGTATAACTTGGGTCTATAATTATTCTTACCTTAGGCAATATACATGGGTGAGCTCAACATCCACGTAAACATCGGACACAAAATTGACTGCTCCATTAGGTGTACAAGCCACAAGCTGTATTGTGGTGTTTGTAACTAGACCATGTTGAAGATTGGTATTGAAGGTCATCTCCAAAAATACTTCACTGATATATAGGTCTCTGAATGTTGGCTTTTACTTGTTCCACATCGGGGAGATTAACCCCCTATATAGGTCTTGCTTTTACTTGTTCCACATCGGGGAGATTAACTCCCATTTATGGAGGTTTTACTTGGAAGGCTCGCTTCGAATTCATGTTTGAAAGGTAGAATTAAAATTAAAAACTTTGCGAAACGGACTATACCAATCACCTTAAGCCCGCCAACCAGATTGCTTGGTTGGTTAATTTTCAACATCCCACCGGGAAGTCACTATGCTACCAACTACGCTACCAACTACCAGCCCTGCTATCTAAAGGAATCACATTGGTACTATCACCATGCTCACTGATATTGAAAGTGACCAAAATAAATGATTAATTTTTTTATAATGAACTTTCTGACCAAACAAATCACAGGGCTAACTTATAAATTTCGCGGATTTTATTTTTGTTCCAGCCTTTTGGCGCCACATCAACATGCACCGTTAGCCTCGAATCCATAATACTGAACACGCCTACTATTATAAATTTTCGCGGTACAGGCTCATTCCGCGAAAACCGCGAAAATTTATACCCTCGAAATATACGGTCAAAGACAGTGATCAATAAGTTTAGAGTAATAGTTGAACAGACATTCCCTTTCTAAATTCTCTCTTGTCCTCTTCGCCGTAGGTGTCCTGTCCGGTTTGGCGTTTTGTGTTCTCAGCTCCACCCTGCTGTTTTCACCCTGGTACGGTTGTGACTCTCAAGGTACTCCAACACACCATCATAATTATACAGGAAGACGGGAAGGCCTGCGCTTGCAGCAGACCTAGTATGGCAAGATGTATGTGCTTGTTCCTGAACCGCATGACATTGTGCGAGCTTAACGTGTACACCAGCAAGTGGAGAGGGCAAGTCAGTGCCTCTCTTCTTGTGTAGTCTTTACACCTTCTTGTCTGGGCATAAATTTTATTACCACCAGCAAGTGGAGAGGGCAAGTCAGTGCCTCTCTTGTTGTGTAGTCTTTACACCTTACTTGTCTGGGCAGCTGAGCAGCTGCATACTCATTCCCATTTGTGAACACCCTGCATGTACCATGTTTAGCAAGCGCTCAGAAAATTCGAATATTAGAGAAGTTGTTTCGCGCCCTTTGGCAGAAAGCTCCCACATGGTGTCTTTTACTACAGTGTTTACTTCCGGGAAATCATCTTTGTGCACGCACACACACACAGCACACGCACACAACACAGGGGCACACACACACACGGGGCACACACACATACGCACGCACACACACACAGACACACACACAGACACACACACACACACGCACACGCAGACATACACATACACACTGGCATACACATACACACACACCACTGTGGAATTTCCTTATTGTTCACAGTGTAGGATTGATGTAGGATTGATGTAGTGGACTTATAGTTGACTTTACATGCTAAAACACGACATGTCCTTACAATTTCATACAGGATGAAATGTTCAAATTTCCTTCCACGTTTCAATCATGTGTCCTTCATAGACACTCATTAGCTGAGTGATATTTCACATTTCCTTCAACATTTCAGTAAGCTTTCCTATAATAGGTCCTACACATTTTGACATAAAGATAGTTACCTAATAGTTTTATTATAAACATTTCTTGCATGATTGAAACAACAACTTAAAAGTCTAAAAGTCAATACATGAACAAACAGTTAGCAACGACTCTTCATGTTAACCTATTTATGAAACTATTGAGACAGTCCGATTCTTGATAAACTGAATGGGTACAGTGCTATGAATGCCTTCAGCTTCGAACAAATCAGGACACCAAACAGTAAGTGGTTTGCCCAACTTAAACATGACACGATGGAACTTGAACCACGATAATGAAACTAAAAGGTGGGTTTTCTCTTCAATTGGAAGAATGATGGAGTTAATTCTAGCAGCACGTAGTATTTCAGATTGATTAACCAGGTGTTGTTCAACATCATCGACATCTAACAGAGAAGGTTGTCCAAACAAATCAGTTTTCCATAAAGCAAGCACTATTGAAGAAGAACTCGATCGACTTTTAGAGCAACCTAATTGTTTGCTTTTCATATTTACAGACGAGTACTTCCAGCCAGCACTAGGTACTTCTACTGAGGATGTAGACAATTTTGCATACAGGATTTGCAAATAGCCATTTAAAGAACTATTTATTATGTGTTTCGAGCGAAAAGAAGACAAAACAACATCATGTGGAACAGTCCATTGTGAACTAAATGCGCTGTTATCACCTCTCCCGTCTGAAGAGACTTGTACTAAAGTATCCGCTAGAGACCCAACAAAATCAGATTGATTAGACCGTAGCTTTGCTAATTCTGGAGCAAATGATTCACTGAACTCACTCGGACACTGGGCACAAAGCACACTATTATCATGAAGGAAGCGCTGAACTTCAATGGAGCGATTATTATTAGGAATGCTTCCAAGGAGTCGTTCAAATGCATACAGCCAGAAACCATGCAGTGGTCCATAGTCTTGAATACATGATTTCAAATGCATATGCAAGTGCAGTGTTTTCCATAGAGACGTTCCGTTCGTTTGCAGAACTGTAAGAGGAGACTATGACCGAGCTGTAGTTGATGTAAAGATAGCTCCTTGCAACAAAGATTTCTGCAAGCTAGCACAAAGTGGCGCCAGCATTCAAGATGTTCTTTATCTAGAATATCATGAAGAACAAGTAAAGAATAGTATAGTACCCAGTTCTTCCATTGATCAGCAGTAAAAGCTGAAAATCCAGATCGAATCTTGTGTGGTACTCGGCCAATTCCTGTAGGTATTACAGCAGCATTGATACGTTGTTGAATTGTGTTGAACATGGTGTCCGCTATTAATCCGTTTTCAATGAATACCGTCTTCAGATAGTTAGTTCCTAAAAATAAGTTGTGCATTGGATCTATGATGAGCATTCTAGGGGCATCAAAATATGGCAACCTCAAACAACACTGAATAGCGACATCCAAACTGTGATTCCCTACTGTGATTCCCTACTTTGTTGTTCGGCTAAAGTAGCGAAATTTTGCAAGCTTTTGCTCGATACGCATTTGAACTATCAAGTAGCAACTGCGAACTACCAACTACGCATTTGAACTATCAAGTAGCAACTGCGAACTGCGAACTACCAACTACGCGTTTGAACTATCAAGTACGAACTACCAACTAGAGTAGCGCTCAGGGCCACCGTAGTATATTGTAGAGGTTCTGCTCCTTTTGGAAACTTTCTGGCAGTAGAACCAGCTCTATATAGTGGATACGGAAATAATAATTTAATTGCAGATAAGCACTCAGGTCTACACTGTCTGCTGTAATTTGAGACACTCGACTAGGTCGAACGTGAGGTCTTGTAAGGCGAGTCTGTAGTTCTGCTGTAGTTCTTCTGTAATTATCTGAGGATAAAAATTAATTGGTTGCCCTTGCTCTTCTAGTTTGGATAGTGTGATTGTGCCAGGGCAATCTATATAGCTTCTTCTTCTTTATTATGACTTGGACTAAAACATTCCTTCTGATAACATGAAGGGATCTGTAGGATTTTTCAATTTTGCCATGTCAGAAGTATTGCTGTGAGTTGTCCAGGATCTGGGATAGGTTCCTTCTTTGCCCAGGTCCTTTTGACAAGGGCTATTATCAGTACTCCAGCCTTTCATACTTCATCTTGTAGAGCTACATACTGTTCTGTAGCTTCACACACCTTTGCCTCTAGTTCCTGGTAAATACGCTCCAAGTACTGTGTCAGGAGGACAGATATAATATGTATTAGTTATTGCCCAGCCAGAGTGCAACATGCCATATATTGCACTGGAGCAATTAAATGCCTGAGGGCCGCAGGCCCCGAGGGCATTATGTCATCCAGTGCAATATACCGTAAACGTTGAAATTTTCGACGGGTGTTTAATTTCGTTTTTTTCGTCCATTTTTTTCGTCCTTGGTTTTTTCGTCCTTGGACTCAATGCACGAAATTAAATATATACGTGGGTGTACGTGTACGTGGTAGCCACACCTACGTTAATATAACGGACGAAAATTTATGCGCACGAAATTTAAGAATTGTGGGCCTAGTGCAGAAAGTGCGAAATTTTGATGCGTCGAAAATTTCAACGTTTACGGTATGGCATGTTGCACGAGGGCGCCTGCAATAACTAACTTGTTGCCCAATGACGTTAAACTCGTCTGACTGGTCATATAAACGACATGTGTTTTGAAGGAATTTAGTGTATTCATTAGTTTTGCTGAATTCATTTTTTTAGGTTTTCTTCCCACTAGTAGTTGTAAAGGTAGTAGCCTATAAAAGGGACCAACTGAGTATTGGGTGGGATGGTGCGGCATAAGTCCCAAATGGATATCTCTTAAAGAAATCTACTGCATTTACACACAGTGCAAGTGCATATAATCCATTAAATTGTTACTTTAAAAATATTCACTACTCCAGTGCATTATGCCATATAATGCAGTGCAATATATGGTAGCCACAAACATGTCTTTGCACTGAAAATTGTGTGCTTTATACTTTATAATTATTATGAATTCACAAAATTTTGCCTCCTTTGGCAGCCAGCCGCTTGGGGATAACGCCGCCATGTTTTGTCCTGAAATTTGGCTGAGAAAGTAAGCACGAAGTTGCAAATAATTATGGCGATAGCTATGCACAACATCGATTGTCTTACAGGAAGATCCAACATTGCAGAGCTGCATCAAAGCATTTAACTCTTATAGGTATAAGCATGAGTAACTCGAGGCTAGAGTAACTTGAAAGGTAAATCTTCCTTCACTTTGAATTCTTGCTACTTTGATACAGAGTCTTTGCATGCATGCAGTCTCTTTGATGCTTTGTCAACTAATAGAGCTAACCTTACCATATTATTATATCTCTTTGACTTCGTTCTATCAAAGATATAGGAAGGGAAGGATTGGCAACGGTAGAAAATTTGAAGCTATCCGTGACACGCTACGTCATTGGAATGCATCACTTTGCCTCTACTTTTGTTGCCTCCAAACTATGGCAATAAAAATAACAGAGAGAACAAGTCATTATTAACTCTGAAAGAAGTCATTGATGACAGATGCAAGTCATCCCAAGAATCTGCCTCATGTTAAATACTGAGAGGGATTCTCAAAGTCAACAAGAAAGAGAGAAGCTCAGAAACAACACTTTAATACTTAGACAATACTGCTTGTGTTCATGTCCATTCTCACATTTGATACAAGCTCTGGGCTTGTATGCACAAGAACTAGATTAGTAAAACCAGTAGGTTTTACATAGGATTGGCAGTGGGTTTGCCCGTGTTTAGCAATATTTCAATTATTTTGACTCATGTTCAAACTGTTCTATCTCTGCAGGGAAAGGCCACATCAAGGAACTGGCTATACAGATAGTTTATTTAGCCTTTTCTCTCTTTGTATCTCTCATTTCATAATCCATGAACATTTTAATAAATGAATATTGTCATTTTAAAAATTGCACTATTTCGACATTTCACCGCTCTTTGTCTGACTGACTAAGTAAGTAAGTAAGTAAGTAAGTGAGTAAGTAAGTTTCTTGCCCAGCATTTGCTCCAAGTACAGCCATCTCCAGGACATTCTGCACAGGGTTTCCAAACGACTACAACCTGGATTACAAAGCGCTTCTTCAGATTTGCGATTGCTTCCACGAGGCAGATGACCTCTCAGTCTCTATTTCTCTTACCTCTATTTCTCTTACCTAGACAATTCCGCCATCTTTAATGACTCACAGCAATTGCGTTGTGGCCAATTAATAATAGATAGGCGTGGCTAATAAACCCTGCGCCTAACTTGAATCAGTGCAGCAGTGCTTTTCCAGAGCCTGAGGTGTTGCTTTTAATTAATCACACTGTTCAGCTCTAGCTCCCTTTGTCTGACAGGCATGATATATGCACTGGCTAGATATTATGCTCTTAAAATGGCTATCATTTAATACTGATACAAATTCAACATATCAAGCAATAATTATTACTCTAATTATTAGTCCAGAGATATTTGAGAAGATATCTGATTAGTCCTGTCTTCTCTTCTCTTGAACTTCTGTACTGCCTCTTGACATTCCACTTATGCATGTCATGATACGTAAACTGTACTGAAAAAGAAAGGGAATCCGACTAGAAAAACATTATTTGCAATGTGAAAAATTGCTAGGATTGGCCAGGGGAACCACAAAAAAGCGTGGAAACAAGAAATCAGACGAGAGCATAACTCCAATCCGTTACAACGTCATGAACATGTACAATACATAGTATATTAAATAATAGACTGTGTTCCAGATCCACCACATCATTTCATGCAGGTCACCAGTACGGTCCGTGCATGCATGTTATACTACGCATGGATGGACTGTGTGTATACCTGTGCTCAACACTGCATGTATTAGGAACATCAATTCATCACAAATCATCATGATCATGTGCCCACACATTCCAAAATGGATAAATATATAGGGATTGGTCATCACTCCACCAGTAAAAATTGCGTGGCATATTGGCTGGGTGGCTGGGAAAACATGGGAAAACTACCAATGTTTCCATTCTTGTTTCCACGCTTTTTTGTGGTTCCCCTGGCCAATCCTAGCAATTTTTCACATTGCAAATGTTTTTCTAGTCGGATAATATAGATAGAGTGATAGTACTGTAGCCATTATCTGTAACCAAATTTTAATAAATTATCAACATTTCACAAGTCATATAAAGTTAAACTGAACTGCTACTGCTGCTACTGCATGAGGTAGAGCTGGTGCTATACAACTGTACAGGTCTTTTGCATGTAACAAAGTCTTTCATTTCGTTTTTTAATATGTAGCCCAAAATAGTCAATCAATTCTTCCTTCTTCAGCTTCATAAATTTCTTCCAGCATACTGATAGTACGATGAAGATCTAATAGTATGACTGTGTATGTGGGGAGGGGGGGGGCATATGAATGAGTTAGTAAAACACTGTGGCACTGACCTGGAGCTTTCTATCCCAGTTCTGTTTCTTACTATATAAGCCGATAATCAGGCCTTACACCTCCAGTCATATTTTCTGCAACTGACAAAAATTTAAAGCACAAAACCTGTGCCAGTTGATGGACCTGACATTGATAAACACTCTCATGAAGTCAGTATAATTTTAAAAGCATGTGTGTTTCTTAAAAAGGGAGCATAAAACGTCAGATGAAATAAGCCATACGCAACACTACAACACATTCTAAATAGTATGAATAGGCGATTTTTGCCTTTCAGTAGATCAACCTACATACATACAACCAGTAATATGGATGAGTACTGTTTCTTAAAAAGGGATCAAACCTTGAGTTTTTCTGTAGTAAAAAGTCTTTGTTTCACAAACTGGCAAGATAATCTAACTCTAAATAAAGCACAACATCAGTGTAACACCATGAGAGGTCATGAGGCACTAAAGGAAGCACTAAAGGAAGACCACAACAGACTTTTTCTGCTTTTCGCGGCAGGAAAACAGGCGAGTCACGGATGGTTTCATTACAAAACTGCAGAAACACATGTAAAATGATCACGTGAACACTTCCGCTTCCCTCTTTGGTTCTATATCTAGCCTCGACTCAAGGCCGCTTGAAAAAGGCGGCCTGGTATACCTTGTATGCGCATGCGCTAAATAATTGACAACAATTTCATCATACAAATTGTAAAAAAACGGACAAAGTTACAAAAGGGAATAATACGTATGACAATGTGACCACAATGGCAGCTTTCAGAGACACTAATCAAAGTAGAATAATTATGCTGCAGCAGTGTTGCTTCTTCTAGCTCTGTTTATCAAAGAGACAGTTCAAGAAAGCCTCCCAGACAGCTAGAGCTGCCAGCTAGGAAGAGTGGTGGACTCTTTAATACATCAGTAGATCTTGAGTGAATAACTTCCTGAGTGTCGAGTTAAAGCTTATGAAAAGCTTTCAGGAGTAATCATTAGCTTCTTTATCTTCAGCAATGACTTCTTGTCGAACATAAAGGCAACATTTAGTAGCAGAAGACTTGCCTGGTCTATATTACCACAGCCTCATCAGGGGACCCACAGGAACACATCATGCCTTTCCTATAACATCTGTAGCCTTACAGTGTAGGGTGTCGTTAAGTAGAGACTTGGCTTGATACAATAAAGGGTGTAAGAACTCGGTCATCTTTGCACAATATTCTATGTAACGGACTGTAAAATCAGAATATGAATAGTATACGGTTTATTTTACTGACAGTATCCACAAATACACGGATTACCCCCTTTTGGGGTAATATACACGCATGCGCATACAAGGTATACCAGGCCGCCTTTTTCAAGCGGCCTTGAGTCGAGGCTAGTTCTATCGTGCAGAAAAGGATAGCAGAAGAGGGGGCCTAGAATTTTAACAGATTGGACCTCCTGGGGGGCCTAAACTGTTAACATTCTAGGCCCAGGGGGCCCAAAATTTTCAAATTCTAGGGCCTGGGGGGGCCTAAAATTTTATGACACCGGTGTCATATGACTCCCCTAAATAATGACTCCCGGTCACTCCTACCTAGGCACACACACACACACACACACACACGCACACACACACCAGTGACTCCCGGTCACTCACGCCTAGGAATAAATGACTCCCCCGGTCACTGACTCCTAGTCACGAATGATCCCCCCCTGGAAAAAATGACTCCCCCGAAATTTATATACGAACACTGATCCATAGAGCTAAAGAGACTTCAGGGGCTATACTAAGTACATGCATCCTCAAAACCTGTCACAGTGTGACTATACAATCAAGCTCAAGACTGTTATATCAGGACTGCATGCATGCATGCTATCTGTGAGAGACCTGTTTAATACATAGTACGACTATATTACAGCTGTTCCTTATATACTGTAAACTGGTTCAGTCTAGCTATTAGTACCTATAGTACTTATACTACATTGTACACTCTGTTCACATTTTCACACGTCTCACGGTCACTGTAAAGCAAAACTTATAATACAACAACATCCATCAAAATAACAAATAGATCTACAGTGCATGAAAAACAAACAAAACAACAGTGCAAATTAACAGTGTATAAACAAAAACAGCTAGTGGAAGATAACGAAATGCTAAAAAAATTCTATCTAGATCTACAAGTAGGACAAAACCAATCTCCAAGAGGAGATACTTTAATACGAACACATTTATAATGATACCACACATTACACGTATCGCACTGGACCATTTCATCATAACAGTCAGGACGGAGACAAGGGCAGTATATCGTAAATACTATGCTGGAAAATCTTTCTGGTCTCTTGCCGCTACTAATATCTTTTGACTTTGGAAATCTTCTGAGTTTCTCATTTTCAAAGCAACGCACAAGATGTGGCCTCATTTTGTCTTCATTTAGGGTGATGGTATCCAGATTGTCTCCTTGCAATGCGTGGTATGCAGCGGCAATTGCAAACAAACCACAGTTGTTACTGCCACTGCTCTGCTGTTGAATGGAGGCCACAGATAGTAACAGCCCATTGTGCGCTATTAAAGGCTTATATATCTGTGTAATTTGCAGCTCAGCACTTGGCTCCAGGTCTTTCCCATATTGGAAGCAGCTATCAAAGAGGAAAAGTTCCCCCTTGATGAGTGCTGTCGCAATCCAGTGATGCCTCTCTGTTACAAAGAATATCTGCACGGCTGTATAGGATATATATATGATATAATTATATTATAATTATACGGCCAAGGATGAGGATGAGGTATAATTATACCAATACAATAATAATACTACTATTAATTTAAGTAGAAATTATACCTGTGGCTTCACTACTAGTGACTGCAGGAAAGGACATCTTCTGAACCAGAAGAGTAGAATAGCAGCCTTCAATATTTGGAAATTGCATTCTCATCAGTTTGTGCGCAGCATACATATGACGGTCAGAAAGCATCCCGCTCTCAGCAAAAACTATATCCTTGTCTCCCGTCCTCAGGTCCAAATCCTTCACCCAGTAGCTTGAATTCTGTCGAATGTGCACACAATAATTATAATGAACGGTTTATAGTGTGCATGCACATAATTATTAATAATAATTGCAATTAACGATAGCTCCTGTTAACAAATATATAACTATATTATACCTTTCTTGTTACAGACTGAGTAGTCCTTTGCTTCTTCAAAGGTGGCTCCATAGAGGATGCAGTCTTAACCTGAGAGAAGGGGGCGTCTCGCTTGCGAGAGGAGTGAGCATCTGGCTTGTGAGAGGAGGGGACGTCTGGCTTGTGAGAGGAGGGAGCGGCTGGCTTGTGAGAGGAGGGGACGTCTGGCTTGTGAGAGGAGGGAGCGGCTGGCTTGTGAGAGGAGGGGGCGTCTGGCTTGTGAGAGGAGGGAGCGGCTGGCTTGTGAGAGGAGGGAGCGTCTGGCTTGTGAGAGGAGGGAGCGGCTGGCTTGTGAGAGGAGGGGGCGTCTGGCTTGTGAGAAGAGGGAAAATCACAATTTTTATCCCACAGCTTCTAAAAATGGAGTGCATAATTATAAAGAAACATTAAATTAATATCGTAAAGAGAAATGTAATGTAATTATAATTAGCTTCAAAATCTAGATACACATGCATTATACCTTGCTTGGGTCTTTCACAGGAGTACTCATCAAAGAAGGATTAAACTGATCGAGAGATTCATCGTGATGGTTGTCTGATAATTCGGAAGGATCCGAGAGAGAACTATGTTGATCCAAGAGAGGTTTTTCGGAGTCTGAGCCATGGTAATGCTTTAACCGCTGTTGGTTAACAGCCTTTTTTAAGGTCTTTCCAGTCTTAGGGTTGGCAATCTTAAAGACTCCCTTGTCCAAACACTCCACCACCGTGTATGGGCCTAACCACCGAGGCTTCAGCTTGTCTCCCTTCTTACATTCCCTGGCTGAATTCCTCAGCCAGACCAAACTCCCAGTCTTAAACACCTAGAAAAATGACATGGCTATGACATTAAACGAGTAATGAAAATAGCCATGGTACGCTCATACAATGATATAGCCTGCTCACCCTCTTGTCTGCATGCTTCCGATCATAGTACATCTTGTCCTTTTCTTGGGCATTGTCAATGTTCTTCTTGGCTTTGCTGTGGATATCATCCTTTAACTTTGTAACAGCTCGAGCATGGGTCATAATGGCACTAATGTCCCAGCTCTGCTCAAGTTCACCCTCGCTGCCTAACTCCAGTTGAATAGGGAGTACAGGTTTCCTGCATGTGGAATGTTATAATAATAATGCATGCATGCCAGATTATCATGTAATTATTATAATAATGAACAACTCACCGACAGAACATCAACTCGAAAGGTGAATACTTCGTTGCCTTTTGCTTACTCGTCCTGTAAGCAAAGAGAATAGCGGGCAAGTGGTAGTCCCAGTCGGTCTGTGAGTCATTCACATATTTGAGTAGTGCTGTTTGAAGTGTTTGATTGAAACGTTCAGTTAGCCCGTTGGTTTGTGGGTGGTAAGCTGAAGTGACCCTGTGCTCTGTTCCAGTGAATCGAAAAAGCTCTGTGTTGACCTGATTAACAAACTCACGGCCTTGGTCCGATATCAGCACCTCACAAAACCCAAACCTGCGTGCATGTATAACCATAATCATTAAATACGTGTTATTATAATTATGTGTAGAGATGCATGTGATTACAATTTCACACACATGCATAGCTTACCGACAAAACAAGTTGTACAGGAACATTGCCACTCCAAATGCAGTTTTGTCAGGGAGTGGGGCTGCTTCAGCCCATTTGCTAAAATAATCGACCAATGTTACCACATATTTGCTGCCATTGGGTGTAATCGGCAAAGGTCCTATCAAGTCTATGCCAACCTATAAAGTGAATTACATAATTATAATTAATATATGATTGTGCTCAAAACAAATAATTATTATGCAATGCCATAAAAATTATAGTATATACATACCTGATACCAGACTTTGGGTTGTACAGATATCGGATGGAGTTTGGCATTTGCCTTTACAAATGCTGGGTTCATTCTCTGGCACTGGCTGCAGTTCTTTACATACTCTCGGATCTCCTCCACCATCGACTTCCAGTAGAATCTAGAACATATCTTGTCTATAGTTCTATCTCTTCCAAAGTGGCCACCAGCTGTTCCTGCATGCATGCGTATAATAGATTACAAGCATACATACATGCTCTATTACCTACTATTATCATTTTACCAAAGCCATAATAATTATTATACCTGCATGGCAATCTTCGAGGATTCTTGATTTCTCCTCATCGCTGCGCACACATATCCTCCAGTCAGCTGCATCAGCAGCTTTGGTGTGCTTCTTGTAATAGAGGCTACCATTTTCAAACTTAAAGTTCTGCCTGCATTTTCTTCTAAAGTTTGCCTTCTCTGTTTTGCTGTTAATAGTAGGAGGGTATTCTCCTTTTCGTAAATAGTTTTCAATCTCTTGTAAATTCTCCATTTCTTGCTGCCTTCTTCAAATGACATGACTGTGAACGATCACTGGTTTTATACTATAGATCTAGCTGTCACTTGCTGTCAACTACAGGATAGAACAATTAACCTTGCAACTTTGCTCTTCACACATTTATAGGTCTACATTCCAGCTGTCACTTGCTGTCTACTACAGGATGAACACTTGCTTCATTGCTACCTTGCATGCTACTACTAACCTTGCTCTTCATCCTGCATGGCTCTTCATTCTCTACTATATGTCTATGAGGAGTGCATGAATGTACTCTTGCTATTATAATTATACTTACATTGATGGCAACATTGGCGGGAACAAACATGCGCATAAGGGAGTCATTTATTCCTGGGGGAGTCACCCACACCTTAGGCAGGAATGACCGGGGAGTCACTCCCACCGGGCTCTGACACCGGAGTGCAGTGAATGTTTGACCTTTTGACTCCGCCCAACTAGACAGATAACGTTGGTTGGACTCCGCCCAACTCCCTCTGAAGTGGACAAGATCAAGAAGTGCCGGCACATGTCTAGTCTGCTTTGGCTCATCAGACGCGATTCGATTGACAAATAATGTCACTTGCAGAAGAATTGCTAGCTGATCTGGATGAGGCAGGTGATGACACAATTGAAGATGAAGAGGATCCAAAGGTAAGTAGCCCCTTCTTTCTTTAGCCTCGAGACCAGCTAGCCGTTCGTTATCTGAAAGAACGCCTGGTCAAGTTCCAATGTACAACTCGTCTAGCTGAGTCAGCGTTTTACAGCATTATAATGATATTCATGGGTAATACACCTTGTGTGGGCAATTATCGGTCCAGGAAATTCTTGGACCAATTTAATAGACAAGTTGTACATTGGAACTTGACCAGGCGTTCTTTCAGACAACGAACGGCCTGGTCTCGAGGCTATTCTTTCTTTTAGGAAATGGACTGGCCAGGTTAGGCCACTGCAACTTTTTGACTTTAGTTTCCTGTTAGAAAATTTTGAAATTTTGATGAGGACTAGCTGTCTATTATTTTTACCATTATCCATTATTATGTCAATTACAAAAGTTTACCAATAAACGTTTAATCAGTTATGTTAGGCACGAGTAATTACTATAAGGCCACTGCAACTTTAACTTTAGTTTCCCCTCCTACTCCCTCAGCTCATTAGCTCACCTCATGGATTTGTCTATTATTCCATTATTGATCTTTATTATGACATTATTGCATTACGTAATACATTACGTAATGCAAAAAACGGGCTTTCTTGCTATTATAAATGCTGCAACCCTCCAATTATGCGACACCCTCGAACTTATGCAATTTTGACCTATAAAGTAGTGACAGTTGCATTGACAATTTTTTAATCGCGTATTAAATTAGAGCCACACCCTAGCATTGATTTTAGAAAATACACGTTTTTCAGCGGCTAGAAATCGAGGCAAGTAGACTGAGTAAGAGCTACCTCCATTTAAATGCGATCCTCTAATTGACACCAACGTCTTCAACATAATTTTTCAACCTCTAAAAGAAGTGACCTCCGGCTTCGTAAGATAAAGTGCCGCCTTAATTAGAAGTCTTACGGTGATAGAAAGCGCCAAGTCCAAGTCCACAAAATCATTTTTATTTAACTTCAATTGAGCGCCAAATAAAAATTTTTTGCTGGCACTTGGGTAATTTTGTTACAGTAACGTGGCCTTAAGTCGAGGCTACTTAATTGCTACTTGTACAACTGATCTATGATAGCTTGGTGAAAACACTCTGAGTGTTGGCTCCTCTGTCAAACCTTGGATAGGGGTTGGTAGATTATGTTCGAGATAATTATATCACGAGATATTACCTATTATTCTATTCTTTTATGCTCAAATTAGCAGCCTAAAAAGTTTCATTATTCCCACTCCAAAGCACAACATAGAACCCATGTCGTTGCACAAGTAACATATAAAACATCAAACTGTATAACTGCCACATGACGCTATCTTAGCCTCGTTTCTATCCTAGCCTCGTTCCCAGGCCTTGCTGTTGTCATAGATGCAGTATTAACTTAGAAGGTAGCCGAAATGAGGCAGCAAAGAATGAAATGGGCGTACAGTTAAAATCTTGATCCACAAGGATTTTTATAAATGTGGGCGATATGTACCCCACAATCGTGACGTAAGGTATTCTACCACCAAGCTACTTAGTCTCATGAGTCAGCCGCTCCTTAGAAGTACCGTCTGAGCACTTTAGTCCATGGAATGTTAATTGTCATTACGTCAGTGTCAAAACCAAAAGAATTTACCAACGCATGTAAAAGGTCGACCACGAACGCTTGATATAGCAGCTATGAAGTTTTGTTTAGTTAATTTGCTCCAAGAACGTTGCTAAATGAACACGAAAAAGTTTGCACAGCACTAGTGCAGTCAATATAGCTCCTTGACTGGCTAACAGTAGCCACAGTTAGGCTGGCTTAGCGCTAACTATAAATGCGTCCATACTGTATGATGCGCTTCTTGTCATTCTTATCTACGCGAACGTTTTAACACCATTGAACGGTATGGAACAGAAACTTTTATTTGAGGGCTACGTACTTTACATGCAATAGTCGATTGTTCCTCACAAACATCACTGATTCTCCGTATAGGCAGCACCTTTTTATAATCGTTTCGCGATGAGAGGCCATGAGCCAAAGTTTAATTCTTTCTGACCCTTATTGTGAAGTTATAATTATGTAAATTATTCATTGTCAGGTGGTTTTTTGCGGTGTAAGTGGCTTTACTGCATACATGTGATTGCATTTTTCTCGTATAGGGTGATACTGAAATTGTAGAGTCAATAGAAGCATCACTGGATCTTTTGAAAGATGAGAATGACTCCATCTCTGCAGTAGCACAATTATCAGGAAGTGAAAAGGTGTGTCTTTTTGTGGGGATGAAAGTACATAGGTGATGCGCAAGCGAGGTATACGGTGTGTGTGTGTTGTGTGTGTGTGTGTGTCTGTGTGTGTGTATACTGCTACAGTCAAGGATCAATGAAGTGCAAGGAAGAGTTTCTATAGGCTTCTAGTCATATTTTCTTGAATTTTAATTTGTGGATTTGCAAAATAACACTTGATTCTCGAGTTATGTCTACTTGAACAAATGTTGCAAGCGTGCGCTTGCTAATGCCTCTCGCCATGTTTTTGCTTTTGCTCAAAGTATTAAGTGTTATAGAAGAGGTAAATAATTTGCAATGTGATTTCAAATTGACGAAATAAGTGTTATTGAAAGAAAAGTGAAGTGTTATTGAAACACAGTAACGAGTAATACAAATCGAAAATAATGTACTCATCAAAATTAATCGATAATAGAGCACATTGCAGAAAATAGTATCTCTAACAAGCAGTCTAAAAAGAGTTTAGTGCTGATCACATGATCTCCAGCCAATCAGCTTATCTGAAAGCAGTCAGGTGACCATGGATTAAATAACTTTAATCTACACTTAAGTGTGCTCTAAGTTGGTTAAGTGTGCTTTAAGTTGGTTTGTTAATGCACACTTTTTATCAAACAACCATAATACAAGCAGATTGAATCTGAATGTCATCATAATATAATAATAATACAAGCAGATTGAAGCAAAGCTGAAAAGTATTAGAAAGTTGAATGTTATTGTTTCGACTTGTTTCATGTGTACCAAATTGCTGACTTGATCATAGCATCGTTTTTTCGTCTGAAGAAATAGGCTCAGCTTGCTTCGAAGATGTACATACCTGTACCTAAGCCAGATCCATATAATCGTTTCATCAAAGGTGCTTCGAATATCATAGCTTTCCAAAAGAGCAAACCAGACACTCATTGCCATATAGTTTGCGCACAAAGTTTCCCATCCAGTAAGCCAGATCAGCTGGAGGCATATCCAGTAGTATAGTGGGATCGGGACTGTTGGTCAGCATGAGAAATAAGTCGAGAACATGCCCAGTCAGTCCAGATAGCTTTAGATAGTATCTCCTTCTCCTTTGCATCAGTTACTGGATCTACAAACCTACTAAAACTTGCTATTACGTCTAGCTAGCTAGCTAGCCACCAGCAACTGATTTAAAATGTAGCTAGATTTAGCTGCCGCGAGGCTAGAGCTCACGTGACATAGCTGCCACGAGGCTAGAGCTCACGTGACAGCACTAAATCCTTTAGAACACACCTAGCCAAGTCACGTGTTTTAATCTGGTGCACTCGGATGGCCTCTCGGTTACGTAATGCTCTCGGCTGCGCCTCGAGCACCACGTTAACCTCGAGGCCATCCTCGGCACACAGATTAAAACACTTAATCTTGGCTAGGTGTGTTCTAAATAATACTTAATCACAGAATTCAATCACAGAAAGTATAGTACCTTATTGTCAAACGGGTACTAATTTTAGCGAATTTTAGTAATTAACGCTAAATTAAGTACGCGCTAATAATAAAACGCAAATAAAAAATTATGAATCTTAAAAAAATATATATATATTTCTAATGTACTTTTGTATAATGTAATGTACTTTTGAGAGTATCCTAAGCAAGCTAGCCCTTTTTTCATCTGTATCTAACTCCAAACTTTCCATTCAACCTTGAAACTCATACTTGTACATCATAATCATAACAAATCCGCAAAATTAGTACCATAAAAACAGAGAATAATCTGAAAACGCTAAAATTACTACCCGTCTATAATAGAAACATTAAGGTATCTATAACAAGCAGTCTAAAAAGAGTTATCAGGTTTGTGACTTACCAGGACCTCACAACAAAGAAGAAAATTGATTTTGCCAGGATCTGGGGTTCAAAATGGATTCTCTTACACGTATTGAGCGCGCATGCCCATTACATCCAGGAATAAGGGTGTTTGCAAGTTCATAAACATTAATAATGGCTACTATATAATAGCTAGCTTCTTTGGCAGCTCTTTCTGACTCTTGTAGTTAACAAAAACTAGCGCTTTAGTGCAAGGTTAACTCATAATTATGTTGAATAGAAAGTTTGTGCGAACAGATGATGCTATGAAAGATTCTGAAGAGACTGCAACAGCCTTCAATGTGAATCAAACTAGCCATAACTCGAGAAAGAAGCTTTAGTTAATTGCTAATCCACGAACCAAAATCCAAGAGAACGTGGCCAGAAGTCTATAGAAGCTGTTACTTTTCGTCGCATTGCAACCGTTGATCAGTTACAGCTGGAATACACACACAAACACACACAGTCAGCTTTACTGTATCCCTCTCGCGGCTACACCTTGAGGCATACTGAAAGCACTGCATGTGCTGATGCCTCGGGAGGTGCCAAAGCTCTGCATGTGCTGATGCCGCGGTAGACGTGCCAAAGCTACATAACATTATAGCTTTTATATACACATTATATCATGATAACATTTTTGTTTTGCTGCATGCAGGCAGAATCTAAAATTACAAGGGAACTCAAATACCGTACATGTACCCTCGCGAAAATATGCCCATCCCCTCTTTTGCTTCGAACTTCTTGCTCAAGGGTATTTTGACTCGATTATACGCCCACCCATAATGAAGACTTTGAGCATGCGCAGTAGCTAAATGCCACATGTTGACTATTAATTTTAGTGAAAAAAGCAAGTTTTTAATTATTTGCTATAGTTAGACTATACTCCTTGCTGGACCAAGATCAGCATAATTATAACTTTCTCTGTGTGGATCTGTTTGCCCTTGAAGATGTATATGCAGAGAACAACTATAGTCCTATACTGTAAAGGTTCTAATTATAGCACACACACAAAATTAACTGGAAATGGTGCTTCTTTGAAGATGTAAAAGAATTGTGGATCTAGAATGATTCTTCAATTAGGGTGATTCTTACCAAAAGAGCGAATTTAGAAAGTTGAATATGCGTGGCTTAACAAAGCTCAAACTCAACTGGCCTCTCAGTCTCAAGATCTACTTAGCTGTGTGTGATCTTACCTTCCTGGTATAGTAGTATAAAGGCTAATGAGCGAAGTATATAGCAATGGCATATTGCATTTGCAATCTGAATAAATTATTTACTATGATTGGCCGGGAAAGTACCAAAGAGTGTGGAAACAAACACGTGTTTCTCTGCTGTATGCTAAGTCCCGCTGCAACGTCATGAATATGCATGTACAGATAGTTTTGCATTCGCTGAAGTGCCATTTGTTAATGACATTGTATTAAATTGACATACGGCTGCTTGTTTCCACGCTTTTTGTTGCTTTTCCAATGTTAGCAGGCTTTTCTATGTATTTACTACAGTTATCGTATTATCTACCACCCAGTTAATGAATATGATGGGAAATATTGATTGTTTTCTGGAGAATCCAAGGCAGAGCAATGGTGAGCCAGTTTACGCTTTTGTATTCATCTACATGTATTACGGATTTCATTTTACAGTGGTGGGACCTGTGGAAGCTGATCCTGAGTATCAGTTGATAGTTGATTCCAACAACATGGCAGTTGAGATTGATAATGAGACCAGTAAGCCATATGTTTTGTGATTAGAGATCCAAGACTACATGTATCTCTGTAATCAAAGAATAACTAGTTTTTATTGATATAGCTACTATTCACAAGTTCATAAAAGATAAATACTCCAAGAGATTTCCTGAGCTGGAATCACTTGTTCATACTCCATTGGAGTATATACAAACAGTTAAGGTATTGATGATTGAGCTAAGTTTTGTAGCTCAACTTTACTTTTGGTGTTCAATCATGTAGCTGTTACAGAACGAGTTAGAAGTAACGAGAGCTGACCTGAGTGAAGTACTTCCAGCTGCAACAATTATGGTAGTGTCTGTGACAGCTTCCACCACTCAAGGGTATGTATTCTGTAGTAATGTACATGAACGCATGTACGTCACATTAATTGGGGCGAGTGAAGCGAGTCCCTTCCTTGTGATAAACGTTACAATTAATTTTTTGTCTGTCTGTCTGTCTGTCATGGACCGGCACGATATTTGTTTTTTGTAATCGTGACCCTTTACAAATAAAATACAACACACATGTAATGGTAGAAATTTGTAATGTAGAAATAAATGAAAAGTTTAAAAAGTTTATTCTTCGCCGCTGCTGGGCTGGGGAACATTGCCCTCAGAGCAGGCTATGTTTATGTCCATGTGGTCTTTGATTGGGTGGTTCTTTGAGGATCGACTTCCTGAAATATTTGTTGCATCAACATCTATTGTCTGGTCTTGGGACAACATGATCTCTACAAGTGGTGCGGTCATCTTTTCTGAGGCCTGGAAGTTAATGTTTGACATATCTGTGGGATTTATTAGGCCCATACCTCCGAGTCTCACCGGCAGGGCTAGTAGATATCTGATTGGTTTTGAACATGGAGGGCGGCCCGTTAGCGAAGGGATGAATATTTGATGGATTGCATCTTCGAGTGGTTGGAACAGATGTTTGATGTCAGGGATTGTTCTTTGTACATATGTCCATCTACTTGAGAGGCCGTGAGTAAAACCCGCGTAGGCTGCATGCGGCTGTGTTGTTGCAATCTTTGCCAATTGGATGACTTCCGGTCCACGTTTTTACTTTTTCTCGCACATAGAGCTCCTTGAATTCACTACTCCCAATGGCAGCACCCAGGTGGCGTTTTCCTTCTGTTGTCATGTTTACATTTGTGCCTGCAAATGCTTTCTTCGCTTTTTCAAGCTGGTTATCTTTCACAACAAGGTTGCTGGCGTTAGGATGGTATCCGAAGCCTTTTCCGTGTTCTAGTAAGTTGTTCCACAATATCCGTAGTTTGCTGCAGGAGCCTATTCCAGTGGCATCGTCGGCGTACCAAGCCTGCTTCACTGTGCGAGTACTTGACTGTAGATGGTCTATTAGTGGCCTAACTGCAAGGGCGTACATCGCCATGGCGAGAGGGTCTCCTTGCGTTGTACCCTCGGACGAAGATATCTCTCCACTTCCAGGTATCACGCATCTTATGGGGGGGGGGCTGGTATGTGTTGTGCAAAATGAAAGACAGCGATGGGCAGATGACACTGATGTTATGTAGTGCCGTTTGTCTGTTGATAGTATTGAATGCGTTTGTTGCGTCTACCAGTAGGGCCCCTCTGTGTTGTCTTCTTTAAATGCGAGACGCATGGCGTGGATGGTAGCCTCACAGCCACTTTCTTGGCCTCCACAGGCTTGAAGCGGTCCGGAGGCGGCCATAATGTCAGGGTGTAGAAGTGTGAGTATTGCTTTACCAACCTTTACCGACTTTTACGTCAAATGCTGCGCATGGGCACAACTCAGGAACGAAGGCTCAGACAAGACACAGAGACTCTTGAGGCCACAGGCAGCAGGTCAAAGCAGCTCAGATGGGGACCTTCTGAGCTGAGATCACACAGGCACGCCTGCAGGAGGTCACTTGCCATGTTGCATCAAGGATAGGTCACTTCAAGTCTTGTGTTTTGTGAAACCTCTGCTAGCTCAACAGGACAACACAGAGACCAAACACTACTGCAGGTCAGAGCAGCTCAGATGGAGATTTCTGAAGTAGCACAGGCACCTTTAGACAACACAGCACTACGGCAGACCAGCTCAGATGGAAACTTCTGAGGCCACACAGGCACGCTTACAACAGGTCAGGGTAGCTTACACCAAGGATTGTTCACACTGACAGTATACTATAGCCTTGTAATTTGTTGGAAACTTCTGAGGCTACACAGGCACGCTTACAACAGGTCAGAGTAGCTTACTTACCAAGGATTGTTCACAGTATTACTATAGCCTTGTAATTTGGGTCCAGCAAAAAGTGATAATATCTCCTTGCTCCTCATGTTAGTTTGTACAGCCAGCTCTTTGCTGAACGTTCACTCATAGATATGTTTCACCTTCATGTGTACACCACAGTCAAAGACCACAACAATCCTACACTACTCAGGATAATAATTGTTACAGGTGTACAGCTGGCACAGGGAAGTTGTATCTAATCCCGTGCATCAGACTACTCGGTTATTTGTTGTGTTATACCTGTGCTCTCAGAATCATAGATCTATATAACACAGATACACAATTTGCCGTTGTCAGAACATGCGCATATTATAGCTACAGCTGTAGCTGTTCTCAGCATGCACATATTTATAGTGTGCTGAGTCTGCAGTACTATTGGTCAAAAGTACAATGACTTATCGGTTCACAGTGAAAAACTTTACGGGAAATTTTGTTATTTCTGTATATTTTATGTATCTCACAGTTACTTTAGCTTCACACGTAAGTATTGCTGTCCTAGTTGCTGCTCATGCTGCAGACACAAAATCATTTAAAGTGGAAAGTTGTGAGTCTGGTCTAGCCACCACTCAAGTAATCCTGGGCAGAACCCTGGAACCATTACTATAATTACTATAGCTATATATAGCACTAAAGTACTAACCCTCGGCTGTTGACATAAATAAATAGATGACATAAATAAATAGATCTGATGGTTATAAAATAAAAAAAGCTAGGACCGGTAAAGGATCACTTCTGCTGCAAATAATTATGTAAATGTACATCGAGTAAAGGTCGCGTGTAGAGCTAGCCAATGTGCTCTTCTTAGCTTCTTAGCTTTTGTTCGCTTTTAGAAGCTTTAACATCGAAATCTGCCATTGTTAAAACTAATAACTTGTTGTGTGAAGGTTATCCATGCTGTAACCGCAGTGCTATATGCATCCAGGTAAGCAGACTCACAAATTACAAACAGACAAACAGACAAACAACCAAAGGGCTACTTATACCCGCTGGCGGCCTCATGTATAACTGTAGTGCATGTCAGTGGTGGCGAGTAGTGTTGTCAGAGGTACTGTATCCAGTGGGGGAAATTTCTGCCAGCCAATCCCAATCCAATATTACCAGTCTTACTATTTAGTTTGTTCATAGATAGAGTAGAGAGGTATTGGAAACGGAAGTGATTCATGTGATGTTTTACAATGAAGTCTACATCCGTGTATCTCTTTATAACTATTGTGTCCAATGCATACATCTCAGAGCTACCCCCATTATACTGAATCACATGCCCTCTGATAGTAGGTATCAATTGGAAACGAAAAAATAAAATCTCAATTGTCATGAAGTATAGCTAGAGGTACACAGAGCGCTTTTTCATGCTTGTGTTCCTATATTACTTTAATATAGCTATAAGGCTGTGTAACTAAATAGTGTCCTGTGTCCCAAATGACCTCAAGTATGAGATGAAAGTTGATGTTTAGCAGCAGAACTGCTCGTGGACCTTACAGAGAGCAAACAATTCTCATGAATTATTGATGTTTAGCCCTCGTGTTAAAAGTAAGCCTCGATTAAAACCGCAGAGATACACGGATGGTACTTTGAGGGTACTTCCGTTTCCAATCCCTCTCTACTCATCTATGGTTTGTTCAAACAGCATCCAACTTATTTTCTGATTGCACACTCACAGACACCGATTAGAAGAAGGCGAGTTACAAAAGATTCTTGAAGCTTGTGAAATGGTAAAGGTGTGGCTATTATCAGCATGGTGTGAATGGTTTGTTCCTCAGGCTCTTGAAATCAACTCATATAAGATTAAGATCCTTGCATACGTTGAGTCTCGAATGTCTTTGGTGGCTCCTAATTTGTCTCGAATAGTTGGACCCACAGTTGCAGCAAAGTTAATGGGTTAGTATAATTATTGTATTAATATCATTGATATACATGTACGTACTTGATAGGTATTGCTGGTGGCCTTACATCCTTGTCCAAGATGCCGGCATGCAACATCCTTGTGAGTGTTTTGAAGAGCATGCAAACGTGTACAACTATCTGATTGCAGTTTTTTGAAACCACTTTTGAATATAATTAGGTAGTTGGTGCCCAAAAGAAAACTTTGGCTGGATTCTCAACGGCTAGTGTTCTTCCTCATACTGGTGTGATTTACTACTCGGAGATGGTACAAAATATGCCACAAGTAAGTTGATAACGTTGAAGTATTAATTGTAATAATATTTTTTGAAGGATGCTCGAAGGAAAGCAGCTAGACTACTAGCAGCTAAGTCGACACTAGCTGCAAGGGTAGATAGTTTTCATGAAAGTCCAGATGGAAGTATTGGCGAAAGTAAGTTTTGCCCAGTAAATCAATTAGATATGTGCATGGCTACTTTTTATATGATGTTTCTGCGAATATAGGGCTTGCTACAGAAGTAAGAATGAAGTTTAATAAAATTTTGGAGCCTCCACATGTTAAAGCACCCAAACCCCTCCCTAAACCAGATGACCTCCCTAGAAAGAAACGGGGAGGGCGACGGTGAGTTGATTTAAATCTGTTTTACTTTAGCCATGCATTTAATTGTAATGACAGTGTGAGAAAACAAAAAGAAAGGTATGCCCAGTCAGAAATGAGAAAGCAAGCTAACAGAATGACGTTCGGAGAGGTGCGGCTAACTCAAGTGTTGTGAAAATCACTTGTTCCTTTAATGTGTACTTCTATCATGTGGATTCAGATTCAAGAAGATGCCTACCAGGAAGACTTGGGCTTCACTACGGGGCAACTAGGAAAAGGTGGTGGGACTGGGCCAGTGAGAGGTCCCACAGTGGACAAAAAGACACAAGTCTCCATTTCCAAGAGACTCCAGGTAGGTGAATGTATGCTGTGCTGCATGGTTTCAGACTAACCTGTAACACGTTGATTTGTAGTTATTTGGTGTATAAATGTATCAATGTAGAACTATGTACAATGCACATTGTATATGCAATCCAGTGTAAGCGTTGACTTGTAGGAGCCTCGTTTCTTGCCTGAGAAGAGCCTGGTATGCAAGTAGTTAATCCATTTTGTTTGGCTAGCTGCACAAAACTCGCCCTGAAATGCGGCCTCATATAATGTAGGTCTACAGTAGGCTCCTCGGTATGTACATTGGCGTAGGCAGGGGAGGTGCTTTGGGTGCTTGAGCACCCCCCCTACCTGACTCTACTTCAAAGCTTACTTGAAGATCCAGTTGAGCTCAGCATTCCAGATTTAGCTTGTTAGCTGCATACTGAACTATATTCTAGCTATTCACCTAAGAGAGTAGTTTTTAGTTAGCGTTATGAAAGAAATAAACATTAATTTTTTATTGATTTGCGTGCTGGTTTTGCAAACTGCATGGAAGGTCACAGAGGGTTCAGGTAGCTCCTCTCCTGAGCGCTTGCTAACAATCACTCATGCATCATTCAATAGCTAAAACTTCAATTTTGCAATGCAGTCTTGCATAAATAGATCAAACACATGTCAGTCAGTACAGAATGCAGTTGCAACTAAAGTGATCATTTTCATGCACATTTGATAGTAAAATGGGCGTGGCAACAGCACTTCCGTCCCCCATTGAGTTATTGGAAACTAATTGCAATGTCAGCACATTCCATTGAGTTAAGTAAAAAGGTCTATTAGAGGGATTGGAAACGGATATGGATGACGTCACAATTTACTGCAATTTTCCAGGTGCGGTTAAGCATTTTTCTCCTTTAATTAGTTGGAACGATAGCGTTTACTTAGCTGCTCGAAAAACTCTGCTATAAGAGACGACCATTTAGGCCGGATGCTTTGTGCTGATATTGGGGGGTAAGCCGCCTCTTACAGCTGTATTTGTCTTGATTTCATGTGATTTTATAGTCTTAGTGTTAGCTAGCCTCGATTCCAGGCCAATTAAAGTATGGCCTGGTACCTATTGCATGGTGATAGTGCACATGCGTTAGTTTATTCTCCAGAATCTGGGAAATCCCCTTTTTTCTTCTCCCATCTATTTTCTATCTTTGTACATCAGCTTAGCTCTCTATTGTGTTGTTCCAGAAGGCTTTCACACTAGTCTGAAGCCAGAAGAGGCTCTCATCTACCTCTATGATGGTTGTAGGGTCAGGATGTCTTACCGAAGTGTATGGTGCCTCAAACTGCTACTTGCGAAGACGACCAGGACTATCCTAGACGTAGATGAGAGCATCTTCTGTCTTAAAACTAGTGTTCAAGCCTTCTAGATCAACGCAATAGACGGCATAAGCCACAGCTTCACAGAACTTAGTCATAGAGATAAAGTATTACGGAAAGTAAACGGACTAACTTCCGGTATAATTTACTAAGGTTTTAGTACAATTACCCATATTCTGGATAATTTGAAGCGCATGCGCACTACCACCCCTGCAATAGGTACCAGGCCAGGGGCGTAGCCAAGATTTGAGAGAGGGGGGTGCTGGATGAATGGATTGTTCGAATTACCAGTGCGCTCCCCCTGCTTTTAGGGTACTGGTGGTTAAGCCACATCTTCAACTCACCCTTAAGTACGGCCACTCGCTATTCCGTTAACCGGCCAGTGCTGGCTACCCCAAACAAGGTTTTCAATGTAATTTTATACATAATTATATTACGGCCGGATATGACGGTTTGGATTACACTTAAATAGAGAACATTCATTATCCTGCAAAAGTAGTCATTAGATTCGAGGTAAGGTCGTTTTAAGCCGCGGCTATTTCGTGAGCTACAGCCACCTCTATTCCGGCCAAGCTGCATGGTCACCCTTGGTGACCGGATTAACGAGAGTCTACTGTAGTTACGTATTACACATGATGATGTCATTATTACACAAAAAAGTCAGCATAATAATTGCCTACCCCTATTACTATCTACTACTTTTACCTGCTGTCTGTGTTGCAGAGACAAATACAGAAGGCACAAGTGTTTGGAGGAAAATCATCTGTAAGGGGTACTACTTCTGGAACAGCTTCTAGCGTTGCGTTTACTCCTTTGCAAGTTAGTAGTCTCTTGTGTAACGTGACATAGTTAGTATAACATTCTTTACTAGGGGCTAGAAATTGTTAACCCGATGGCAGCTGAAAAACGACTTCAAGAGGTAAATGCCCTTGTTACATGACTGTTGTGTCTATTTCTTTCTTCCCCTATAGGCTAACCAGAAGTACTTTTCATCCGCAGCGGGATTTCGAAGCCAAAAGCCAACCATCTAACTAAACTATTGTACAATAATTATTGTGTTGTTTATGTTTAACGTGACCAACAATTAATAAGAAGCAGAAGTGGGCATGGGATTGTGTATTATAGGCAACTCAACCAAAGGTCATACAGTCGACTACAGAGCAGGTTGGTCATATTTCAACAGAGGAATGTGCGTGCACGGAGAAAAAAGAAAAGATATATACGGAAACCTACAGCTAAAGCCAGAAGGCTAGAAAGCGAGTAGCATAGTCATACCATAGATAGAGTACGTTGGAAGTAAGCCTCGATTAAAACCGCAAAATTATTGGCCGTAAACTAGTACTGAAAGCATACTGAACTGAACTGACTAACCAAGGAGCAGTCAAACACTCGAATTACGTGCTGCAAATGCAACCGTACGGGACGCTGTCTGAACTGTGTGTGTGTCAAGAGACTCTTGGGTAATTAAGGCCCGGGTCTAGCCTTTAAATACCAAAATTTACACTATGCTGTATTATTTGCAATATACAGTGTATGATGATTCAAAATGAAGCTCAATGTTTAATTAGCTTAATTCAATTATGCTAATTTGTTCCATAAATGGTGATGGCGTCATGGCAGTTTTGTAAGAAGAACTACAAAACCTAATGCGTACACGAAGAAGCTAAGATCAAGCTTCAAAAACAAGGCTAGATGAACATCTCATAGCTAAGTACTAGGATCCAGCTGTGCATTCTTGAGATACACAACATAGCCTACCTCTAGAGTGGCTAAAGAAGCCAGCATAGCTAAGGCATATATTAATTTCCCCAGCTGGAAACATAATCATGACAACCTACTCTATCTTTTAAGGGCCTAAACAAGTACTCTTACTGGAGTTTGCATAATCTTTGCAACACATGAATAAAAGTATTGAGCACTGTGGTTCCTTATATGGAAATGCTCACACATTTAAGTAGTAAAACAGACCACAGTGTGTACACAAAATCCATATAAGGAACGCGTAACGCTCTACGCTTTTACTGGTGTGTTGCAAAGATTCGTGTAAGCCCTTGTTGCTAAAGATATTGGAGAATAGTTTCAGCAGCTACCTAAGCAAGTACCTTGGACATGTGACTTCACTTGCAATGAATAACATTAATAAACATTATGAATCTCATTAACACTACATCATCTACATTAGCAATGAATGGTTATCAGTGCCTGACCCAGGCCTCAAGTACCCAGAGCATGTCAAAACTGTTTTCCACATGTACAGTGACTGGGAAACTGTGCTAATCCCGCTGCCCTTACCACCGACAGCTTCGAATGACATACCTGTGCAACCTCTCATTGTGCCAAACATTACTCCGTCTCAATCAGCCAACCTCCCACTAAGCCTCCCAGAATCTCCTTCACACTCCCCTGCCCAGGCCGGGGGATGCAATTTTGCGGAAACGGTACTCCCTCAATTTATCCCCCCCCCGTGTTTACTTGGGGGCTGTCTGACCTTTGTCTGACCTTCTGCATTCACCGAAGCAGTACATTGGAGGACGGACGAACGTTTTCAAGGTCCCCCATGGAAATGTCCTTTGTCGATCTCCTTTGCACTCATGCAAGCCTTTTCGTAAATCAACAAAAAGATCATACCTCTTGCCTCACTAGGCGCTTGGACACCTGGCGAGAGGGATACCTAAATGAAGAAGGAAGAACAATACAACACCGTATCCGCATCACACCACCACTCAAGAAAGAGCAACTCTCCCTCATTCCTTTGCTAACCTGATGCTCGTCTACTATCTGAGCAGGGAACTCTCCAGCTGGATGAAATTGTCACAATTCAGAAAAAGGTGAACTCTCATTGATAAACACTCTCCAGGCCTTACCCCGATGTAATCATGTTCATCCAGTTCTTTTCAAATCACTAGATGCCACATCTGCCGCCTTGAATACCAGTGGCGCTGCTGGGAGACGTCTATGCACCTCCTTTAAGTCTGCTTCTGCAGACCTCTGCCTCATTAACACTCCGTCTGAGTTGTTCCTTGATGGGGACACTCTCATCAGTAAGGAAGGAACCACTCAAGGAGACCCATTGGTGATGCCGGTTCCCTTGATCAAGAAAATGTAAATCAAGTCTGGTATGCAGATGATGCTTCAGGGCTGGGACTATGGTGGGATCAAATTAATATCATAGTCCCCAACCCGAGCAAAACCTGGCTTCTCTCGAAGGTGAATTGTCTTGATTCTACGTGAACGTCACCTCAGAAGGCAGACCCTACCTTGGAGCAGCCCTTGGTACTAAAGAGTCAGGGCTGGGCTGACGAACTCGAGCCACGGAATGAGCAGCAAATGGTCATTTCTCACTCGTACAATGCCGAATCTCGGCCATTGCCTAAGCCCCCCAAACGACATCGAGCGTAACCTCCTGGTTCTGCCTGCCAGACTTGGTGGCATCGCATTGGCCGTCTCCACTGACACTGAGTTTCTCTCCTCCACCAAAATAACCGCGCCCCTGACCGAGGCAATACTACGGCAAGACCCTCACTACTCAGCAGAGATAATAGACCCACGAGGTGCACACTCAGAGAAGAGAACATTCCAAACAGTCACCTGAGTGAATCCCTAACACACTCGCAAAAGCGCTTTATGACCCTTGCCCAAGAGAAAGGGGTGGCTCACTTCGCTGCCCATAGAGCTTTGCGCTGCACAAGGGAGCATTCTCTAGTTCTTGGGTACAACTGGCAGCCCATCTGCACCCCGCTATCGTGTGGTTGTGGATCTCTGTAGACTCTCCTGCCCTAAGGGTGGTTTCCCGGCATAATAAAATCAGGGATGACTGCTAACCTAGCAACGTCAGTATTGAACATCAGTATTGAACGTCTGCAACCTATCACTGGAGAAGCGCTTCTACATCTAACTCTCAGCCAGGTGCAAGACTGGACGTCGCTGCAAATGTATTCAACCCTTGATGCAACAAGACAAGAAAGTCCCGATATTGCTGAAAAACGTTGATATCAAAGTTAACAAATACACAAAGAAGCTTGAAGTTGTAGTTCAACGCTACAGTCAAGTTACTACCTCGTCGAAACAGTTCCATATCACCGACATTGACGCCATTGGAGCAAAAACAATTTTACTAAAGGAGCTATCAACTATCAAAGAATTTGACAAATCAATGTCAAAGTCAAGATTACTACTCCTCAGGTTCTCACTAGAAGCAATAGGTTCATTGGAAATAGGTGAGAGCTATTACATAACTAAGCTAACTGTCAGAGGCGAGTATTCTGTTTCCATGCCAGCAAAATTAATGGTTCGTCCGTAACTAAACTTGACGATGTTGATGAATGTCTAACCGAATCTAATGAACTTTCACTCATGGGTGCTACCGTCATTGCTGTCAAGAAGTTCGAAAAGTTCAATGCTTGCACTTACTGTAAAGGTAAGTTAAAGATGACATCGTCGAATGCTCAAAATGTAGTGCTCGTTGCCCTTTTAATCAGATGGCTAAACTGGAGCCAGATAACCACGTTTGTTACGGTTGTTGTTTACAACGATTTAATCAAAGCCATTGTCGAACAAGATCAGCACTACTACTTCCCTCCTGAAACCAGGATCAAGCTACAACTATTAACATTTAACAATTCCTTTTTCCATGTGCTGTTTCAACAATTATTACAATTAGCCTCGATCCCAAGACAATTAAATTGGCCTTGGATTCGAGGCTAATTGGATTTGAGGCTAATAGTGCGTAGCGAGGTTGCACTCCAGTGTATCCCTAGTATTATTCATGGTTGATGACCACAGTGTGGTTACAATAATGTGAAAACCACAGCTCACTATTAAGAGAGAAGCGACAGCAAGAAGGAGAGAGATCCAGACTGACATGGATTCAGTTCTCAGAGCAAAAGATGCAAATCCAATCGTTTTAGGACATCCTTGAAGCTAAATATCTACAACTCAGCTCTTGCTTTTGTGCAACTACCCATGAAACTTCTCTGGGATAGTCTTAAGCAATAATGGCTAGGTCAGTTGCATCTAGCTGGAAACTGTAGCAAGTTCACAACATAGCCTACCTCTAGTTTGGGGATGGTATGGTGTGGTACGAAGGGGTGTACATGGAGCATCCGATAAATCTCCGTTAGAAGTGTTGAAGTAAAATTACTTCCTTGGTCAGTCAGTATTTCCTCTGGTATTCCAACTCGTGAGATATAGCCTCAGGGTATCGGGTCGCGTAATCAAGAATATAGCGTTTGCGTGGACCAACAATGTCCATCGCTCCTGAATAGTGGATGAGCGGTGCTCGTTTGGTTCTGCTTTGTGTAGATTTTTGGCATGTAAGACATCCTTTGCAGTAAAAAATCGTTGCAGAATTGTCTTCTCTTTGCCCATGTGGTCTACGCTGTGGGCCAATTTCAGTACTTCTTCTCGGCAATGCTACCAGTTGCTCCAGTTGCTCCACTTCCACTCCGTCTGCCCCTTGTTTGGGGGGTAGGCCATCATTTTGAAAGAACCCTACCCCTGCTGTTGATGGGCTGCCTTCGACACTGTTTTAAGGTTTGCTGAATTTAGAGAGTGAAATGTCCAATGGGTGCAATTCCGACTGCATATTTTTGCATTTTTCGAAAGGGCGTTTCTCCTTTCTTGTGAGCGTCTCTCTGTTTCGACTTGGGACAAACAGTTCATCCTCCAAATCATCCTCCAAATCTTGAAAGGGCACGTCACTTAGGCCAATAATTTCCAATGACTCGCTCTCGCTGTCTACAGTTTCCAACTTTTGACTCACTCTCGCTGTCTACAGTTTCCTTGACTGGCAATTGCATCTCAACTTCTTCAAGTGTTTTTGAATGGGCGCCCGACTCTTTTTCTTTTTGGGCAGTCATTTCCTCTTCTTCTCGCTGTTCTCGCTGTTCTCGTCACCACGGCCAATCCCTGCACTTTCTTCGGGGCCTTTCAAATGAGAGTTCTTGAGCATTATGTGATATTATCCCTCCAGTTTTTACGACACTAGGTTTGGCTTGGACTTCTGTTTTCTTATCTTGGTAATCTATTCGCCCCTACATTCTATGTCTTTCTTGACTCCACTGTTTTGGGGTTTGGTTTCCCCGGTGTTTTGTTTCTACAGTCTTTCGACAAATGTCCTTGCTTCCCACATGTATGGCAAAATTTTAGACCAGCTTGTGGTCTATTCGACTCCATTCGTCTTCCGAGTGATTAGTCGTCAGCAAGTCGTGCCAGGTTGTCTTGTCCCGTACCTCCAACGGTAACATATCGATCACTTGTTCCATTACAATTAAATTTCGAACTTCGTCTACGGTTTCAGCCATTTGCTCGCCAGGTCATTGAGCCAGTTCTCGACTGCTCTCGCCCGTTTTTCGTGTTGCGGTTCGGAATCGATGTCGATAATTTTCTTTCGTGATATCGTATCGTATCAAAATCGTTTTTTTCACTGTTTCGTAGTCGTCTGTAGGCATTGCAGCATAGGCCTGTCCAGTCAGGTGCGTTCATATGAGGTATGCCTCTCTGTATTCATGTGAGCAGTCCTTGAAACAGTTCAATCTGTCTTTGACTCTCAATTTCTCGCCTTTCGTCTGTATCACGGATTTGTTCCTCGGCACGCTCCTCCGCAACTTCTTCATCGTGTCTTCTGCGGTCTTCCATCAACAATTGTAGCATCTCTGCCATTGGGTCTGGCCTGATCATCTCCTGATGTCATATCTTCTAGTTTATTTGCTTGCTGTCCACCGGCTTTGTTCAGTCAGTTTCACTGGAGCTTCTTGATAGGCTAGACTAGCAACAGCCTTAAGTGTCTATCGGTCTCATGATCATTTTAATAAAATCAGAAAAAAACACATACTTATCTGAGATCCACAGTCTAAAAATAGAGTCTATAAATATAGATCAGTGGAGTAGGAACAGTTCAAAAGTTGGGGGGCCACTTGGGTGGTCCGCGCCGGAATTTTTTAGACAGGAAGCCATACCTCCTCATTATGACATCATAATTAGCTACGGCCTAGCTACAAGCTTATTAGCTCTGATAATTATACAGCATTCATAAAAATTCCTCACAAAAATATAATCATTTAGAAACGTCAGCTATTCTTCGTTCATTTCTGCTTACAAATTCTTTAGCTATCGATCTAATTCATCTGTCTGTTGACGATGTACATGAAGTAACATGCAATGGTTCAGTCTATGCTGAGTTATTGAGTTCCTTAAATACGTCTTGATCCGTTTAAGGGCTGAGAAACTTCTTTCAGCAGATGCAGTAGTAACTGGAATGGTGTAATATATCCTGAGAACTTTATGTACTTCTGACAAGAAATTTTTTACTCCAGGCTGGTCATTCAGGATGTCACAAATAGTTCGAATTCTTGTTACTTCCTTAATTTTAGTTGGAGAACCTTTCATTGCGTCAGGTAGCAACTGAAGTTGTAAAGAAAGCTTCTCCATGTCGATGTCTTTATCATAAATCTCCTTAAATGTGTTAGGGAACGAATATGACTTGCCATTTGCACTGTTAATCAACATTTTTTCTATGTTTCTCACAAAAAGAAAGCTCTCCCTTAACGCAATCAATAGCCTGATAGTATTCTTTTCTGTACAGATCTTCAATAGTAGGAAAAACAGGCACCATCATCAATTCTTCTAGGGATTTGTCTCTTTCTGGGTAAAACCGGAGGATCACACTTATCGGCTGCTTCGTTGCGAACCATTTCAAAAAATTTAAGAAACAGTTCATCAGTACGGATTCTTTGAAGGGCTTTGATACAAACTTCAACAGCAAAGAAACCATCATTAGCAGGTGTGTTGATACTTTGAAGGGTCATGCTGAATATTAGAATAGACAATTTTAGCCCAAAGTAGTATCCATTAGAGCCAAAACCCCACTGGCACGTCTTGAACAGTCATCTGACCCATGTGATGATTGTTCCATCGTTAACTGCAATGTTTTATAGTTTGTCACAATAGCTTGCATTGCTCCAGTACGTACTGTCCATCGAGTTGGACACAAGGAACGGATCGAGGAATGTGGGGAAACTTGCTGAGTTTGTATGTTCTCAAAAACAACTTGGGGAAATTTTGATGAGCTGTATTGCTACACGATCGAGTACAAGCCAGGACCAGACCATGCCAATGCTGATGTCTTCAGTCGTCTCCGCCTCCCAGAATGTGCTACCGACCCCTGGAGAGAATATCCTGGCTATCAGCATGCTGGAATCCCTACCAGTCACGGCAAAAGAAATCACATCCTGGACAGAGAAGGATCCGGTCCTCTCTTGAGTTCGCCGTATGCTTGCTTCTGGCTGGAAAGACGACACTGACGCAGAACTCAAACCCTACCAGCAACGACACACTCAACTTAGCCTCCACGATGGCTGTGTCATGTGGGGAAGTTATCCCACCTCCAGGAAGGGAGAGAGGAACTTCATGAAGGACACCCGGGCATCTCGAAAATGAAGAGTTTCGCCCGATGTTTTGTATGGTGGCCCGGAATGGACAAAGCACTCGAAGAGAAAGTCAAGCTGTGTGAGGCCTGCCAGCGAACCAGGAAACTCCCTCCAGTGGCACCGATTCAACCCCCCTGGACTAGGCTGCACATCGACTACGCTGGCCCTCTTCTCGGACACGTTGTAGTAGATGCCCACTCGAAGTGTATGGAGGTGAAAGCTGTACGGCATGCTACTACCCTCCGCGACTCACGGCATACCTGAATTGCTCGTGTCAGACAACGGATCAGTATTCACCAGTGCTGAATTCAAGGACTTTGTAAAAACACAAGGAATTCGACACACTTCCTCAGCACCATACCACCCCTCAACAAATGGATTGGCCGTCCAAACCTTCAAGGCTTACACGAAGAAAGCCCCACTCAGAGACAACCTATCTCAGTTTCTGTTTCAGTACAGAATGACGCCGCACTCCATCTCCCCATCTGAGCTACTACTGAATCGCCGACCTCGCTCTAAGCTTGACCTAGCTATCCCGAACCTGGCTCAGAAAGTTCGCGCAAAAGATTGGTCATGATCAGCATGCTGTGGCTCGGAAATTCGAAATCCTGGTGCTCTGCCACCACACAGAACTTATGTTCCTCTGGTACACGGTGTGACACTCTCTACCTCTATCTACTTGTGTGCCTGGCATGGTTCAGACATCAGATCTACCTACGTAACGGACTTACATATACTGTCCTACACTCCCACAGTCTCAAACAATTTACCTATGCGTGGCAATACCTTCACCGATTTCACAATCCAGTGGGCAAGTGATAGTCAATGGACTGGACCAAAGATATAGGAAGGGAAGGATTGGCAACGGTAGAAAATTTGAAGCTATCCGTGACACGCTACGTCATTGGAATGCATCACTTTGCCTCTACTTTTGTTGCCTCCAAACTATGGCAATAAAAATAACAGAGAGAACAAGTCATTATTAACTCTGAAAGAAGTCAACATCTACATGTAAGTAACGGCAAAGAAACTTCCAAAACTGTTTGTCAAACCAAGCAAATTCTAATCTGCCAGTCCTGTCGTAAAGCTGCAGGAAGTAATGACATTAGTACACTGTACAGTACTGGTATCATATCCAATCTCGCTACAGGGTGAAGAAAGCAATTCCCGTTACCATTCTCACAAGCAATGCCTAGTGAAAGCTGATGCTACCTTTAATGAAGAAAGCTCACTGTGCCATCTGAAGCGATGGTAAAATTTAATGCTGACAACCTGTACTGTGTGGAGGTGCCACTATAATATATTTGAGAACTAAATACTTAGTCACCTACTAGCTTCTTGGCTGATATCAGTCATTACTTTTGTGCATCTATATAATAATTATTATTATAACAATGTCATAATTATTGTGATGAAAATTAATGCCATGGCGATGATTATAACCATAAATATATTATACTATTTCTTATTTCTTCATTTCCTCATTTCCTATTTCTTATTTCCTCATTTCCTCATTTCTTTATTTCTCATTTCCTCATTTCTCATTCCCTGCTTTATCACAACCCGTAAAAGTTGCAAATTTACTGCACAAAACATAAGCTCACGTGATGATTCATTAGTGACCTTTTGACCCTGTCCACTCCTAAGCCAATCCCACACTCAAAACGGCAGACATACCTAATCACGCCCCTTTTTATATGTAAACACACCTTTTTTCCATTTTTTGCTGGAAGTTGATTTTGGAAAATAACAAGTAGCCGTCAAGTTAAGTATAGCGCTATATATATAGCATGGACAAAGGTGCAACAGTGGCTGAAATTCAGAGTTCTGCTACGGTTGACTGGACACCACTGGGCGACATTTATGTAAAGTAAGTTATGAGGTCCACAGGGCCAGGGATTCTGGAAACTGAGACCATCATGCCGTTTTAAATACATGTATGTATCTTAACCCAGGAAATACCTGAACTACAACTTGGACTGGCAAGTAAATTTAGCAGAGAATCATGTTTCAATTTCTCCTTATGGAGGTCCAATAGGTAAAATAGCCATGGGTGTGATCGTAAACATGCTGTTCTTTTAGCCATTTTTCCCAGAGTGGTTTCGAAAAAACAGGGGGTGTCCAAGCCGGTTATTACCATCTATACTCAAGCTGGGAAGGTTATCTCAACTATACCGGTATGTGGAATCAAGATGTGGTATTAGTGTGTTTCTCTGTAATGTTCAGTGTGACTACACTTTATCTTAATTGTAGCACATAATTATTAGAACCCATTTGGGATAATCAGTCTTTTTTTACATAGTGGGGTGGTGGAAACATTATTGGGCTCGGATGGACGAGTTCTGAACATGTTGTGTGCATACTAGAAGATGGAAACATGGTAGTTTACAACATATACGGGAAGCACCTATATGCTCGGATTCTTGCACGGGTAAGTGATCAACAATACACGCATGTCATAAGCAGAAGTCTTGGCCATAATTGTAGTGGCCATGCAAGGCTCTGCTTCCTTTGTTCGAGACCAATGTAGTGAACGATTTATTTTACATGGCTATGTAGGGCTCTGATCATTAATTTGTCAAGCCTTTACAACTGAATTTGAGCATTTACATTATATACATTTGTGTGTAATAATTACTATCTTTAGGTGAGCTCATACCCTCTGCGACGAGAGATATATAAAAATATTATAATTATGTGTAAATGACTGTAGGAGATTCGTGATGACCGTGTACTGGAGTGCAAGTTCTTCCATACCTTGGAGGGGAGTGCAGGATTTGCTGTGATGACCAACAAGTATCAATTTTTTCTTGTGGCAGATTCTGATCGCTCAAAAGATGACATTCGTGTCAAGAAACTAGCCGATATTCCTTGTAGGTGTACCTATAGTGTTGTATACTGTAGAATACAGAGTCATCACAGCTGTATACCAAGCATTCACATTAGCCTGATTAGGAGGCAAGTATGTCCTAACCCGTATTTTTTGGCTCTTTGGTACAATAATGTAGCATCCACAAGCAAGCCCAACTGTTGGGCTGTCCTTCCTGTGGGCAACCAAGTGTCTGTGACCGTAGCCATTCATGATCGACTGTTTGTACTTGATCCCTATGAGGCAGTGTTGCAGGTATTAATCGACTGTATGTAGTGATATCCATACACTATAATTATGTGCCAGACAATAAACTGTAAGAAGGGTGGTTCTCTATGCTGGGTTGAGTTGGCAGTGTCTCCAAACGGCAAAGCAGTGGCTCTAGTTGATCAGGACGGATATCTGTGGGGTGGCTCCTCCGATTTTAAAGTATGCTGTTAGCTGTAGTAATTCAATCACTGTTCTTTTATATTACATGTTACTGATGTATGTGTCTAACGGAGGACTTTCTTTGGTTGTACGTAGGTGTGTGAGACGGAATTTGACCTTCAGTCGAGGTCGAGAGTTCTTCAGCTGCAATGGTAATTACTTAAATGGAACAATAATGCAAGTGCAAGAGTACATCACTGCACTGTGTCCTACACTGTAAAACTTTTCTGTAGGGGTGGAAAAGATTTCTTTGTGCTTGTTATGGATCAGTTGATGTTTGTGAAAGGATTTGACAAACACTGGTGCAAGTATCCTAATTATGATGCTGTGAACGCAGTACGTATTTTTACTAACTATGTCCTAATATATAATGACACACTGATGCTGTGAACGCAGTACGTATTTTTACTAACTATGTCCTAATATATAATGACACACGTAAATCAAACTGTACACTGACAGCTGCATCTTTTATTTTATAGAACTATAAAATAATGATGCAGCTTATAACTTTAAGGCACAAAATAATTTGAACATTTGACTTAATGTTCATTTGTTTATAATTATACAAGTCGTACATGTACATTCAAGTGTTTGCAACGTGTGTGTCCTTCACTATTATGTAGATACCACCTCCAGGAGCCTTGTTTTCTCCTTTCAGAGATCGATGGCGTGAGGATTCTAACCAATTCAGCCTGTGAATTCATGCATCGAGTTACATGTAAGGTTGTAAAACAGCTAGAGCCTTAATTATTTATCAGCACCATTTTTACTGTGAATATAATTATATAGCTCCATCTTTGGCTGTACTGCGCATTGGCTCGATGGAGGTAGGTGCACTTCTCAATGATGCCTACAAAGAATATGAGGTAATTTTCTCTGTACATGTAGATTGGTTCTCTACATTGTGTACACTGTGGGTATATTAGGGAGATGAGAGTCACAAGGCAGATGAGTATATTAGATTCGTCAAGGACCGTCTACCGGAGGCTGTGATGCAGTGTATCAAAGCTGCTGGAGAGGAGTTCCAGCCGCCTATTCAACAAAGTCTCCTCAAGGTTGCAGGAGGGCCTCTTTGTGTCATGTAACCCCTAGAGATATTGACTTATTAATGTTACGGTCGTTTTACGTGTACGTACATGTATATGGTCATGCACACCCAGTGATGGTTTTAGCCCTGTCCTTTTTTTATAACTTCACCAACCACGTACAATCTACAGAATTGTTAATTTAAAGGTGCCTCTAATCTGTTCTCATAACATTTTTATTTTAGAGCTCGAACTTTGGAAAAGGTTTCCTCGGTCCAGACATCCCCAGTGATGTTGTGAATGAGTTTGTTGAAATGTGCCATCAGCTCAGGGTCTTGAACAGTGTTAGACAATCAAGCATTGGGATCCCTATCACCTTCAGACAGTATCCTTCATTATTAATTTTTCATACAGTAATTGTACACGTATGTACGTCAGTGCCACATATACATGTGTATACCGTATAGCGGGTATATTTCGAGGGTATGCATTTTTGCGGAAATCCTTTTAGAAAGGTTTTTTGCAGATTTAATGTTCGTGGAGTAGCAGCCTTTTTGCAGCATGCATGCATGCGATATTAAATTTACGGTTATAAATGTTCGTGTATCCTCGAATACAGTAGATGTATGGTACATTTCGTGAGTTTTCGGGGATTCACTACCAAGTGGAACAATGAACCCAAATTTCACGACATAGATTTAGGTCAAACGGCGTAAAAAGTATCTGGCTCGGAAATTTGGCGATTATACGGTATAATTTTATGTTATGGCCCCTTAAACCTAATGTGTAGATACTATCGACTGTCCACTGGGGTTCTCATTGACAGGTTGGTGCCATCGATTTATGCTGATTGAATTATATTTTTGTTTCAGTATATATGTATGGTTTCAGTTACAGCTGTATACATGTACATGCCATTAGATTGATCAACCGAGGTTTGTATCCACTGGCAATGGAAATATGCAAGTACCTCAAAATTCCTCCTGCAAATGGAGAGGTGAAGATACTCAAAGAGTGGGCTTTGCGAAAGGTGAGAACACTGTGGTATTATAATTATACAGTGCCAGAGGTCCAACATGCATGCACGAATCGCTACAAGTTCAGTATACTGGCCTCTGCATGTTTTCAACATGACCAGAAATGCTTTTGCTGGAAATGCACTGAAGTTGTAGTGATTCGTGCATGCATGTCGGACCTACTCTGATACAGTGCTTATAATTTGTATGCAAGTCATTTGCATCATGATGTGTCTTACTTAGCCTCGTCCCCATGGCTACTTCTGCTACTGATCAATAGAGCTCTGCATGGTCACCAAGAATTTCTTTTTTCTTAAGGCCGGTGGCTGCATGGCCTGTGTAGGAGGCTGAACACCCAAGCTAGGGACAACCACCATTTAGTACAAATATTTAGCCATGGCTGAAGTAAGACTGCAGAAAAGAATTTTATCAGGACCAAAGAGTTGTCTTGCCTGTTCTCAATTCATTCTGTCTGATATTTGTCTATTGATCTCCTCATAATAATTAGGTGTACATACATGTACATGTATAGATTCAAGATGTCTCCTTATCTGATGATGAAGTTGCCAGGCAGATTATTGACAAGTTCAATGGAAGCAAAGTGGTAGTGTCATTTGCTGAGATTGCCAGAGCCTCCAAGGCTGGTGGAAGGAAACCTCTCGCTGCTATGGTGCGTGTGAATTGCCGTATTTAATAGCCACACCATGTCCATGTCAAAATGTGTAGCATAAGCATATCAGTACCTAACCTAACCTCGCATGCTTCAGTTGTGAAGAAGTTCAATACAGTAGACTCTCGCTATTTCGGCTCTCTGAATTACGGCCACCTCGATATACCTGCCATTTGGTTTGGCACGGAATCCTAGCTACATGTTTACTTCACAAAACTCACCCTGAAATACCACTCACTATTCCGTATACTGGCCAGTGCTGGCTGCCCTAAAGTTTTCAATGTAATTTTATACGTTTATTACGGCCGGATATGACGTTTTGGGTGGGGTTTGGCAAATAAAATTAGATTACAAAATAATTCATTTGTCGAGGTAAGGTCGTTTTTAAACTGCGGCTATTTCCTGAAATACAGCCACCTCGCTATGCTGCACTGTCCCAAGGGTTACCGGATTAACAAGAATTTGCTGTATTCTTAGCTATGAAACCTATCGTAACCTTTGAAGTGAATGTGATATTTATGCCTCGGTGCGCATGCGCAAGCGAGGTATACGGTAGTGTGTTTGTGTGTGTGTGTGTAGACTGCTACAGCTGCTCAAGGATGAATCAAGTGCAAGTAAGAGTTTCTATAGGCTTCTAGTCATGTTTACTTGGATTTTAATTCGTGGATTTGCAAAATAATGCTTCGTTCTCGAGTTATGCCTAGTTTTGCTTACTTGGAATGCCATTGCAGCCTTTTCAGAAGAGCACGTAGCCAAACTTGTTTACCGAGTAGTTAGCACTAGAACGCTAGCTGCAAGAGTGAGAAGAGAGCTGCAAGGCTCTGCTATTATGCAGCCATTAATTTTAGACTTGAACTTTTGGCATCGATCGTTTTTAACAACAATCATGGTCGATCATTACCCACTCAGAGTTTTTGCATGCAGCAAAATTAATAATGTGCTATTAGTAGCTTTATGTTATGTAGCTTTGGCATCTCCACCGAGGCATCAGCACCTTTGGTGCTTTCATTTTGTACTGTCTTCAGAAAAATGGGCATTCCCATAGGTTTGTAGTCTACATCAACGTACATGTACAATGTTGTATATGCACTGCTGTCTTTTACAATGTGTGTTGTTTTTATGCCTCGAAGCGTAGCCGCACGAGGGATACGGTAAAGCTGACTGTGTGTGTGTGTGTGTGTGTGTGTGTGTGTCAACGGTTGCAATGCGACGAAAACTAACAGCTTCTATAGGCTTCTAGCAACGTTCTCTTGGATTTCGATTCGTGGATTAGCAAACCAAATCTTCTTTCTCGAGTTATGGCTAGTTTGACTCACATTGAAGGCTGTTGCAGTCTCTTCAGAATCTTTCCTAGCATCATCTGTTCGCACAAACTTTCTATTCAACACATGAGTTAGCGTTGCACTAAAGCGCTAGCTTTTTGTTAGCTACAAGAGTCAGAAAAGATCTGTTAAAACAGCTAGCAATGAAAGCACCGCAGGTGCTGATGCCTCGGTGGAGATGCCAAAGCTACACAACATAAAGCTAGCCTACTAGTACACATGATAAACAATTTAATTTTACTGCATGCAAAAACTCAGAGAGTGGGTAACGATCGACCATTATTGTTGTTAAAACGATTGATGCCAAAAGTTCAAGTCTAATGGCTGCATTAGCAGAGCCTTGCAGCTCTCTTCTCACTCTTGCAGCTACCAATAGCTAGCGTTCTAGTGCAGAGCTAACTACTAAGTAGAGTAGCAACACTCGGTAAACAACTTTGGCTACGTGCTCTTCTGAAAAGGCTGCAATGGCATTCCAAGTAAGCAGGGAGGCCTACATTATCATTATTTTGATGATGTCATATATCCTGTTTTTAATAGTCATGCAGTAATTAATGCAATGTCCAAAGGACGTAGGGCAGGTCTCATTAGGTCACTAATGAGGGTATATTAATTGCATTTTTGCACATTACATCAGTGTTTGCTCACATGCGAAGCCTCGGAAGACACCGGCCAGTAGGCACACTTAATTGCACCCCTCAAAACTGACTTTAAGCAAAGGACTAGTGTTTGGCCCCACTGTTTGTGCTGCAGCCGAATTAATCTCTAGCCAGCTCTGTTGGCTGTTCATTTCTAATTCACTTGTGATCACTTCTAAGCCATGTTCTATAGCCACATGGCTGTCGCACGTGAGCAAACTATCATAAAAGAATCAAACCCTTGTACGATACCCTTATTAACGACCTGTCCTACCTCCTCTGTGCAGTGTCAGCAAAAAAAGAACTTTGACCTCAAATATTGGCTGACAACAGCTATTTAGGGAGGGAGGCTGATCTGAATTAGCCTCTACACAGGCTCTCCTTTTTCTGTTCTTTATCACAATCGTTCAATAAGATAAAATACTGTATTAATCGTTCAATGAGATAAAATACGGTATTAATTGGAGGAATAAAGAAAGAAATAGACGTAAAGTTAGGAAAAAGGAGAGCCTGTATCGGGAAGTCGCGTGAGGGTAGAAGGGTGGTAGAAGGGTGAAAATGAGCGTGGGCATGCTGAGCTAGAGATGTTGGACTGCCCACGCAGAGATCTATGACTAATAAAACTTTGCCTGCAGCAAGCTGGACATGGACTTGGAACTGGAAGTTTGCAAGCACTAGAGCTAGCTATACCTTAGGCTTAGCTAGATGATCTACTAGTCTAGATTGTGTGTTCAGATTCTATCCTATTCTATCAGACTACTATCACCTTTTCTTGTGCCTTTCTACATGCTATAGTCTATACAGGTTAGATCAAGAATAGCTTAGTCATCATTATCATATAGCAGGTAGCTACTGCCACCAGAGCTGGCCACGCTGGTTCTCTGATCTGACTTGCAGCACAGCTTGGTGGTTGTCTCAGTACAGTCTTATTAAAACTCTGAATGCGTGGGAGAATACCTTACGTCACGATTGTGGGCTACATATCGCCCACGTTCATAAAAATCCTTGTGGATCACGCGATTTCCCAAACCAGGCCTTACTTTTTCTTAACTGTACGCCCATTTCTTTCTTTGCTGCCTCACTATGTCTCTCTATGATTTATGGATGAACAGTGACAACAGCAAGAAAAAGTAAGGCCTGGGAACGAGGCTAGATCTGAATCAAGTTTGCAACTTAGACACTGGAGGCCACTCCCTTTTAGCCTTTACATTAGGAGGCATGAGAATGGTATATTAGGGGGGCTCTGAATGTCTTGCAGCACTTGGTCATAATTCATGAAACATTGTTTCCCCCGTGTTGTATAAGCTGTAAATGCTCTTACACTTAATCTTGCAATGTGACGAAAACTAACAGCTTGGATTTTAATTGTGGATTAGCAAACTAAACTCTTTCTCGCTAGTTTGACTCACAGTGAAGGCTGTTGCAGTCTCTTCAGAATCTTTCATAGCATCATCTGTTCACATAAACTTTCTATTCAACTTATGAGTTAGCCTTGCACTAAAGCGCTAGCTGCAGCTACAAAAGAGCTGCAAAGCTGCATGTCTACGCGGCAGAGGAGGCTAGACCTAATTAGCTAATTAAAATCACAAATTGGATTTATCCAAACTTATCTTGCAAACTACTTCAAGCTATAGTTTTAGTGTCTGTAATTATTTTTCGGGGGGGGGGGGTCATATTTTATTTTTTTCAATTTTGCTCAGAAGCAGCAAAAGTTTTGCTCTTGTACTAGTCTCAATATCATGAGTGGCGTGTCACCGCACAGCTGGCTTTGAGACTGTATCTCTGCTTCTATTGGCAAAAATATAATTTTACCACCCCCCCCCCCTGCAAAATACCGTTTTAAACTTGTTACAGATTCTAAAAACTAGGCTTGAAGTAGTCTGCAAGAGAAGTTTGGAGAAATCCAATTAGTAACCTTAATTAGCTACGGTCAGTGGTTCCAGCCTCCTCTGTCTACGCGGTACGGTGACTGTACTGTCAGAAGCATCCCTTGCGAACTCTGCAGATCCACCCCTTTTTTTTGGACAAGAAATGTTAAACTTCATAGAAGCTTTGGCTCCTCCACCGAGGAGGGGCATCAGCCTCTGTGGTGCTTTCAGTATTTGTCTATCATTCAGTTACTGGACCATGAAGTTCATGCCCGGGATCAAGTCCCGATGTTAATGGAAATGGACAAAGTGGATATAGCACTGGACAAGGCTGTGGAGAGTGGAGACCCACAACTCAGTACGTTCACTACTGTATGGACCGCCCACAGACACATGATTGGGAGGCGTGGCCTTAATTATATGTCTACTAATTAACGGATGTTAGCCAAATATTATGCCTGCTTAATGTATAAAACGGTTATCCGATTAACTGAGAATATATTTATTTTGCTCAAGTGTTCAAGGTTCTGGATGAGCTCAAGTACAAGCGCTACCACTCGCAAATGGATAAGTACCTCCAGTTGTTTCATCATCGACCGGTTGCTGCTGCTTTGTATAGAAAGGTGATTTCCGTTAATTCAAGTTGCTTTATATAAATGAATCAACAGCTCTGCAAAGAAGTCGACCAGGAGCAGTTGCTGAACTTACATCGTCAAGAGAGTGACTTTTTGGAGGCTGGATGTTTGCAATTTGCACAGAGTTTCAGGCAAAAGGTTCTTGAGTGCATGCATGTTCTTTCACATGTTTTCAACTACTTACGGTTAGGATCCAGAGCAGCAGCGAAGTTCTCTAGAAGGAGCTGTTAAGGAGTACAAAGATGGCCAGCACATGTTTCATTTAAGGGTATTTTATTTGTACATGTCTACCATGCAATACTAATTTCATATCCATGCAGGTAGCTGAAGAACAGGGAAAACTCAGTAAGGAACAGGCAGAGATAAGTAGGAAGTGTGGAATTAGGGTGACCGGAGAGTCTCTCTATGTGACCATCTATGAGGTAAGATCTTAGATAGAGAGTGGACAGAGATAAATTCAATCAACTTTGCCTTCCCCTTGATGTTTCTAGAAATTGTAGTGCTACCGTAAATTCCGTATAGCCGGGGAGCAAAACATTCGTGGTTGAGCAATATTTAGTCACAACCACGGTGTGGAGGATAAAATTATGTGGATGCATATCCTCCTCGTAGATGTGGCTTATACCACGTGACCGACCGCAGCACGATTTGATGCATACTGCAGCACTATGCTGGATTTTACAGCGATAGTTAAGCAACAAGTCGTATTCTATAGATGCTTAGGAGCTTCCTAGGTCCAAGCGTTGTGCATTCGACGTCCCTTGCTGCGGCTAAAATGTATCAAAACCATTCCCATGGACCCATGGAGGCTTAGCCCTCTTCTTGTTGAGTCTTAGTACCTTTAAAAAAAACTATGCATGCCAGGAGGCTGTATGTTATTTTTGTGCTTCATCAGGAGTGCATAAAGGGGAGTAAGCACCTACTATACACACCATATAAATTCGTTGTTGTCTTTGTAGTAATGTAAACTGTGTGAGGCTTAGCCCTCTTCTTGTTGAGTCTTAGTACCTTAAAAAAAAAAAGTTGGAAACTATGCATGCCAGGGAGGGGGCTGTATGTTATTTTTGTGCTTCATCAGGAGTGCATAAAGGGGAGTAAGCACCTACTACCGTATAGCGTGTAATTTTCGTGGGGCAAAATATTCGTGGTTGGAGGTCTGACCACGAATATTTTACCCACGAATGAAGCGACCTTGCCTACCTTTACCTGTAGTGCAAGGCTCCAACCACGAAAATATTACCCACGAAGTGTCTCAATATTGCTGAACCACGAATATTTTGTCCCCCAAAAATTACCCGCTATACGGTATACACACCATATAAATTCGTTGTTGTCTTTGTAGTAATGTAAACTGTGTGGTTTGACATGACCATGTATGGCTAAGGCAGACAGGGTACAATCAGAAATTCTACCCCACGTGCTTGCACAATGCATGTATTTGAGTGCGGTTGTTCAGCCACTTGAGATGTGGCGTTTTACACACAAGTATGACAAGCTAGAGTGAAGAGGAAATGTTACATTATTATTTTGTTGATAGCAATTGTTGACAGAATTGAATTCCAGGGCTGCATCCAGGATTTTGGATCAGGGGGGGGGGCAAATTGGGCAATTTAAAAATGTAGGAGGGGCGAAGTCATCAGTACGGAAGCCCGTAGGGGCCATTCAGTTCCACTCTAAGATTCCAATCTAGAATGCACTTCCACTCTGAAATTCCATTCTGGAGTGCACTTCCATTCTAAAATTCCACTCTGGAATGCACTTCCACTCTGCAATTCCACTCTAGAATGCACTTCCATTCTGAAATTCCATTCTAGAATGCATTTCCATTCTGAAATTCCATTGTGTTATTGTCTCCATCCAGTGTGAAAAATGGCTATAGTGAAGTTAATATTTTGAGAGTGCATGCATGGGTATTCTTACAAGCTAATCCGGCCTGTGTTATTTATTTTGTTAATCCCCAACAGCTACTGCTTGTAATAATTATTCTGAAAAATAGTTAGGACACAATCAAACAACCACTGTTATACGTGACAGCATTGGGGACATGAATGCTAATGATCTGTCTCCAACACATGCACACATTGATATAAATGTTACAATAAACGCTAAATTTCTAGCTGTAGTTTTAATATTCATAGCTGCCAGTTCTGTTACTAAGTGCCTGAACACGTATACGCGTACAGACCAGATGATGTCAATTTGACCTTTGCGGTCTTATACCTCCAGGCTCCACTCTGGTTGAACATCAAAGAGGGCAGAGCTGGTGGGCGGGACTTTATCCTGCATTGAGGACACTATACTCCCATGCACACTCCTTTAAGGATATACAACGCTGAATTTCAGTAGCCCTTAATTGCTACAGAATAGTAATTTAAATAATATAACTATACTTGCATGTGGGAGGTCATAAAAAACATGCACCATGCATTCTCAACTGCAGAGTCCCTAATAAATACTATACACACACACAGTAATATATACCATACTCACAAACGATTTATCAGAGCAGTTTAGTCACTGGTAGACACGATCTTGGTACAAGATGAGGCCGACGCGTGATATCATGTGATTGGCACAATGGAAGTGCACTCCAGAATGGAAGTTCAGAGTGGAATTTTAGAATGGAAGTGCATTCCAGAGTGGAATTTCAGAGTGGAAGTGCATTCTAGAGTGGAATCTTAGAGTGGAACTGAATGGCCCCTACGGGCTTCCGTACATCAGAATTATAGCAGTACAAATGAATCTGCCAGATCCTAGCCCCTCGCCCCCCCCCCCCCTCAATGCAGCCCTGAATTCTAAAGTCATTATACATGTAGGATCTGGCTTGATGAATAATCTTCAACGATAGAAGAACGTAGCGGGAGTAAACCTTAATTTCACATGCAGTCTGTAATATATAACTGAGAAGAAAAAATGTGTGTTACATGCATCAATTGTTATCAGACTTTTGTTACATGCTTCTATTAAATGGGTATCATTGTCGTGTTGTGTGGCTTACCATGGACTACACAAGAAAAAGAAGTAATCTTCTGCCAGGGATCTGGATTCTCTCACACGTGGGAGATGAGCGCGCATGCGCATTACATCCACAGGAATAAGGAGTGTGTCTACAAAGAGATCAAGTTCACAAATGGCTACTACTATAGCTAGCTGCTTTAACAGCTCTTTTCTGACTCTTGTAGCTAACAAAAAGCTAGCGCTTTAGTGCAAGGCTAACTTATAGAAACTTTGTGCGAACAGATGATGCTATGAAAGAGACTGCAACGTACAGCCTTAAATGTGAGTCAAACTAGCCATAACTCGAGAAAGAAGCTTTAGTTTGCTAATCCACGAATCAAAATCCAAGAGAATGTGGCTAGAAGGCTGTTAGTGTTCGTCACATTGCAACCGTTCAGCAGTTACAGCTGGAACAGACACACCCGCCCGCCCGCTTGATCTAATAATAGTGAGTATCATTTAGTACAATTAATAATGTTAGCAGATATAATGGCAAAGTTAGCAGGACGACAGAATCCGCGTAGTAGACACTCCTATGCTCCTAGCAGTGATCTTGAGCAGCTAGAACAGGGATACAAAAGAAAGGGGATTGGAAACGACCGCCCACGCCCTATGTAAAAGGACTGACATCCAGTGAAGCACTCCGTGTAATTAATTGCACTCGCAAATAATTACATGGAGGACTGCGCTACGGTTTTGTATCCCTGGTTTCTAGCTCTCCTATCCACTAGAGATCACTCAGGGCCTGGGAGATACTTGAGAGAAGTAAGCTTATACCACTGACAAGCTCTAAGTCCGTTGTCTTTACTCTGTTTCCAATTTTTTTGAGTTTAGCTTGAATTACTCTATTTCAACTTTTCTCTGTCCCTCCTGTGAAGCCAAAACAGCAAAGGACATTGCTCGACTTGGTTATTATGTATCTAAGTGCTACATAGAATGGCTTCATGCTATAAATAAGCTGTACTGTTCATAAACGTTTGCAGTATAGTCCTTCAAACTGCTTTAGTATACTTTTAGACACACCACGGGCCTGTCCCTCCTATGACTTCATAGTAAAGGCTATTTCTTCTTGCATAGCATTTACTTGTCTAGTAATAGTGGCTGCATGGCTTAGTCGACTTTTTAGAGCTAACTTCTCTTTACTTTTTAACATTAAAATGATCAATTTCACTGTTTCTATGTACAGCACATTGTAGAGCAGTCAAGACAGGTAATGAGCATGCTGACTATAAATATAATCCTTTGTAGTTTTAGCCACGCCCTATAACGTGGAGTGTTTCACGCAAAAATTGTCGTTTCCAATCCCCTTTCTTTTGTATCCCTGGCTAGAATGAGCTGGAAGTCCGTCCAGTTGAAACGCAGTAGTCATTTTATCGCTCGAATAGACACTTTTAATAGATAGATTAGCTACTTGACTATATGCAGGGTTGCACAAAAGTTAAAACAGGCTACTGAAAGCTTTTCCTTGGAGTCAGCCATTTTAAGTTCAGGAGTACATGAAGGGGAGTGCCCATACAAACGTGTTGTTTCACTTATATGCATCGATCATGACATATATCAGACAAGAGCATAGCTCCAATCCGTTACAACGTCATGAACATGAAGTTCATGTGCAAGAATTATTTGGATATGTTGTAGCTTATAATTATTACCCAAGGCGCGCGTGGGCGGCCGCAGGTATAGTAGTCGGTTGGTTTGTTTATGTGTGACATGTGAATCTACTCACCTGGATGCCTTAGCACTGCGTTTACAGCATGTATAGCCTCCAAACAGCAAGTTATTAAATGTGGCAGATTGCGATATTAAAGCTTCGTTGTTGTATAAATGCGATAAGAAGCTTGGCAGCTAGCTAGCTAGCTACACACGGCCTTTATTCGAGGTACTCCTCATATTTACAGCTGAAGTGATCCCGTACCATGCAGGAACAATGGAGAACAATAGAAAGCTAGAATTAATTGTGGCTGGATGTTGTGTCTGTTAGCTGACTCTGGGATCCTACTCCAGGAGCCATGCATACTTCTCTGGATTGGCTATGTCCTGTCTCACAATGAGGTGGATGTGTGGGCAATGACTGGAGAGCATGCTGATGTGAGACTCCATTACAGTCTGTATCAGAGTATAAGAGACAAGCTCCCAGAGTGCACTGTCCTACATGCCAGTGTCTGAGACTCCAGGCTTCTTTGCTGCATGTGATCCTAGTCCATGCACAGTGCATGTAATAGTTTAGCCTCGATCCCAGGCCGCACTTCCCGCTAGAGAAGTTGGGCCTGGTATCGACTGCTTGCGCTAATATCCCCCCGGTATCTGGGGGCTTTGGATAACATCGTTTATGCTCAGTAAAACGAAGTGGATTGAAGGAAGTAGATAGAAAGTTCGATTGAAGGTTTCTAGCCCATCGGATAGCATTCCCTGATAGCTACCCTTAGAGACTGCAACAGTGTGGATGACGATCGTCTGAAAAGAGTGACGGCTGATAAGAGCCTATATGGACAGGCCACGCCCATTTAACACTAACTTTGGTGAAAGTCTACTATACTACTGCTACTGATTCTATCAGAAGAAAATAGCAGTACAACAAACCTACACAGCTCTGTTTCTAGCTAGCTAGCTATATAGCTCTGTGTATGACTTTTAGGATATTTTCTCTGATGTAATCCAGTATTATAGGAATATTTACGGGAAAAAATCCAATATTATAGTATTATAGAAATATTTACGGGGAAAAAATCCAATAATTTGGCACATGCGCAAGCAGTCGATAGCAGGCCTTCTTTCCAAGGCCGGTGAAGGAGGCTAGTAATAGTTGTACCATGGATATCAAGGGTGTATTGGATTCGTACTACCGAGGGCAGTTTCATGTATTCCCCCGAGGGAATACATACAACTGCACGAGGTAGTACAATAACATTTCACACAGATATCCACATACAGGAGAACACACTATAGAAGCAACCCATTTACAACTGAGTAGTAGTAAACACTCTTTTGTGTGAGTGTGCTTGCACTTGACAAACCACATTTACAACTGCAGACAACCCAGTTCCAATGTGGTCGGTAGTTTTAGTGAATCTGATTGGATACTGAAGAATTGATCTTCACAATGTGATCCAAGTGCAGTCTGCCCTAAGACCCCAAATGTTGTAAGACAGGAAGTGCTATAAGTTGCCTCATGAATATATTAATGAGAACAGTTTTTCTTTGTTTCTGATAAAAGTAAAGGTTTTTAGAGCTATCTAAGTTGAAATATGTAATAAGAAGACAGTTTAACATACGATAAACACTTTAAAATATGAATTTGGGTCAAACTGGCATTAAGTTGTGAAAACGATTGCGGAAAGTTCGAGAGTTTGAGCAAGCTGTTCACCATCAACGTAGCAAGCTAAAAATTGGTTGATCAAATCAAAAGGATCTAAATTACAACATATTCAAGGTAAATGCCATACAAATGAATGGTGTTTGCAAAGCAGTTACACAAACTTTGAAATAAATACACAACTTGGCAATAGCATAGAACACTTCATGAATGACTTCAAGCCTTCTAGCTTGCTGCTAAGCATGCACATGCATCAGATGCACTAGTTGATCCTTTAGGCAGTCTCTGGTTCCATTCACATCTGGAGATATGCAGCCATGAGTTTCACCAACCACAGAGATTATTCAGAATGAGCTAACTTTGAGAGTGTGCGCAAGCTGTTCACACTATCTCAATCCAGTCCAAACTTGCTGAGTCAATACATTCCATATTGAACTAATTTATCTCCTAGTAACAAGTTCTAGTTCAGTAAATGGTCTGTGTTATGAGCTTTGGAAATTCAGAAAAAATCACCCTTCACTACAATCTGACAGAGTTGTAGGGTGCATCATTATGAATCTCATTATATAATTATGAATTTCATTAAAACAATGTTTTTGTGATGTCATCCTTATGAATACCATTAAAATACTTGTGGTATGTATTTCCTGTCTTGTCTTGCAAATACTGAAAACTTGGGGGTCTTAGGGCAGACTGGTGTGTCACAGTAGTGTTCTATAAAAGAGTGGCTCCGGGCTTTAGGCTGACCACAGCCAATGTACCGGGATTTGTACCCTGGAGTATCCTGAGAATTTCAATGGATATTCCTTAGTGTCGGAGCACATCATGGTACGAATATCTATGTACAACTAAAACTCTGTTCTCAAATGTTTCAGTTCCCTAGTCTGTAGTGCTGTGCTGACAGCTCAGTCATACAACTACCTAGTTCTTCTGGTTTCTTTATAATCATGTCACCAGCCGAGGGTTTGCACTTCAGTGCTCTAGTTCATTCACCTACACAATGGTATTGGCACATTTTTTGCCTTATGCGCAAGCGAGGTATACGGCAGTGTATTTGTGTGTGTGTCCTGTGTGTCTGCTGCTCAAGGTTCGATGTAGTGCAAGTAGGAGTTTCTATAGGCTTCAAGTCCAGTTTTTTTTATTCGTAGATTTGAAGAATAATGATACCTTTGCAGCCTTTCAGAAGAGTGCGAAGCAAAACTTGTCCATGCCATGAAGTGTTGCTACTCTACCGAGTATAGTTAGCTCTGCACTATAATGCTAGCTATTGGTAGCTGCAAGAGTGAGAAGAGCTGCAAAGGCTCAGCAGCCATTAATTTTAGACTTCTGGCATAAACAATCATGATCGATCAATTTACCTCTCTGTGCATGCAGCAAAATTAATGCAAACATGTTAGAATTGTAGGTACACAGGGAAGGCTAACCTTACATTAAAGGCTTTTCAGAAGAGTGCGTAGCAAAACTTGTCCATAGACTATTGCTACTCAACGGTGTGGTAAGAGTCGGACATCGAAGACACAAGTCGTCTGCTCTGCTGAGTGGTTTTGCCCTATCATCTTGGGTACATGTACCTCAATCCTTTTTTTGATAAGTACAGAGGTCAGTTTGCCATGTTTACCAAACTCTTGCACTTGTATTAGTCCTGTTTGCTCTATATTTGCTCTATACCTGCTACTTCAAAGGGAGGTGCAGCAACAACTCAAACTTTGCTGCTTCTAGTATGACTATGCTACTCACTTTCTAGTGTCACTGAGTATTTACTAGTATAGAGTGCTACGATCAGTTGCAGTCTTTCTAAGCTAGGGTGGTAGTACGTTTCCGTATATCTTCATTCTCCGCGCATGCACATTGTGACGCATATCCAACCTCCTCTGTTTTCTTACTGAGCTCACACTGAAGAGGCTGGAACTACTTGACCTTAGCTCATTAAGGTCTCTCTTAAGGTCTCTCTTACAGTCAATTTCTAGCCTAGTTTTTGTGTCCGTAAACTTAATACTATTTATGCCTCGGTGCGCATGTGGCAGCCATTATCAGCAGCCATTTAATAATTTTAGACTTGAACTTTGGCATCGATGATTTTTAACAACAATCATGGTTGTCGATCATTGCCCACTCTTTGAGTTTGCATGCAGCATGCAAATTAAACAATGTTCATCACGTGTATAAAATTAAGCTTTATGTTATGTAGCTTTGGCATCTCCACTGAGGCATCAGCACCTGCGGTGCTTTCATTTAAGGACAGTCAAATATTGTTTTGCCAATTTTGCTCAGAAGCAGAGATACAAGTCAGTGCTGTTGTGATATCTTGCCCTCACCACCCCAACTAGAACACACCATTAACTAAACAAAGAACTTAGTTTTTTGTATACTAAGATCAAAGGAAGACTATGCTAACAAAAACAAATACCGTATAGCGGGTAATATTCGTGGTTTTCGTGGTTGGAGGTCTGACCACAAATTTTACTCGCGACCTTGCCTACCTTTACCTACAATCCAAGCAGCAACCACGAAAATACCCACGAAATGTCTCAATATTGCTGAACCACGAAAATTACCTGCTATACGGTAGCATTGCTAGAAGCTTATAGAATCACTTAGCTGTACTCCATTGCAATCATAGAGAAGTTGTAGCTATTATAAAATTCTATGGCTTAAAAACATTATTTGACCATAGATAGAAGAGAAAGGGATTGGCAACGGGGGAAGTTCACGTGATGCTTTTACATTGAATGTACACAGATGGGCCTGAAACCATCCCACTAGTAACCAAAGTGTTGTACCAGAGCATAGATGTGGTTACTACAGTTGTGTCTATGGTTAACCGAGCACAGAAACAGATCGCCGTATGCCCTGAGGCAAAAATTAATCATCACTGAAATGTTCTGTACAACTGTTTCTATAACATAGGCCACCTAGATTATGTGACGTAATGATATCATGACAGATTTACTGTGTGCACGCACGTACATTACATATAATCCTCAATTACAGTGTATCAAGAACAGGCAACCAAGAATTGCTGAGCAACTTCGCAAAGAATTCAAAATGTCCGACCAGCTGTAAGGCTTTTTTGTGTATGGAAAAAACAGATTATGGATCCTGCACAGGTATTGGTGGGCTAAAGTTAGAGGACTGGCTGTTATCGGAGAATATGATGAGCTTGAGAAATTTTCTAAGCAAAAGAAGTCACCTATAAGCTATGAGGTGAGCCATAGAACATAATCACCTCAATCAGTGTTGACTGTGTTACAGCCATTTGCCGAGGCATGCCTGAAACATGGAAACCGTAGAGAGGCTAGCAAATATGTTGGTCGTATTGCTCCTGAGAACCGTTTTGACATGTACATGAAGATTGAGTAAGTTTTACAAGCAAGCTGTGATTATTATATTAATGTTATTATTTTGGTGTAACATTCTCCAGAGACCTCCAGAAGGCTGCTGATACCGCTTTTCAAAACAAAAGGATTGACCAACTGGAGAATGTACTTATCAAGGCAGCCAGGCAGCATGAACTAGTGGAACACATTAAAAATCTGAAAGTCAGATTGGGTTACAAATAGAAAGTGATAACCTTTTATATTTGAAAACACTGTGTGTGTGTGATTATTATAGTGTAAGGTTAATAAAAATGAATGTTGGGGGGGGGGCAGTTTCCCCTCTGGCATTCTAGATGATTAAAACAAGGACATGCAAAATTACTGTGAAAAAATTATTGATCTACACATGTGCTTTTAGTTATTTATTAATGCTGTTAACACCAGTTAAACTGGTGAACTATAATTATAGTCGCAAGAGTGTTGCAATAACTAGAGTGTCATACCGGGAGCGCAGATATTATTAACATTTTAACAGTACCGAGTCTAAGTTGGTGTCACATGCCCCCTGGACTCTGTCGCACTAGAGGTCGAGGGTGATGTGACTGTGGTTAGATTTTGGTGGAGTCCTGAGAGGGGCCCCCCGTGGTTATAACATTAAGCACACAGTGTTTGGGGGACCCTATTCGTATATAATTATTGGATGGTATGTACCAAAATGAATTTACATAAGGAGCTAGATCTCGTAACGAACACAACAACTTAATTCATAATTATAGAGAATGAGTTAATATTCTGAGCAACTTCCCGCCAGCGGTGAGGCTGTGGACATGACTCGTGCATGCGAAAGTGGCCACTTCACTCCGGTGTTTCTCTGGAAAGCGTTGAACCATTAAAGCAGTCATGGGGGAAATTTTTTCCACCCAGACCGATCGAGATGCCTGAGATGGGTAGTCTTAAGGGGGGCAGGGCGCCCAGTCGGTTTGAGGTCGTCGGTGCCGAAAGTGTGCAGGTATAGGACAGCCGGGGGTTGAATTTTTGCAGCAGCTGCCAGCAAGTATAGTCCCGAGGGGGGTCCCCGGTTGGGGGTGAAGAGGAGGAGCGCCTCCGTGTAGGGGAAAGTAAGAATCAGTAGATGTGATGTCGTAGAAATTATTAAGAACTCTGATGCACAAAATACACACAGGCTATTTATACAACAACAAAAAAAACCACAGGAGAAGTTTCTAGAACGCTACTAAATAAGGACTATATACAACTGACACAGAGGGTGACAGTTACTGTTTACGATAAATCATAAGCTATCTAAGATAGTTCTTAGTCCATAATTATTGTGGTAACATAATACATCAGGTTACCACATTCGCTTATAAGTTTAACCATACATAAGTCGTTCAACCGGTCACCGGGTCTCGTTGTGGGTACGTTTTCCTTGTACATGTGCATAGGAGGTGAGTTATTAGGAGGTGCCTCAGGTATACTTCTGGAGCTAGTGTCTATTTCACTTGTGAAAAACTCTTAGTGAGTTTAACCTTAAACATCGCTGGTCCTAATACACGAACAATTTCTCCAGACATCCATTTCCTAGCTAGCACCTTCTTCAAATATTCTAAGTTTAGAATATGCTTGTCATTTTGCTGGAGTTGTTTGTTTTGGACAGTGATCTCAATTTCAGGTTTCAGCAAATTTCGTACTGTTTGCTATAGAAATGAAAGATTCTAAAGAGACTGCAACAGCCTTCAATGTGAGTCAAACTAGCCATAACTCGAGAAAGAAGCTTTAGTTTGCTAATCCACGAATTAAAATCCAAGAGAACGTGGCTAGAAGCCTATAGAAGCTGTTAGTTTTCGTCGCATTGCAACCGTTGAGCAGTTACAGCTGGAACAGACACACACACACAGACACACACACAGTCAGCTTTACCGTATCCCTCGTGCGGCTACGCCTCTAGGCATAATAATTCACTAGGAGTAGAGCCTGTATTTGCATGAGAAGTAGCCCGGTATTTTCCTAAGAAGGTATTGAGTCTGCGCGGCCTGCAAACAACTCACCCTAACTTTCAAAATACACCATCCAAACTATAAAGTACCACGGAAAGCTTATGTTGTTATGTATGCTCACTTGATTGGCTTGAACGCTGAAAAAATGATCTTGAGGTCCAAAATAAAGCTTAGCAAATGATCTCCTGACTAATAATGAAAATCGTAAGTAGGATTGTACCAACCGATGCATTCCCATTAGCTATCTCAGAATCTCGAGCAGACTTGCCAGACAGACTCTTATTCTCTACCTACATTGGTGCATGTGATGCGTTTCTAATCTACTACATGGGTTGTTCCAGCTATATTTATAGTAGTACAGCCCTGAACAAAACACTTTGCTCCATATAAGCGTGTTGCAATTTCCTCAATTGTTGGTAGGGCGTAATGTTCTCTTTGTACTTCAATCCGTATGTGGTACTCTCCTTCCTTAAACACTTGGGGGTACAGTTCGATCAGTTCCGTTTGTGTAACAGGTTGTTTTCCGGTGTTTACTGCATATACAGAGGCTCCACCCGTATTTGGTTTGTTCAATGAATCATTGTCTAGGTACGTAACCACGTTCATACCTATGCACGCTTTCTGTTGCATCTGAATTCCGTCTACTAGCTTACAGTCTATACGGTGCTTCGCTTCTCCCCTTCGAACACTAAGGATTATCTTTCCAACCACTGGGAGAGTCGAACCGCCATAGGCTATACTATCTTGCCTGTGGTTTTTGTGATGTTCTTTAGGTATGGGTCTTTTGCGACTTACTTGTACACGTCCACTGGTATATATTACATTGCACTAGGCTCCTATGTCAGCTTGAAACCGCCATGAAGTTTACACTCTCGTCGGGATCATGTGCTAGAGCACTTGTGTGGTAAACTTTGTCTTCACTGTATTGTTCTTCCACTTGTCTGATAGAGCGACACTTCATTTGGCTTGTGGCATTTGTTACAGGTCTTACCAAATGCTATATAGGTCTTTTGTACGGAATGAGTGTTTTCGTCCACACATCCACCTCCGTTGTTTTTCTGACTGAGTGTATTGCTATCTCTTGAGGTTCTACTAGCTTCAGTTGTTGTGATGTACTTTTGGCTGCTCGGCAAATTTCATCAGTTTTTTGTAAAGTGAGATTCAACTCTCGTAGTAGTCTCTCACGCACCTTGGCATCTCGTATGCCAAAGACCAAACGATCTCTCAGTATTTCGTTTGGTGTTATTGTACACTCAGCTGACAAACCTCCTCAATACTGTCCGGTAGTGATCGTATGCTTCTGTGGCTTCTTGTGTTCTGCGGTTAAACTTATATCGCTCGATTGGTATGGTTCGCAGTACGCCTGGAATTTTTCTAACACTCAGTTTATGAGCGTTGAATCACCATCAGTGTCCCAGGTGAACATCGAGTAGATCTCTCGTGCTTCCTCGCCAATCACTGTCAACAGTGTAGCCACCTGGACTGACTCATATTTGGTGTTCAATGTCGTGGCTATAGAGTAGTTGCTCCAGGCTGCCTTGAATCTTCTCCACCGCTCTCTGGCTTGTGCATCGTGTATTTCCAACGCTGTGGGTGGTGGTAGCATGTAACCACCAGCAGCCATTGTCTTTCTTAGTATTCGGTGTCTACGGCTTATAGCTGTAGTCTACACTGTTTCTTGGACCTCCTTGTATCCCACCGCTGCCACTATGTAACGTTAGTATGCTATATCATGAAGAGGAAGAGGGATTGGTAACGGAAGCAGTTCACGTGATCATTTTACATTGAATCTGCAGTAAAACCTCGAAAACTATCCGCGTTACGCCCTTTAAACTAGGCTATTTTGCCGGGTAACTCGCTCAAAATAAGAAAGTTGTGTTTTCTCGAGACATAACACGCCCAGTCTGTGAGACCACACCCAGTAAAAAGGGACATTCCAGTAAAGTTTTAGGCGAACAGCCGCTATAAGAAAAGGTTGCACAGCACTATAGTGCAGTCAACTCAACTTAGGCTAACATATTCACTTATCCGGCCTGCTTCTGGAACCAAGGTGTCCGGATAATCGAGGTTCTACTGTAGCTTATTTCTTTGAGTTAAGATCTGAAATTTGTTGTGCATGTACCTGCATGACTATGCTCGAAATACTGCATTTTGTCGTTTTTTTATGGCTAGGAATACAACTTTCGATTTTATGCTAGTTAAGGTCTGATTTTTGAGGAGCATGTACTACGTGCAATAGTATACTTTTCATCTTACAGAAGCTAGACAAAGTCTCTTCTTTGCTAGAGCATGTTTGAAAAGTACACTCTCAGTCATTCTATTGTGGACTTCTCGAGACCAGGCCGATTATCGAGGCTACGGTTGCATGCTCAGCTGCTATTTACATCTCTCTCTCCATGAGAATCCGCAGCTCTGTGTGCAGATTATAGACGATTCCTAAAGAGATTAAGGTGAGTTTAACCAGCATAATAATTATTATTATTAAGTCATGAAAATTTGTATATATGCAGGCTGAACAGCAAAGTGATGACAAAGTTCTCCCAAAATCAGCTCCAAACTGCCCACTCTTAATGCCGAGAGTGAGCTTATGGTTGAGTGAGTCTGATGCAGTACCAGCGTAATAATTTATAGTTGAAAGTTGCATAATTATAATTATATAGATCTATGCATCACAGGACGGATGAAGCGAGGGACAAGGCTCCAAGTCCAAACTGTCCACTCTTAATGAGAGTGAGTTTATGGTGGTATGCAGTACCCGTAATAATTGTTCTCATGAAAGTTTGTATATGCATCACAGGATGGACGAAGCGAGGGACAAGGCTCCTCTTCTCATCTTAATGGTAGTGAGCTTATTGTGCCGGTGAGTCTGACCTGCAGTATACCAGTGTACATGAAAAATTGTAATTATGCATCACAGGATGGACAAAGCGAGGGACAAAGCTCTCCCAAACCAAATGACTGTGCACTGTTTGCAGCTGCATATTGTATATACCAGCATTGCACATGGACTAGATCCATGTTCCGACCAGCAGAAAATGAGGGACCACTTGTACAAGTGTTTCACTACAAAAACAATGGATCTCTTTACTGTCTTCCAAACAAAAAGACCAGGACCTGCACGCACTTTGAAAATCCCTGTCTATTGCTACTGTCGATGTGCAGATGACGGCCAAGGAATGGTAGGCTGTGACAGATGTGAAGATTGGTAGATGCATCAACACCGCCAAAGTAAAAAAGAAAGGATTATGATATTGCACCAAGTGTCGATAAAGTAGTTAGAATCAATGACTTTATAGTCAACAAGTATAGTCTTTATAATTATTTTATATTGATCATAATAAGTGCTCATACTAGATGTCTATAGTCTAGCCTGCCTATGGCTATGGATCTAGTACATGTTCTAGCTTTGTGGATCAGGGCAAGTCAGGCGCCGCCGCCTTCTACCGTTGCCCGGAAGGAGGGCGGCGGCAATCGACTAGATCAGGGCGTGGCCCACAACCTTCTGAAAGGCCACGCCCAGGACTAGCCAAAAGTCTTGTAGGAATCTTTCTGGAATCTTGGAATCTTGGAATCTTGAATGGAATCTTGAAATCTTCTAGAAATCTTGAATGGAATCTCAGGAATCTTGGAATCTTGAATGGAATCTCGTTAGAATCTTTAAGATTCCAGAATCTCGTACAGAATTTTGGCCCGTTGCGGACCCCTCGCATATTTTAGTCTTGTCGATTCTGATTGATAAACTGAATTCTAACAGGTTATGGGCCCAGCTCTAAAGCTTATAGAAGCGGCACCTGTAGACAAAGGTGCCTTGGCGAAGTTTGTGGGGAGAAAGAACAAAGCCCTTGCAACAATTGTATTGTCAATGGACCCGGGTTTGTTATATTATGTGGTTGGTGCTGATCCAACGGATCCCATTGTCGTATGGAAGAACTTCCTTAAGAAAAATTTATACATTTATATTGGCATCCGGTCCCAGTGACGTTTTTCAAGTGACTGACATATGTCAGACCATAGCATAAAGTGGTCAGTCATGAAGTTGAAATGTGCAGTCCTTCTCACTCTAAAAGTAGCCTCAGTAGCTTGTCTCTCACTTTTCTTGCTGGAGCTATAGCTAGCTATCATAGCATATGCATGCATTGTCTCATGAATCAGCCGCACTTGGAAAGTCCGTCTGAGCACTTTGGTCATAACTTTTTTGGCCAGGTCAGAATTCCGACCTGACCAATCAGATCGAAGATTGACAAAATTAAAGGAAATAAAGAATGACAAGAAGCGTATGCATTCTATACAGTAGGACGCATTTATAGCTAGCCGCTAATCAGCCTAACTGTGGCTACTAACTGTGGCTACTGTTAGCCTAAGTTGAGTTGACTGCACCATAGTGCTGTGCAACCTTTTCTTGTTCTTTTAGCAACGTTCTTGGAGCAAGCCAAACAAAAATTCATAGCAAACGTTCGCGGTTGACCTTTTGCATGCGTTAAATTCTTTTGGTTTTGACACTGACGTAATGGCAATTAACATTCCATTGTGGAATGACCTCTATACTAAAGTGCTCAGACGGACTTTCCAAGTGCGGCTGATTCATGAGACTAATGCATGCACTGCAAAAAATGACTATTTCACATGATATTCTCCGTTTTTATCTTATTAAACATGACATTTTCCGTTTTTTATCTTATTGAACATAATATTTTCCGTTTTTTAGAAATAAGCCACGTGATAATTCTGTGACCGAACATTGGAGTCTCTGGTCTGTCATCAAGCTATACTGATCAGTTTTTGACCGATGTTCGACCGTTATAATCCTCACTGGGTCCGCATGCGTAGTGACTGGTATAAAGATCCAATCCTGTACCGTTATACGATTGTGGGCTACATATTGCCCACGTTCATAAAAATATAAAATTCAGGCCAAACACACTACCATAATACCTCACTGGTGCATGCACACCAAGACATAATTATGAGCTGAAATTGCACCAGATTCAATCCAAGGCCCTTAAATATTAACATTTTTTTCCGGGGGAGCATGTGCTCCCGGGCCCCTTAGTTTGACAGGCTTTGCCCCCTGACCCAAAATCCTGGATGGCGGCCCTGCCTATATATAACCTGTTAGTTTTTGTCGCAGTGTATTACAGCAGAAATACATACACACGGCTTATAAATAGTGTTTTTACAAGATAAAACATCGTCCTCGTGCAGACAACGCATAGCCCAAGGTAATTACATTAATGATCATTTATACAAAATCACTGATGGTATATAAAAGCATATTAATGTCATTATCTCCTAAGCATCAGCACACGGTGAACATCTTATTGGTAAAAATAATCTTGACCAAACAGTTAGTTAACTGGGTGGGATTATTCATTATCCTATAACAATGACGAAGCAGTACATTATAGGTGAATAACATAAGTATAATGGTAGGCTTACTTGCATTTAATTTAGACATTTCCGCCTTGGTACTCTTCATGAAATTGCCATCTTTATTAACACGGATATGTAAACTTTTATTTTTTTCTTCTTTCTTCTTGCGGTACGCTTCAGCAATGGCCATAGCACTACCTTTAGCTGGACTATCAAACCGCCTGTATAGTGCAATATAATTATTGTCCTTAGCTCAACTGCGATTCAAGCCAAATCACGTGAGGCAAAAAAAGTAATTATACAGTCTGTGTAAGGATTACGGTGTGAGTTATTTACCTTAGTGTAGAATTGTCTCGTCGATGAGGAGGTCCAAGTCTATTAGCTAATGATGGTCTCAAGTCAGGTGTTTCCCGATCCTGATATCGAGCGCTTCTCTTCTTCTCTTCTGTGTATGGAGATTGTATAATACAAATGCACTGCTATGACATAGCCTGTACAATTACAACATACGCATACCATAAATTTAGATCTAGTCTTTACAGGTAAGCCCCCTCCGTCTACGATGTCTCCACACTTGATTCTAGCGTACTATCTATGATGCTACACTTTTGTGTGTGAGTCTGCAATGCGTAGACATACTGTAGCTTTTTGCTCTGCCAGGCTAGTGACTGCCCACGTTCATTTTTTCAATTGTCTATCACTTGTCTACCGCCACGCAACTTAGCAAGGCAGGCTCTCCTTTTCTTTGTCTCTTCCTTCTTTGTTCCTCCAATTCGTCCCGTATTTTAATTATTGTGACAAAGAATAAAGGAGAGCCTGCGAAGGAGGCTACAAACTAGTAGTCATTTTAAACTTCCAAAAACAAATCTAGCTCTGTATTCATAGCTCTTATACGTGTATGATGCTTCTTACCATTCTGGAGGTCGGGTCAAAGCGATTTTTTTCTTTCCAGGCCAATAAACGCTCACAAAGAAATAATGTGTGGACTAACTCACTTGATATATAGCTCATGAAATTAATGAGCAAACGGTTTACCACAATCTTGTAGTCATTTCATGGCTCAAATAGACATTTTTACTAGATAGCTTAGGTACAGTCTGCTATAGCTTCACTATAATATGTAGGGCAGCTCGAAGAGACATTTTTAAAAAAGGCTACTGAATGCTCACAGGTCAGACAGGCCTGCTTACCTTCTGCGCAAGCGCAGACAACCATATGGCACTGCTATCTATCAATAAAGTGGGTGGATCAAGGCGTGGTTTTATCTATTTGATTAATCAAGGTGTCCGGATAATCGAGGTTCTACTGTACTTTAGAATAAACTCGGAGCATGACTAACAATGTCATCCTGTTTCAAGTCCACACAGCAACTGCAGACCTGTCTACTGAGTTCTCTTTCAAGCAGCAACATTGAAAACATCCCCAACAACTGACATATGGTCCAAATTACTTGAAATAGGCTTGAAGGAAAGAAGTAAACTCAGACTGCTGTGGAGCAGCAGGTAGTATGCCAGCAGGTAGCATGCCATTCTTGTATCAATAACTACACCCTTCGTCCTTGCACTGAATGTACCTTTCGTGCAAGGCTGTTGTCCGTTGTCCGGAGTTTAGAGGTGTCCGCTATTCGGGGTTGCAAGTACACTAGTTAGATAGTAAAAGCAGTTGGTACAAGGCGTACTGTCCGCTATAACAGAGGGGTACACTATTTAGAGTCCGTTATGAGGTTCCACTGTACACAGATTGATATGGAGCCTCAATTATCCGAATCTCAATCATCCAAATTCTTCATTATCCGGATGAAAGACTCGACCGAATTTAATGACCATACCAAACGCCTAATCGCACATGCGCGTGCGCATTAAGTGTCAACGTGGTTGAAAGCTTTTGTGTTGCTGATTAGAAAAAGCAGCTAACGCTTCAGCTTAGCCTAATAGTATAGCTTGCTACCTTGTTCTGTCCACTGATGCATTATGTCCAAGACTAGTACATTCATAAGAGCTCATGCTGATTTTGCATGCAGAGGCTATTTGAATTATTGATGGGCGTGGCTCATTTACAGTCATTCTGGTATCAGAATATTTCAGCCATCCGGATGAGGTGCGGATACCAGGTGTTCGAATAATTGAAGCTCAACCGTACACAGTAAACAGCAGCAGCAGGTTAAAGTGTCTCTTATAAATTTCCCAATCCTTAGTATCCTTAGTTCACCTGAGACTGAAGTGCAAGTAAGCGCTTCTGGGCAATTCTGTGGTGACGGACGTACAATTCAGAGATTGTTTCGTACTGAAACACCATCATACTTCAGTATAAGCGAAAAGTTTAAAATATAGGTGTCAGTAGAATCACTCAGTAAATTCAACTGCACAAATTTTTTTGCATTTTCAATTTTCTGGTGCGTTGTAGGTGAATTTTAAGTACTGTGACGGACGTATTCAGAGAAATTGAAATTATGTATGTAGAACTGTTCACTCACAAAAGTCTGTGAAGTATGCTAGTTAATTTGCTTGTAACTAGCCTTAGGATAATGAAAACATGTTTATGCTGATAAATTATGGGTGAGGATAAAAGTACACTCTTACCATTTCATTCCCCAGGTACATTCTTGGGGAATGAAATGGTAAGAGTAAGGCCCTACACTCTTTGTTCCCCATATCATATAGGAACCAAATAGTGTACCCCTACACTCTTTGCTCCCCATGTACTTGGGGAATGAAATGGTAAGAGTGTAGAATTGTACCATCCCATAAATTATTTGGAAAACAAAAACAAATCATGGCTAGCGTCTTCTTTAAATGGGCTACTTTTCCTCGTGACGGACGTATACACACATTTTGTGACGGACGTACTCATCTGATTTCGTTACACAAATCAATTACAAAACTTGCATCAATAGCAAGTATCGTATTCACCCGAATTACCGGAACACAAAAAAATAATGACGGCTTGCAGTGTCCCTTGGAACAGAGCAAGAAAAATGTCGAAGTGTCCCTTGTATTAGGGTGTCCCGTAGTAATTAGAACAAATATTTCCCCATTTAAGGTACGTACACGGCCTCGATTCCAGGCCGAGGCTAGCTCTGCAGCTAAAATGTCTTTCGTGCAGTTTAGAAGCTGTGTACGCGGGTTCCATGTCTACAAAGTGGTGTCTTCAACCGTCAGTGACATATTACGGTGCCAGAGAGTAGAATCCAGAGAGTTTCTAAGAGTTTTGAGTCTCTATCGAGCTGACGTTAGGGGCATGCTCTTTTTTGTTCTAATTAGATCGGGACGTCTACATTTCCTGTTGTTCCTTAATATAGAGTGAAAAAATTACGTAAGTCCAAAGCGTCCCTTAGAATAGAATGTCTCGGAAATTCGGGTGAATACGGTACAAACAATATAATCACTATAATACACAATAATTATCATCAAAACCAAACTGTCTGTGACTACCAGCTGCTTTCAGTAGATTGATAATAAATTATTATATGTCCTTATAATAATTATTATTATCGTATAAATTTATGTTTACTTTTAAAGCCTGAAGTGTGCTAGTTAATTTGCTTCAAACTAGTTTCAGGATAATGAAAGCATATGGTGCTTTCAACTTATTCTAGAAAAAAAACAAATTATATGGCTAGCGTTTTCTTTAAATTGGCTACTTTTCCTCGTGACGGACGTATACAGATTTGTGACGAATGTACTTATCTGAATTTCATAACACTAAAAAACCATATCACAATAGCAAGTACACACTTTTTCTTTTGGTATGCATTTCTTTGCAACTAGACACAGCTAAAACTTGCTTTACAACAAAAACTGAGCTTGTATACTTGCAGCTTACTTGCACGAGAATTGTTTGTGATGCTAGCTAGCATACGCAGCTGGGTAAAAATATAAGCGACACACCAAAGCACAAGCTTATATTAAAATAATGTACATAACCAAACAATGTCTTAGAAGTTATTTAGCAAGAAATATTCCCTTGTTTATCTTTAAGAGTGCATTTAAAAGCAGAAAGTATTGACTGTGACCGGACGTACGTACAGTGTTGGTATACGTCCGTCATAACGTTTCCGCCAAACCGATGGGAGTGGCTTCAAAGTTAATGTTGGAATAAATACCTACTATAAAGGTAAAAGATAAAACAAAACAACAGTTTCACAATTTCTATAAATCAATCAAACTCTCCTTAATTGTTAATTTCTGTGATGGACGTATATACAAGAACATTAAACATACACCGGGAATCGAAAAGTACCAGCTGGAAAAAAATATTCCGCTGATTCCTTTAATATGCATAAAAATGATCCAATAAAACTAATTTTAATTGGAAAGGAAGCTACAGAATAGACTATTTTCATCAATCAACAAATCACCCTTGTAATTTTAATCACAAACCACGCTGTAGCCTAGACAACGAAAAACTATTTACATATTGAAAAACTACATGCATTCAGCTTCGAAATGATGTATTTTTATTGACGTACTAAGATTTTTAAATTCTGACCTAATGGTTCGCTTTACACGGAATTGCGCCCTTCTATAGGCATCTAATTGGATTTCATTTTATGAATTTGCAAAAATAATAATAATGCTTCGTTGAGTTATACAAAGTTTTGCTTACTTGAATGCCATTTAGTGTGTAGCAAAATGTTCCATAAATATAATGATTCTACTCTACTTAGTAGTTAGCTCTGCACTGGAAGGATAGCTGAGCAGAGTTACAAAGCTGCCAAAAAATGTTATGGACTTTAAACTTTGGCATCCTTTTTAGCAACAATCATCGTCAATCATTTCCCAATTTTTGCACCATGCAAATGTAAACAAGTATTCAATTTGTGCATGTGTATTTAATTCAATATAGCTACATTAGTATAGTAGCTTCATGACATAAGCTTTGGCGCCTCCACTGAGGCATCAGCAGTGCCTCGATCCCAGGCCCTTTAGTGAAAAGAGGGCCTGGTATCCACTGTTTGTGGGTGGGTGGTAAATTTGTTAGTCGAACTCTTGTATTAACTTTTTTGTACTATGGTCACCCACGTCGTTGATTGAACTATTAGTGGTCAAGAGAGAGAAATCGCTATCACAACTCTAAGCTCAGACGAGAAGCACTGATCCTACTGAAATGGCATCAAACAAGAAAGGCAGCATCTGGAAGCAAGTAGACTTGCCAGAGCCGGTCGGTACTGACAAAAAAACACCAACCACTCTACCACAGCACAAAAGAAGGCTTTTCAACACTGAAGAAACCGTGACAGAAGAGAAGTAGAAGCCATCACAACAGAACTAGTCACTAGTCTAGGCCATACGCCTAGATACTGTTATAACATTTAATGTTATAACAATATCTGTGTTATTTTATTAAATATCAGTAAAATATAAAGGTATACTGACTTTGTATGACACACATTCTAAGTACACACAACGTACAAGTACCTATTTTCTGCTTGCTCAAGTACAACCTCTGCTTGACTGGTATTTTTCCACGACTTGACCATTTATCATTTCCCGAAGACCTTTCTGGACTCACTCTAAGAGGAGAACTAATGGGTCGGGCATCGTCACCAGCACTGGATACTGCAAAGAAGGAAAAATACACCCTCCATAATAATTATGTTAATGATACAATAATACAAGAGCTGTAGAGGTACACTAGCCTCCTTCAAACCAATTAACAAGTAAAGGAAGTGGGCGTGGGGGCAAGATACCGGTACTGATGATATCCCAGGCAGTGTAATACATGTAATTATTATACCTCTAGAAACATCAGACTCATGTCCCTGCTCATTTTCTACGACATCTTCAGAGGATTTGTGTGATTTGTTGTTGGCAAAACTCTCTTCTCCCACTACAGCAAGAATAACACACAGCAATGCTATACATGTTTGTTCGCCTAGAACTACACTCACTTTCATATTGAACAAACTAATGGACTTCAGGACAGCACTGCATTTGAGCAGCAACATTTAATTCTAGAGCCTTGCAATAACTATACATCGTATAATCGGTTGGGTGTCTAGGAACTTTGCTACATATACGTACATGTAACTATAATAAGTCAACTCTGGACAGACTATAGAAACAACGACCTCAAATCGCTGTGTGATTATCACGTAACACTAATTACCAATACCATCAACAACTTCTTCTGGAGGATGGATGTCTAGGTTATCCATTTCCTCATTGTAGTCCAACTCCTCCACAAACCCATCATCCCTATAACAATACAATAAAATAAGACTGTTGCACAAAAAATGTATCAAAACCCTGGAAATGTAATGCCATGGTGGTTAACTAGAGCAAGTAACTATACAGGAGAACTGCCTTACTTCCACAAAACACTGTGCCCAGGTGCCTGCACAGCTTCAGAGTCAAGTCCAATTGTAGGTTCAATGCTTTCTTCGTCCGGGTCTTCCCTAAAGGAATGTACATGTGTAAATAACTATCTTACAAAACTAGAACACTTACTCTATGTGCTTGGGATTGGAATCTTCAATAACTGTACCAGCATCTGGTAGCTTCTTCCCGATTTCCTTAGTACTGTCTTCTTTCTGTTTTCTGTGCTTGTTAGCAGGACCTGTTCGAACGCTCGCCTTTTCCTCATCTGGATAGGTGCTATCCTCAACAACAATGTACCTATCCTTGGGCTGACGACTGTGTTCAGCATTATCTCTAAATTTTTCTGAATGCCTTCTACTTTTCACATTCAAGACTGTTCCTTGACTTCGCATTTTTGACTGCCGAAAAGATGATGTATGGTCTTTCTCGTGGTTTAGAGGTTTGCTGCGATATTTTGGTGGTATAGGCGATGGTGCAACTTGACCACGTTTGTTGTAGAGATACCGCTCTTCATCACAATGAACTACTCGCCTAGGTGGCCTGTCACGTTTAAGACGACTGTGTGCTGGTGGAGAGTGGTAGTGATAAGAGGGAGAATTGTGTGTGAACTTGGGCTCATGGTAATGTGTAGGGTGATGTCTAGAAGATGAGCGTGGGGCATCCATTGATGGTCGGGCACGATGAGATTTATCATTAGAACAGATCCTAGGAGCAGATTTGTGAGCCACATGTCCACGACTCCGCAACGTATCCATGATAGGTACATTATTCTTACTACCTCGCCTGTGACCTTGCGTGTCTTGACGCATCACACGATGGTGGACAGCAGGAGGTGGAGATACATCCTCAGCATATCGTGGTTGCTTACGATGATTGTATTCCAGTACCCTGTCATCAGACAATAATGGTATTCGTCTATGAGGGGTCTTCCTTTTACCCTTGCGTGAAAGAGCAACAGTATCATTTCTTGGAGAGGTAGAGCGAGAGGAGCCACTGAAAGAGCTAGAATGATTGTTGGAAGAGCAATCCGAAGAGCTGCTGCTGCTGCTACGTGATCGACTGTGTGACGAAGAACTATACGACGTGTATGAGTGTGAAGGAGTTGAGCGAGATGGACTTGATGTGCCTGACCTACATCTTCGTTGAGGTCTGAAATTCGAAGACATAACATTATAATTGCTTTACAACAAAATTCAAAGAAATTAATTACTAAGAGCTTACTTATCTCGGATGCCAGTCTTAGGAGGGTGAAAACCAAATCCACCAACAACATCACGCGACACATCCATATCCGGCATTAATTTTCTTCTACTTTTAGCAGGTTTTCTATCAGATCGTTGAAAGAATTCATCCATCGCATACTTTGAGCCCTGCAAAAATTACAACACTGCTAAAAAATTTTACACTGCTGTATTAGCCTTATACTGTATCCTCGCGAAAATACGCCCACCCTTTTCTGCAAGAACTTCAGGTATGAGAGGGGGGGGACTGGGCGTACTTTCACAAATGGCGAGTCTTTACTGCCCACCAAATAAACTCTCCTTCGTTGATAGCATGCAATTACATACAAAATAGCCAGGGCAAGGTAACCTCAATAATAGGGTGATGGAAAGCGTTCTGAGTTTCTGAGATTCGTTGTAGAACCATTCAGACCCTACGTATACACATGGGTCAAGTTCACAAAAGAATGGCTACTAGTACAGTATAGCTATCTTCAAGCTCTTTCCTGGCTCTTGTAGCTAACAAACAGCTAGCGCTTTAGTGCAAAGCTAACTCATTAAGTTGAATAGAAAGTTTGTGCGAACAGATGATGCTATGAAAGATTCTGAAGAGACTGCAACAGCCTTCACTGTGAGTCAAACTAGCCATAACTTGAGAAAGAAGCTACAAATCCACAAATCAAAATCCAAGAGCTAGAAACCTATAGTTTTCGTCGCATTGCAACCATTGAGTAGTTACAGCTGGAACAGACACACACGCAGTTAGCCGTATCCCTCGTGTGGCTAAGCCTTGAGGCATAATAATTCATTGACAAGTGGTACCGGTACCAGATATCAGCAATAAAAGCAAGCAAGAGCTTATCAAAGAAGCACTGTAGACTGTTTGACATTTAGAACTGTGACTGTTTAGATGGGTGTGGCCCGTCTCCAGGCCACGCCCATATATTGAATACTTGTAACATTAAGAAGGGGGGGGGGGGGGGGTCAAAGTAGTTTAGAAGTTCCCTCTAAGTTCATATCTTGTCATAAATATTTGACACAAACGTGTGATGCAGACATTATAAATGCAATCACTCACGAATTTTGATGCTGTAAATTATTTAAAACCGGGGACTCAATTTCCTCTAATATTGTTTTTTGGCAGCAATATTACCTTAAGGTGACATATTTTTTCGGTGGTAAATGTCTGCTATTTCTAAGAATTTGTACACGCAGATAATTGGAAAATGCAATGAATCTCCGCTTGCGAGCAATTAGAAACGCTATGAATAACATAAATTTCACAACTGAGCAGAATTTAGCAGAATTTTGTACCAGCCAGTGGCGTGGATTTTGGAAAGGGCAGGGCTCAAATTGGTTGCTGCATTTCATTGAATTTTATCTAAAAAAAAAGGTTGTCACTTTTCCTCAGTGCTCAGTAAGCATGCGCATCAGATGGCCCTGCCCACATTGCACATCCATCTAGTAATTATGCATGCAATACTGCAGAATAGATCGACAGATCACAGTTGATTCAAGCTAAGTTGGAGTATATGAAGCACAAAAGGGGGGGGGCTCTAGCCCCGTCAGCCCCCCTCTGCCTACGCCACTGCCAGCAAAATGAGCTAAACAGTGAAATTGCAGACAAATCTACCTGTGAAAATATGTCACCTAAAGGTATCCTACGTGTCATCATGATACATTACAGTAGTGTACCGTCTTTCTTCTAATTACAGCACCACTAAAAATTAATCATGATTTTCCAGTGGCGCACAAATAGAACAAGAAAAAACTATAAGGCCACAACAAGAGGTAGTTCTGTTTCTGGTCCATCCGCCGCTCAATATTTCACTGGGATGTTTTTTCAGCAACACACCTAATGCGCATGTGCAAACCACACCCACTCACTTTAGGTTCAGTGGGTGTTGCAATAATTTATTACATGTACAGCACCTACAACACTTCAATATTCAGTAAGCTGTCTTGTATTAATTTATATACTATGTTGTGTTTTGCCATAAAAGATGTTATTACGCTAACATGTGGTCTCATTTTGCTTTTTTGTTTTGATACAGAGCATGTACAATGGCTCAAGCTAGTGCAATGACAGTATATAGGTGTTTGATATAGAGACAATTCTCAGTTCAATGTTTTGGTTGCCAAAAGCCTAAAATACCTCTACCTGTATGTTTTTTAGATGTTATTTTTGTGTTGTAAACATTCTGACCAGAAACAGAACTACCTCTTGTTGTGGCCTAATTCCAGTTTGGTGCATATATTAGAGTGGCACTTAGCAATAGAACCATAGATTGAAGAGTTAGAGAGATAGGAAACGGTTTGTATCTCGAGTAACATCCGCGCTACGCTGCGGTTTAATCGAGGCCATCACAACAATATCTATTTCTACACTCAGTGCATAATAAACTACAAGTAACTGTGCTTAGTCCGTGCAACTCACTTATATTTCAAGGTCTATACCTATTGTAGTAGTCATAACCAGCACGCTTACACGTTACATGTTCCAATAGCTCTAAAACAGCCTTGGGAACATATAACTTTATTGGAAAGTCTCTTTTTACTGGGTGTAGTCAGTCATTAGCAAGTACTACACGTGGCTCATGGACTAGGCGTGTTATAAGTTGCTGAAAGAGATGATGTCTCGAGGAAACACAGCTTTGGGAGTTACCCGGCAAAAATGTGCTTAATAGCCTCGTTCATGCCCAGGGCGTAGCGCGGATAATTTTCGAGGCTCCACTGCAGATTCAATGTAAAATCATCACGTGCACCACTCCGTTTCCTATCCCTCTAACTCTTCAATCTATGATAGAACGTAGAGTACTAGTAGCTGTTTCCATGAGGCTATGAGTTGTATGTAGAGCCTCGATTAAAGCGCCAGCAACAAAATTTTACTTGGCGTTCAATTAAAAATTATTTGTGAACTTGGCCCTTCTATCAGATGAGTGGCGCTGTAATTAGAACACAGTAAACATGACTCAACTAACATCAGCTAGTCGCGATCGCGAAACTACATCATTTCAGTACAACATTACCTTTGAGGAGATCGAGCAGAGGGCTTCTCTTCTTAAAAGTGCGATTTCTTCCTCCATGTATTTTAAAGACTGTCAGTCTGCTCAGTCTGCACTTCCCATCTGTCCTCTGACGTACGTCTCACTGAAGGGATGTGCTGAAATTCAAGGTAACTTCTAGGCCTCTAATATCAAACTTAAAGCTAACATCACAAAATCAACATCACAAAATCAATTTATACTTAACCTGTCTTGTACCTTGTACTCACAGAGCTGGGCCAGCTAGAGCAGAGTAATTATATCACGTGTAGCTCACACTGTGTCTCTGCTGCCTGGTCTCAAGCATTAGCCGCCCTTAAGGGCGGCTGATTTATGAGGCTACAAGCAATTACATGTACATGTACACATTATTTTATTAATTCACTCTAGGTGATTTCCAGTGAATATGAGCCATATTTTACTTCTCCCAGGGAAGTATGGAATATGGCTCATATTTTTGGAATCATCTTGACAATTTGTACACAGTAAAACAGCACGCAAAAAGTTTTAGTTAGACTATGTTTTGTGCTATTGTCATATTGACCTGAGCTAGCTAGCAGTCTAAGCTACTTATTACATGTTCACGAGGCTTATAATGCTACAAGTTTCCCTACATACAAATTGTGATGCCTAAATCACCAGGTAAGCAAACTGAGCAGTGACAGACACACGGTACGGACAGTCACACACAGACAGACTGACGGACTACTGTCAAATCAATTCATCACAAATCATCATGATTTATGCCCGCACATTCCAATGAATGACATCTTTGCAAAATCTGCCAAATTTTAAGCCTTAGGCCAATGTTAATCAATGTCTTGTTTCTGGTTACCTCCCTCCTCAAATTTCACTGCCTCATCAAAAAACTCATTATTATGACATCACTCCATTATTTTCATTAGCCACACCTACTTGTGGGTGTGTCACATGATAGATTGCAGCATAGATTAGGTAAGATTTTCCTTTTTCATATTTGTGTATATCCAGTGTGGTTATTTAATTAACAGGAAATGGGGTTTTACAGGAAGTGATGTCACAATAATGAATAATGATGAATAATGATAATCTCCCTCCCTCACTAGTGGTAAGGTGATTTCCAAACCAGAAAAACAAGACATTGACGAACACTGGCCTTAGACTTAGTTTTGAAACATTGCAGTTTGTGTCCAGGGTGGGGCCACGCCCAACTAAAGAGGAGTACAGTGCATGTGCTATGCACAGTGTTGGTAGACTTGTGCAATTATTAGTGGGCGGGTCTGGTCAAAGTTTATGGCTTCCAGTAGAACCTACAGTAGCTGCATGCTTGGAGTAGCTAGCTCTCATACTTGACAGCTGTAACTGTTCTAACTGCATATTCTGAGGCACAAGTGGCTGTGAAGAGCAAGCTTGACTGTCTCCATTAGTGTTCAAATGTCTGTTTTGCTGTTTTTGCCAAATCAGTTGTTGACTGGTACATGGTTGCCTAGTAATTATAATCATAGATTGAAGAGTCAATCTATGTTATAATAATTATAACCCACCTCAGCCTCGGGCTCCGCCCTCGGCATTGGTTGGTTATAAGCTAGTCAACCAGTCAATAACTATAACAAATTGCAGCGAAGGAGGCTAGGACGCCTAGGATCAGAGTCAGTCACTCAGAGAGCTAAGTATATCACAGCTTGGATCAAGATCATAGATGGCTTCCACCATATCCACTCTTATAAAAAACGGGACAGTGTATGATCCCATGACAAGCATTTTCAACATGCAAAAGGATGTTTTCTTACACCAAGGGAAAATAGCCTTGCTGGGAGACAAACTTGATCAGGATCAACTACTCCACCTCACTTCGACATGGTCCGAGTTTGATGCAAATGGGTGTTTAGTATGCCCTGGGCTGATTGATCTGCATGTGCATTGTTTTCCCACAAGGACCAGCCTTGGAGTAGATCCTGATGTTCACTGTCTACCCAGGGGTGTTACAACTGTGATTGACGCTGGTAGTGCAGGTACTATTAAACTATTTCCTTATCACATTAATTTTTAGTCTCATGACGCATTCAGTCTCATGAATCAGACTGTCCTTCCTTGAGGGGAGGTGGTCTGAGCACTCTTGTCTTGAGGTCAGTCATTTATGATTTATATCCAAAAGTGTTGAGCAATGTGCAGTTCTTTTACTAAAATATCATCAGACTAGAATAATCAATCTGATTGGAATTCCACATGTGAAACAACTGTATATATCAAGAGTGCTCAGATGGTCTAGGGCGGCTGATTCATGAGACTCAGTTCACATTGGCTGGGTAAACTGTTGGTCTATGCCCTAATTTACTAGAGGGTACGTGAATATTTATTGCTGATTGTACCTCGCATTGGTGCAGGATAAAAAAATGTCATACACAGAGACAAGAGTTCATTCCTCTTGTCAGGGAATAGTTTCAATAATCCACACAATATTTTGTTTTGAATATAGATAATTGTTGCCTTTTGACCTCTGAGATCAAAGGAATAGCAGTTCCAGTATACATTGTATGGCATTTGCACTAGGTAAAGGTGACCTTTCAGTGAAGTGCCCACCCCCACCCTAACTATAGTGCACACGTACTGCAGTTATGCATGGTTCCTGTGGGAAATTTACCAGACAGCATATGCATGGTTTCGATGCAGTTACTATTTCAAGTAATTCCAGCCACTAAAAACAGAACAAAAACAACAAAATTACCATTTTTTTCCCGTATCTACGCATTCTATGCAGGTTTCTATATGCAGAAAATAGTTTTCATACATGGCAATTCGTGCCACAAGCAGTTTATTGGCCCTTGTAGTAGATAATGATCTCGGGCCTTTACATAGCCATGTAATAACTATTACTTAAAATATCGTGTGTATTTCTATACTACTAGGTTTTGCAATTTTATTGTTGCGAATTGATCAACCCTCGCAAAGTTCGCATAATAATTATTATTAATTTTTTGATGCAAAACATTCTAGTACGGTACGTATTTAAGACTAGAGCTTCATGTTTGGTGCCTCCACTGAGGTATCAGCACTTGCGGTGATTTCATTATAATTTGAGAACCGACAGGGATGTATCCCTGTTCTATCAGTAAATTAAAGGTGTATATGTCACTGGGCCTGTAATTATGCCTCGAGGCGTAGCCGCACGAGGGATACGGTAAAGCTGACTGTGTGTGTGTCTGTCTGTCTGTGTGTGTGTGTGTGTATTCCAGCTATAACTGCTCAACGGTTACAATGCGACGAAAACTATCAGCTTCTATAGGCTTCTAGCCACGTTCTCTTGGATTTTGATTCGTGGATTAGCAAACTAAAGCTTCTTTCTCGAGTTATGGCTAGTTTGACTCACATTGAAGGCTGTTGCAGTCTCTTCAGAATCTTTCATAGCATCATCTGTCCGCACAAACTTTCTATTCAACAAATGAGTTAGCCTTGCACTAAAGCGCTAGCTTTTTGTTAGCTACAATACTCAGAAAATATCTGTTAAAACAGCTAGCTAGCAGTATAGCCATTTGTGAAATTGATCTCTTTGGACACACCCTTTAATTATTCCTATGGATGTAATGCGCATGCGCGCTCATTCCCCATGTGTGAGAAAATAATATCCAAGATCCAGATCCAGATCCTCCTGGCAGAATCATTTTTTTGTCTTGAGGGCCTGGTAAACCACAAAACACTACCATATAACAATATAGATAACAATATGCATGTACACAGGTCTTTTCTTCTTAGATATTATATACACTGAACTACAGATCCTGGAAGAATCAATTTTCTTCTTTCTTGAGGTCCTGGTAAGCTACATAATACAATAAATAACAACAATAGATGCATGTAAATAAGTCATTTCTTCTCAGTGACTTTATATAGATAAGCTAACTTTAATATAAAATTCATTATAGAAACTAATAACACTCTAATACTTTAGAGCGAAAGCAAAAACATGGCGAGAGGCATTAGCACAGCGCCAGCTTGAACACTAGTTTTACAGGTATCAACGACTTCAAAGAATTTAAGAGTTACACTGCCACTAAGAAGACACGTATTCTGGCTCTACTTCACGTATCCAGACCTGGTTTAACAAGAGCCGGATGTGCTACTGATGGTAAGACAGTAAGACAGTGCATGGAGCTGCCATGCATGGAGCTAGTATACTATACTAGCAGTTGTACTTCTATACTTATTCACTGATTGTAGACTTAAGTGTTGGAGAACTCGAGTGTATCGATGATGTTGACATTGACGGGTGTGTGGAGTGTGTGGCAGCCAATCCTACACTGATTGTTGGTACGAAGCTGAGGCTTTCAGCACAAATTGCTAAAGCTGGAGAGAATGAATTAGAAGCACTCAGGTGATGACTGATGAATAGACTGTTAAACATGTAGCAAGATATTCTCTATTATAGACGTGCTTTGAAAATCCGCCGGAGGGTAGGTCTCCCTTTGATGGTGCATCACAGCTTTTCTACCATCCCTCTAACACCAACAGGTAATGAATACAATTTCTAAATTAATTTTACCAAGAGTGCATAGGAAGAGAAGAGTGTCGAACTACCGACACCTCTACACAAACACTGTGCACAGATTGAGTCACGTGACATCCTGTCAATTGTACGTGAGCAACTCGCATACAATTGATGATGTTTGCGCATAATTACAAAACGCACAGAATTTGTTAATAATGAGTATTGAGTACAGGTAAAGAGGATCAACCCGACTATTGTCTCTATTTAATTGATTTTTGTGAAGAGATCGTCTCCTATCAGTGTGCAGTGAGTAGCTCCGTGAGCACTGAACGCAAACGACTAGCTAGAATCAAATGTCATTGTTCAATTACCACACCCCTAAAACGTCACGGTTAGTAGTAAGTACTTCATCACGTGCGAGTCATGTTACTTTGTGCACAATGTGTAGAAGTATGGTAGTTCGACACTCTTCTCTTCTTATGCACTCTTGGGGAGATGGCCATTGGGCGCTTATTCGAAACGGGCATTTATTGTTATGTCTACTCTAAACTCTCTTGCACAGCATGTGCTCTTTTTGGCTGCTGCCACAGCTCTCAGCTTAAATCTTAAGTCGTAGGAGTGGTGTGTTTCTCCCTCTCTGTGCCATCATAAATAGTATCTATTATTCTATGCTGCCATGCTTGCAACTGGTTCCACGTGCTAATTCAGCTCCACCCACAGTGCCAAGCCCCATACATGGGCGATTATTTAAGATGGGCGTTTATTTACAAAGACAGAGCTTCATGGGCGTTTAATCAAGTAAATACGGTACGCACATTTTAACTTGAAGTCACTACGAGTGGTACAAGGTTAAATTGAAAGCATGCATGGCTTGCGAGACTAACCAATAGCTAGCGTTTTAATGTAAAACTAACTACCAAGAGAATAGACTAGCAACACTCCATAACAAATGTTGCTATATAATTGTATCGCACTCTGCAATACAGGTAAGCAATCGAGCAAGAATGAAGCGTTATTTGCATATCCACACATTGAATCCAATAAAACATGACTACATGTAGGAGCCTATAGAAGTTCTTACTTGCACTAGCATTATTAATTTTTGCATTATTTTGTAAATCCACAGAGTTGGATAGCGCAGCTTGCAGCACTCGTTATAATAATTATATAGGCTTTCATCCAGATTTCGGATGATTGGGGTTCGAATAATCGAGGCTCATCTGCCTACGCGACTGTTAATAGTGGCACATAATTATAGATTATTATAATTATGCTAAATCCTGTCTTATATGTTTGATTGCGGACAAAAGTTCAACATCATCTACTTTAGTAGCCTTGATCCCAGGCCGCACAAGAAAACAGCAATACATCAGTTCCACACCTAGCAACACTTTGACATGCAGTGGAGATCGACATAGCAATAGACTATACACTCTTACTTGCTAAGGTGAAGTAGAAAGTGTGATGTCACATAACGTCACATGCTCCTTTGCTCGAGAAATAAGTTCTGCCCTATTATCTCGAGCAAAGGAGCAACATGACATCACACTTTCTACTTCACCTTAAGTTACAAATCACTCATAACCACATTATCGTTTCGTACGGCCAGTGGAGGATCTAGGATTCTTGAAAAGGGGTTCCAGGGCTCTGAGCGGGTCAAGGACTGCCTAAAAAAAAGGTCGTCACTTCTTCGAAGCAGTGAGCATGCGCATTAACACACCGAATTTTGTTCTAAAAAAAGGTCATCACTTTTCATAAGCAATTTGCATGCACTACGCTGGAGAGTTTTTTAGCCTTCATAGTCACTGAAACTGCACAGACAAAGCTTCGCAGGGACTAAAGGTAAGTGAGAAGTGCATGTGAAAGCTAGTAAGAAAGGAACAACTTACTAATTAGTTGCTTGAGCCTCCCACTCATTTATTTCTCAAAAAGGGGTTCAATTGAACCCAAAGAACCCCTTCTGGATCCGCCACTGGTACCTATGTACACCGTCATACTGCTAACACCGAGCAGAGCAGAACTTCACACTGCAAACTTAAAAGAAAAAATAGTGACAGAGGTAGCCAGTTAATCCTTAGTGACTTCAAACGGTTGTCTGGCCACTGGCGACTGTACAGGGACAAGAAAGTAGAGTAGTAGAGTGCGATTGTTGGATGTCTTGATGCTCTCCCACGTACTTGTAAAACAGTTTTCTTAAACATCCAACAATATTAAAGAAAGATCGATCTTCAACTTCATTCAAACAAATATGGCTGTAACTATGGCAAGTTCAAATCTCTCTTAAAAAAGTTAGCTAACTTTCAGCATCCATTTTTTTTACTTCAATGTTAGTCTATAGTCACGTGAGTTCCTTTCATTAGTATATTCGTGTTCGCGTGTACGTCGCGGAATTCGTGTGAACGTTTCATTAGTGCGTCCGAGTTCATGTGTACGTTAAGAGTTAAGAGGTACGTGTGCTGCTCGATAATTTTTTTACACTTGGCTTGCCATATACTGCCTGACATCACATAAAAAAAGTTGTTTCCAGCCAAAATAATTATTGGTGAGCTAGCTCATTGAAACAAATAATTATTGTTGTATTTATCCACATCACTTTTTTGTTTCTACAATTCACAACTGATTTCACTGGCTTATATAATTATATGTATGAATTTGTTTATTTCAGAGGAATCAGATTTAGGTGTGCCAGGGAGTCTGTTTAGTGGAGACATACGTACACACATGTACCATGGATTCAATACAAACATTGTGGACCCCACTACTGGATGTCTTGACCCAAGTATACTTGATGGAAAGCAAAGAGGAGTGCACTCAGACCTTGGTCATGGACAAGGTGGATTCAGTTGGACTGTTGCTGAAATATCAGCTAAAGAAAATGTTTGGCCAGATGCTATAAGCACTGACCTTCATACTGGTGCGTACAAATGCAATTAACAATTTGTATGACCATGCAGGATGTGCTCTGGTCATACCGGAGCACATCCTAGTAATCCTAGCCAAATTACACACATCAATAAATAAACATTTTTGGCTCATGCAAACTATACTTATGTATTATACTTTTGGCTGGTTTTTCAAAACAAAATCGGTGTCGCTAAAGGGACCAAGTTTGGCGTTATATTAAAATGAAAGTATAATTAATTTTACGCTGGCACTAGAGGTTTCGGTCAACAATTAATTTGCTCATTATAATTATAGTCAAGCTAGAAGTCAAGCTCAAATTAATGCAGTAGTCCCCTTTCACTGGATATACCGTATAAGCGAGTAATTTTCATTGGTGCATGCACATTTTCGTACCCATTTAAATATTTCAAATATTCGTACAGCTCAGGATGTGACGTTGAATCTATTGCGGTAGAATAATTTCTTTCGTATGATGCTCTTCAATACGAAAATTTCAATCATACGAAAATAACCCCCTATACGGTTGCTTAGGTACAGTCTACTGAGGCAGTAAAAGACATTCAGTTAAAAGGCGTGGATCATTTGAACCGTAGGCCATACAATTATGTATAGCCCACAATTGTGATCGGAGGATCGATATTATTTCCCCCGCGTACTAAGAGACTATAACAATGAAAGCACCGCAGGTGCTGATGCCTCAGTAGAGATGCCAAAGCTACATAACATGAAGCTACTAATAGCTTTTATACACATCAAACAATTTCCATGCAAAAACTCAGAGTGGGTAATGATCGATTATGATTGTTGTTAATTAAAAACGATCGATGCCAAAAGTTCAAGTCTAAAATTAATGGCTGCATTATAGCAGCCTTGCAGCTCTCTTTTCACTCTTGCAGCTAGCATTCTAGTGCAGAGCTAACTACTAAGTAGAGTAGCAACACTCGGTAAGCAAGTTTGGCTACGTGCTCTTCTGAAAAGGCTGCAATGGCATTCCAAGTAAGCAAAACTAGGCATAACTCGAGACGAAGCATTATTTTGCAATTAAAATCCAAGTAAACAGAAGCCTATAAAAATTCTTACTTGCACTTGATTCATCCTTGAGCAGCTGTAGCAGTCTACACAGACACACAAACACATGCACTACTGTATCAGAGGAGGTACGACATCTGCGTGTACGTGTCTTTGACACACACATTCCGAACTTTGACCTAAGGAATGTGTGTCTAAAACGTTTCCTTTGACACGCGGATGTCGTACCTCCTCTGCTATCGTATACCTCGCTTGCGCATGTGCACCGAGGCATACTTACACATATATATATATACGCATATATACACTTGTCATGACTTGTACTAGCATATATACTAGACCAGTGAATGTCAGATAGTGGCTCTTGATCCCCTATCAATTTTTACTTGCAACTGTTTTATGTACATTGCTCGAGACCTTAGCTAACTATTAATTGTCTTTCCGTATAGGAAATGTGAATGGGCCTGCGTATGATTTACCTACTGTAATGACGAAGTTACTTCACGTTGGTATGCCGCTATCTGCTGTCATTGAGGCTGTTACTAGCAAACCTGCTACCATCATTGGCTGTGGAAACAAAATAGGCTCTCTGGCTCCTGGTGTATGTGCTGATGTGACAGTGTTGAGACTGGAAGACTGGGACGAGCTTCTGGAAGACACTCAAGGTCAGATGAGAAAGGTAAAACAGCGATTTGCTCCAGTAGCTGTCTGGAAGAGTGGGGAGCGAGTGGAAATCAATGACAAAGTCTGTCCAAACAAGGATCCTCAATATATGCTTGATGTAACGAAAGAATGGAAGGACCTTGTTGTCCATGATATACATCAAGAATAGTCACAGTTTGATAATGACATTACTATGTACTTATGTCATTAGTATAGATACTCTCGATTATACAGATTATGTATAGTGCGAAATGTTCGAGGGGCTTATAATTTTCGATGTTTTCGTGGATTAGTAATTCTTTAATTATCTGCTACGGGAGATTAAAGGCGTGGCTTCCGGTAAGCAGTCAACCCACAAATATTATGCAACGAAATGCACCCTAAAATTTCGCTGTATACGGTAGTTGATTTCATAAAAAGCAAAGCAACGTGCAAATGATACTTATAAAAGAGAACATTAAATATTTTGCTCTTACAATCATATAGTGTGTCAAGTATAATCAACATACACAGGCCAAGGCCTTTCACTAAGATGGGTAGTGAGGTGATTGAGGTGTACTCTGATTGTCTGATACGTGTACAAATTTCTGGTGTCTGGGGTCATGCAGAGGTACAGGGAATGGTGTATGCTCCCCAGGCAGGTGACCCACCGACTGGCTCCCCTATAGCAAAGGAAATTGCACTCATCGTAACCCAGAGTTTATAGTGTATATCTTACAGCAGCATAGAATGGACGGCCTTTCATTGAGATCTCATGGGGTGCTGGCTGATTATATGGTGGAATTTCATGCTGGACAAATGATCCTCCTAGTGGAAACTGCATCTGTACATGTTGGCTATGAAAAAAATTAGTACAAGGTATTGTGTAGTTATGTTCTGGTTACCTTGGACCTGAGGGACTATGGATATTAGTCACTGAGTTGAATGGAGGATTAGACGTAAACTGAAAAGCACCAACACCCATGCCTGAAGGGCATGAACATGCATACATTAGTGCAATGCATACATTAGTGCAACAAAAGGCTTACCAACTACTTATAATAAAAATTATTATTTATGGCATTTAAACATGTGGTAGAATTGGCAGCAGCTCTAAAAATAGAAACCGTATACATGTACATGTATTTTGCTGAGTCTGAGAATAGGCTGACAGTTTCAGGCCATAACATCAGCTCCATATCCATTGAATATACCTTGAAACTGTGTTTGCATCTCAAGTGGGTTGGGGTGTACAAATACGCCTGCTTGTGTGCTGTGTACCAATAGTGGAGACTCCATTGCACTGGGGTGAGGACCTGCACATGTGTACGCAAATAACAATTAATACAGGTCATAATGACTATTGTAATACTTGACACTGCATGAGTATTACTGAACTAGAGCCCTAACTCTGCGTAGTTGTATAGCATAATTATGTCTAAATGTGATGTAGTACGGTATACAGTGCTACTATAGAACATTACTTAAACCACCACATACCCACCACCTTTGGTTTCCATGGAAACAATTTTGGGTATATTTTAGAGTATTCTTTTATCTACACAAGATATTCACATTTATGTACCAATACAGTAACAACAAATTTGTGTGTTTTTTTTACTCTGGGCAATCGCTTAGCTTTTTGGTGTTTTCCCCGGACAATCCTAGCAATTTTTCACATTACAAACGTAAAGATTTAGGTACAGTAGACTACAAGGTGCATGCTTAGTGAGTACTGCAGTCGACGACAAGGATTTGAGTTTCACAAATAAAATTCATCACAGTAGCTTAATGGCGCTTACTTGTACATGCATAATTTTATACTGTTTTAAAGCTCATTTTGATATGTAACACTATTATGTGTGTTCTTTGTTGTAGGACCACTAAAATAATCTTGAAGCGGTCACTGAATCCTCCGATACCGGTATAACAAATCTGCCCTGTTCATAATTATAATTATTACAACCTAGGAGGTGAGCAGACTTACATAGGAGACAAACAAACATACTGTAACCCGTGGCCGCCCACGCATCTCAGTAATTATACCTACCTTGCATGTGTACATCTGAAGGAACATTGTAAGGTGGCCCCACTCGTTGCTCTAAAAATGGAGGTCTATTGACTGAGAGGACAGAAGAACTTCTGGAAACGTACAGAGACTTGCCTCCTTGAGGGAACACTTCAGCATTACCGTGAAATGAACCACCGCTACCTGCAGGAGTTGATATAGTCGAGAAAGGAACACTTCAATAGCCACGTCACAACTTCATTACTTTGTCTCGAGAAGTGGGTAGGAGAGGAGCCTTCTGGTGTAGGAAGGAGTGGCCCTCTCTGCTGTCTCTTTAGAGGTGAAACTCCAGGGTAAGACATTGACAAAATGCTTGTATACGGTCGCTTCAAACCAACACCACCCTATGAGTGTGTTAACAGTTTCAGTGTCTGTGTGTCTGTGTAGACTGCTACAGCTGCTCAAGGATGTGTAGATCGAGGCACACAAGCAGGTGTGCCACATTAATTATTAGTGTAGTTTTACTTTAATTAGTATAGGTATAATTATTAGTAACTTAAATGTGTACTAGCTGATACCATTGTGTATAGGTGAATGAATATAAGCTCCAACGTTATCCAAAACTATTCCCTACTATTTTTTTATGGTGGGCAATCGGTTAGGTGAAAGTGGGGGTGATGTGGAAGCTCTGAGCGATCATCAAATTACTAGAATCAACACAAACTAGTAGTCATTTTAAACTTCCAAAAACACTTCTAGCTCTGTGTTCTTGCTCTTATATAATGCTTCTTACCATTCTGGAGGGCTGGTCAAAGTTGTTTTTTTTTCTTTCCAGGCCAAGAAACGCTCACAAAGTAATAATGCTGTGGACTAACTCTACTTAAAATGGCGGTCAGAGCCAAGGAAAACAGCCTCTTGTGAGCTTTCAGTAGCCTTTTTATTATCTCTTTGACACGCCCTGCATATAGTGAAGCTACAGTAGACTGTACCTATAAAGCTATCCAGTAAAATGTCTATTCGAGCCATGAAATGACTACAGCGTTTCAGCTGGACTTCCAGCTCATTCTAGCTGCTCACGATCACTAGATATAGCTCATGCATAATTAATGAGCAAACGGTTTACAGTAACCTTAAAAACAAAAAGTTAGAGACAATTATAATTATTACTTGTGTAATTTTTGGACGTTAAACCGTTAGATACTCAAATTTGAGTACTGCGGAGGATGTGTATATACGTACATTATGTATAAGCTACACGAACCTTTTATAAGATAGACAAACCATCTATAGATCCTGTGAGAAAGTCCCAGGCCTTAGACAACAACTGTTGGCTTTTTTCCTCCCTAACCGATTTCCCACCTAACAATTATTATGCCTCGGTGCGCATGCGCAAGCGAGGTATCGGTAGTGTGTTTGTGTGTCTGTGTGTGTGTGTGTGTGTGTGTAAACTATTTCAGCTGCTCAAGGATCAATGAAGTGCAAGTAAGAGTTTCTATAGGCTTCTAGTCATATTTTCTTGGCATGCTATTTGTGGATTTGCAAAATAAAGCTTCGTTCTCGAGTTATACCTAGTTTTGCTTACATGGAATACCATTGCAGCCTTTTCAGAAGAGTCCGCAGCAAAACTTGTTCACCGAGTGTTGCTACTCTACTTAGTAGTTAGCTCTGCACTAGAACGCTAGCTATTGGTAGCTGCAAGAGTGAGAAGAGAGCTGCAAGGCTCTGCTGACTTGCAGCCAGACTTGAATTTTGGCATCGATCGTTTTTAACAACAATCATGGTCGATTATTACCCACTATTTGAGTTTCCCTACGATTGCATGCAGCAAAATTATAATCAATGAATGTGTGTATAAAAGCTAGCTAGTAGTTTTATGTTATGTAGCTATGACACCTCCACCGAGACATCAGCACCTGCGGTGCTTTCATCTTTTCTGTTCTCTGATTGAAGAAATACTTAGTTTAGTTTTTGTTCGAGAGCTATTAATCACCACAAACTCACCACCATAATCATGTTTCCATGGAAGATATGTTGTAGCTTTATTCATTCACCTACACACTTCATTCATCTACACACTTACATGTAGACATGTTGCAATCTGAACATAATTATTTATAAGAACAACTACTCACAAAGTTGTGGTATTCTACTCTTTAGTCTTTAGACTAGAGGCACTGTGCGTTATACTATACTAGGTGTTTATTCACTCACTTGTTGTCTAGGATCATACATGTCTGCAGATGTTTTTTCAATCTCACTGTAAAAAACATAATTATTAACAACATAATTATACATGTACATGTAGTGTACGTGTACTGACTGATTCTTACAGTCGTTGTTCTTCTTGTTTTTTCTCATCTTCATCATATAGCACTACCTTAAGCTGCTGAAACAGACTGTGCTTTTCTTTCTTGAGAGATTCCAGACGATCTTGGAGAATTTTAATCTACAAATTACATGCAAGCAATTAGTTCCAACATCGATAATTAAATTTTGGGTAAACTGTCAAATTAAGCATTATTAATATAGGTGCAACACTCGTATAACCAATTAATGCTGCATCCACAACATACTGACACGACCACCTGCATGATTTCAGCGCTAGACAACTACAATTAAAATGTACACAGCAATACACATTATAATTATATACACGACTGACTCTCCACGTTTAGCACGCATTCATGCACTCCACTGCTTTAGTACACGGAAGTTTAGCGTCTCTGGTAGGCATCGTATGAATATTTCGTGGACCGCAATACAATCAACATATTTAGCACGCATTCATGCGCTCTGCTTCAGTACACGAAATGGTCGTGTGTAAGGCAGTGTTAATCTATATAGTGTTTCCAATCCCGGGGAGGATATGATTATCTATATGGACACATGTACTGCAACTCTCTGCATTCTAACAATATCGGTATAAAATTAATACAGCTCACCTGCTCAGCAATATCAACAGGCGATTCATTCTGAGACTCTTTCTGCTTTTGTGCTTTTTTCTTCAACTCCTGAGTTGACTCACAAAGTGATTTGACATTGTCCTCACAAACACATTCAGGATCTTTACTATAACGTTGTTTGCTTTCAGGACTAGATCTACTCTGTTCACCGAGGAGTTGCTCTGTGGATAAACATATAATATTATTATGGCCACGTACTTTAGATGTGGATATTCACTATGAGACTGATGCTGTACTGTGTATGTAGACTCTACAGCTATTTTGAACTGCCAAACTCGTATTGACAGAGGCTAAAATTTTACTTTCTACATGTGCTATGCTAGCTACAAGTAAATACGAGTGCTGCAAGCTGCGCTGTGCTAATGCCTCTCGCCATATTTTGTTTCGCTCAAAAATTTTATAGAAGAGGTATTTAGTTTGCTTTGTATAATATAATGTTACGTTATTATCAAGGGCGTATAAAAGAAGAGAGGGCCGGCATGCAACTCACTATCTAGTACACGTAGCTGCAGAATTCAAATGTGGGCGGATGAATAATTATGTTGAAGTACTAAAAATAGAAATTTATTATTATTTTTAGCACTTCGTGCACGTTCATCTGCCCACATTTGAATTCTGCTCTTTTGCTGTTGCATGCCCTCTCTTCGTTTATACGCCTTTGTTAAAGATTTATAGAAGTGTGTAGATCTACAATGTATTATAAATAAGTAAAGCATTTTGCATTTCTAATACAATGGAACCTCCATTAACAACCACCTCCGAAGAGCAACTACACGCTATATAATGGCCAAGAGCTCAGGTTCGGATTGAAACTACAATGACTTCAATGTAAAGCAACCTCTCAGGAGCGACGACCACCTCTCTACTCCGTATAACGAGCAGCTTTCTAGTCCCCAATCAGAGGAAAATAACCTCCCAGAACGGACAGCCACACCCAGAATTAACAAAAAAATTATTGTTGAGATAGCACAATCGTGAAAACCTAGCTGTAGCTTGTCTCTACAGCCGAGCTAAAGAAGCAGTTAGCAAAGCTCCAAGATTCATTTGCAGCAAGAAATTACTCATACAGCATACATAGCTGGCAATCGGAACCTCCCAAGGAAGATCACCTCTCTATAACGGCCAAAAGAACGGCCAAAAGGCTGTTCTCCAATGTGTCCGTTTTATAGAGGTTCCACTGTAATTGGGTGGATCGGCAATAAGGTCAAAGTTCACAAGGGCTGCTTCTGACTACCGTATAGCGGGTAATTTTCGGGGGACAAAATATTCGTGGTTCAGCAATATTGAGACATTTGTGGATGATATGTTCGTGCACTGCAGGTAAAGATAGGCAAGGTCGCTTCATTTGTGGGTAAAATATTCGTGGTTAGACCTTCAACCACGAAAACCACTTGCCCACACGAAAATTACTCGCTATACGGTACTTATTACTAGTACTACTAGCAGCTAGCCTCTACACAGGCTCTCGTTTTCTTTTCTGTTCTCAGTCTTTATCACACTCGTTCAACAAGATAAAATACTGTATTAATTGTTCAATGAGATAAAATACGGTATTAATTGGAGGAATAAAGAAAGAAATAGACATAAGAAGGAGAAGAGCCTGTATCGGGAAGTCGCGTGAGGGTAGAAGGGTGAAAATGAGCGTGGGCATGCAGTGCTAGAGATGTTGGACTGCCCACCTAGAGATCAATGACTAATAAAACTTTGCCTGCAGCAAGCTGGACATGGACTTGGAACTGAAAGTTTGCAAGCACTAGCTAAGCCATAGAGCTTAGCTAGATCTACTACGGTAGTCTAAATTGTGTGTTTAGATTCTATCAGACTATCACCACCTATCTTTCCTAAATGCTAGATCTAAACTAATAGTCATCATTATCATCTAGGCCCTAGCAGGTACATGTAGCTACTGCCACCAGAGCTGGCCATGCTGGTTCCCTGACTTGTCTCAGTGGTCTTATTCTGAATGCGTGGGAGAATACCTTACATCATAATTGTGGGCTACATATCGCCCACGTTCATAAAAATCCCTGTGGATCACGCGATTTCCCAAACTAGGCCTTAACTGTACGCCCATTTCTTTCTTTGCTGCCTTCACTTTGTCTACCTTAAGGTGAAATATTTTCACAGGTTGATTTGTTTGCGTTTTTACAGTTTTGTACATTTTGCTGGTATAATTTTTGCGAAATGTCGATCTGGACACATTTGACAAGAGGGCGGCCAATTATTTGCGAGTACTAATTTTTGCGATTTTACTCTCATTCGCAGAAATAGCAGAAATTAAATTAATACACGCAAAAATATATCACCTTAAGGTATTCTTTTTTTGTTACCTTCTATTTATGGATGAACAATGACAACAGCAAGAAAAAGTAAGGCCTAACTGGGAACGAGGCTAACTAGCAGCTAGCTAAGCAAACACATTAATTGACTCATTCACTTGCAAGTTGCAATGTATAACATTATGAATCTCATTAACATTACATAATCTACCTCAAATGTTGGCAATGAATAAAATTAATTTTCAATAGTGTAAAAGGGGGGTGTACAGTATCCTCAAAAGTGCAAATATTGATTTGAGCAATATTCCAGTGCAGTAGTTAAGTACCGTATATCTTCTAATTATCGGACACTTATAATTACCACGGACACTCTTTTGGGCAATTTTCGTTGTTCTAATACAACGGACACTCCAGTGCTTTAATATTACATTTGTTCTAAATATCCGGACAATACCATGAAAAGTTGAGTGTTACATTCATAGACGGCAAGTAAAACTTAGAAGATAGCTTTGAGTAGCTAGTTTTAGATACAGTGCCTTCAGCTTTGAGAGTAAATCTAACCACAGAGTGAGTAGTTGTAGATTGGAACATTTCTAAGAAATTGTCCATTGTGTAGGTGAATAAATAAGCTACAACCTTATTTCAAAATATTTCCCCAAAATTTGTTGTAGTGGGAAATCATTTTAGGTAAAAATGGGAGTGATCGTAAAATATATGTGTAACATGAAATATCTTCGAAACTAAAGTATTTCTGGACAACTTTTTTGTATCAAAAGATAGAAAATTATTAATGTGCAAAAACAATTAGACCTTAGCCGACAAATTTGCTTGAGTTCCATCGCTAAGCAAAAAGGCACCTAAAATATCCCATAATTGAGTATTAATCAGTACGTGTACTTATGTAAACTATACGTAACCATGCATATGTTAGCTAAACTATTCAGGAATGTTGTGCCAAAGTTCCATACCTTAGCCGAAAACAATTGGTCTTTTCCATCGCTAAGCGATTGTCCACTATAGAAAAATGTTGGTGTTTTATAAACCACCACATACCCACCACCTTTGGTTGCCATGGAAATATTTTTGGATATGTTTTAGATAATTTGTTCACCAACACAATAGTAGATCTATCATCATATTTTCTTAGACAATCTCAAAATATTTACATTTATGTACTAACACGTACCAAATTGCGTTTATTTACTCTATAGACTAATTATTAAAGGCACTGTAGCTATTATAGTGCAACTATTTAGTCCAAAAATGTTAATAAAACTGCGGAGAACTTCATCATACACGATTTACCGAGCCGTCACTGTTGCACAGCGAACAGTAGACTGGTCAGTAGAGACTCGTGTTGCACAGTCGGCATATCAGCAAGTGGCTGTGGTTTTCATAACGTCAGTCTACTGCACGTGATACCGTAGTTGATATAATTACAGCGCCAGTAAAAAATAATTATTTTTGCGAGACTATGTACATAAAACAAATGAATTTATATGGTGGTATAATTATGGCCAACAATTTCGAATTTCGTTTAATTAGACTGGCGCTGTAATTACATCAACTACGGTACTTAGAGTTTTCTAGTGCTATTCAGCATCAATGATCTTGTGGTAACCGCATGCGATCTAGCCACTTGAGTTGCCACAAACATCGTGACAATCGTTGCACGAGTCCCTACACGGAGTTTTACCAGTCTACTGTTCGCCGTGCAACAGTGGCGGTTTGCGAGTCGATCTATCCTCGGCCTCAGCTAGCCTGGAACCAGGAAATACCTGATTTCCTTTTCCGAAGAATGTAAGGACGTAGGAACGTCAGCTGATAGTCACTGAGCGGCGGTTTCTTTCTCAGTTCAGTCATCACTGGCACCATGATCGATCTCTAGCTCTAGCTCTGTCGGATGATTACTAAAAAAATAATGATGAACTTAGTGTGCTCTAATTTAAATAAAGTGAGCGCTTTTAAGAAAATAATGTATCATCGATCGAGTTTTTAGCCTTCACCTGGTACCTGCTTGGTTTTCACTGCTCCTGACTGCTGAAATGCACTATCTTGAAGATTACTTAGAGAGTGAGTATCTTTCTATTTATTTTGTGTGGGTTATCGTCAGTACAGTAGGGGGGCCGGGTGTACAGTAAGTCTACATGACTGTACGTACTACGCACATTAAATTTTGTTTTGCACTGTGTAATTCATGATTCATAATTAGGCCAAGTACATACTTCACGGATGCAAGCGGTATATTAAGTCTCACACCAGCCCCGATTATAAATTGAGTCTGGAGAACAATATAAACTTGACTTGGACTTTTGGCATCAATCGTTTTTAATTAACAATCATGGTCAATCATTACCCACTCTTTGAGTTTCTCTGTGATTGGATTACCTGCATGCAACAAAATTAATATTAGTGTGTGTACGTGTATAAAAGCTTACTACTTGCATGGTCCACAGTGGCGCTAAAATGCGGTAATTAATTTTTAATGATGCCTTAAATAAAGTGAATACTGGCCACATACCGTATGGTGAGTTTATTATGGTGACGAATTAATCGTCGATTTGGCAAATTAAGGTAAGGTCGCTAAAATTGTCGCTAAAATTAAAAGTGTCGTACCATCCCTTAATGAGATCAATAATGCCAAGTGATTGTCAGATCGCCAATAACAGTTCAATTGCCTCATTCGCCAAAAATACCCAGAAATGTCTCCCGTATATTATTTGTGATGATATATGCCCCCCGTTTTGCAACTCTTGCTTCAAAATCATGGGGGGGCTTGAATTATCCCTTTAACTGTTCACGCACAACATGCGTGATACATGTACATACATGTATTATTATATTACAGTTACGAAAAATTCTCAGCAAGCACATATTCAGTGAGGATAAACTCAACTTGTCTCAATAGTAATTAAAACGCTAGTAAAAACATCTTCAAAGGGAAGACAAAACATTAGTTTCGAGAAGCTGCATGCATGATCAGTATTTTCTGCAAACTAACGAGCTGTGCTATGTATAGCTGTACGTAGCAAATGTTTGTTTATTTGATGCAGTCTCTTTCGTAATGTTTATAGAACTGGATCACTAACTGTACCATAGATATCTAGCTAGCTTGTAGCTAATCTTAAGCTTAGATATGCTCGAGCTATTGGACCTGCCATACATATGGGCAGGAGTGCATGCACTCCTGATATGGGGTATGGACCGGCAATACATTCCTGCTCTTACAACGGGCTGTATTTTCGGGTGAGTAAAGTTAATAATTATTATTATTATCAATTGACATATTATAGGAGAACCTCGTTAATCCGAATAGAGCCAGACCAGACCCCATCCGAACACATGAAGTTTCCAGATTAACGGATGTTATTAATTGATTATGAATATCATTAAAGAAGACACTTGTGTACATGTATTACCGTATAGCGCGAAATTTTCGAGGCACTTATATTTCGCGGAATGGCCTCTAAAAGCATTTCGTTGCACAATGTTCGTGGAATGACTGCTTACCAGAAGCCACGCCTTTAATCTTTTGCACATTATAACAGATAATTCTAATTAAAGAACAATTTTCGTGGACTTAATTTTCGTGTAGGATTGCTAACCCACGAAATCAGCGAAAATTAAGCCCCTCGAAAATTTTGCGCTATATTTCTGTGGCAGAAGGGAAGCTGCTAGCTAGAATAGTCTTTTTATTTCAACTTTCTCTCCAATAGTGAGTCTTGTGAGCGTTTTCTTTGCAGTGGCCATTGTATTGAACGAGGTATTGAGCAGTTTATTAATAAAATTATTGCTGACTCAGTAAAGCAAGTTAGAGTGCGCATGCGCAGTAGTCTATTCTACTGATAGCCCCTCCTCTTTTTCAGTTTGCCATTTTGTCCGGATTTGCGAGGTTTCTGACTGAAGGTGTCCGGATTTGTGAGGTTCCACTGTAATTGCAGTATACAAAACTTAAACTAACGGCTTTTAGCCACATTCTCTTGGATTTAGATTTGTGGATTTGCAAGCGCTTCTTTAGTTCGTTTTTTGTATTATATACAGTAGCACCTCGATTAACCGGAACCATTATCCGGCTTGGTTGAAAATGGGTGTATCCCTTAATGAGCATGCACACTTAACAGCTGTTACCATGGACACTGGGGCATGTTTATCGTCTGCGCATGTGCAGACACCTACGTGCACTAAATATGCACCAGGGTGTCTGGTAATCAAAGTTCTACTGTACATGTTATTGTACATGTACTTTTTATGGCACTGTTACAGTAATAAAGAGAAGAGGGCATGCAACTCGCAATGTATACTGTGTATGCATCATAATTATTACTGATGAGTCAGCAGGATATGTTATATTTAGCCAACCGCCCACTAAGGAATCGAAAGAAACAGAGTGCACGTGCAATAAATTCCCGTATTTGTAGTACGATAGATTGTAGTTGCATGCCCTCTTCTCTTTATACGCTCTTGCTTTTACATTATGCATGTGCATTACATGTGTACTAATGTCATAGTTATCGAGTTTCTCCCTGCTGAACTAAAGTCACGGCTTATGCAAATTAAGGATCTGGACGAGTGTGTTCAAGGTACAGTATTAGTGCCTGTGTGTTCAATAGTCAATTCATCGAAATACAGGTCAGTTGGAGAATCTTAGGGACAAAAATAAAACGTTTTTTTCCCTCTGCCGAAAGAGCAATAAACCTGATTTGCGTGACCAGCAGTATAACAATATCTGTCAGGTTTGTGGATAAAAACAAGTTTTTACCATGCAGGCCCGTATACATAGATAATTCCTAACCGTATATCATGTTAGGTTTTTTCGATCGCAAATTGTGAGTTCACCTAGATGATACAATAATGCATCATTGTCTTAATAGCGACATTTATTTAGGGTGGTGCATGCATGATTGAGGTGACACATACTCTAGGGAATATATTGGTTTGGTTTTATTATACATAACATAAAAAAAAAAGTATACTCCTACGTAATTATTAAGTTGATTATAGATAACATATAATTATAATGACTTGTTGTCCACTACATCAGAATTTATGGCAGTAAACCTCCGAAGACGAGGGCAAAGTCCCAAGGCCAAGGATGGTTACGTCGCCATTAATTCAAATGTAGTACGTACGTGGACAATAAGTGTTATGCACTGTATACCCACTGGAATGAAAAATGCTTGTCAAGCTAACAGTCTCAACAACCATTGATCAGAAAAAGAAAACGGACAAAAAGCTGTCCGTATATAGCTTGTAGCCAGTGCTAAGCTTCTAGCTCCACGCACTAACTTGTCCATGTCCAAGCAGTGAGCCCCCCCCCCCCCCCCCCCTTCTCCAGCCTTCCTGGTGTTCAGTGAGCCCCACCCATCTGTCCTGCCCTTACCAACAATTGCCTATATAGCTTCTGTGTAGATCTAGTATAAAATCAGTCCTCCCTCAAGGCAAGGGAGTTTATGAGAAATGTGCACATACATGTAGCTTGTAGCCAGTGCTAAGCTTCTAGCTCCACGCACTAACTTGTCCATGTCCAAGCAGTGAGCCCCACCCTTTCTCCAGCCTTCCTGGTGTTTAGTGAGCCCCACCCACCTGTCTTGCCAACAGGTGTCTAAATAGCTTCTTTTCCCGTGTCGATCTAGTATGTAATCAGTGCGCCCTCAAGGCAAGGGAGTTTATGCCCCAGCCAGTTGCTACGATACAGAGCCCAAGTGGGGTATATAACTAATTTTAAAAGATCAAAATTGTCTCACCACTATTTTTGTTTCGGGGTAATGGAGCAATATTTGGAGAGAATGCTCATTTGGTATTTACGGATTTAGAAGCCCTCAGGCACATGTACATGTATAATACACTTGCTACGCTCGAGGTACTAAAGCAGTGCCTTTGAGCTTCAAAATCCCACCAAAAGAGTGTCTGACTAGTATGTCTATACTACTGTACTGTGTTATGTGGATCTTTAGGAGTATGAGAAGAGTTTGGAAGACTCGGCAGAGAAGGTTAAGATAGCCAACCAGCTCTATGATATGGTAAGAAGGAAATCAATGTATTGTTTGAAATGGTACATACGCATTGTTAAAAATGGCAACACCATGTATACAATCAGTGTATGCATGTATCAGGAGCACATAAATGTCTCTCCTGATACAATCAATGTACATAATTGCATGGTACGTATTACTTCCTGAGTATAACGTAAGTATAATTATCCATACGCGCATCATCAGATTGACCGGCACATGAAGAGGTTGGATCAAGATCTGAGCAGATTTACAATAGAGCTTGAGGCTGACACAGGCGGTATCACTGAGATTCTTGAACAGAGTGTGTTGATGAAGACCTACGTTAACCATCACGCATTAGTTTGCGCCGTGTACTATGTTTACAGGGTTTCATACAGGATTTTTAGCTAGGAGGGGGAAACGTTTAATTGAGGGGGGTCTGGGATTTGGGTTTTTTGCGTGCTTCAAACCATACATTTTACTAGTCTATAGTTTTATTGATGAGATTGTAGACATTTTTAAGGAGAAAAGTCATACATTTTTATTATGATTAATTTCAGATTTCTAGGGGGGGGGGAATTTTGGCTGGGGGTGGGAAATCCCAGGGCGCCCCCCCTCTGTATCTAGCATGTTTGTACCATTTACTATTATTAAACTCGTTATATAAATGTCTTTGCAGAGTCGTATCTTTTGGACAGACCTCCCACCCCTGAGAAGCCGTCTAGTGGCCAAAGTACGTACATTTATGTTGAGTATAATTATTATGATAGTGTACGTATAATACGTACATAATACGTACATAATTGTAATTATGTACAATTTTTTATATGTTTGATTGTACTGTTTCAAAAATTCCAAAAGTGGCTGATGGCATAATTACATGTATTGTACTGTCGTCTGGGTGTGATGTACACATGGTCCCATTCTGCAAGTGTGATTTTGCGTGTTAATAATTAACTGTTAGTGAGCTGCATGCCATAATTATTGTGTGTGTAAGTGTGCATGCATAAAGAAAAACTGTTCTGTGTAGTTATACTAACCAACGTACCTTTCTGTTTGACGTGTTTTTGTGGGTATACAGCAAGTATAGTGCCAGGTTGCATATTTTTTTTGCTGATTGACCTGAAACCTCGAAAATTATGGTCGCAAATTAAATTTTTGCTCACTCCACTATATAGTGTAAAGGGCTATCCTCAAACATAATAATAATTCGCAACATTCACAACATTTTTATTCTATAAGCAATCTGCGAAATCAAAGTATTTTATGGTTCGAACATTTGGGGCTATACATTCGGTATATAAATTTCCTGCAGCATTTACTGTGCATGCAAATTATTCCTAGTACCCAGTACATGTACATATATTCGCATCATATACTATTATTTTAACGATTAAGGTACGCGTGGAAACATGAAGTAATCAATTGCCTAAAACAGTTCATGCAGGTATAATTATAGTTTTATCGTTAGTATAATTATCTCTCCTTGACAGAGCGCTCCCGAAACATAGCCCACCTTGATGACCACCTTTCTAACGGAGAGTTTGATGACTTCACATTAACATCGTCGATTCGAGCTTCTCCTGCACCTGTTGGGAGGACTAAGTATCCAAGGTGAGAATAATACCTGGTGTTCACGCTCAATGTACCTTACTTTTAATCAACATTTATTAGAACCTTATTAACACCTTACGTTATGTAATATTTACTACTACCTTAACCATGATTTGATGTTGATGTTGATATCATACTCTTCTCTAACAATTCTCATTGTTAGTGCTCCACTTCCTCCCTTTGTTGTTGTGCGAGCCTCTGGGGCCCTGCTCCACGTATTTAAGCCTTTTTTGCCTCACTTCACTTTAACTTCGTTTTACTCTCGTTTTACCCTGTATTGTCAGTTGATGTTTTGCTTCTCGATCTAAGAATTTGGTTAAGCTACACTGTGAAGTCAATTTGTCTATAACTAGTTGTTGTTGCCTATAGCTAGGAGCCTGTCTCTAGCTAATTTGTCTAGCCTGTCTAGAATCCCTCTACACCAAGATAAGAGCTCAACACCTGGAGCTGCATATGTACTACACGTAAGTATACGTGTATGAAGTAAAATGGTCAATATATAAAACTCATGTATAATTTATGGTATATCGTTTAGATTGTGATATAAAACATCAAGAAAGAGATAATAGAGAATAATCATACAGTTCTCATACGCTCTTGTCACATCTTAGCCAATAGATGTAAGTTGTGATCTCTCAGGGGACAGTAGGATAGGTGTCTCGTATTCGTGTGCTGATGATCTTGGAATCTGCTCGTGTATTAGGTTACTCCATAGTGGTACAGTAACTGCTATGATCATCATGTCCGTGTGCTTCCGAAACGGGGGTGGGGGGATTATCACAGCTGTAAATATATCAATGATACTTTAAATGAGGGGGGGGGGGCATACATGCACTTGGTGTTTGAGTCGATAATAGCAGATTGATCTTTGGTACAATATAGATGTTGGCACTTGTCATAATAATTAGTATTGTTGCATTGTCATACTTTTTGGCCTAGTGCTAGGTGTAATGCATAATTATATGTACGTGTATCATACATGTATAATTATACATACCTCGTCTGCATTCATAATCCTCCTCAATGTAAGCGTCTGTGCTTTCTTTTCTATTGTTCTCAGTAGCCATGCATGCTCTGAACAGTACGGCTGTTGTCAGTAATAGGCATGTCACTCCCAGTACTGCAGCTAACACTGAGGAAATGATGACAAATAGGTCGTTGTTTTCATCTTCTGTTGTGGGGTTTGAATAGTCTGTAGTTGTGTGATAACCAGTTGGTTTGTCTGTGTCTTTCGTTATTGATGTATTATCACTGTCTGATGTTGCTGTTTTTGTTGTTGGTGGATTTATTGTGGAATCAGACGCTTCTGTTGGAGGAATGAATAGTAGTTATACATAAACCGTGTATAACGTGTGCTATATAAACTGCAATATAGATGGTATAATTATACTGATATAATATGTCACTATTATTTGAGTGGGTGCAATGAAAGTTGGTACATGTAGTTCTGGGAAAACATGTTGCGGATAATTGTTGCACTAGACGTTATGTCTAGAGAGTATTATTTTTGCTTACTTATTTCACCATGTATGATGGGTGCTGCATTGAGCAACTCTACGGGTAGTGTACTGTGGTCAATTGATTTAATAGGAGCTGAAAGCTGTCGATAGATCACACCTATTCCTGGAGTATTGGCCTGGTACTGAATGGAGAAGTCATCACCAATGCTCGCATTGTTTTCCAAATAGAACCCTAGTATATCTCCTTCTTGCACTCCTATCAGGTCCTTTTTACTTGGAATCAAAGAGAACAAGTTGTGAGTACCCTGTGGTTTTATGTTAAAGGAATTTTCCCCAACAATACGGTATGAGCCTGCTTCTTGCACTGGTCTCCACACCTGTAAGTGTACACTGTGTTGTCCTCCACGCACAGTTGCCACTCTCCACTGGACCAGGGTGCCGTTGCAGGTAATCTGGTAGGCTGGGACTAATGCCTGAATTCCTATCAGTAGCATAGGGCTGTTTAATCCTTGATCTTTGAAACCAGGCAACTGAGATATGCAGTGGATGTCTTGTGTTCCTGAATTAACATGTAAAGCGCAGCAATCAAATAATTATTGATACTTACTATGTGACTCACATTGTGAGTATGCGACCAATGATAGTAATACTGCAATGAAGTGGTGCGCCATCTTAGTTTTTGTCTTGGGCTTTAGTTTTAGATAGCTGTTGTCTGCCAGTATTGTCAAAGCTAGTGTATGTGTTGGGTGTGTCTTGGCATGAAAGGATTATAATACATGTTCAGTGTCTTGTATCTGCTATATATCCATTTTAAGTTTGCCTAGGTAACACATATTTTAAATATTTGTGGCAACTGTTTTTGGCTTTTGGCTGCGTCTATATCAGAGGAGGTAAGCCATGGTCAATAGGGTCACTTTTAATGAACATTATTGTCCTGGGTTCTTGACCTTTGCTTGGATATAGCAGCTATACCGCTTCTGTTGTTCTTGATCGTTTATTTGCCTGCTTGGAAAGCTTTCTATACTTACATACTGGTGCAGCAAACCAGTACATCAAAATGTATATACCCTCTAGCTACAGAAGGCTAATTATCTATAATTATCTTGTGGTTTCGAAGAATGCAATGAAAGGTCAAAAATTGCAATTAAATCTGGAATTTTTTCTCTCAAGCTGGTTCGTCTGGGGCGCGATAGCTCTGTTGTGATTATAACTAGTGGTGTGTATATACCCGGGGGCACGTTTTACATGATAAGAAGCCCACGTAGTGTTTTAATTTGATATTGGCGTATTTGCTTTTGCCGTATGTATGCTGTGTCCCCTTGAATAGCATCAACATTACGTATTTACACCTTTTTAGCTTAATTTGTGATGTAGTAAAACCATGATGCAGACGACACCCGTTTAGTCCCTCTAGTACCATATAGCGCCAAATTTTTGAGGCACGTATATTTCGTGGAATGGCCTCTAAAAGCATTTCGTTGCACTATAGTCGTGGAATGACTGCATGCTTACCGGAAGCCACGCCTTTAATCTTTGCACGTTATAGCAGATAATTCTAATTAAAGAACAATTTTTGTGGACTTAATCTTCGTGTAGGATTGCTAACCCACGAAATCAGTGAAAATTAAGCCCCTCGAAAAGTTCGCTCTATATGTACGGTATGTGTTTATGTTCATCGTACATGTACATGTAGGGCTGTTACTAGAAGAATTTCACTCTAATTGCCAATTTGGGCATACTTTTGCAGACGAGAGCATCGTACATCAGCTTCGTTCTCACTTCACACCGACTTGGACTCAGACATCCTTGACCTTGATGACCAGCTGTCACCACCGTCCAGCTTCTACGCAGGTACAGGAGGGAAGCCCCCTCTCTCCTTCAGCCTCTCTGATCCTAAACCACCAAAGAGGTAAGTTCTGCCACTATTTTTTGTAGCTACAAATCAGCCTCTGTATCTTATTTGCGGATTGTAACGTACTGACTGCTTCGTGGATGGATGGATGTACATGTAGGCAGAGTCTTTTCAACTTTACCGCTGCTAATTGTTTACACAATTTTAAACCTTTTTTTAACATTAATTCATATACTTGTACACCTATACTATTTCAGGGGATCCTTTTCGCAGACAACGTCAATTTTTTCAGATGTTGACGGTGAGCCTGGAGGTGACTGGATTGGATTTGTGGACCCAAATGAGCCAAGATATTGTCTCTGTAACCAGGTAACCCCAACATAAATTTTGCTTTGTGTCAATGCTTTAAGCTTTATAGCATTGTTTCTCTGTCATAGAAACGAGATAATTTTACCACTCGACCATGGCAATTATTTAACCCCACTTTCTGTGCATACAGACTAAATCACTAGTCTTGTTTCTCATGCCTTTTTTCTTGTGGATATGCTTACTTTTACAGCATACATAAAAAAGTCAAAGCTCAAAAATGTGCATCATCGTGCATAAAAAAAATGGCAGGAAAGGTTGGTCAGTTGTTCAAAGCCCATCGTAATAAAAAGGGGAGTGAGCGCATCGTAATAAAAAAAGAGAGTAAGTGGGGGACAAAAACTAAGCGGATGGACTCTGAGAAACAAATGACACAATTCTATTCTATTGCCATTCTACTGCTATTCTACGATTTAGTTTGTGTGGCCAAATGTAGTGTTTCAATAGCCTCGTCCCCTGGCTTTACTTTTTCTTGTTCTTGTCTGTTCTCTCAATATAAATGAGCTAAAGATGATGGGAGGCACTAAAGAAGGACATGATGGACGTGAAAGAAAAAGTAAAGCCTGGTATGCGAAGTCGCGTGATCCACATACATTTTTATGAAACGTGGGCGATATATAGCCCACAATCGTGACATAGAGTATTCGCCCACGCATTAATTAAAACACTAAGAAAATCTGTGCCAAGGCCAGGATCTAGGAGCAGACTGAGAGACCTAGCTCAGTGCAGAACCAGCATGCCCAGCTCTGATAGCAAGTAGCTTAGTATAATTATAGCTACCAAGATGAATTGATAATGATGACTAAGCTATTAGTCTAGCAGATCTAGCTCAGCATGGCACAACAAAACTGAATCTGAATAGTAGAATCTAGCTAGATCTAGACAATCTAGTAGGTATAGCTAGCAAGCTTGTATAACACATTAAACTGCTCCAATTCCAAATCTATGGTCATGCATGTCCACCAGTCCTGCACAAGTTTATTAGTCATAGAGATCGAGGTGTGGGGGCAGTCCAATATCTCAACGTCTACCTGCCCACGCTCAATTTCACCCTTCTACCACCCTTCTACCGTCACGCGACTTTGCATACCAGGCTCTCCTTTTTATTCTTTATTCCTCCAATTAATACCGTATATTTTAACGATTGTGACAAAGAACAGAAAAAAGGAGAGCCTGGGAATGAGGCTAGTGTTTCAATGAGAATAGTACGTGTTTCAATAAGAATACCGTATATACTCGATTAGGGGCCGCTCTTGTATAAAGGCAAATAATAGCCTCCCTTGCTAGCAAAATGAAACGTTTAGTAGCCGCGATCAAATAGTAGCCTCAGTGAACTTTGACTCTAGCATTTCTGCACGTGGCAGCCAAAACATAATACTAGCAGCTAGCTATATGTACGTAGCTACTAGGTACAGGTAACAGCTTGTTAGTGCTTCACAAAGACTTTCTCATGGCAGAGTTCAAGTTTATGCAGGTGAAAATGATAAATTAAAGGTTGTTGATCTTGAACAGTGGCCTCTCTCAAATTGTAGCCTCCTCTTCCAGTAAAATAAAACGTAGCCGTGGCTCCTGATCAAGCATATACGGTACATTGATCATCACCAACAATTTATGCATACAACATTGTACATGTATATACCATTCTCCTACTTTCATTCCCATGTATACGTAGGTGTCATATGGTGAAATGGTTGGATGTGACAACCCGGAGGTAAATTATTATACTATACATGATGGTATGTTTATTTATTCATTTTACTGATTACAGTGCTCTATAGAATGGTTCCATTATGGCTGCGTTGGGATTACAGAGCCACCTAAAGGAAAGTGGTACTGTCCTCAGTGCTCAAGCATTAAGAAGAAAGGCGGTAGACGATTGTAACCCTGGCCATTATTGTTGGTATTACTCTATGGCTGTTTTAGTAATTTGTGCACCCTGAACTTTTTATTAGTGTTGCAAATTCTTTTAGTGCTGCCAAAATTATTCACAACCAATGATTGATTGTCACATGACTGGTGTACAAAACTCCCCCTTCTGTATGCAGAGTTGAAATCTGGATGAAGCACAACCATGAATATGATTCAGATTGTGTTATTGCGTTATTGTCCCATCCATTGTGTTATTGCGTTATTGTCCCATCCATGGTGGGTCTGGGTTGAGTGATGGACTAGATTTATATGATTTACTGGTGCTACATGTATGCGCTGATTATGCAATTAGAATATTCATAGCCAATAATACATTCGATATTCATAAAGGAGACATCTTTTCTTTATAATAGTCACTCCTTGGTCAGCCAGTTGGGGTAAAATAGAATTGCTCAACAGTTTCATCCATATCCGAGTACACCTATCTAGTTTCATTCATAGACTGCTAATAAAAGCTAGTTTAAAACCTGACAACAAGGTAGGTCTATTAAATATGTGTGCTGTGTATTTGTATTGACTGTTTCTGTTTAGACAGGTTTATTGGCAACAATGTACTTGATTGTGCTCAGTTGGGCTCTGTTGGCTCTTGATGTAGCAATTCAAGCCAATGGTAAGCAATTTACAAGGTACATGTGTAGATCTACTGAGCACAGCATGCAGCTCATATTCGTGGGCGGGTCTGTCAGGTTTATGGCTTCTACTATAATCCTGGGTAACTTCTGAGGCAAAAGGGGCTGTGAGAGCAAGCTTGACTGTCTCGATCCATGGATGTTCAAATGAAAGTTTTGCTTTTTGAGAGTAGATCTAAGTAACAATGCGTTAGGCTTAAAAACAAAAACAAAAAATCCAATGCACATGCTAGTATTATTATGCTGCATGGGTACTGGTTGGTTATAAGCCTTACTAGTCAACCAGTCAGCACTGTAGTTGATGACTGGAACATTTTTAGAACCTCAAAAATTGCATTCAATCTTAGCTGGCGCTTAGCACTTGTCAAACAATGCCCTGCATGTCGGGGATGGGGATCAATCCCCATAACTTACCCTACAAGTTCAGTGCATTTGGCCTGGACGTTATCACGAAACCGCAGTGACATCAATGCACTGAACTTGTAGTGATTTGTGCACGCATGTCGACCTCCTCTGATACTCTTGGGTATGACACGAGTACCTATATATTAAGCTTGGTCACGTGCAAAATTCAACGTTAATTAAAGTCATTGTTGCAGCGACTAATTAACTCGCTTAATCGAGACTTGTGTCTGACCTCCTCTGCCCTTGGGCATGTTATTTGGTCTAATCCCCTAGCTGGTAGTCCCTAGTACACAGGGGGGGGGGGTATGTGGACATCAGATTAGACATCTAGGTTAGTTGTAGGGAAGTCTAATCTCCACCTATCCCGGGTATGGAGGGGTGGGGCATTAGTTTGCAAGCTAGTGTGTTATGGCAGAGGTGTTATGGTAGTGTATTTAGTATGCATGCATGCATGCAGGTGGATATCTACTGTTTGTCATGATTCTTCCCCCTTCTACTGCTGCTAAAAAAATATTGCCTTATAAAATTCCTGTTTTATAGGTCAGTGCACTGAGAATGATGTCAGATTGGTGGGTGCTAGTCTTCCTAACGAAGGAAGAGTGGAGATCTGTATCAACAATGCTTGGGGCACCATCTGTGATGATAGATGGGATGCTAATGAGGCAACTGTCGTGTGCAGGCAACTAGGATACTTATCAACAGGTATACAGCATATAGACCTAGCTAGCCTTATGCATCTACTATCGAATTTCGTCCGACGTCAATAATCGTCAGCTAAAACTGCGTATAACTCACTTCCAGTCGGAGATGTGATCACTAGTTTTGTCCAATAATTTGATTTTCAGCGACTATTTCCGTTTTTTCCAGAACTACACAGCTAGAGTTATTACTGACACATACTGGGCTCAATCTAGATAGAGTACAGTACATGGTGGAGCAATAAACCTTGCAAAGCTGAGCTAGAGTAATTGTGCCTGGAGGAAAGTGAAGTGCTGAGTCAGCAATGAGCCCCACCCACCCCAGAAAGCTATGGTGGGTAATTTTAATATTTGTGGTTCAGCAATATTAATTTTAAACATTAATTTTTGTGGTTAATTTGTGGTTGCTGATTGAACTGCAGGTAAAGGTACATAGTCAAGGTCGCTTCAGTCGTGGGTAAAATATTTTATTTTTTGCTTATTATATTGTTTAGACAATAGATAAAACCAATATAAGTGAATAAAGTAACTAAACCATGAATATTTTGTCCCCCAAAAATTACTGGCTATAAAGTTTACTAACTCTGCAATTACCTGTACAGTACTCTATCTAAATTGAGCCCAGTATGTGTCAGTTAACTCTAGCTATAGTAGCTGGCAAAAACGGCCAATAAATAGAGATTACACTCGCCGAAAAAATGGAATTATTGGACAGTACATGGTAGTGATCACAGCTCCGACTGGAAGCGACTTGGGTCAGATGGCATATACGGCACCGGATGTAATTTTGAAGGGGGAGGGGTTCGGGTTAGCTTAGGGAAAATAACAAAAATTAGGGCGTGTCCACATCCGGTGCCGTATATGCCACCTGATCCAGCGACTTGGCCCATCCAAATTTTCGCTGGTTAGTAGTCCCATAGCCACCCCATGTGCTACCACTCCCATGCATGCGGCCTATTGGTGTGTGCAGTTAGTTGGAACTTTGTTCGTGCATTAGATCTATACGCACTTTCAGCTGACGATTATTGACATCTGACGAAAGTCGCTAGTCTATCTATTTTATAATTATGTCAGTATAATAGCTGATAAAATAATTGTTCTCTTTCGTATCTAGATTCCTTAGCTCTGGGATCTGCTCACTTTGGACGAGGAACTGGAATTATTGTTCTGGACGATGTTGGCTGCTCAGGAGCTGAGGATAGGCTGATTGATTGTGCCAAGGCTTCAACTGTTACATGTGGCAATGGTCACTTGGAAGATGCTGGTGTACGATGCCAAACTGGAGGTGAGAGCTATAGTGAATCCTGTGAATGGCTGCAAATGGAATGTTTTACAGTGATATGGTACACTTGTAGAATGAAAGACAATTAATTGCTTCTAACCCAGATATTGGCACCGTGTGCAACTATGGAGAGGTTCGGCTTGTTGGTGGGTCAAATCAATACGAAGGTGGAGTGGAGGTGTGTATCAATGATCAGTGGGGAACTGTGTGCGACAACTCGTGGGGCACAACTGATGCCACATTGGTCTGCAAGCAGCTAGGATATGCTTATACTTCAAGTAAGTGCATGTACTGCACATAATTATACAGCTAATCATGTACATATACTAAACATTGCCTGTCACTTTTAATGTCCAACACTGTTAGAGTAGTGTAAACCTTAATTGATTTCAATAGAATTTTTTAACTGAATTTTGCAGCCGGAATACCGTACAGCAATGCCTTTTTCGGCTCTGGAACTGGTCCAATATACTTGGATGATGTGCAGTGTTCCTCTAGCAGCAATCAACTGTTGGAGTGTCCTAGTAGTCCTATTCTTACTAACAACTGTGCCCACAGCGATGATGCTGGAGTAGGATGTGAAGCTCCATGCTCAACTGGAGACATTCGACTGGCTGGAGGCAACATTCCAAATGAAGGCAGGATAGAGATCTGTATGATGAACAATGAATGGGGCACTGTCTGTGATGACTCCTGGGGCTCTGCTGATGCTACGGTTGTGTGTCGACAGCTAGGATATTCCACAACAGGTAATTTTCTCGTTTTCATGATTGCTGGTTATGAATGCAAACTTGCGATTGTGTCAGTTCTAGCTAGGCCCTAGTCTCATGAATCAGCCAGCCTTGGAGAGTCCAGTCCGTCTGAGCACTTTAGTCTGAATTTTTTTGGCCAGGTCGGAATTCCGACCTGACCAATCAGATCAAGGATTGACAAAATTAAAGGAAATAAAGAATGACAAGAAGCGTATGCGTTCTCTACAGTAGGACGCATTTATAGCTAGCGCTAGTCAGCCTGACTGTGGCTACTATTAGCCAGTCAACGAGCTATAGTAAGTTGAGTGCTGTGCAATCTTTTTCTAGCAACGTTGTTGGAGCAAGTCAAACAAAAATTCATAGCTGCTAGTCAAGCGTTCGTGGTTAACCTTTTGCATGCGTTGGACGTAATTGAATTCTTCTGGTTTTAACACTGACGTAATGACAATTAACATTCCATTGTGGAATGACCTCTAGGTCAGCAACCACCAACCTATTCAATCAGAAAAAGTGTACTTATAAAACATACACAAAGGTTAGACTAAAGTGCTCAGACTGACTCTCCCAAGGCAGGCTGATTCATGAGACTAGCTAGGCCCTTGGTATAAACCATTATCTGTATACCCTAATTTATCGGACACTTCTAATTACCCCGGACACTCTTTTGGGCAATTTTCGTTACAACAGACACTCCAGTACTTTAATATTACTAAATATTCCGACAATACGTTGAAAAATTGAGTTACATTCATAGACGGCAAGTAATACTTAGAGTGCTGCAGTTAGATAGCTTTGAGTAGCTAGTGCAACTATTCAGCCGCACACTGTTCTATTAAACTTAGCTAGCTCGCATGCAGCTCTTGCTTGTTCTAATTATTCCGGACACTTCGCATGCTCTATAAAAATCTGTTCCAATTTTACCCGGACAATTTCCATATTTTTGCTGTCCGATAAATTAGAAAATAATTATACGGTATAGATCTTATTTCTTATTTCTGCATTGTTTTATACATGTGTAACTTAAAATGTGTGTACGCGATTTATTTTCTACGTATAAACATTGTACTTACACTCTATTAGGCACCAATAAACGTAAGTACAAAATGATTGTCGCATAAATATGGCTAATAATTATCTCGTTTAATAGGAGATAATTGTAATTATGCGTACATGCCTCAGGGTATAATACAGGCCTAGCTACCATTATTACCAATCCACTGAGTTGGTACACATGCATAATGCAATCTACTTCCTTGTTTACAGATGCTGTGGCGTTCTCTGCAGCACACTTTGGTGCTGGAATAGGAAGTACTTTCCTTGATAGAGTTAGCTGTGGTGGGGGAGAAGACAGTCTTATTAACTGCCATCGAGCTTCATCAGTTATCTGTTCCAATGGTCATAATGAAGACGCTGGAGTGAGGTGTCAGGTTGAAGGTTTGTTGTTACATGTACATGTACATTACATAATAATTATGATAAAAAACCGTTGAACAGCTACGGGTAGTGTGTGCAGCTACGGAGATGTTCGTCTTGTTGATGGGTCAAACCAGTATGAGGGAAGAGTGGAGGTGTGTATCAATGATCAGTGGGGAACTGTTTGTGATGACTCATGGGGCACAGCTGATGCCACATCGGTCTGCAAGCAGCTGGGATATGCTTATACCTCAAGTAAGTGCGTGTACTCCACATGGTTTTCCTCAGAAAAACTATGTATAGGTTAATCATGTACAAATCATACTAACATTGCCTGTTTCACTTTTAATGTCTAACACTGTTACAGTATAAGCGTAAACCTTAGAAAGCTTGATTCCATTAAAAAATTAATTCTGCAGCCGGAATACCATACAGCAATGCCTTTTTCGGCTCTGGAACTGGTCCAATATACTTGGATGATGTGCAGTGCCTCTCTAGCAGCAATCAACTCCTGGAGTGTCCCAGTAGTCCTATTCTTACTAACAACTGTGCCCATAGCGATGATGCTGGAGTAGGATGTGAAGCTCCATGCTCAACTGGAGACATTCGACTGGCTGGAGGCAACATTCCTAATGAAGGCAGGATAGAGATCTGCATGAGTAATGAATGGGGCACTGTTTGTGATGACTCTTGGGGCTCTGCTGATGCTACGGTTGTGTGTCGACAGCTAGGATATTCCACAACAAGTAATTTTCGCATTTTTGTGATTGGTGGTTATGAATGCAAACTTGCAGCTGTGTTCAGTTCTACCTAGGCGATTGGTATAAACCATTATCCATAACATTTACTCTACATAAATGTTATTTCTCCATGTGTTTATACATGTGTGACTAAAAATTTGTGTACGGACAATTTGCTTATAAACATTGTACTTACACTCTAGGCCCCATAATGTATCATCAAATTAAAGTACAAATGATTGCCGCATAAATATTGCTAATAATTCTCTATCGTTTAATAGGAGATAATTATTATGTGTACATGACATGTGTATGTTGGCCTCAGTATAGGCCTAGCTCCCATTGTTACCAATCTATTGGGTCGGTACACATACGTAATCTTCTTCCAGATGCTGTGGCGTTCTCTGCAGCACACTTTGGTGCAGGAATAGGGAGTACTTTCCTTGATGGAGTTAGCTGTGGTGGGAATGAAGACAGTCTTATTGACTGCACTCGAGCTTCATCAGTTATCTGTTCCAATGGTCACAATGAAGACGCTGGAGTGAGATGTCAGGTTGAAGGTTTGTTGTTACGTGTACATGTACATTACATGATAAAAAACCGTTGAACAGCTACGGGCGGTGTGTGCAGCTACGGAGATGTTCGTCTTGTTGATGGGTCAAACCAGTATGAGGGAAGAGTGGAGGTGTGTATCAATGATCAGTGGGGAACTGTTTGTGATGATTCATGGGGCACAGCTGATGCCACATCGGTCTGCAAGCAGCTGGGATATGCTTATACCTCAAGTAAGTGTGTGTACTCCACATGGTTTTCCTCAAAAAAATTATGTATAGGTTAATCATGTACAAGTCATACTAACATTGCCTGTTTCACTTTTAATGTTGGTCTAACACTGTTACAGTATAAGCGTAAACCTTAGAAAGCTTGAAATTAATTCTGCAGCCGGAATACCATACAGCAATGCCTTTTTCGGCTCTGGAACTGGTCCAATATACTTGGATGATGTGCAGTGCCTCTCTAGCAGCAATCAACTCCTGGAGTGTCCCAGTAGTCCTATTCTTACTAACAACTGTGCCCATAGCGATGATGCTGGAGTAGGATGTGAAGCTCCATGCCTAACTGGAGACATTCGACTGGCTGGAGGCAACATTCCTAATGAAGGCAGGATAGAGATCTGCATGAGTAATGAATGGGGCACTGTTTGTGATGACTCTTGGGGCTCTGCTGATGCTACAGTTGTGTGTCGACAGCTAGGATATTCCACAACAAGTAATTCGCATTTTTGTGATTGGTGGTTATGAATGCAAACTTGCAGTTGTGTTCAGTTCTACCTAGGCGTTTGGTATAAACCATTATCCATAACATTTACTCTACATAAATGTTATTTCTCCATGTGTTTATACATGTGTGACTTAAAATTTGTGTACGGACAATTTGCTTATAAACATTGTACCTTACACTCTAGGCCCCATATGTATCATCAAATTAAAGTACAAATGATTGCCGCATAAATATTGCTAATAATTCTCTATCGTTTAATAGGAGATAATTATTATGTGTACATGTACATGTGTATGTTGGCCTCAGGGTATAGGCCTAGCTCCCATTGTTACCAATCCATTGGGTCGGTACACATACGTAATCTTCTTCCAGATGCTGTGGCGTTCTCTGCAGCACACTTTGGTGCAGGAATAGGGAGTACTTTCCTTGATGGAGTTAGCTGTGGTGGGAATGAAGAAAGTCTTACTGACTGCACTCGAGCTGCATCTGTTATCTGTTCCAATGGTCACAATGAAGACGCTGGAGTGAGGTGTCAGGTTGAAGGTTTGTTGTTACATGTACATGTACATTACATGATAAAAAACCATTGAACAGCTACGGGCGGTGTGTGCAGCTACGGAGATGTTCGTCTTGTTGATGGGTCAAACCAGTATGAGGGAAGAGTGGAGGTGTGTATCAATGATCAGTGGGGAACTGTTTGTGATGACTCGTGGGGCACAGCTGATGCCACATCGGTCTGCAAGCAGCTGGGATATGCTTATACCTCAAGTAAGTGCGTGTACTCCACGTGGTTTTCCTCAGAAAAATTACGTATAGGTTAATCATGTACAAGTCATACTAACATTGCCTGTTTCACTTTTTAATGTCTAACACTGTTACAGTATAAGCGTAAACCTGGTTCCATTAAAAAATTAATTCTGCAGCCGGAATACCATACAGCAATGCCTTTTTCGGCTCTGGAACTGGTCCAATATACTTGGATGATGTGCAGTGCCTCTCTAGCAGCAATCAACTCCTGGAGTGTCCCAGTAGTCCTATTCTTACTAACAACTGTGCCCATAGCGATGATGCTGGAGTAGGATGTGAAGCTCCATGTTCAACTGGAGACATTCGACTGGCTGGAGGCAACATTCCTAATGAAGGCAGGATAGAGATCTGCATGAGTAATGAATGGGGCACTGTTTGTGATGACTCTTGGGGCTCTGCTGATGCTACGGTTGTGTGTCGACAGCTAGGATATTCCACAACAAGTAATTTTCGCATTTTTGTGATTGGTGGTTATGAATGCAAACTTGCAGTTGTGTTCAGTTCTACCTAGGCGTTTGGTATAAACCATTATCCATAACATTTACTCTACATAAATGTTATTTCTCCATGTGTTTATACATGTGTGACTTAAAATTTGTGTACGGACAATTTGCTTATAAACATTGTACTTACACTCTAGGCTCCATAATGTATCATCAAAATTAATTAAAGTACAAATGATTGCCGCATATAAATATTGCTAATAATTCTCTATGGTTTAATAGGAGATAATTATTATATGTACATGTACATGTGTATGTTGGCCTCAGGGTATAGGCCTAGCTCCCATTGTTACCAATCCATTGGGTCGGTACACATACGTAATCTTCTTCCAGATGCTGTGGCGTTCTCTGCAGCACACTTTGGTGCAGGAATAGGGAGTACTTTCCTTGATGGAGTTAGCTGTGGTGGGAATGAAGAAAGTCTTATTGACTGCACTCGAGCTTCATCAGTTATCTGTTCCAATGGTCATAATGAAGACGCTGGAGTGAGGTGTCAGGTTGAAGGTTTGTTGTTACATGTACATGTACATTACATAATAATTATAATAAAAAACCGTTGAACAGCTACGGGCAGTGTGTGCAGCTACGGAGATGTTCGTCTTGTTGATGGGTCAAACCAGTATGAGGGAAGAGTGGAGGTGTGTATCAATGATCAGTGGGGAACTGTTTGTGATGACTCATGGGGCACAGCTGATGCCACATCGGTCTGCAAGCAGCTGGGATATGCTTATACTTCAAGTAAGTGCATGTACTGCACCTCCATACTAACATTGCCTGTTTCACTCTTGATTCCAAGATAGATAATTTTACTGAATTCTGCAGCCGGAATACCGTACGGCAATGCCTTTTTCGGCTCTGGAACTGGCCCAATATTCTTGGATGATGTGCAGTGCTTCTCTAGCAGCAATCAACTCCTGGAGTGTCCCAGTAGTCCTATTCTTACTAACAACTGTGCTCACAGTGATGATGCTGGAGTAGGATGTGAAGCTCCATGTTCAACTGGAGACATTCGACTGGCTGGAGGCAACATTCCTAATGAAGGCAGGATAGAGATCTGCATGAGTAATGAATGGGGCACAGTTTGCGATGACTCTTGGAGTTCTGTTGATGCTGCTGTTGTGTGTCGACAGCTAGGATATTCCACAACAGGTACAAACGTAGGCTATGGATGCACAGTATTGTGTCAATGCGCTCGCTTCCATGGTATAAATCATTGCTCATTATACGTTATACATTTAGGTAGTATGTGTGTCTTTTAGTTACCTTAAGGTGACATATTTTCACAGGTACTGTATTACATGTACTAGAATGTTTTGCGATCATCAAACATTTGCGAACTTTGTGATGGTTGATCAATTCACAACAATAAAATCCACAAAACCTAAATTATTGCTAGTAAATACACACGATCCTTGCCAGAACGCAATAATTAGGTCGCAAAGGGTCAAATTTTTTGCGGCTCATTCACAGAAATAGCAGAAATTAATCCTGCGAAAATATGGCTCATTCTACTGGCATTAAATTCTGCTCAAGTTGTGAAATTAATTGTTCATAGCGTTTCTAAGTACTCGCAAGTGGATTCATTGCGTTTTCCAATTATCTGCTACACATTTTTGCGATTTTACAGGGGTGAACCTTCCTCCCCAAAATGTTTGTAGAATAATGACATCATCACATTATTACTATCTGTAATATGTGACAGGCTCTGGGAAAAAGGCCATATTGGAGCAGATATTGGCATTGAGCAATGGCCAGATTTATAGACTACAGTGTATAATCTCATAATAATTTTTTTTGGCTTATAGTTATCTACAGTCTTTCTACTACCTCTCTGTAAAATCTGATGCTCTGAATCCAACGCGTTCCACCGAAGCACTTTGTCTAAGCATCCACCATTACCTTACTTTTCCCAATTTAGCAATCTTTAAGTTCGCGTTTCTCAATACCGCTATTTCAGAACTTTGAGTTTCCAACTCGCATAACTCAGGCATGAAAAGAGGTATGTGCAAACTAAGCATATCAATGCATAGGCAATTCTTTGCTCTATCATCTGGTATTTAAATCTCAACAATTGTAGCCTGCTCCAATATGGCCTTTTTCCCAGAGCCTGTCACATATGTAACTAGATCTACACTAGCATGTAATAGGGGTGTGGTAAACAAATATGGGAGTGGCCAAACATTTTGCGGCGTGTGCAAACCTTCCCCCAAAACTTAGCGTTGTTTTGCTAATGTCTGTATGTAAAGAATTCGTCTGCACAAATGCTACTTGCAGTGTATTTTCTTCTTTTACAGATGCTGTGGCGTTCTCTGCAGCACACTTTGGTGCTGGAATAGGGAGTACTTTCCTTGATGGAGTTAGCTGTGGGGGGAATGAAGACAGTCTTATTGACTGCACTCGAGCTTCATCAGTTATCTGTTCCAATGGTCACAATGAGGACGCTGGAGTAAGGTGTCAGATTGAAGGTTTGCTATTGTATTGCCAAATTATTAATAAAAAAGATGTTTGAACAGCAATGGGCAGTGTATGCAACTATGGAGATGTTCGTCTTGTTGATGGGTCAAACCAGTATGAGGGAAGAGTAGAGGTGTGCATCAATGATCAGTGGGGAACTGTCTGTGATGACTCGTGGGGCACAGCTGATGCCACATTGGTCTGCAAGCAGCTGGGATATGCTTATGCTTCAAGTAAGTGCAAGTGTACAGTGAATACTACTGCACAGCTAGGTCATGGTTTATAGGCAAATTAGTCAAGCAAATTTACGTGACATGTGCACTAAACATTGTACTACGGTTAATTGGATTGCACTCAGACTCTTTATGTCCCAAGTACAGTAATACGTAGTTAGTAGTACGTGCATGTACATGTAGGTATGGTACTAATATTTGAAAAGAATACTCTCTATTCTATAGTCCATGAAAGAATTTGACTATGAATTCTGTAGCCGGAACGCCGTACAGTAATGCCTTTTTCGGCTCTGGAACTGGTCCTATATACATGGATGATGTTCAGTGTTCCTTTAGCAGCAGTCAACTCTTGGAGTGTCCTAGTAGTCCTATCCTTACGAACAACTGTGACCACAGCGATGATGCTGGAGTAGGATGTGAAGCTCCATGCTCAACTGGAGACATTCGACTGGCTGGAGGCAACATTCCAAATGAAGGCAGGATAGAGATCTGTATGAACAATGAATGGGGCACTGTCTGTGATGACTCCTGGGGCTCTGCTGATGCAATGGTTGTGTGTCGACAGCTCGGATATTCCACGACAGGTAATTAACCCGAGGCGCGTAGGTGGCTCATGTTATTAGTTTGCCAGTGCATGTTAATAGTGGCACATTGTCATAAAGGCACCTTTGTTGTTCTCCAGAGCAGCCGAATGTTATCAAATTTGGTTGTCAGCTATATATATGAATGTGTTCTTGAGGGAGCTAACTAAGTCTTTAGTTCACTAACAACCATGGTCTTATTTGTATGTAAGCAAACCTTTTATAGTGCAGTATACGTACTGCTTTGTTTGCAGCTAAAATGCTACGTAGCTTTTAGTGTTGGAAGTGATTCGGGGAGGATATTACGAGACACCCTAGCAAACAAATACAGTACGTCTTTCTTCTAATTACAGCACCAACTCTATAGAATCGCCAAATCCAATTCCAATTGATAGTCTGGAATTTTTTTTCTGGCCCTTGCGTAAATTGAAGAAATTATAACGCGGTCTCTTAAATCGAGGCTATACGTACAGCTGATCTATAATAGCCTCGTGGAAACAGCTGCTAGTACTCTACGTTCTATTGCTAAGCGCTACTCTAGTAGAGCGCCAAACTTCATAATTATTGCAGTCACATGACTGGATTTGATGCATGGATGTCATTGGCAGTTGTACTGAAGACTTGTTTTTTGGGCTGTTGGCTATTTAACTGTGGTGATACTCCCAATTGTCCTATTACACGAGTAATAAAATGCATATAATGGGGGTGTAGGGTATAACAACGTTGGCGTGGCCTCAACAATTTGCGGCGCACTATCGCGCGTCTTCCCTAAACTTTTGAAACCCTGCATGCCTTATACTCCTCCTGTTTCTGTGTAGCCTGATTCTGAACTTTCACTCCTAGATATGTACCTAAGCTATCATCTTTGAAACTAAATTCTACATGTAGCTTCATGAAGTGCTCTAAGCAATAGTCTTCGAAATTCTACATGCAGCTTCGTGTTTAGAGCAGTTTTATGACTTAATAGGACAATTGGGAGTATCACCACAGTTAAATAGCCAACAGCCCAAAAAACAAGTCTTCAGTACAACTGCATGGGCCACAACAGCTCAAATAATGATTATAGATACAAACAATTGCTTATCAATTCCAATACCAATTGTATGCTTAGGACGCACATCGACATCATACATGCAATACGTGGTGTAATAATAATTATTATATGCTTCTGCACTCTTTCCATCTACCACAAACATTCTAAGTCTGTATTATTACGTTGAAGGATTCCGTTTTTTCTTTATAATGGCCTTATAGGGGATACGCAGATTTACCAATCCACTGAGTTGGTACACATAATTATGCTATCGGCTTCCTTGTTTGCAGATGCTGTGGCATTCTCTGCAGCACACTTTGGTGCAGGAATAGGGAGTACTTTCCTTGATGGAGTTAGCTGTGGTGGGAATGAAAACAGTCTTACTGACTGCACTCGAGCTTCATCAGTTATCTGTTCCAATGGTCACAATGAGGACGCAGGAGTAAGGTGTCAGATTGAAGGTTTGTTATTACGTTGTAAAACTACTATGATAATAAATAAATAAACGTTTAACAGCTACAGGCAGTGTGTGCAACTACGGAGATGTTCGTCTTGTTGGTGAGTCAAATCAGTATCAGGGAAGAGTGGAGGTGTGTATCAATAATCAGTGGGGAACTGTATGTGACGACTCATGGGGCACAGCTGATGCCACATTGGTCTGCAAGCAGCTGGGATTTGCTTATACTTCAAGTAAGTGCATGTACTGCACATGCATGCAAGTTAATCATGTATACTAACATAATTATTGCAGCTGTTTCACTTTTAATGTCCAACATTACAGTATTAAGTGTAAACTTAGAAAACTTGATTCTAATAGAATTTTTACTGAATTCTGCAGCTGGAATACCGTACAGCAATGCCTTTTTCGGCTCTGGAACTGGTCCAATATACTTGGATGATGTGCAGTGCTTCTCTAGCAGCAATCAACTCTTGGAGTGTCCTAGTAGTCCTATCCTTACTAACAACTGTGACCACAGCGATGATGCTGGAGTAGGATGTGAAGCTCCATGCTCAACTGGAGATATTCGACTGGCTGGAGGCAACATTCCAAATGAAGGCAGGATAGAGATCTGTATGAGTAATGAATGGGGCACAGTTTGTGATGACTCCTGGGGCTCTGCTGATGCTATGGTTGTGTGTCGACAGCTAGGATATTCCACAACAGGTAATTTTTATGAACGTTAGGCTATGGATGGACAGTTGCAATTGTGTTATGTATTTTATCAAGGCACTCGCTTCCGTGGTATAAATAATTGCTCATTATATACATCTAGTGTGTGTGTCTTTTAGTTATACAATAATTACAATAATGTCACTCACTGTATTTAAATTATATTGTCATCAATCCAAACGCAACAGGTTTACTACGTTACGTACATGTAAGCGTTCTTTTGCTAAATATTGGTCTGTGTGTCAAGAACTCAATTTGCACAAATGCTACTTGCAGTGGATTTTCTTCTTTTGCAGATGCTGTGGCGTTCTCTACAGCACACTTTGGTGCTGGAATAGGGAGTACTTTCCTTGATGGAGTTAGCTGTGGGGGGAATGAAGACAGTCTTATTGACTGCACTCGAGCTCTATCAGTTATCTGTTCCAATGGTCACAATGAGGACGCTGGAGTGAGGTGTCAGATTGAAGGTTTGCTATTGTATTGCCAAACTGTTATGATAAAAAAGATGTTTGAACAGCAATGGGCAGTGTATGCAACTATGGAGATGTTCGTCTTGTTGATGGGTCAAACCAGTATGAGGGAAGAGTGGAGGTGTGTATCAATGATCAGTGGGGAACTGTTTGTGATGACTCATGGGGCACAACTGATGCCACATTGGTCTGCAAGCAGCTGGGATATGCTTATGCTTCAAGTAAGTGCAAGTGACAGTGAATACCACTGCACTGCATAGGTAGATCTCATGGGGTTTATACAAATTAGTCGATGTACATTAATAGATTACACTCAGACTCTTGATGTCACAAAATAATACAGTAATAATTTGTGCATGTAAATGTAAGTAAATATAAGGTACATTGTACTAACATTAGAAAAGATTACTCTCTAATCTATATGAAAGAATTCACCTACGAATTTTATAGCCGGAAAACCGTACAGCAATGCCTTTTTCGGCTCTGGAACTGGTCCCATATACATGGATGATGTTCAATGTTCCTCTAGCAGCACTCAACTCTTGGAGTGTCCTAGTAGTCCTATCCTTACGAACAACTGTGACCACAGCGATGATGCTGGAGTAGGATGTGAAGCTCCATGCTCAACTGGAGACATTCGACTGGCTGGAGGCAACATTCCAAATGAAGGCAGGATAGAGATCTGTATGAACAATGAATGGGGCACTGTCTGTGATGACTCCTGGGGCTCTGCTGATGCTACGGTTGTGTGTCGACAGCTCGGATATTCCTCAATAGGTAATTAACCCCAGGCACGTAGGCGGCTCATGTTATCAGTCTGCATGTTAATAATATATATGGGCTTCTTTGTTGAGCATAACAATTGTTCAGAGAAGCATCATGACATCAAAACCAAATTTGGTTGTTAGCTATGAATTTGTTTTTGAGGGAGCGAACTAGTTTTTTACTTCACTAACAACCATGGTCTTAGGCTTTGTATTAAGCAAACCTTTTATAGTGCAGTACGTGCAAGGGTTTTATGTAGGTTAAAATTTTAGGGGGGAAGGTTTTAGCGCGCGTAAGCACGCAAAATGTTTGGCCACTCCCACATTTGTTGCCCACACTCCCTATTACATACTAGTGCATCATAGTAGATCTAGTTACATATTGCACATCATAGACAGTACTAGCTATGTGATGATGTCATTATTCTACAAATTTTGGGGGGAGAAGCTTCACTCCTGCCCCCCCCCCCCCAATAGATAAAACCCTGCATACTGCTTTGTTTGCAGCTAAACTGCTACGTAGTTTTTAGTGTTGGAAGTGATTCAAGTGTTATGAGACCGGGGAGGATATTACGAGACACCATAGCAAACAAATACATGTAACAGTACCATCTTTCTTGTAATAAGAAGCACCAAATCCACAAAATAATACTCCTATTGATTCCAAGTAAATTCTGGAATTATTTTTTCTGGCGCTTACGTAAATTGTAACGCGGCCTTAAATCGAGGCTGTACGTACAGCTGATCTATGATAACCTATTTGATGGATGTCATTGGCTGTACATGTGGTCAATAAAATTGAGGGTGTAATCAACAAAGTTGGCGTGGTCTCAACAATTTTGCGGCGCACTACCGCGCGTCTCCCCCAAACTTTTGAAACCCTACATGCCTTATACTCCTCCTGTTTCTGTGTAGCCTGATGCTGATCTTTCACTCCACTTCATGAAAAGTTATGTCATCGCAAAGTTGGCGATGACATAACTTTTCAGAAGTGCTCTAAGCAATAGTCTTTGAAATTCTACATGTAGCTTCTTGTTTAGAGCAGTTTACCAATCTTGCAACGACTCCATAGGACAATTTAGGGTTGCATCAAAAGGCTAGATCTGCTATCCTGCATGCACGAGAATTTCTGGGCCCCAAAACAGGCTGGAACTATCACCACAGTATAACAGCCAAAAGCCTGAAAAACAAGTCTTCAGTACAACTGCATGGGCCACAACAGCGCAATTTATAGATATCAACAATTTATTGCTTATCAATTATGGACTCCAATACCAATTGTATTATGCTTAGGACACACATCTGATCGACATCATGCAATACGCGGTACGCGGCTATATATGCAGCTTACCAGTTAATACTCATACGCAATCTGCTTCCTTGTTTGCAGATGCTGTGGCGTTCTCTGCGGCACACTTTGGTGCTGGAATAGGGAGTATTTTCCTTGATGGAGTTAGCTGTGGTGGGAATGAAAACAGTCTTACTGACTGCACTCGAGCTCTATCAGTTATCTGTTCCAATGGTCACAATGAGGACGCTGGAGTGAGGTGTCAGATTGAAGGTTTGGTATTACATTGCAAAATTATGATGATAAAAAAAGTTTAACAGCTACGGGCAGTGTGTGCAGCTACGGAAATATTCGTCTTGTTGATGGGTCAAACCAGTATGAGGGAAGAGTGGAAGTGTGTATTAATGATCAATGGGGAACTGTATGCGATGACTCGTGGGGCACAGCTGATGCCACATTAGTCTGCAAGCAGCTGGGATATGCTTATACCTCAAGTAAGTGCACGTACTGCACATAGTTTTCCTCAGAAAATTATACAGGTTAATCATGTACATGTATACTAACATAATTATTATTATCTGTTTCACTACAACATTACAGTATTAAGTGTAAACCTTAGAGAGCTTCATTCCAATAAAATTGTTACTGAATTCTGCAGCCGGAATACCGTACAGCAATGCCTTGTTCGGCTCTGGAACTGGTCCAATATACTTGGATGATGTGCACTGCTTCTCTAGCAGCAATCAACTCCTGGAGTGTCCCAGTAGTCCTATCCTTACCAATAACTGTGCCCATAGCGATGATGCTGGAGTAGGATGTGAAGCTCCATGCTCAACTGGAGACATTCGACTGGCTGGAGGCAACATTCCAAATGAAGGCAGGATAGAGATCTGTATGAGTAATGAATGGGGCACTGTTTGTGATGACTCCTGGAGCTCTGCTGATGCTATGGTTGTGTGTCGACAGCTAGGATATTCCACAACAAGTAAATTTTCACATTTTTGTGATTGGTTATGAATGCAAACTTGCAGTTGTATCCATAACATTTACTGTACATAAATGTTTTCATGTGTTTTGTACATGTGTGACTTAAAATGTGTGTACGGAAGATTTACCTATAAATATTGTACTACACTCTAGGCCCCATAAAGTATCATCAAATTAATGATTGCTGCATAAATATCGCTAATAATTCTCTATCGTTTAATAGGAGATAATTATTATGTGTACATGTATGTTAGCCTCAGGGTATAAAATTAATGTAGGCCTAGCTATGTATAGGATATATCACACCTAAGAGGAGGATATGCACCTATACATGTATATCTTTTGCTACCATGGTTACTCCGAGGCGTAGCCGAGGGGTATATAACCATGGTAGTGGAGGATATTACGGGTGCATATCCTCCAAGTAGGTGTGGCATATCTGACTTATACCACCTGACTGCAGCACTATAAAAGGACCTCCCACTAGCAACAATTCAATCCACTGCAAAATACTATGTCAGATTTTACAGCCGTCAAAGAGCTAGTTGAGCAACGCGTTGACTCCTACAGATGCTCAAGAGTTTCCTTGGTCCAAACTCCTTACTGGAGTTGCAAGCTCTTCTTGGATAAAATGTATCTAAACCACGCCCATGGACCCATGGAAGCTTAAGAGTGCAGCTTCCGTGTTTCTGCCGTCGCTTTGAGTGTTAGTACCGTCAAGCATGACTCTTTTTTCGCTTTCTTGAACAAATGAAAAACTAAAAAACATCTTGCTGTGCATGCCTAGTTATGGGGCTGTATGCTAATACTCTATATATCCTACAGCTGTTGACCAATGAGATCAATTAGTGGTGACGTAAGTGTGGTATAAATACCATTGTTACCAATCCACTGAGGTGGTACACATAATTATGTAATCGTCTTCCTTTGCAGATGCTGTGGCGTTCTCTGCAGCACACTTTGGTGCTGGAATAGGGAGTACTTTCCTTGATGGAGTTAGCTGTGGTGGGGAAGAAAACAGTCTTATTGACTGCACTCGAGCTGCATCTGTTATCTGTTCCAATGGTCACAATGAGGACGCTGGAGTGAGGTGTCAAATTGAAGGTTTGTTCATACATTGCAAATTATTGTGATAAAAAACCGTTTAACAGCTACGGGCAGTGTGTGCAGCTACGGAGATGTTCGTCTTGTTGATGGGTCAAACCAGTATGAGGGAAGAGTGGAGGTGTGTATCAATGATCAATGGGGAACTGTATGTGATGACTCGTGGGGCACAGCTGATGCCACATTGGTCTGCAAGCAGCTGGGATATGCTTATACTTCAAGTAAGTGCATGTACTCCACATGGTTTTTCAGAAAAATTAAGTACAGGTTAATCACTAACATTGCTTGTTTCACTTTTAATGTCCAACATTACAGTAAGTAGAAAGCTTGTACAATTTATTTACTGAATTCTGCAGCCGGAGTACCATATAGTAATGCCTTTTTCGGCTCTGGAACTGGTCAAATATACTTGGATGATGTTCAGTGTTCCTCTAGCAGCAGTCAACTCTTGGAGTGTCCTAGTAGTCCTATTCTTACTAACAACTGTGCACACAACGATGATGCTGGAGTAGGATGTGAAGCTCCATGCTCAACTGGAGACATTCGACTGGCTGGAGGCAACATTCCAAATGAAGGCAGGATAGAGATCTGTATGAACAATGAATGGGGCACTGTCTGTGATGACTCCTGGGGCTCTGCTGATGCTACGGTTGTGTGTCGACAGCTAGGATATACTGCAACAGGTAATTTTTATGACAGTTGCAATTGTGTTTTATATTTTACCAAGGCGCTTCGATGGTATAAACCATTGCTCATTATACATAATATTATTGTGTGTGTGGTTTTAGTTGTAATACAATTTGTGTACACTAATCACCCACTGCATGTATATTATTGTCATCAATAAAAACACAACAGGTTTATATATTATGTAGTTGCTTATAAATACAACTATTAATCTCTAGAGTGAAAGCATTTTGTGTTGTTTTGCTAAATAAGTATATGTATGTCGAGAATTACTCTATACACAAATGCTACTTGCAGTGAATTTTCTTGTTTGCAGATGCTGTGGCATTCTCTGCAGCACACTTTGGTGCTGGAATAGGGAGTACTTTCCTTGATGGAGTTAGCTGTGGTGGGGAAGAAAACAGTCTTATTGACTGCACTCGAGCTGCATCTGTTATCTGTTCCAATGGTCACAATGAGGACGCCGGAGTGAGGTGTCAGATTGAAGGTTTGTTATTATAATTATTGCAAAATTATTATGATATAAAAGTTTAACAGATACGGGCAGTGTGTGCAGCTACGGAGATATTCGTCTTGTTGATGGGTCAAACCAGTATCAGGGAAGAGTGGAGGTGTGTATCAATGATCAGTGGGGAACTGTATGCGATGACTCGTGGGGCACAACTGATGCCACATTGGTCTGCAAGCAGCTGGGATATGCTTATACTTCCAGTAAGCCATCATAACTACATCGATTATTATTCTAGGAAAATTATAAGTATGTATTATCAGATGTGCCTTCCATTATATACATACGTAATTGCACATGTACAGATAGTATTTATTACATTAAAACTGAGATAAAATGAGTTTGCTTATGGATTTTGCAGCCGGAACACCGTACAGCAATGCCTTTTTCGGCTCGGGAACTGGTCCCATATACATGGATGATGTGCAGTGCTCCTCTAGCAGTAGTCAGCTCTTGGAATGTTCTAGCAGACCAATTCTGGACCATAATTGTGACCACAGTGATGATGCTGGAGTTGGATGTGAAGGTTTGTATTCATAGCAGGTATAGTCATAAATTACGTTAGTATGTTTCAGCTCCTTGCTTGACTGGAGATATTCGATTGAATGGAGCAAGTGTACCAAATGAAGGCAGAATAGAAATCTGCATAAACAATGAATGGGGCACTGTCTGTGACGACTCATGGGACTCTGCTGATGTAACTGTTGTATGCAGACAATTGGGGTATTCTGATTCAGGTATTTATATCAATTCTAGATCGTAGCTATTCCGAAGGTCCTTTTAGTTATTTGCATATCAATTCTAAGTACTATAATTATTCAGGTGCTGTTGCATTCAGTTCTGCGCACTTTGGTGCTGGGACAGGAAGCATTTTCCTTGATGGTGTGAGCTGTGCTGGTACAGAGAGTAGATTGGTAGACTGTCCTAAAAACTCCATTGTGATTTGCTTCAATCAGCACTCAGAAGACGCTGGAGTCCGTTGTCAAGGTGAGTTCTGCGATTAGCAGTTATCCTCCTTAGACAACAGTACAAATGCGGGTGGTTATCGTCCCCGGCCCTAACTAAGCATGTAAACTGGTTTGAATCCACTTTACTGTAAGGACTTCTGACGTGTACAGACTTCTGAAGTGGCAGTACATTTATTTGCTATTTCATTTACAGTTGTGGACCCATGCTTATCCAATCCATGTGATGCAAATGCCGATTGCATAAAAGAAAGTTCCTTGAGTCCAGTGTTCATGTGTGTATGTCGATCTGGATTCACTGGAACTGGATTTGAGTGTTCAAGTACGTACGTTTGTGAGGTATAATTTACGTTGGCTTAACCATCTTGATCGTGCAGTTCCAGATCCTTGTTTAAGTGGTCCATGTGATGTGAATGCTGTTTGTCATCAAGGTGATCCTCTGAACAGTGAATTCACTTGTACTTGCAACTCTCCATTTCAAGGAGATGGATTTACCTGCACATGTAAGTGTCGATGATTAAATTAATATGTCAATCATCGTCTTCCTGTGCCACAGATCCAGATCCCTGTATCTCTAATCCTTGTGATGTCAATGCTGTCTGTACTAGAAGCAGTGCGAATAATCAAGACTTCATGTGTGAATGCAACTCCCCATTTCAAGGAGACGGATTGACTTGTATATGTGAGCATTGCTACAAATATATATTGTGTCAGTACGATTTGTTGATGTGCCACAGATCCAGATCCCTGTTTCTCTGATCCCTGCGATGCCAATGCGGACTGCACCCGACACGGTGTTACCAACGGAGAATTTGCTTGTACTTGTAGGACTGGGTACACTGGAAGTGGATTCTCATGCAGCGGTATGTAATTAGCCTCGAGGCGTAGCTGCACGAGGGATGAGGTAAAGCTGACTTGTGTTTGCTTGTGTGTATTCCAGCTGTAACTGCTCAACAGAAACTAACAGCTTCTATAGGCTTCTAGCAACGTTCTCGTTCGTGGATTTGCAAACTAAAGCTGTGTTCTTCAGTCACGGCTCATTTTACTTATAGTGAAGGCTGTTGCAGTCTCTTCAGAATTTTTCGTAGCATCATCTGTTTGCACAAAATTTCTTCAATTTATGAGTTAGCCTTGCATGCGCGCTGGTTTTTTGTTAGCTACAAGAGTCTGCAAAGCTGTACTGCCAGCCGGCCAGAGAGCAGCAGCCATTGCGAACTTTAACCTATTGCAGATACAACCCTTTTTCTGTCCCACGTGTGAGATCCTGAGACAAAACACAATTAAGCTACGAAACACTACAATGCTACCAAGAGTTCATAATAGACTGCTACCATGTGTATAATTATTCATCAGGAATGCAAAATACTAAACTTCTACATTGTAGGTCTACAATAAAGCAGTTTATCCTAAATTGAAGATCATGCATTCAACCCATCAGATAGGCTTCTAAGCTTCTCTCCTATAATGATTGTGTGGAATTGAATTCATTGTCAACAGCAATCAGATAATAACGTAACATTATTATACAAAGCAAACTATAATTACCTATTCTATAACACTCTAATAGTCTAATAGTTTTGAGCAAAAGCAAAACATGGCGAGAGGCATTAGCACAGCGCAGCTTGCAACACTTGTTGAATTGAAACTACCACTCATATTCCAACACAGTACTTGATCCTTGTCAGAGCAGTCCCTGTGATCCCAATGCTGATTGTACAAGGGATGGACTTCTCGTGAACACATTTAATTGCTTGTGTATTGCTCCATTCCAAGGAGATGGATTCAACTGTACATGTAAGGGTTGATGATTAAATTAATATGTCAATCATCATCTTCCTGGGCCACAGATCCAAACCCCTGTCTCTCTGATCCCTGTGATGTCAATGCGGACTGCACCAGAGACGGTGTGACCAACGGAGAATTTGCTTGTGCTTGTAGGACTGGGTTCACTGGAAGTGGATTATCATGCAGCGGTACATAATTAATTTCAATGACAACTACGTACCACTGATATTCCAACACAGTACCTGATCCTTGTCTGAGCAGTCCCTGTGATCCCAATGCTGAGTGTACAAGGGATGGACTTCTCGTGAACACATTCAATTGCTTATGTAGTGCTCCATATGAAGGAGATGGATTCACTTGTACTTGTAAGTGTAGTTCAACCTATACTCAATTGCGCATGTGGCTATTAGGATGTACATGTAATGCAGTCGTAATGTTTGAAAAATATAGCTTTTTAGTTCATCCAAAAAATGTGAATTTTACTATTATTTTTCTGCCCTTGCGCAGATCGCAACCCTTGTCTCTCTAATCCTTGTGATGTCAATGCTGACTGTACCAGACTCAGTTTGTCCAATGGGGACTTTACTTGTATTTGTAGGCCTGAATACACAGGAGATGGATTCTCATGCAGTGGTATGTTGATTAATGCATAATTGAAAACACCACAGTCCACTAATCTGTAATTGACGCAGTACCTGATCCCTGCCTGAGTAGTCCTTGTGACCCCAACGCTGACTGTGCAAGAGATGGACTGCTCATGACCACGTTCAATTGTTCCTGCATTTATCCATATGAAGGAGATGGATTCAGTTGCATCTGTAAGTTAATTGGGACATTGACTCGTAAAGCAATCCCCATGAGCAATGCCTATGAATTATAAACTTTAAAGGTACGTTCGTGGCAGCTAACACACATGATTGTATAATGAATTATGGTAGATAGATTTTCATTATTATATTGGGTGTACAGATCCAGATCCCTGTCTCTCTAATCCCTGTGATGTCAATGCTGTCTGTACTAGAAGCAGTGCGAACAATCAAGACTTCGTGTGTGAATGCACCTCCCCATTTCAAGGAGACGGATTGACTTGTATATGTGAGCATTGTTTAAATGTATAATTATTGTGTCAGTGCGATTTGTTGATGTGCCTCAGATCCAAACCCCTGTCTATCTGATCCTTGCGATGTCAATGCGGACTGCACCCGAAACGGTGTAACCAACGGGGAATTTGTTTGTATATGTAGGACTGGGTTCATTGGAAGTGGATTCTCATGCAGCGGTACGTAATTGTAATAGTTGAATTGAAACTACCACTGATATTCCAACACAGTACCTGATCCTTGTCAGAGCAGTCCCTGTGATCCCAATGCTGAGTGTACAAGGGATGGGCTTCTCGTGAACACATTCAATTGCTTGTGTAGTGCTCCATATGAAGGAGATGGATTCAATTGTACTTGTAAGTGCCTATACATATCTGCGCATGATGTGGCTGTATTTGCTATGGGGTTGTGTGCATGTGCTTGTAGTGCAGTCAGTTGCCCACTGAGTTGACAATGTTTGAAGAATGTAGCTTTTTAGTTCATCTGAAAGATGTGCATTTATTATTTTCTGCACTCACAGATCGCAACCCCTGTCTGTCTAATCCTTGTGATGTCAATGCTGACTGTACCAGACTCAGTTTGTCAAATGGGAACTTTACTTGTATTTGTAGGCCTGAATACACCGGAGATGGATTCTCATGCAGTGGTATGTTGATTAATGCGTATAATTGAGAACCCCACAGTCCACTGATCTGTAATTGATGCAGTGCCTGATCCCTGCCTGAGTAGTCCTTGTGACCCCAATGCTGACTGTGCAAGAGATGGACTGCTCATGAACATGTTTAATTGTTCCTGCATTGATCCATATGAAGGAGATGGATTCAGTTGCATCTGTAAGTTAATTGGGACATTGACTCGTAAAGCAATCCCCAATGAGCAATGCCTATATGAATAAAGGTACATACGTGTGCAAATTGGAAGCTAGCACACATGATTGTATAATGAATTATGGCACATTTAGTTTCATCATCGTATTGGGTGTACAGATCCAGATCCCTGCCTCTCTAATCCCTGTGATGTTAATGCTGTCTGTACTAGAAGCAGTGCGAACAATCAAGACTTCGTGTGTGAATGCAACTCCCCATTTCAAGGAGACGGATTGACTTGTATATGTGAGCATTGCTACAAATATACATTATGTCGGTAAACTATTTGTTGATGTGCCACAGATCCAGATCCCTGTTTCTCTGATCCCTGCGATGTCAATGCGGAGTGCACCCGAGATGGTGTAACCAACGGGGAATTTGCTTGTACTTGTAGAACTGGGTTCACTGGAAGTGGATTCTCATGCAGCGGTACGTATGTAACTGTATCAGTTGAATTGAAACTACCACTGATATTCCAACACAGTGCCTGATCCTTGTCTGAGCAGTCCCTGTGATCCCAATGCTGAGTGTACAAGGGATGGACTTCTCGTGAACACATTCAATTGCTTGTGTTGTGCTCCATATGAAGGAGATGGATTCAGTTGTACTTGTAAGTGTAGTTCAAACTATACTCAGACTTCTAGTGCAGTCATGCATTGCCGCCCGCTGAGTAGCTTTTTAGTTCATCCGACATTATACTTTTTTCTGCCCTCTCGTAGATCGCAACCCTTGTCTCTCTAATCCTTGTGATGTCAATGCTGACTGTACCAGACTCAGTTTGTCCAATGGGGACTTTACTTGTATTTGTAGGCCTGAATACACAGGAGATGGATTCTCATGCAGTGGTATGTTGATTAATGCGTATAATTGAAAACACCACAGTCTACTGATCTCTAATTGACATAGTACCTGATCCCTGCCTGAGTAGTCCTTGTGACCCCAATGCTGACTGTGCAAGAGATGGACTGCTCATGACCATGTTCAATTGTTCCTGCATTTATCCATATGAAGGAGATGGATTCAGTTGCATCTGTAAGTTAATTGGTACATGGACTCGTAAAGCGATCCCCATGAGCAATGCCTATGAATTATAAACTTTAAAGGTACGTACGTGGCACACATGATTGTATAATGAATTATGGTAGATCGATTTTTCATTATCGTATTGGGTGTACAGATCCAGATCCCTGTCTCTCTGATCCCTGTGATGTCAATGCTGTCTGTACTAGAAGCAGTGCGAACAATCAAGACTTCGTGTGTGAATGCAACTCCCCATTTCAAGAAGACGGATTGACTTGTATATGTGAGCAGTGCTACAAGTAATATAATTATTGTGTCGATACGATATGTTGATGTGCCACAGATCCAAACCCCTGTCTTTCTGATCCCTGCGATGCCAATGCGGACTGCACCCGAAACAGTGTAACCAACGGGGAATTTGCATGTACTTGTAGAACTGGATTCACTGGAAGTGGATTATCATGCAGCGGTGCGTAATTGTATTAGTTGAATTAAAACTACCACTGATATTCAAACACAGTACCTGATCCTTGTCAGAGCAGTCCCTGTGATCCCAATGCTGAGTGTACAAGGGATGGACTTCTCGTGAATACATTCAATTGCTTGTGTAGTGCTCCATATGAAGGAGATGGATTCAGTTGTACTTGTAAGTGTAGTTCAAACTATACTCAGACTTCTATATATAGTGCAGTCAGTTGCCGCCCGCTGAGTAACTTTTAGTTCATCCGAAAGATGTACATTTTACTATTTTCTGCCCTCACAGATCGCAACCCTTGTCTCTCTAATCCTTGTGATGTCAATGCTGACTGTACTAGACTCAGTTTGTCCAATGGGGACTTTACTTGTATTTGTAGGCCTGAATACACCGGAGATGGATTCTCATGCAGTGGTATGTGCGTCTAATTGAAAACCCCACACTCCACTGATCTGTAATTGACGCAGTGCCTGATCCCTGCCTGAGTAGTCCTTGTGACCCCAATGCTGACTGTGCAAGAGATGGACTGCTCATGACCACGTTCAATTGTTCCTGCATTTATCCATATGAAGGAGATGGATTCAGTTGCATCTGTAAGTTAATTGGGACATTGACTCGTAAAGCAATCCCCATGAGCAATGCCTATGAATTATAAACTTTAAAGGTACGTACGTGGCAGCTAACACACATGATTGTATAATGAATTATGGTAGAAAGATTTTTCATTATCGTATTGGGTGTAAAGATCCAGATCCCTGTCTCTCTGATCCCTGTGATGTCAATGCTGTCTGTACTAGAAGCAGTGCGAACAATCAAGACTTCGTGTGTGAATGCAACTCCCCATTTCAAGAAGACGGATTGACTTGTATATGTGAGCAGTGCTACAAATAATATAATTATTGTGTCGATACGATATGTTGATGTGCCACAGATCCAAACCCCTGTCTTTCTGATCCCTGCGATGCCAATGCGGACTGCACCCGAAACAGTGTAACCAACGGGGAATTTGCTTGTACTTGTAGAACTGGATTCACTGGAAGTGGATTATCATGCAGCGGTGCGTAATTGTATTAGTTGAATTAAAACTACCACTGATATTCAAACACAGTACCTGATCCTTGTCAGAGCAGTCCCTGTGATCCCAATGCTGAGTGTACAAGGGATGGACTTCTCGTGAATACATTCAATTGCTTGTGTAGTGCTCCATATGAAGGAGATGGATTCAGTTGTACTTGTAAGTGTAGTTCAAACTATACTCAGACTTCTATATATAGTGCAGTCAGTTGCCGCCCGCTGAGTAACTTTTAGTTCATCCGAAAGATGTGCATTTTACTATTTTCTGCCCTCACAGATCGCAACCCTTGTCTCTCTAATCCTTGTGATGTCAATGCTGACTGTACTAGACTCAGTTTGTCCAATGGGGACTTTACTTGTATTTGTAGGCCTGAATACACCGGAGATGGATTCTCATGCAGTGGTATGTGCGTCTAATTGAAAACCCCACACTCCACTGATCTGTAATTGACGCAGTGCCTGATCCCTGCCTGAGTAGTCCTTGTGACCCCAATGCTGACTGTGCAAGAGATGGACTGCTCATGACCACATTCAATTGTTCCTGCATTTATCCATATGAAGGAGATGGATTCAGTTGCATCTGTAAGTTAATTGGGACATTGACTCGTAAAGCAATCCCCATGAGCAATGCCTATGAATTATAAACTTTAAAGGTACGTACGTGGCAGCTAACACACATGATTGTATAATGAATTATGGTAGATAGATTTTTCATTATCGTATTGGGTGTAAAGATCCAGATCCCTGTCTCTCTGATCCCTGTGATGTCAATGCTGTCTGTACTAGAAGCAGTGCGAACAATCAAGACTTCGTGTGTGAATGCAACTCTCCATTTCAAGGAGGCGGATTGACTTGCACATGTGAGCATTGCAATAGTATAATTATTGTGTCAGTACGATTTGTTGATATGCCACAGATCCAAACCCCTGTCTATCTGATCCCTGCGATGTCAATGCAGACTGCACCCGAAACGGTGTAACCAACGGGGAATTTGTTTGTACCTGTAGGACTGGTTTCACTGGAAGTGGATTCTCATGCAGCGGTACGTAATTGTATCAGTTGAATTGAAACTACCACTGATATTCCAACACAGTACCTGATCCTTGTCAGAGCAGTCCCTGTGATCCCAATGCTGAGTGTACAAGGGATGGGCTTCTCGTGAACACGTTCAATTGCTTGTGTAATGCTCCATATGAAGGAGATGGATTCAGTTGTACTTGTAAGTGTAGTTCAAACTAAACTCAATTACATATCTGTGCATGTGGCGCGGTTGTGTACACTTGTAGTGCAGTCAGTTGCCCGTTGAGTTGACAATGTTTGAATTCCAAAAGATGTGCATTTTACTGTTTTTTGCCCTCGTGTAGATCGCAACCCCTGTCTCTCTAGCCCTTGTGATATCAATGCTGACTGTACCAGACTCAGTTTGTCCAATGGGGACTTTACTTGTATTTGTAGGCCTGAATACACAGGAAATGGATTCTCATGCAGTGGTATGTTGATTAATGCGTATAATTGAATACCCACAGTCCACTGATATGTAATTGACGCAGTGCCTGATCCCTGCCTGAGTAGTCCTTGTGACCCCAATGCTGACTGTGCAAGAGATGGACTGCTCATGACCACGTTCAATTGTTCCTGCATTGATCCATATGAAGGAGATGGATTCAGTTGCATCTGTAAGTTAATTGGGACATTGACTCGTAAAGAGATCCCCATGAGCAATGCCTATATGAATAAAAGTACATACGTCTGCAAATTGGCAGCTAGCACACATGATTGTATAATGAATTATGGTACATGTAGATAGATTTTACATCATCGTATTGGGTGTACAGATCCAGATCCCTGTCTCTCTAATCCCTGTGATGTCAATGCTGTCTGTACTAGAAGCAGTGCGAACAATCAAGACTTCGTGTGTGAATGCAACTCCCCATTTCAAGGAGACGGATTGACTTGTATATGTGAGTATTGCTACAAATATATATTGTGTCGGTAAACTATTTTTTGATGTGCCACAGATCCAGATCCCTGTTTCTCTGATCCCTGCGATGTCAATGCGGACTGCACCCGAGACGGTGTAACCAACGGGGAATTTGCTTGTACTTGTAGAACTGGGTTCACTGGAAGTGGATTCTCATGCAGCGGTACGTAATTGTATCAGTTGAATTGAAACTACCACTGATATTCCAACACAGTACCTGATCCTTGTCTGAGCAGTCCCTGTGATCCCAATGCTGAGTGTACAAGGGATGGGCTTCTCGTGAACACATTCAATTGCTTATGTAGTGCTCCATATGAAGGAGATGGATTCAGTTGTACTTGTAAGTGCCTGTACCTAATTACATATCTGCGCATGTGGCTATACTAGGGTGACACAAGGTGTCATGGGGTGAGCGTGTTAGCACTTGCTTGTCTTTCTTGGTCACTCTGTCTTCGAAGCCTTTGGGATATATCCAGCCTTTGTTGTTTGTGTTTGGCTAGCCTGACTTCTTTCTCTTCAGCTGTTTCTTGGGCTCTTGCTTGTCTCTCTCGATCCCTCCTTATTCGAAGTCTTTCTTGTTTGCGTTCGTTGTCAGGAATACACAAAATTGGTAAGGACCGCGTGTGTAAAAACCAGCTATCAGGCCGTACCACCGTACCATTACATACATACAGAGAAATTTCCTACCATCGTCACTAAGTTAGGGCTCGCTACGCTCGCCCCAATTAGCTACATGGTTGTATGCACGTGCTTGTAGTGCAGTCAGTTGCCCACTGAGTTGACCATGTTTGAAAATGTAGCTTTATAGTTCATCCGAAAGATGTGCATTTATTTTTCTGCCCTCACAGATCGCAACCCCTGTCTCTCTAATCCTTGTGATGTCAATGCTGGCTGTACCAGACTCAGTTTGTCCAATGGGAACTTTACTTGTATTTGTAGGCCTGAATACACCGGAGATGGATTCTCATGCAGTGGTATGTTGATCAGTTAATGCAAGCATCACAGTCCACTAATCTGTAATTGACACAGTACCTGATCCCTGCCTGAGTAGTCCTTGTGACCCCAATGCTGACTGTGCAAGAGATGGACTGCTCATGACCACGTTCAATTGTTCCTGCTTTGATCCATATGAAGGAGATGGATTCAGTTGCATCTGTAAGTTCCAATGTGCAATGCCTATGAATTAGAACTTTAAAGGTACGTACGTACTTATACAAATTGGCAGCTTAACACATTTAATTTGTATAAAGAATTATGGTAGGTAGATTTTCAAATATCGTATTGGGTGTACAGATCCAAATCCCTGTCTCTCTAATCCCTGTGATGTCAATGCTGTCTGTACTAGAAGCAGTGCGAACAATCAAGACTTCGTGTGTGAATGCAACTCCCCATTTCAAGGCGACGGATTGACTTGTATATGTGAGGATTGTTACAAATATAAATTATGTCCGGTAAATGATTCGTTGATGTGCCATAGATGCAAATCCAAATCCCTGTCTCTCTGATCCCTGTGATATAAATGCGAACTGCACAGACAGTGTGACCAATGGGGAATTTGCTTGTACTTGTATGACTGGATTTACTGGAAATGGATTTTCATGCAGCGGTATGTTGATTGACTTTAGTAAAACCATGCACTACTGATCTATTTTCAAACACATTGCCTGATAAAGTGCAAAGGGAGCTAGATCTAGTACACTTTCGCTATTTCATTCCCCAAGTATAAATTCATCCATAGGGGAAAGGGTCACACATAGGCAACATTTCCTTACAAAGGTGCTCCCCATTACACAAAAATAGATAAAGAGTAACAGTCTAAAAATTGTAAGCAACTACTAAAAGTACTACCGTATAGCCGGTAATTTTCAGGGGGCAAAACATTGGTTGAGCAATAATTATTTATTTATTCAACTTTGTGGATAATGTTTTCGTTGTTGCTGCTTGCACTTGCAGGTAAAGGTGATATAATTATAGGCAGCATCTTGGAAATATTGACAATGTAATAGGCAAATTTAATTGCAAAACACTATTGCTCATGCGCAGAGTGGCTCTAAATTAGACAAGGTCGCTCGTAAAATATTCGTGGTCAGAGCCTCCAACCATGAAAACCACGAATAATTATTTTGTCCCCCGGAAATTACCTGCTATAATTATACGGTATATGAACAACTCTAGGCAATTGTAGCGGGTAACGAGTTCCATATAGAAAAATACTATACAAAAAAGGAAAATCTGTAGTAGCGTATTTACAAAATAAGGAACGACCCTGAGAACGAGCATCGTAGGAGTAAAAATCCGAAAATTGAAGGTAATCTATTTTTATACGTCTGTTAACAGTAAGGTAGCCAGTTGAGATTTTGTCTACACTCATCGTATGGTTCCTACTGTATTCTATTCCATTTGGCCGCTATCCACCTTGCTGCCCTTTTCATACATTTTCTAGTTTACTGACGTTGCACAATTTGTGCGGAGACCAAATGCAGACTGGAGAACTAAACTAAAGCATACTCAGTGTATAATTATGCTTCATCTTAGAAGAATACTATGGTGGAGGTTCCTCCTTTATAATAGGTTCGAGGGTTTGGATGCCTTCATTGCAGTGTAGTTCACATGTTTAATTATTATTTTTCGTACTTATTATATAATTACTCCCAGATATTTAAATGATGGCAACTCACTCCAATGCAGTGCCATCCACGTGCTGCTAGTTATGTGTTTCCAAGAAATGGATAATTATAATAATTATGCTGCTCAAGCTATAGCACTTGTATTGATTGTAGTTGTTAAACATTAATGTTCGTCTATCATGAATCTAAAATTTCTTTGTACGATGTTATAGGTACTAGGATTTATAAGTCATGCAAGAAAGAACCAAAAAGCACAGAAACAAGTGGCCTTGTGTGTACCATGCTTTGTTAATGTAACATCAGATAATCATGCATGTGCTCACTGTTTTTTAGTTTACAGAATAATGATTGTTAATTTTTTCACTGCAAATTCTTCTTTGTAGATGTAGTACAACAACCAACATGTATCCCAGGCAACCGCAAAGCCAATGAAGATACAATTGTTGCTGTCATTGGTGATTATCAATTGCCTGCTGTAAGCTTAAAACTAATATTATTATAGTCTGTAATAACTATTATGTTTTCAGCAACTGACTGAAGAGCTACAAGGACAGTTTAAAGAAACACTTGAAAACATTTTGAATGCTTACTGTTCTGCTTTCCAAGCTGCATGTATCTTTGATCAACTAAGGTAGGTTTATTTATTAAGGTTGTATGTATACTTTGTCACTGCATGCATGTAGCTATGTGAGGCCATGTGTGACTATTGTGAATGTTGAGAAGAGTAGTGGTGGACTTGCTGTCATTTTTTACGCTTCTGTTGGTGAACAGAGGCTAAGTGAAGAAGCAGTAACTACTGGTATACAGGTAACTCAACAATATAAATTGTATGTATTGCTAATAATTATTTCTCACACATCCATTGTGTACTACTGTATCCATCAGGCTGGAATAGACAGTGGCAATACTCAAGCAGCAGGTTTTGAGCAGGTAACTCTGATAACAGTTGACGACTACATGTAGCAGACCTCACTACCAGTGGTGATAGGAGCTGCTGTTGGAGCTGTACTTGGTGCTGCTATATTGTTAGTAATCCTGATCGTGATAATAATGTAAGGAGATGTTGTTTTAGCATGCTTACTGCACTTATACATGTAATTGTCTTCATCTCAGACTTTTGAAGAAGAGGAAAGGCAAAACATACGAATTTTATACTAACGATAATGCTTTTGAAAGGTCACTTCATCAAGAAAATCCAGCTTTTTCTGCTAGTGAAAATAACTACACGCTTCCATTGAAAAAAGATCAAACTGATTAAATTGATACCATTTTTTTAAATTAATAGACATAGTTAATGTTTAAACTGCGGACTGAATATACATGACTGTTTGTTTCCCCTTATATTTATTGTGGCCACTTTTGGGCCTGACAATCGACTTTATGGTGTTCTTATTGCTACTTATCACATGGGCATTATGATGAATGTATACAGCGTCAACATGTTCACCAGCCATCAGCCATCAGCAATTATTAAACAGTTGGACTCCCCGGGCCCCTTGTTCGTTCCAGTTTTAAGTTAGCTGCCTGCTAAGACATCTCGAACTTTGATCTGGCGTCATCACATGTAGCCGGTACCTCTCCCCCCAGCCAGAAGCAAAGAGCCCACACGCACCGAGAAAACTCTCCACCAAACAGCCTGACACTACAGTTGCAGAAAGGGTGGGCTTACCTCCGATCCAATTGTGGAATGATAATAATAAAAGGGGGAGTAAAGAACAGTGTTGTCAATTGCATAGACAAATTAACTACGGCACTAAAGTGCAAACCCTCGGCTGGTGACATGATAATAAAGAAACCAGAAGAGTGATAATGCAGTGGATGTAGCATGATGACTAGCACAGCAACTCAAGAGCAATAAAACTAAACCAGACTGGGAAACATTGAGTGGTACATGTCACATTAGACATGCACTGTGGACTGGGATTACAGCAAAGAAGCCTGGAGTCTTAGGCTTAGAGAGGTATGGCTCCTGCCAGGCTGCTGGAGTATAGGATCCAGAGTCAACCTTAACCAACACCAGTCACAATTTTACTTCAATTGTTCCTGGTACGGATCACTTCAGCTGCAACTACGTAATCAAGGCCACGTGTAGCTAGCTAGCTGCCAACATAGATTGATTTTTTTTTTTTTCATAAACAGTAGTAGATCTACAGTACACATCAGGTAAAAAAGCTATAGTACAAAAAATATAAATAAACATGTAAGGATAGAATTAGTTACAACGAGTTAAAGGCGAGCTTCTTGCATGGATGACAGAATTGTGGACTGGGTGGCCACGTGATGATCGGGCCCTGTATTGACGAGCGTAGCAGTGAGAAGGCTAATTTGCATCTTAGCCAGCGTAGTGTGTTGTTATAGGTCTGATCCCATTTGGCGGAAAGCATGGAGGCTAAGTCTCTTATAGAATGTAGTGGCCTCCCTATATATAGTCTCTTATAGAATGTAGTGGCCTCCCTAGCTATGGCTAAACCTCCAGTAGCGGAGAGAACTAGCGGGGAAAAGGTGGCATGTTAAATTTCCCTTATCCTTTGTTCATAAGCTCTCTTCTTAATCTGTTCGCGCTTACGATAGATGGTTTGGGGATCTGTGTGTCTGTTGGAAGGGGCGTGGGACTCTAACGTCAAAGTATGTTCTCTCAAATGTGCCTCCCCAAACACCATTAGCAGCGATGTCCAGTCTTGCTCCTGCTTGGACATTGGCACTCGCTCCTCTCAGGACCTCTCCTGTCATGGGCTGAAGTTCTGGTTTGGTGCAAACATTGTTGCAGACCTCGGTGAGCATGTGTGCTGTTAAATCTCTGATTTCGTTGTGTCTAATCGAAGGGTACCCCCCCTTAGCACAGGATAGTGCATGCTCCACAGTGAATGTTGATCCACATGTGCATTTCGATGGTAAGTTCAGGGGGGTCCAGCCATACCGCAGCGCCAGTGCGTCTTGGAACACTTGCTTGTGCAGGGTAAATCCGTGTTCTTAGATTGAACATAGATTGAATAGGGAGAGGGATTGGAAACGGAAGTTATATCCGCGTTACGCCGGGGTTTAATCGAGGTTGTGTATCTAACGTTGGTAAAATCTTGTCTGCTAGATTATACTACATTTGTACTAAAACTTGCGCTCTTGACACCATATGGGACACAGTACACCGATGAGTTGCACAGTCTTAGCTACATAAAGATCTCATTGCATGTTTTGTACCTCTAGCTCTCTTCACAAAAGTTTTTTTTTTCCAACTGATGCTCACCATTAGTGGGCGAATGACGTTTTAGGGGGGCTCTGAATATCTTGTAGTGATCATAATTCATGAAACATTGTTTCCCGCGTGTTGAGCAACCGTAACATGGATTGACATCAAAGGCTCTTTGGTGCCATGCTGCAAATTCAATGTAAAATGTCACGTGATACTACTTCCGTTTCCAATCCCTCTCCCTATTCAATCTATGCTGCCAACGTGCAAGTTCAAGCTTCTTCTCGACAAAGAAGCTTTAACATCAAAATCTGCCACTATTTAAACCAAGATATTGTTCTGTGAAGGTATACATGCTGTAAACGCAGCGCTGTGGTACCCAGGTGAGTAGATATACCTGTGACAAACAAACAAACAGACCAATGGACACTACTATACCCGTGGCCGCCCACACGCGCCTCGGGTAATAAGGGACAAAATGAACTCGGAATCATGAATGATATGATACTATAAGTGACAAAATGAACTGAAGCAGAGAGATGATGCACTCTATACTAACGGTAGTGCATTCAGGAAGGATAAATGATTGATACTAATTATAGTAACGACTCCTGATCCACCTCATAAATGACATAATTATAGCTCGATCATATCTCTGATGTCGGACAGTGTCAGCGCCAGCTCACTCTCCTTCTCTCGTCTGTTGAAACAATAAGAAACTAATAATCGCTAAAACCTTGGCGGTTGTATATTATGACCTCTTACAAGTATATTATGATTTTGATTCTAGTAGATCTATGTATGCACATGAAAACCTATAGAGGGAAATGAAACTTGAACTATACAGAGCAAAATCAGATTAAAAACATTGTGACAAGGCTTTGAAAACGACATAATAGGGCATCTTTCTGCATGGGAGTTCTGCATGGACCATTTGTAGGATCTGCTGTACACCACACGTGTAATGGGGTGCCTCAAACTAAGCCAACATGCAAGAGAAGCTAATCTGCCACGTATTAAACTAATAACTTGTTGTGTGGAGGCCATGCTGTAAACTGTAAACGCATGCAGTGCTATGCATGGCAGCCAGGTGAGCAAACCCAAACAGACAAACCAATGGACTATACAATAACCTGTCGCCTACGTGCCTCGGGTTAATAATTCATAAACATGGCAATGTACACAAAGTCATGACTATCATCACTACAACTACTAAAGTATACTAGGACACTGAGGCTCATACACTGCTTATTATACATAATTATATGCAGGTGCACTTCCATAAAAAGTGTAACAAAGGCGAGTGCCAGAAATGAACGGTCTTAGCTCTAATTATGCACTCGCCTCCAAGCTACAATTTGAATGTGGCCATTAATTTTCTCCATTCGATTTCTGCGCCGCCCCAAAAAATTCTGCTGCTTTTAATAGTCTTTTTACATATATACACACTCACCGACACTTGTCTGGCTGAGATTTAAGGAGAACATGAATCTTTTCCTCCACAGTCTTGCTCACCAGGAAACGATGGACTTTCGTTGGTCTGGAGATGATAAACAACGGGCACAGGCACATCATGACATGATACAATAATTATAATGTGGAACAAAATAATTATACACTCAGTTCTACCACACATTGATTCACACATCACACAGTGCTTGTATCCATCACAATAATTATAAGTGCATGATATACATTCCGAGTTTAAGAATGCAATGTCAAATTTAAAATGTACACTGTTCCAACCTGGTTTGCCCCATGCGATGTATGCGCCCAATGGCCTGTAGCTCAACCCCCAATTTGAGAAGTGGCTCAACAAGGAGGACATGGGAGGCTTCCACAATATTTAGACCTTTTGACCCTGAGTGGAACGGCAATAGGAGGACGTTGGTGTCAGGAGAGCTTTTGAAATGGGCAAGATTCTCCTGGGGGCAATAGCGTTTAAGTACATTTTGAAGTGTGAGGTGTTGGGCATGCACTAGCAAACCTGGAAAGTTTTCTTGGTTTTCAAGAATCGGTAGTCTATGTTGTTAACTCCAAGGGCAGCAGCAATAATGTCAAGTACATCCAGCCACTATAACAGATATACATGAAACAATTTAATGTACAGATCGAGTGGTATTGTGGAGATAAAACACCCCCTTCCCTATACTTACAGTTGAGAACACAAGACACTTTGATCTAGGTTCACTCTGTTGAATATGAAGCAGCGTACGAACAACTGCTGCAACCTTGGTAGAGTGACAGCCCTGTATTGGAATATCCTCTCGATAACCTTCCTCCAATCCTTCTCGCACATAGTTTACATTTGAAATGCGAGACGATTCTCTACAGAGAGGGCACTTAACAGTCACACATGGTTGGTAATGGGAGTGAGGCTGCTGTTGAATGAGAGATGACGTACAGTCCACACATAGAGGGTGTCCACAAGAAAAGACGGCCCACTGTATGTGAAGGGACTGGGGTTACCATAAGTATACACACATGTACATATAAGACACGCTAGAATGCTGTAATAAGAAAACTAATTTAAACAAAAACTTTGTGCGTAGATATGTATGTAGTGACATGTTGGCTGACTCACCTCCGTGTGGAGGGCTTGGGAGCACACTGGGCATGTTTCCTCAACACATTTTTTCTGTACAGGAAAACAATCAGTTGTATTTGCGAGAACATGTACCTAATTTTTGCAAAGCTCACATTTGGTTGAACAGTATCGTTTACGGTTAAAGATTATGAAGATACATGTCAGTCCATTAATCAAAACCTAAAAAAATGTGACTAGGAGCCTAGAGAAGCTTTAGTTGTACTAGCACGTACTCCAACCGTTGAGCACTTTACAACACACATGCACCCGACAAACACACACAACACACACACAAGAACAGCTTTATACCATCATACCTCTGCGTCTACTAGGAACTACGCATAGGAACTAGATTCAGTTGTAATGTTACCTTTGCAAGGTTTTTGAGATATAGAACTTGGCCGACACACTTTTTAAGGTCACGCTCAGCTACATCCTTCTCAGAGTCAAACTGATACATTTTTTGTAATACCTAAGGTGGTACAGGTACAAAGCTTGCATTAGTAGGTAGTAGGTGAAAACAAAATCTCCATCAATTCCTTGAACTACGTAGGTCTCTTCTTAATCAATCATTGTCACCTGATTTGGATGTATAGCAAAGGAAATCTCTCTACCACTGTAGACTTCCTCCCGTGCCATTTTACGCAGTCTGGTAGAGGCCATGTCCAACTCATCATGGACTCTCAATCTCCGGTCCAAGGTAAGCCAAAGACTGCGAATGGCCTGTATAACAATTATGGTTAAGCGGAACAGATAATCTGATGGCATGCCAGCTAATGCAATCATAATTTAATAAAAGTCTAGAAATCATTCACTCACAGTGTATTCTTTCTTTAATTCTTCCATGTAGCTCAGGTAAGCTTGCCCAGATTGCTGAAGTTTCTTGGGAAATCCTTAGAGAAAAAGAACTAATAATTTCAATCTCGTATGCTTCGGTGTGGGTGAAAAGAATGTCGAATTCCCATTTTCCTATCACAGAAAAAATACCCCCTAACATATACCAAGGCCAATTTTGCCGTGTGATTTGTTTGGTTGACCAATGTTGTGGTGAATACACAGTACGTATTATACATCAATAATAATAATAATTGTACATGTACAATAGCGACGTATAGTTCCAAGTTTCTGTTAGATCATCACCTTTTTGCCTATTCGAGTAGGACCATAATGTCTTAATGATTTTTTCCATCAGACTGGGCTTGCGGGACCCTCCACCATGTTCATGGGACGTTTGCTCAGCCCACTTATCATGTTCATAATCGGAAAACAGCTGTCTCTCATAGGAAATGGTTTTAGATTCAGTCACACATAGCAGACAGCTGCTCAAACATAGTTATGTAACGACAATGTAAAACACAATAATAGATAGGCTGTAGATTTGCTAACTAGTGTTATGTTTACACTAGTTAGCAAATCTACAACAGCCTAGTGCAAAAAAACCTACAAAGGGCCTATCTAGCCCTATTAAACAACAATTCGAGCTTACAGTTGCTTTTCAACCTCATCCCGGTTCGAGTCAGAATCTGGCTCTGGTCGGAGGTGACAGGAAGAGGCGTGGTCAATCAGCCGGGAGATAGGGCTGGTACAGAGATCGTCAAGGAGGGAGATCACACATTGACGAGTAGACTGCAAGGTAAAGCAAAACTATAATGCTCAATGGAATTGCTTTGTTATGACTTTAGAACATGAGCAAGACTTCGACAACTGAATACGAAACTGGCAATTAATGTATTTATTATAGCGTCTTTTTCAAATCAGCGCCCGTGGCGTACTGAGAAAACAAAATTTGGCGCTTAGAGTTAGAACGTGAAGCCGTTCCAAGGCTGTAAAGTTGTATTAGAAAAGAAATTGCCTCAATTTCAGGCAATTTCTTTTTAATTACCAAAGTGCAAAAATTTACATACAGTCAATTGGAGCAAAGGACTTGGCGTTTTTATTACATGTAGGATACAGTAAAGGACGGTACGCACAGAATTAGTCCAGTATACTAAAACTTAGCTGTATATAGATAGCACTTAATTCCTGTGACCAGAACATTAATTTTACATTTGCTCTTCATTTACCTGAGTCTTATCTGCATGGTCAGTAATATAGTAACTGATGCCACTGAGGTCAGAGAACCTGGTGAAGGAAAACAATTTTAAGTACGTAACTGTTTCACCCACTTTATGTCGACTTTAAAAGAGCAGAAAGTAGGTAGCACAGAATTATGTACTTCCTGCTCTAATACTGTCAACATAAAATGGGTGGGGGAAACAATTAAGAAACATTTCAGACCGTCACTGTCCGTATGAGTCACTGTATCAATTGTTACGCTGGATTGTAGAACAAAGCTGGGATCAAGTGACCGCCACTATTATTGAACTACAGTTGAGCCTCGGTTATCCGAATCCCGGTTATCCGAATCCTCGATTATCCGAATGCTAGAGCATAGTGCAATCTGAGCATGCGCAGTAGGAAATTGCCCACGTGGCTGGCAAAAAGCCAGCTTTTGATTATCCGAATATTTCACTTACCCGAATGGGCCCGGGGACAAAGGTGTTCGGATAACCGAGGCTCAACTGTATAATGCTCAAAGAATACTCGAAAACACTGCCTTGTTGCATAATTACTTTCACAAAAATATTTAGAAAGTTGCTGCTATAATTATTTAAATTCACTCAGTGAATCGATTTTAAGTTCAAGTGTGTATGTCTATACTAACGATTAAAATATTTACCGTGGAATAGATTTTGCAAGTACTTTTGCTCCCTGCTCACACTCTATCTTCACAGCTGCGACCAACTCCTCATCAAGACCATGCCCACACAGCCACTTACACACACTCACCCACCATGGCTGAGATGGAGTCTAATTGTGAATAATTATGTGTTAAGGTGAGCCACATTGAGAAACGTAACCTGTATGTGAAACTTACAATTCGAGGTCTGGGTTTCTTCACTTCTGGTTGAGTCTTCTTGTTTTTAACAGGGCTACTCTCAATAGCCAGGTCATCAGATAGGTCGATTGATTCTGATTGTTCACCTTGGGATTGTTTGCCTAATGCCTCCGTTTCAGACAGCTCTGTTGGCTTCACAACCTGGTCATTTTCACAAGCTGTAGTGTCAGTGTCAGTTTCCTTCTGGGAAATATTTTTGTCTCCTACACTCTCTTTTCCCTCAGCAGTGGACTGACCATCTGAGGCCATGGCAACCTCTTCTAGAAGTTCGGCAGGTATCTCCTCGAGGAAGCCAGCTTGCATCCAGTTGCACTAGAGAGAGACAAACATGATTATGTGACTAAAATATTGTTGACTTATGCTTGTCATTTCAATTGCAAGACTCACCTCGCTTTGAGCCAAGTCAATGTTATTCTTGGTAACAAACAGTCCCTCTGCTGCAACCTTCACCTGACTTTCCACCTTCTCCGTGTACTGTGATCTCAGAGCAACCGCCTAAATACACACACAAAACATACATGTACATAAGAGTAAGACTAAGGTGGTTGTTTTTCAAATGAGGAAGGCAATAGCTAGAAGAAAGTTAATACGAAGACAAAGCGTGCTGACATACATGTAGTTCCAGTGGGCCCACCCATAATTAAAAGTGCCATTGACCAATACGTATATCACACTGTTAGCAAGAACACTGAGACCACACCTCTTCCATTAGTGTACTGTCCCTGAGGGAATGTTCATATCCCACTAATCCACGCTGCAATAGCTCCGCAAGATTTTCCATTGTGTGTATGCGTTGGAGCTTGTCACAGTCTATGTCATGACTCTGGTGCTCCTGCCATGCTGTCATTGCCCTTCTGTAGCAGGTTGATGCTGTAAACAACTGTATGGGTAAAGGCATATGGATTTACAGACGTGTCAACATGCACTGAAATGAATCACTGAAATAATTATGGTCCAGAGTTTAGACACGTGAGCTTGGGACTCACACAGGCATTCAACAATGTATGTGCATATATGCTCTGAATTAAGTATATTACATACATATTCCTGCTTACATCATTTTGAATGATGAAAATGCCAGCCAGGCCGTTGAGTGCAGCTACCATTGCCCTGAGGGCCTCCCTTGCCTCCACTTTGGCTTGGGATGTCAGCTTCTCAAGAAGTCGTGGCATGGTAATGTAGCTACATGGGGCAAGCAACAACTATAATATAATTATAACCAGAGAGATCTCTCAGTCAAGCTTTGACAACTATCAATTAAATAATTAAAAAAAGGTGCTAAGCACGTAGATCCTTACTTCACGGAATCAAGCACCGCCTCAATACAAGTGGTGTCTACAGCATGCATGCGCAAAGCTCACAATGGTTGCTGATTCTGGTATTGAACGAAGCTCTGTAGCTCTTTTCTCACTCTTGTACATGATACGAAATATATACAGCTCTAGTGGGAGACCAACTCAAAATTTATCCACATAGAATGCTACGCACAATTCTGGAAAGAGATTCGTAACACTAGCTATATCTCGAGAAAAAAATACACGCATCAAATTCAAAGAAAACGTCGCTAAAAAATAGAAGCTTCTAGAAATTAAAACATAATTATTATAGACACACAGACAGACCCACCACTAGCAGTATACCTTGCTGCGCATGCGCAACTGAGACATAATTACAGCTGGAACACACACACACACAAACATACAATCAGCTTTATCATAATACTTATGCAGCTATACGCCCCCCTCCCCCGAGGCATAATTAAGAATTAACGGTGTCAGCTCTGGAAACAAAGATTACTCTATGTACATGTAGTTAAAGTACACATGTAATCTCTCTACACGCGCATACTCAGACTGCTACCTACTTCTTGTTTCCCATGCTGACCGGTAGGTAGGAGCCACTGCGAACCAGTTGGGGGTGGCAACAGGCTTGCCTCAGAGTATGTAGGGGAGTCATCAGCTGGAGCGAAACAGAGATGACTATTGGATAAGATACATATGGCATGTATACCTGATAGTTGGGACATAGTCATGACACATCTGACATAGTCTAATGCATCAAAAATAATATCAGGTAGAGTAAAAAACTATTATAAGGGTGTTTTAGTAACCAAAATAATTATTTAAAGCGCCCAAAACATCTCCCAAATTACAACAGAATGCCCCTGGATCACCATACGTTTCAACTCCCCCAGCTAAAAATCCTGTATTAATAAATCCTGCACCTTGTGGAAGGTGGCCTGTTCAAGGCTGGAGAGGGTACAACCAGGGGCCAGCCCGCGTATCACATTTTCTAGGTCAGTGTGACACTTTCCTTGTTGTCTCTGGTAGAAATAAGCCTCTACTGAGCTGAACTGTAGCCAGTGAACCTCCTCTGAATGGCCTGGCAGGCACAACTGTGATACATGCATGACGTGAGCTGAACTTGTTGGTATAGAATTATGTATATACACTACTTCATATCCTATTGCATCCTGGCGTATAGGTAGATTAATAGAAGAGGGCTTTTGGCGTTAATTATTATCTATAAAGTACACACGTAGGTTGATTCAAAATGATCCAAGACCCATATTCACCTCACTAGCTACATCAGCCTTTGAGTTTCTCCACATGACCTCAGCGAAGAGTTCTACCATGGGACAACTGTTGCCATTGAGGTAGGGTTCCCATAAGAGTCGTGAGAACCAAGTAGAGTGCAGGTACGGGTCTACCTTGAGGAACAGCAGGAGGCCATACAGGTCTGGAAGAAGACAAACATAGCGATGCATCTAAACATGGTTCCGACAACAACAAAGCTTACAAGAGGGTTACAACGTACAGTACATGAAATTACATATAAATAGCAGCTCAAACACGTACATATAATATTATGAGTACTACCTACATGCAGTCATACTAACCGAGCAGCTGCCTCTGCACAGGTGTGCCTGTCACACACCACCTGTTGACTGCACTCAGTTTCTTGGTCATTTCTGCAGCCCTCACGTTGGTGGATTCCACCATCTGGGCTTCATCCAGAGTAACCTGTGAGATACATATATGTACTATACCTGCCAGCGTAAAAGTATGGTGCTTCTAAGGTGTGGCAATTAACAATAAAATAATATTTACCCCTCCTGGGCTACAATTCTATTTCCTTTAACCAGAACAGACAATATTAGGTGGTAGTACGGCAGTGAGTGTGTTTACGAGAAAGTAAAGTCATGAAGCTTGAAGCTTGCTAACTATTATAGCTAGTTGAAACTCAGGGCTCTTCAGTTAAGCACATGCGCACTACATGTACATACACATGGAGCCACACCACGGGTTTTGTTTCAATGCTGGCATACGAATGCTTCTTTGCTGACACGACAGTTATCCATGTCCCAGTAACTTATATAATATACACAGCACTTGTTTATTAAGGGTAATGCTATACACAATCCCAACTTATGCCTTACTACTTCAGAGCAGCTTAATTAGATGCAAGGGTGTATAGTAAATGCAGATTAACAGCAAAGTATTTTGCAGACTGTGCATGAATGTATGTCTTTTCTGCTCACCCTCCACCATAGCAAAGCCGGTAGGGGGCTAGGTGAGTAGTAGTAACGCTTCCTCTTTCGAAGGTTCTTAGACATCTCATGGCTCACAGCATAATAAAACTCGTTGCACAGGGTCTCGTACGATACTATGACAATATCATAGCGAGCAAGCTCAAGGGGAGACACACATCTGCCTCGAGAGATGCCTTGGTACATCTATTTAATTAATGCACAATTAACAACAGGGCCGGAAACCAAACATGTGCGATACTCACATAGGCAGAGATAACTCCTGGCTGTGTGTGCTTGGTTATTTCATCCATCCATTGTTGAACTATGGCCTGAGGTGAGATAATCAGAGTCGCTCCACACGGCAGGGGCTGGGTAAAGGCATTGATACATTAATCATAAACACACAATTAATATAAATTCTGAAACTACATGCACTCGATATACACCTTATAAGATGGACTGAATGAGTCATGTAAATGAGGTATGCTACATAGAACTATACATGTATTGCTGCAACTAACATTTTCCAGTAGACACCGCACGCAGTAAAAATGTTCTCCATGTCTTTGGGAAGAGTAATCGACACAGATAGTATGGAACCAGACGAGGCACAACTCACATTGCACAAATTCACCCTCATAACCATGGTCACTGATGGCTCCACAAAGACACTGAATGACATCTGAAGGACTATCAGTATCTTTAATGCAGACAGCCGGCCTTTTCTCGTGTGGTCGATGAGAATCTACAACATGAGGTAGAGGGGCACCATCATCTAATTTGACGCCAGTTTGCATTCTGGCGATGTCACTAGGGCTTGATTGTGCTTCAAACACTTTTTGGCCTTCATGCGCAGCCAACTCTGTCAAAAGCTCCTTGTGTTGAAGATTTGTACAACTTCTTTTACTGTCTGTGCCTTGAATGTCTGCAGAAAGCAATTTCGTTTTTTCCTCAACTGCAGCACTCTGTTCAACATTTTCAGAAGTAGAAGAGTTCGAGCAAGAGCTGTTCTTTGATTTTTCACCTGGCCATGGGTGAGCCAGAATGAGAGCCAAAATCTCAACAGTCTTTCCAAGACCCATCTCGTCTGCCAGAATGCCTCCCTTTGGCGAGGGAGCAACTGGGAATCGCTGCCTTGAGAATCTAACAACATGATGACGTGAAGTGCTTTTGTAATTTGAAATTATTATGACATCACTACTAGAGTAATGCACACAAATGCGATACTAATTAGGTGCAATTGCGAGCCATCCTGAGTATAGTATGGCTAACCCTAACCCCCTAACACATTGTGCAACAGTTTACACCTATAACTTTACCTTACATCTACTCCAGCCTCAACATTATGTAGCTGCATGCAGAGGAATAAATAATAGTCGGTCATCGGTCAATTTCCGAGCAATTAGCCTATTTGACCGACCATTTAGCTACTTGCTTGGTCATAGTGTCCTAGCATGCGAAGATTGAAGGCCAAAGGCCATAGTATGATGCGCATGCGCACTAAATTAATGATCTCATATCAGCCATGTGTATTTGTTCATTGCACAAGAGCAGGCTTATATAATTTTATAGCTATGTAACAGAGTGACGAGACGACTAGGTAAGCTACTATTAATTAAGCATTACTTTACCCTACCTAAACTGTGTTTATAGAGATTACTAAGGACATTGCATCCGTGGGTAATTTAGTGTCCGACCAATATCATCTGATGGCAGAACAAAACGTATTATGCTAGGACAACTTGTCAAGACAATCAAGATGTGTTATTTATACCTCTGGCATGTAAGATACAACTATAGTCCTCAACAACGTAGAGCCATTACCATATGCATGCCAGGTGGAATATACAACTGCCAACTGTATAGAATACTAGTGAACAAAAATGTAATGCTTCTGCTGACTCACTTTCCAGAAAAGGAGTTGAAATATACTTCCTCGTCTGATGTAGGCAACCTCCACCACAGCTTGTGAACACCCTCACCATCACAACCACCAGACTCCTCACTCCTGTCACAAGCTCCACCAGGCTTACACTCCTCCTCCTTCCCTATCATCCAATTCACAGCCTTGCATTGGTAACTGCGGAGAGTAGCGGACAGACCAAAAGGGGAGATCATTGCAATGGAACTTTTAACCGGAGACTTGTTACTCTGTTTGGTTTGCACCTCCTTGTAGAAGTTATTAATAGCGTCAGATACACTGACATAGACTGAGCCTGTACAAAAGTTGGAAGGGCAAAATAGTATATTTTATTATAAACTGCAGCTCTATACACAACGATTCAAGAGGAGTGTTATAAAAATTAATGTGAAAACCGCAGTATGTATAAGGATAGGAGCCTGCAACAATAATTACTCCTCGCAAGCAAGTCATGCAATTTTGAGTCTATAACAATTAACAATGTCGCAGTTAAGCTGGAGAGAATTCAGCTGAGTTGTGGCAAGGAATTGAGATTGGCATAGCTTCAGGGATGTAGGTCATCCGCTAGGACTATTTTATTATAGGAACCCAGTTGAGTCAGCAACGAAGACTGGAGTGTTCGCACCAAATTGGTAATGGGGGTCCACGTGGTCTAGTGCACATGTGTACTGAAGTGCCTCAAATTAAAGCCTCGCATATCTCTACAGTTGTCAGTGCACAAGCTTGTTAGCTTTTGTTTAACAAAATATTTTCACTTGTTACACTCACACACACATACACAAAATACAAAAGCTGAGGCCATACATGCATGTAAACACCGTGCAGAATACACGACAGACAGACAAACAGACCTGGTAGACTACTATAACCCACGGCGGCCTACGCACCTTGAGTTGCAACAATTATAACTCACCAACATTTCTAGTATCACAGGTGTCCAAACAGCCTGGATGTAGTGTTTTAACCAATTCTCTGACATCATGGATTTGACTATAGCACTTGACTACTTCAGATGAATCAGCAACTGTACAGAGCGACTCCATCGCCCACACCTCAATAACGAGCTCATTAACAAGAGGAGTATCACCAATTGGTGCTGCCATCAATCGCATCTTCTTCCCAGAGAGCAAGCCACACACATTTATTTTCAGTGGCGGATTAATTTCACTCACACACACATACACAAACTGTGTGCCATCAGCAATTTTGAGCAAAGGGGGTGCAGCTGCAAAGAACTCAAGTGACAACTTGAGAGAAATTCCACATTCCAAAAACAGTTTGTTAAGAGGTATGTCACCATTAAGTGATACACACACCTTGCCTATGGATATGCAATTTGATATTAATTGGTGTGTATCTCGAGAAAGAAATGCTTCTTGTCCAGGTGTATAGGAATGAAGGATGGGAACGGAACATTTTGGGGGATGATCTGGAATCTGTACGACTGGAAACGACAGGAGTGTATTTTCTGAGATAGTAGGGGAGGCCAAAACAGATGGAGAATTTCTCAGCTTCGGCTTGTATGTCACTGCGACAACCGCTCTCTTACTCTTTCTTTTACGTTTTCTTGTTGCTACTGCAAAACGAAATTTTAAGTCAGATCAGGGTTATGACTGTAGCACATGCATGAAGATTATATCAGTGCACATCGAAGGTTGTCACGAGACCTTATTAAGTCTCTTTCTTTCCACACATAATTTATAATAATGTACCATTGGAGAGCTAGCTAGCTGTCATACGAGATCCCAGAACAGATAGCCTACCTCGGGCTCAGTATGAACCCGAGCTGTGTACAGTACACCTACATTGTATAAGCTATTTATAAGCTGCATGAAAGGGACTGGCCAGGTGACTATCAATGACTCGACCCCAACGTAATGTAATTATAGTGATGTCACTGCCTTGCATAAATACTGTAGTTACACATGACCACTGAACTGATAAAAGGAAATCAGAAATCACACCCTTAGTTGATAGTCACCTGGCCAGTCCCCTTTCCCGCAGGCTGTAAAGAGGTGGTGTCTCTAATCTAGTGGAGAGGAAGTGGGCGTGGACATGGGACCCCGTGGGCCTTGGCGGAGTTTGCTCAATTGGTTATCTATTTTCTGTTATTCTTCTTTTTCCTCTACAATTATACGTATTATTCATGCTGCTACTATAATGACAGCACCGCGGGTGGTGATGCCTCGGTGGAGGTGCAAAGCTACGTACATAACATAAAACATAGATATTCGAGAAGAGGGGTGGGAAACGGATTACGAAAATGTCAATCCGTGTTACGCCTCAACAAAACCCAGCAAATGCGCGGGAAGTCCATAGAAACCCTTTACTCCGCTGATTCTAGTGTATATTTGTTGGATCACTAGACACTAATAGAGCAGCCCAGATACAAATTATTAAGTTTCACCTGTTTTGAGGTGCTTTCTTGCACTTTTTGTACCTGCTGCCATTTGAAAAGTTCATTCTACAACTAGTATATAAGTAGGTACTAGTTTTCTTAATGTATAATGTGAAGAAAGTATGATTGGATTGTTGCATGTAAATCATGTATGAAGACTATGTCTGTTTTTAACCCGAGGTTGTAGTTAATATGAGACTACCTTTGCTGTGTATACACATTCTGTAGGTTTACAATGTAATGACATTATTATTATTATTAAGACATAGAAATGCATGTTTAATACGTAATTCACATTTCGAAATGTGTCGTACATGTGGTATCAATGATACATGTATGATATAATTATAATTATGTCACCCTATACTAATTTTTTTGGTAGACTACCTCGAAGTTACTGTTACACTATAGAAAGGACGAAGGACAAGGAATGGTGAAAGCGTCAAGTTAAATCCAGACCAAAACGAATAACAAATCAACTCCCACCATTGTTATATATTTATCGTTAATTAAATTTTAGTCCCACCAACCAGTTCTCATAGACTTAGTAGATTTACGCCTCTTATAGATGTGTTCACTCATGTTCTCATTATTCTTTCGAAAGTTTTCTGTTTATTCTTTCCTTCACAACTCCTTGCCAGTATCCCCTCTCTTAAATTTTTTTTACATTATAACTTCAGTTTAAACCATGAGTGTATTTCAGCTATTATACTGCTGTTTTAGCAATTTTGGGTCAATATTATGACATCACCCGTAACGCGGATCGACAGTGTTTTTTAACACAGCGTTTCCCACCCCTCTCTCGAATATCTCTGCATAAAGCTACTAGATCTAGCTATTAGCAATAGCTTATACACACATTATAATAATTATACCTTGCAGCTCTCTTCTCACTCTTGCAGCTACCAATAGCTAGCGTTCTAGTGCAGAGCTAACTACTAAGTAGAGTAGCAACACTCGGTGAACAAGTTTTGCTACGCACTCTTCTAAAAGGCAAGTAAGGAAAAGTACACATACTCGAGACGAAGCATTATGTTGCAAATCCACGAATGAAAATCCAAGAAAATATGACTAAAAGAAGCCTCTTCTTGCATTTCATTGATCCTTGAGCAGCTGTAGCACACACACACACACACACACACACACAAACACAATACCGTATACCTCGCTTGCGCATGCGCGCACCGAGGCATTTGTGAAGTAATTTACACTGAATTTTAGAAGTCTGATTGAGTGTCTGAGTTACAGTATAAAATCAATACAGGAATGAAGTACACGTAGAATCAAGTTATATCGTCAATAATTATCTTCTTTTCGATAATTCAAATTGTATTACATAAAAACCAGCTGTACTGTAGGTAGTCTTTTACGTTATTCAAGCTGTTACAAATCTTCTTGTTTGTACCTATTTGTTTTGCCAAAGTCAACAGAAAATATATTTCCCAGAATAATTCTCAATGCTCGGGGAGCACAGTCTGTTCGAATTACAGCGTCACCCTAATAGAAGCACCAAGTTGACAAAGTAATTTCAAATTAAGCACCGAGTAAATTCTGGAAGTATTTATTGCTGGTGCTTACCTATTTATATAATGCGGCCTTCAATCAAGGCTATTTATGTACATGCCATTTATCAACGATATATTATATAGCCTTGTGGAAACAGCTACTAGTACTCTACGTTCTATTGCTAAGCGCCAAACCAGTACATTATATTTGTGCGCCGGCCGCGCCACTGTCTAATTAATTTTTTGTGGCGCTTTTCCTAAACTAGCATACAATCCATCAAGGCCTAGCGTGGCTAGGGGAGTGTATGCCCTCCATAATACCACAAGGGACGTATTCTTACTAGATTTAGTCAGTGGTTCATTGCCAATGATTTCGGGCAGAGAAATTTGTTGATTCTGCATCTGTAGTACTCCACTCCCAATAGTCAGCTGCTTCTGTCTAGGGATGTGTTGGTAGAAGGAAAAACGCCTTGCGTCTCTCTCAACGTCTATTCTTTGAGGATTGGTTCTCTTCCTTTCAGCCATCATGCACACTATACATATATATGTACGTATCATCTAGCAGTGCACTAGCCCAGCTGTACCTTCATTGGCAACAGCTTGGTCTCGAGGCTACATCAACCTCTAGCTAATTAACTAAAGGTCAAGGGTTCCTATAATTATAGCCTGGTTGCTACTATACTATAATTATATATGTCTATGTTCTTAGCCTCCTGAAAACTGCTAGATCTAGCTATGGATCTAGTCAATTACAATTAGCAGCTATGAAGAGAAGATTTGTTGCATGTGATCTCCTAGTATCTCCTATCATATTAATTAAATCTACAAAGATACCATACGACTTTGTCATTCGTTCAGCATACATTGACACACGAAAAAGATAGAACTCAACAGTCATTTTTGCTGAGGCCTTGAAAGAATTACGCAATCTTGGGCTCATTGTGGACTTTGGAGTTGATAAAAGTGCATCAAATGCACAATTTTATGTGCGTTTCTAGTTGGACTCCGCCCAACTACAAACGCGCATAAAATTTATTACGAATTACGAAACCAAAGAAATGCCAATTTTGCCAATTTTGCCAATTTTTATTGGATTGAAGTGCATCTTTCAGAATTAACTCGTAAAGAAATTATCAAATCACATATTAATTAATAATTATATAGCTGTCCGTTATCATTGTATCGATATCAAGGAGTGTATGAATTTGCATCGTTTTTAGATACCGATGATTTTTTTCCCCACGAATACCTAAAACAATTGCTGTTGGTTTCTAGTTCTATACCTACAACAATTCTTTGTGAATGAAAATGATCGATGCAGCTGCATTTAAGTTTGTATAATATTATTTCTATCAATATATATAGCTACTTTATAATTGTATTTACGTACGTATGCATGACATAATTATATACATGCACGTATACGTAAGGTAGATACCTGTATTATGAGTCAGGGGATATTATGGGTCTGATAAAATGCTTCCAAAGTTTCAGTATATTCCAAAAGATAACCTGATTTTTATAATCACCATATCTTAATTGTATTATGGCGTAAATTTTACATTTTTCCAACGATTATCTCCAGAGAAATTTATAATTAATTAAGCTTAGGTGATACCAACATTTACCTTATAGTGTACAGTTCGTAAGATTATGATGGCACAAGTTTTTCCAGATTGCGGTTTAACTTAACAATCGCTAGCAAGTCTTAAAGATGGAAATGTAACACAAATTCAAGCCAGCTGGGACACACAGAGAACACAAAATATATTTGCAGACCGTCCCTGACATTCCAAACCCAAGTCCACGCTCCACAGAGGGGGTACCAACGTGAACTATCCTGACGATACAATAGCGTTTATGGCTCATGTAAGGCATTACGAGTTGTAACACTTACCCAAGAATGTTAAATGTGAGTCCAGGTAAAGTTCAATTAATCATTGCCTCAGTTTCCATACCCTTGTCATTAGAAGTAATAATATAAGTTTTTGTAAGTTTACTATTAAATTGTCCACACCTTGGTGCTGATTTCATATAACAACATTATCATTAATTATAATTAAGTTATTCAGATCTACCTCTATTAAGTCTCTACTACCGAGTACCGGTACATTATACACATCTACAAATGAGATGGTATCACAAAATTATCGTACACAATAATTATAGACAATCAATGTTTAATTCATATGTGGCCCAAACACTGGTCTACGTGCGTGCTGCTTTTGGTGCCCAGAAAACATAGACACAAAGAAGTTGCTCCAGCCTCCCATTCTATTCCTAACCAGATCAAACTTTTGCGGCTCGTTCACAGCCCTTTGAATGCTTGATGAGTCCACACAGGTCACTGTCACAAGGTTAGACCCTGTTTGCCTCTATATGGAGTATGTGTTATTAACGTACTATGCAGTTAACATTAATTAGTACCTTGATAAAGGCTTCCATAAACTCCAGTAGTGATTCAATCGGAAACTCTTCACAGATTGTCAAATCCACTTCACATCCATTTGGAATTAACCTATATACAACAATATTAATTGTACTTTATATATAAATCTAAAAGCCTACTTGTCAAGGTTTAGTTTGTTGTATGGCTTCAATGTATCCACTATGTCCATTGGGTTCACCGTTGGCACTGGGCGATCCTGTATATTTGTGTAAAAATTATCAAGCGCCTGTGCAAATGCACACACACATGCACACACAAACAACTAGCTTGACCGTATGTATACCTCCTGCGGCTACGGCCCAAAGTATAAATAACACCATAAATAATACCAAGGGCGTATATATACGCCCTTAATTGATAATACATTTATATGCAGGTGCAGTGTAACCACATTGAGTATATTTACTTGTGCAAATGGCTGCGGACTACAATCTGAAGCAGTTGGCTGTCCGTTTAGACGCCCATCTGGAGTAGCAGCACAGCCAGCACCAACACTGAAGTAACTCTCGAATGTACCACTCCCTGTCATAACCTTTCATGGGTGGTAAATTTGCCAGCTAATTTTTTTACTCTTGAGGTTAGCTCACTTGGAAAAGAAAAGGTTTCCCAGGCACACTGTGTTTCTTTTTTAGATCCTCATACATTTTTGAGATGTTTCCTTCTTCATAGAGAGCTTCATAAGCAATTTCATTCATCTCAGTTGCCAACCATAGAGCAATATCATTGATCTGCAATGAACGGCTTTCATAAATGCATGCTACGCATTTTAACAGTATACATTTTTACCTCGTCATCAGCAGTGTCTGTTCCAAATTTAGGAAGAGAAAGAGCATGCTCACGAAGCTCCTTGAAGCGCTCAGCTGACATAGTACTGTGCAGAACACCCACACCAATTTCATCATAGAATGGCTCCACAGTTCTATAAGGCACATGTCATAATTATTATATACATCATATGCAATTAATTTTACGATTCTCCCCAGTTGTTGATTAGAGCCATCCTGAGATCTTCCAATGTGGTAACGTCATTCTCATCGTACACCATTTTCTTCACGTTGTAGAGCGAGTTTATAGCGTTGGCAAACCCAACGTACATTGGGGTGAGGATATGGAATCTAGTAGGTGAGATATTTATTAGTAGATGCAACCATAATTATATAAAAAATTCATACAGCTGGTCCTTTCTGTGTAATTTTTTTATTACATGATCACGTAGCCTCTAGGCAAAATTTGGTACGGTTGTTGTGGTATAAAACACGAAGCATGAGAATCCCATGCAATATACAGGCAGCTAACCCTCAATCGGGTTTGTGCCTGTATATTGTATACAACAATCGGTCTCATGCTATATCTATTACTTGCAATGTACTACTGTTAAAAGGGCACAATTAGACGTTAATATACATGTACAGCCATATACCTTGATCCACCATTAGTCATGTCCGTGCCACTGTCCACACATCCCTCCAGTAGACACGACAATAATGGTGAGGGACAGATTTTCCAAGGGTTCCCATATGCACCCAAAATGAGGTTGTACAGGTTCTGAACAAGCAGCTTGAGGTGCATTCTGAAAATAGCCTGCAGCAAAATCATAATTCTATACTCAGGGAAGTGGATTATTTTGAGGACGCCAATAGCCTGTCCCACAACCACTATAATTGTATGCACCCAAGTATAACTCTCATAGAGTAATTATATTTATATACATGTGCGCGTATTACATGTATAATTATGTATACTACCTTAAATTCATCCCAAGTGTGGATGTCTTCTGGCAATGCAGTTCTGTAAGAAGATACTCCACCAGCAAGGAAGAGTGGTCCGGCACCCTGATAGTTTGCCCCAGAGTTTAGTGAATAGATGATAGCCTACATGTAAAGAAGATCGAGGTGACTAAATTACAGTTACAGAAAAAAACAGACTCCAAGCAAGAGGCCTGACATGCATGAATGAATCCCTATACAAGCGAGTGCACTGTTCCTGTATTCTGCCAATGTACATAATTATAGTAGTGCACTGGGCATCAATAATATAAGAACCTATACATGTATATACGTACATCAAGCTATATAGCACAGTAGCTAGAATATTTTGCGTGTGAAAAACCCAAATCATCCATCTTTGCCATCTAATTAATTACATTTGCGTTCTAGAAAGGATCGTGATGTCCTACAAGTATCGATATAGGTTTTCGCAAAACGATCAAAACTCGCAAAATCAGAGTTCATAAAACATTAGATCTATAGTAATACGGTTTTTAAATATTGCTTTAAATGATGCCAGAGATAAAGTTGTGATTTGCTGCACTGGCTTTTGCAATAAACAGCTTATACAGTGAACGTTTCACGTGTAACAGGACGCGAAAATAACGAGCTTAAAACGATACAATACCTTTTTATCGTAATGACCCTATTCATTATGGGGAATGATTGTGGATCTATAAAGCAAAATTTGATCAGAAAACCATGTTTTTTTGTCGTTTTCGAAGATCGCCTACAAGTTTCAGCTATACTAAAGCATACATGTAACCTATTATGTTTCACTACTGTCTCATTCATTAGCAGTTAAAGAAGTCCATTGACAGTGTCTAGTTTGCTCAAACAGTTCATTTTTGTGTCCACACACACACACATACCGACACACACACACTAATCACTCTACCCTTGTTGCACATGCACGGGGTAATTATGATAAACTGAGTAGGGATTCGTGCATACTTGTCAGATCAATTCTTCATCAGAACATACATGCTATTGCATGTTGGCATGCAAACATACCCTTAATAGGTCGATATACGCAAATTTAAACTCTGATCTTCCAGTGAACATGGGCTCATAGCAACCATCACACGAATAACCTCTGGCCACTGCTTTCAGGTCATCAGGCTCTTGGAGACCAGAACGCAGGTAAGACTGGCGTAACACCTCATATAACCCTGAATGGTTATAATAAAGAAACGTGCAACTGAGTTCCTGCATGTAGCTAGCTTACATGGACAACGTACCATCAACCATTTTATCATCATGGAAGAGTATTGGGTGAGCTCCGCCACTCAGCAAAGCTTTAGCTGCCTCCATCTTTACAGCTTCGGGTGTTAAGCTGTTAAGTCGCAGAGATACACAAGGGGCATTAAGCGGGAGGCGACGACAAGCCTTCAGACACATCAAGGTTATTTCATTGCAACCATCAGAACCATCTTCTAGGTAACCGCCAACTGTTATCTGGATTTTGGAATAGCTGTAATGTGATATCTGCATGTGTACAACAATTATAACCGTTAACCTGTTGAATCCATTGGTTCAAAGAGTCTCCAGTTGGGAAAGGACCTCCTCTGCCAGTCACACATGTAGACCCATATGTAGTGTGCCCATAAGGGATGTTGTAGCGATTTAGCACAGCATGCTCATCGAACTTGATGAAGAAAGCGTCAATAATCTCTTGTGCCTGTAGATGGGAGAATCAAAAATGGCTATAATAGGGATGCATGCAGGAACAGTATATTTAGCAAATCAGCTAGTAAGAAACCTTTTCTTCGGTGAGCATTTTGTTTTTGACATCTCTTCGGTAAAAGGCTATAACAAGTTGGTCTAGCCTGCCCACAGACACAGCCTGGCCCACAAGATGGAGGCAGCAATGCATGGAAAACACAAGTTGCACAGCATCACTGTGAAACGCAACATTATTGGTTAGTTAAAATTCAACAAGATTGCCTATTTATATTGGTGCTCACTGGAAAGAAAAATCCTTCGAGTCACGGCCATGGGCAATACGTTCCATACGGTTGGCAATATCCCTCATATTCTTACGATCACTGGATGAAATGAGATAATTGTGAACACTGACAATTAAGTCTAACAGTGGAATCCCACCTGGCCTGTGATGTAGATGTGTGTAATTTCTGTCCTGTTTCTCTCGCTAGGTTGCTGTACCGCAACATATACTGTTGTACACCCTATAATCATACATAATTATAAGATTATATAGCAACTATATATACACTCTTATTTCTATATCAAACACATGTATTACCTCGAAAGAATGAATGGCACTCTCATAGAACAGCTGTTGATCAGCAAGATTAGGGTTCTTGCTTAACTTTCTTAGCTTCTCAATCATTCCTTCCACGCCCTGTACGTACAATGCAAATTTTACAAGCAGGTTTGGTTGACCCTAAAGCGCAGAAATGTTCCACTATACACACACACATGTGCATGTACTGTATACCACACTAAGCTATAACCTTTAGACGACAAGCAGAGGAAAAGTTAACTATTTTCCATACCAACTCCAAGATGTAGTGATGACCAGGAACGATGTGGCCCATGTTCCCAGCCTCAGTGAGACCTAGACCAAGGGATAGATCCATCTCAGCACCCTCCTTGAGGTAAGGCATCACTTCTTTGCCACTTCCAAAAGAGAGTCTGTCAGTGACCCCAACAATCAGATCCTGTGACGATTATGCATAAAGCAGTGTATAAATTCAAGACTACTTGTAATAATAATATTATGGTGCATGTCTACATGCGCATGCATGCAAATACTGCTGTAAGTATATAATTTATACCTATATATATGTACACATTAGAAGATATCGCACACAAACCTTCGGATCAATCCGGTAGGTATCAAAGTTTTCGGAAAAGCCATATATCTTTCCCGAAGAGTTAGGAACACGCCTGAAGTAAGAAATTATTTTTGCTTCAACAGTCATACATGTAAGTATTTGCATATAGTTACTTGTCACTAGTGAACACCTCTCCCAACATCTTCTTGTAGCTATAGCCCTTTCGAACTTGAATAGGGCGATCCATGATTCCTTTCTCATCTTCACGAAGAAATTCGCTCAAATGCGGTAGTCGTGGAACATCAAATTTGTGAATCCTATAATAATAATAACATATGATATAATTTTCTAAAGAAACTGCCTATATAATTATGCTACACCCAGCCTATAAGTTCAAGTACTCGAGTGCCTCAGGAATGGTCAAAAAGTGTTAGAAAAGCTAGGAGCTTAATGGGAACAGAAATTTGATGATCTTGAGGTAGAAGCATAAATCTATGCATGCATGATGATGATAGAAGTTCGGGTTTTGAATGCGTATGCCTTAACTCAACACAATTTAAATAGACTTTAGCTAGCTACTAGATTATTGGTGTTTTATCTATAGGTAGCTAATCAATATTTTCTGTAATGTGTTTCTCAGAATAATAATTCATAGTGCCATATTTCGGAGGACCATGCATATAATTATTTTGAGATTGGCAGATAAACATTTCGCAGATTTTATTTGATAGTCCCTTATAATAGACACATACAATCATTCCAAATTCCGAGGCACACTTTGCAAAAACTGCTCGAAACAAAGCCACATATGGACTATAACTAGTGTATAGTAAGTTCTAGTTTTTGCTTTTATTCGACAACGGAGCTTTTATTCGAAAATCTGATATTATATTTGCTATCGATGCTGTAAACATACCACTAAGTGCATATTCAGAATACACAAACAGATCGACTATACTTTAACCCGGCCAGGAGGGCCTCGGGTTAATAACAGTTGTATGCATATCTCGGCCTGCACATAGATACGTACCGTCGATCAGAAGTGTATGAATACAGTATAATGGAGAAATTATTATTTTTATTTTAAACCACCAATATTAGAGGACGCAACGTCATTGACATAGGAGCCATGCCCGAAATGCCAAATTAAGGCTGTTAATCATAATAAGTATGTACACATTTTAGATCTGCTGATTACAAATTACAGGTGCACCACTTGGTGCAAATATGCTGATCTCCATAAATTAAACGTGTGCTGGAAGGATATGGTGCACAACCAGTATACATACACATTTCAGATCTGCATGCTGATCACCATGCACACAAAAAGTGTGCTGCACAAAATTGATTAGGTGCAACATACAACGTCTAATAAGGTTGGCTATTTTCATTACGCTTACCATGTGGAGTGCCAGCGAGCAAACAGCGCGCTCATAAGATAGAGAATTCTCTTGGATGGAGGATCACCATGAACATAGTTGGTGGCCATCCCATGTAGATACTGAATGTGGTTGTAGAAGAAAGCAGGGTTTTTGCTCACATACTTCATCCAGAATGGAATGGCAGGGTAAATGTCAGCATCGGAGAATTTTGGGAGAGAATCCAACTCTACTGTATTGGGGCAGTAGAACAGTCTTCCAAACCTAGGAACAAAATTAATTACTTCTTCATAATTATTTACAATTTACTTACATTCCATGCACATGAGTCAGCATCAAGTCTTCAGTGAACAGTGCTTTTGAGTGACCAAATAAATTTTGCACGATATCACTGAATCTCTCAGCAGATTTTCCAAAGGCAACAAAGAAGAGCCCTTCTGACATGGGACCACGATCAACGCTTTTATCCGAACTCGGAACAAATGGTAGACTTTGTCGAAGAAGCTCTGTGTTGGTCCCATCTCTAGAGTTGATCAACCTGGCCCTCTTGATATGGCATCTATCATCCAGTCGTGCTAGAGTTTCACTGTACATGCTGTCTCGACCTATCATATTCTCAGAGATAGGGATGGAATAGTCATGTAAAGCCGATTTGTCAAACTTGAAGAACTGAACAAAAGCAAAGCAGCCTCCTTCAGGGTTAGGGGTATCCATAGTAGAAGGAATTGGTGGCAAGACCACCTCTCTGGAAATATACAACACTGGTTCATGTGAGGGATTTGATAACTATACTTACTGTATATGTTAAGGTTAGGTAAGTACATACCTCACAATCGACACGGCATCAACAGCATTGGTCACTCCATCTTGAAACTGGCCACCAAATATTCTCCCTTCGTTTTTCTTGTAGGCGGCTGTTACCTTCAGGCGAACTGATACGCCAGACTTCCTAAAACCCTTAACATGGGCACGGACCATCTGCAATGATCAGGAATGTTTGAGGTGCAAACCATGACTCGACTACAATTATAAACTAACTATGTTATCTTTCCATGTCGTCATGGATGTATTTACATAATTATGTAGATCCTAATTCTTACATGCAAAATTATACAAACTCACTGCCAACATTTGCTCACTGTCCTCTTTACTGTCTGCTTTGAGAAACAACCAAACGTGACCATTTGTGTAGCGTAGCTTGGGCTGATTCTTCATAAAGTTGTCAGTAGGTGAATCCATCATCTTAGCTGCATTCACCACAGGAGTGGAAGGCTTCTTGTTGAGAAGCTGACACCAGTGAATCCAATAATCAAGATCAAATCCGATGTTGAAGCCTGAATGAGCTTGCTTTCCTTTAGATGCACTATTTTGGCTTTGATCGATTTTTTCACAGAGCACTGTAAGCAAAAAAATACAAGGGAGCATCTATATTTAGCATAAATTTCTTACATTTGAGCTCAGTCACGAGTGAAATAATAGATCTTTGGATATCTTGATCCAGCTTATCATCAGCAAATACCAGGGTTGCCTGATAACCATAGCTTGGAAAGTAGGGTAGAGCTTTTTGGAATGGAGGAAATTGGAAAGGTTGGGAGGAAAGATCCAACTGAACCAAATCTTCAGCAATATCAAGAAGCTTATTCCCAGAAGCCTGAAGGAACTCATCATGCGAATACTGATCTAGCACTTCTTCTTGAATCACACCTTTGAAACCTTGGGCATTTGTAGCTTCAGGGTGTGTTAATGAAAGAGTAAGAAGAGCAAGCACAAGCTTATGAATCAATAATTCATTACCGCCGTTGGTCTTACGATCTTTCAACATGGACAAAAGTGAAAGAGCAAAGGTAACAGCCTGCTTGTGAGGACGGTGCTTGTTAGCCTCTTGCTCAACAAGGAGGGTGCTTATGAAACTACTGAGCTCATCATCCCATTCTTTATGAGATAAATTCTTTTTGCCACTCAATCCTTCAAAACTAGCTTCAGCAGGAACCTGCAGATTTAAAAATTAATGTTGTCAACTATTGCAATAATAGCTATAGTATAATTATAATGTTAAACAAATTTAGCTATATACACTGACATCTACCAGGTGTCGACGTACCTTTCTCTTTGTTAGAGAACCAAGACGTTGGTCTATTGCCTTTCTAACCCATGGAGGGATTTGTGAACTGCTCATTTTAAGGCCAGTATTTTTCAGAACAATAAGTGTCTAAAGTTGGTTCTGCTCATGTGTTTTACTGTGGTAGAGATCCACAGGTAGATAGGTAGAATGCTTCCTGGATTAAACTCTGTGACATCATTAAAATGTGACATACATAATTATTATGGATCCTACAAGCTTAGGTACATGCATGTATAATTATAATGTGTACATATCTATACACATTATACATGTACCTAAATCTATATACTTATTTATTGCTTTTTAATAAGTGCTGACATCAGCGTTTTACATTCAAATTGCACAGGAAGCGACTCATCACCGACTGTGCAGATATTTTCCCATATTGCACACCCGGAAGTATTATTGCACACTTGTTATTGCACACTAGGAAGTGATTATTATTTGGAATAAAACGTTTTCAGCAGTGAGAGAACAAGAAAAACATAGTTTACACACTTATAATCATGCATTGCAATGTTTATCAGTCTCTTTTCTTGTTTTCTGATGCTCTGTATCACTTTTGTGCTCTTTTTGCAGTGAAGCTGAGGGTCAGGAGGTTGTCAGTGTTCATATGTAATGCATCAAACAGGCATCAGTGTTGGGAGTGGGTGCTTTGAGCAGAGTATTGCACATGTAGAAGTGTACTGCACCACCATATATTCAGGCTTGTATAAAGTCGTTTTGGCTTCAAAAACGGTTGTCACACTTTTCTTCAGTTACAGCGGTGCATGTTTCCTCTTCTGATACACTGGAGCATGATAGAAAGCAAGCACATGGTGTTTATCCTTCAGAACTATCCATTTTCAAAACGGGTTGCTGGTTGTCAACGTTTTTCTTGTCTTTTTTTCTTGTCTGTTTTCTACAAAATCTTTAAGTAGCCTTCTGCAAGCTCTCTTGGTGTTCTAGAGTCTTATTTCTTTGTCTAACTAGCTGTTTTCTTTCTCTTAAACTTGTCTTCAACTGGGAGAACTCAATTTTGTTGCTACGCATTCTTCTGGTTGATAAAGCAACCGCATGTTGCGCATGCGCAGATTCAACCTGCATTTTGGTTGCCAAGCAATAAATGCATTATCCCATGGATACTGATGATTATCACTCGTCCGTGCCTAGTAACTGTCACTCGTGCCTTGCAGGCACTCGTGCAGTTACTGGCACAGACTCGTGATAATCCTCAGTATCCATAGGATAATATCATAATATCCAGAAAAAATGGTGCATGGACTTCGACGAAGCCACCATTCATTCTGGTCATTGAAAAAGCTCGATTATTGGTCCCATCTATATATAATTATAGTCCATGTCTAAAGGGCTCTTCCTTGTTACCTTTGGAAAATCTGCTGAGAGATTCAGTGCTGTGAAATCGTTTGGAAAACCATGCAGACTTGAAAATCGATTTAATTAATTAATAATTTCCACACATAATAATATAGTAGACTACAGTAAAAATTTGACGAGCATAATAATTATTTGGTAAATGAGTAAACTGATAAACATAATTATGCTGCATATATTCATATGGCGTTAATTGATCACGCATATGAGATATTGTATCTTAATATATAATATTATAATAAATTAATGTGGTAACCCTCACCTAGCTTGATTCGCCTTAATTCGTCGCCAAAGTTTATGCGCTATACAGAGATAGATTTTGATTGTACACGTATATTGCATGAGACAAATAATGGTTATAATTGGCAAGGAGCATCACATAACATATTTTCCCTGGGTTCAAAGGACTGTTTTAGAGATAATACAGCACCATTTGAATATAAATTATAAATAACAGAATGGTTTCTTAATTCTATTTCTATGCAGCACATGATCAGCTAGCCTCCTTCACAAGGCCTCAAAAAGGAAGAGAGGCCTGGGATCAGGCTAATGATCAGCATGCAGCCCGCACCACTTGAGCTTCCTTCCAGCACAACACCTGTTTGTGGTGATCAGCAGATAAAAATGTGTGTGGAAGGTATGTGCATGGTTATACAGGAGCTTCCTATATCAATTTGTGGTGATCAAAATGTGTGTGGAAGGTATGTGCACGGTTATACAGGAGCTTCCTATATCAATTTGTGGTGATCAAAATGTGTGTGGAAGGTATGTGCATGGTTATACAGGAGCTTCCTATATCAATTTGTGGTGATCAAAATGTGTGTGGAAGGTATGTGCATGGTTATACAGGAGCTTCCTATATCAATTTGTGGTGATCAGCATGCAGACTATAGGACTCTGGCATTGTTGTTTACAGCTGTCCATTGTTTGCCAATTAGTGAATGGGGATGGAGTGTGGGTCTATTGTCTATTTGAATAGCCTCCAAGCTTCCATTTTATAAAGATCTAGATCTATTATTATAGATCATTGGTTTTCGGTAGTTTTTGAGCTACTTGTATCCAAGGTGATCAAGGTAGCAAGCATTTTCAGGGTATAACACTTACTGTCCACTACATTTGGGAAAGTAAACCCACCATTCTTGGCCTCGCCCTCGTAGGTTTACTGCCATAAATTCTGATGTAGTGGACAATAACTATATCATGATAATTATGCATGAAAACACACCCTCATTGAACTGTAATTTGACACTATCACTCTACTATAATATCACAGAGGCTCTGACAGGGGCTATACAGACACTATAGTCAATTGCAACGACTACTGTATACAATCAGAACAAGCATGCATGTATTGAACTAACCATTGCAATGTGAAAGTTGCTAGGGTCACTAAAAAGAAGTACGGAAACAAGCAAGCGGGAGAGACTCTTTCGTCAATAGCCTACATAATTATACAGTTAAACAGAGGTCAAATGGGAATGTTATTGTTATGCTTTCTCTCTGTGACATGCACTGCAACAGTACACCATAATTAGATTAACTGGTACAGTACAAGTTTTAAGCTGGGCAAGTGAACAATTTGGTATGAACCATATTTGATAATGTAAGAGTAAACTGCGCCACAGTTTTATCTATGGTTTGGCACATACCACATTGAATTGTGTTGTGATGGAAACAAGAGAGCAGTACACCATAATTAGATTATACTGGTACAGTACAAGTTTTAAGCTGGGCAAGTGAACAATTTGGTATGAACAATATCTGATCATGTAAGAGTAAACTGTGCCACAGTTTTATCTATGGTTTGGCACATATCACATTTAATTGTGTTGTGATGGAAACAAGAGAGTGCATGAGAGCAGTAGAAAGCAGTAATAATTATAGCTCTCTCCCACTCTCTTGTTTCCACACGTTTTGGTTCACACGGCAACTTTTTCGTATGTATTTAATATTATTATTACACTGAGTGATTGTCATTTGAATATTATACATAATTATGGCGTTATTGCGTCCCCTTAAATTAAACAGAACGCACGCAGCAAATTTACATTGAAGATTATGTTACAGTTAGAAAATGCAATCATAGCAACTTCAAATAGAAAACAAAATTCAGTTTGTAACTCGGGTTTGTTCTCTTGTGGCTCCAACTTTCTTAGGCATCTTCCGATTAGATGAATCTTCAAGTTCTTTGGCTTTGTAATAATGAGGGGCTACCTCATGGAGCCACTGGTTTTCTATTTCAATGATCTACAAATCAAAAGTCAGAGTAGGGGACATTTATTACCTGCAATTTATACCCCATTTCTATTTGCCCAACAGGAAATCATCTCACCTGCCTCGTATACTCTTTCGTAGTAAATACCAGCTCATAATAGACCACCCACTTTGGTAGCTCCTGGAATAGACTACTGTTGGGGTGAATGTGGACAGTCTGAAATAACGAAAAAGCAAATTGTAAATTAAACGTTTGCTGAGTTAGGAGTTTAGGGAATTAGGACTAGAGTATTGTGTGGCACAATCTTACGACTATCAGAAAGAATGTTGATGTGTACTCTTATCTACTCCTGACACTATGAACTCAATAATAATTACTGTATTTACTTGATTAAACGCCCGGGCGTTTATTTCAGATTGAAGTCTTTAGAGGGGGTGTTTAAACGAGGAGGGCGTTTATTGTTATGTCTACTCCAAAACTCTTGCACAGCAGCAGTTATTGTGCTCTTCTTGGGCTGCTGTCTCAGCTTAAATCTATTTCTCAGCTTAAATTTAAGTCGTAGGAGTGCCCTCTTGTGTCGGTATCTCTCTCTCTGCCATCGATGCATCATAAAAAGTATTATTATTCTATGCTGCCATGCTTGCAACTGGGTTCCATGTGCTATTTCAGCTCCACCCTAGTGCCACGCCCCATATATGGGCGATTATTTAAGATGGGCGTTTATTGACAAAGACAGAGCTTTTACCCTGGGCGTTTAAACGAGATGGGCGTTTATTCAAGGAGGGCGTTTAATCAAGTAAAGTATGTGCTTCAATTAGTAGTGGTACATTGAGGTGGTTCATAATTAGCCTCAGCCCACTTTCACTAATGCAACTGTCAACACTGGCATTACATGTATGTTAATTATACTTGTGATAATTAGGTTAGGAGGAGGGGGAGGACAAGGTCTAGGGATGCATGTCATAATTAGAAAGCAGAAATCTAGCTCAAGCAGACCAAGCAATTGATAGTGAATGAAGATCCCAGTGCAGTACGTGCCTTCATTCATAGCAGCCTAATCCACCCACATCTACTGTCACATAAATTGAATGGTAGCAGCTACGTACTACAATGTACATGTAGCCGTGTCCCCAATCTGATTGGAAGAAAAACAGGCCTGGTAAAGATTGGATGTGGGCGTGGTTTAATTATTTGCAGATCCAACGAATTGTCTTAAATCTATGGTTTGCTGATTTGGTTTACTGATGGTTTGCTGGATTTGTCAATCAGATGGCCTTTAGTATTTGTGTGGTCATTCGAATGTGTTGGATCTGAACCACGCCCATATGCAATCTTTACCAGGCCTATTTTTCCTTTCATTCTATTCAGGTATGGAAACGAGGCTACTACTAGTCTACATGTAGGTCACAGAAGTAGTTGTCTTGAGGCATTCTATGCGTTACTTCGCAATCAAAGACAGTCATGTGAAATATATTAGTTGTATGCAGACACACAGACAGACATTGTGACCTACATGTATTATACTTGGGTAAATAAAAAGGCAAACCTGTTGATGTTTCACTGTTTTGTAAACTCCCCCTTTAGACAAGTGAGCAGTGTGGTAGAAGAAACCAGCAGTAATTGCCTGTGAGTTCAAGGTACATGTATAGTCTCAGCAGCTTGCCCATTTAAGTACAAAATAAAGGAAATGAAAGGCAGGGCCTAAAATACAACGGCTGACAATGCACTATGGATAGAGTGCATGTACATGTAAGTGCAGGACCTCGATCAGTAACAAGAACACGTACTTTTCTAATAGCGACTGTGTCAGGATTAGAGGTGATATCCACCTCGACCCTCTCCATGAGTCCCTCTAGCTGATCCCGCACATCCCGGGCTCTCTTCATAGACCTGTCCAGTAATATGTCCAGTAATAATAAGGGCAGGTGGTCCAGAATAATATAGAAAAACGTGAACTTGCGTACCTATACTGAATGAAGTTGTCGAAACACCACTGCATCGAAAAGTCTGTCTCAACCCACTGGGATTCACACACGGAAAAAAAATTGGTCAAAATACACCCAAAACACATTGCATGAGCAACTATTTAACACACACCCAGTTACATACCACCCATTCTTTCATAAACTTTTCTTCAATTAATAGTAAGAAAAATAGCTTCTGATTGAGTAATACGTTGCTTAAATCAGAGATAAAGGAAGGAAAGGGATTGGCAACGGTTTAAAAAATGCGATTATCCGTGATATGCTACGTCATCGACTTTTTTTCATCTTTTGTAGCCTCCATTTATAGCTAAAAGTAAAAAAAAAAAACATGCTTAAGAAAATCAAAATCAAGACTTTATGCAGCCTAGTTGATCAACAGAGACACAACAAAACAAGATATGTAGGTAAAACATCATAGGCTTGCAGTGATTCTTAAAAGGGGCACAAACTAATGTAGACACTTTCTCATCTTTTACAGCCTCCATTTTAGCATTTTAGTTATAAATGTAAAAAACATACAAAAGAAATTATAACCAAGGAAATGTATGCAGCCCAGTTCGTCAACATAGACACAAATAAGCAGGATCTGTACGCAAAACATCATACGGTGGCTACGGCAGTGCTTCTTAAAAGGGGGCACAGACCAATAATAACTAGTTTTCAAGCTCTAGAACACCACAGTCAATTCTTCCACGCTTGGACTTCACTTTAAATAAAGCACAGGACACGTGTAGCCTTCTATACGCAATTCTAAGGTATCATGAGACTAATAGCTAACTAAAAGTGATATTACTTCATTTCGCGGGTGTTGTGCCCGGAAATAATGCGCATCAAGGATGGTTGAGAGGAAATCAATATGAAATCAATGTAAAATGATCACGTGAGTTACTACCGTTGCCAATCCCTCTATTACTCTATCTCTGCTTAAATCACCCTACAACTGCTACACCCCTCACCTCAGTGTACACATTGAGCAAGGTGAGGTGGTCTCCTCCAGGTCTGAAGAAGTTTGCTCGGGCATTGTCAGCATATACTATCCGATCCTGTAAGCAGGCAGACATAACAAAATGATCAGTGATACAAAATGGGTATCACCTTAGGTCTGTAGAAAATGGAATTGTTGACCGAGAGCATGGCTGTAATAGTGAGTATTTCTTCAGTGCAGCTATAACTAGTGAACATAAATATGCATTTGATTACATATGTACTTACACACATACAAATACGTACTTTTCTGCAGCCAGTAGCATCTTTGACAGCATAGGACCAACAGGAAACTCAGCCATTCTCCGACCGAGCTACAAATTAAATACTGTAAGTGTGAGCACTTTTAGAAGCAACTTCTTACTAGACTATTTTAGACAAAACCAATAATTATCGTACCGTAGCGGGTAATTTTCGTATGACTATACCCACTTAAATATTTCGTATTTCATACAGCTCAGCAGTGGCGGATCCAGGGGGAAATCCCAGGGGGCCATGGATCTCCCCTTTCAGTCTAGCTATTATGGCTTTAGTACAGCTACCAGATAGCAGGTTGTGTAGCTATTATAATTTGATCCAATGATTGTACCTGTTGCTTTGATGTATCAACTGCCAAAAGAGTCAATGGTTAGCCTAGGTTATCTAGTTGACTGTTCGTAGCAACTAGCTAGCTCTACGCAACTCTATTATGGGGCATAACCTCCCCAAAATGTCCTGACTCTATACATGTATATCACTAGTGAGCCGCTATTCAGACAACAAGCTCAGCCTAACGATTTTTATTCTTACTCCAATTAGAAATTCAAACTCAATTGAACACCACCAATCCACAGGATTCTAACACAATGTGTAATTACCCGAGGCCGTGCCGCGGCCAGCGGGTATAGTAGTCTGTTGGTTTGTTTGTCTGTTTGTTTGTTTGTCACGAGAATCTCTACTCACCTGGATGCCATAGCGCTGCGTTTGCAGCATGGATAACCTTCACACAACAATATCTTGATTTAAATAGTGGCAGATTTTGATGTTAAAGTTTCTTTGTCGAATAAAAGCGAGCAAAAGCTAAACTTGCCCGTTGGCAGCTGCTAACTACACGCGGCCTTTATTCAAGATACCCTATTTACATTGTGATTTTTCCACATGGGTTACTTACAGCTGAAGTGATCCTGTACCAGGAACAATGGAACAGGGTCACTAAGTAGAAAGCTAGAATTATCTACCTCTGCTGACTACGTATTTGCAGCTGAAGTGAGGAACAATAAAAGCTATTAAAATTGTGACTGGTTGCTGGATCCTATATACTCCAGCCTGGCAGGACTCTCTAAGCCTAAGACTCCAGGCTTCTTTGCTGTGATCCCAGTCCACAGTGCATGTCTCATGTGACATGTACCACTCAATGTTTCAGCATGCCATGCCTCCAGTGTTTAGCTATTGAGTTGCTGTGCTGGTCATACATGCTACATGCACTGCATTATCTTTATTATCATGTCACCAGCCGAGGGTTTGCACTTTAGTGCTCTAGTTACATGTAGATGTTTGTTGGCCATACATGCACATGTAGTTATGATTGCATGTTGTAATACAAAATTTGTTGAGCCAGTTTAAAATCTTGTAATGTTTGCATGTGCGACAGCAACAGGACATGCACTGTGCATTTTGCTAAGCATACGCTCACAGTAGGCAGTGAGTAGCACATACTGAATAACTCCTATGGCACAAAAGAACACGGTAAAACAGTTACCTTTGTGAGCTCTCCCATATGGTTGAGTGCCCCTAGGGCGTACAGTTGCTCCAAGGCAAGGATGAGCGTCTCTGGAGGAGGTGGGTCCATAAAGTCGAAGTGAACCAAGTCATTGATGCCCAGACTCTTGAGCATGAGAACCACATTGCCCAGGTTAGTGCGTTGGATCTACGTGTACAAACAATCACATGCAGTACTCATAATGAGCAGGTCAAGGTTTACAATGTCACAAGCACAGAAAGTTAAAAAAGTAGTTCTAGTATATCGCTTCACTTACCAAGCATCAAAGAAGTGAACACATGTAAATAACTCGAACAACATACATAATTATACTAAACATTCACACAAGAGTGAAATGCTGCAAAATTATCTGCCAACAGGAAAAGAGTGGATGGAAAAAATTCACAAGTTCACAAGCTGACTGTTACTAAAACTGGTACTGTTTCCTATAGCATAAACATGTACATGTATGTACCTCAGGTATGGTTGACTCTTCCATTTCATTGTGGAAGGCCCATGCCGTGAAGAGTCGGAAGCACTTGCCAGCAGCCACTCTCCCAGCCCTACCAGCACGCTGTTGGGAGGACGCCTGCAAGGTCAATGAGCACATCAAATACAAAGAACCATACAAGTCCCAAATGTGAGGTCCATTATTTCACTGAGGTCTTCTGCAGAGGTCTATGACTATGTTTACAGGCCTCGCATAGATAAAAAAGGAGCTCTATAGCAACAGTCGGATGCATGATGCTAATTTTACAAAAATAGTGGAACTACATGTAAGCCGAATTTTGTAGCCATCAACGAAAGGACTGTACATGTACATGTAGTTGAGCAACACATAGTCTCCTATAGATGTGAAGAGCTTCCTTAGTCCAACCGCTGTGTTTTCGACGTTCTTTGTTTCAAGTTCATAGACCACGCCAATTGACCTTTTGCTTTGCGTTGCAGTTGTTTAGCGTATTATAAATAAGTTTAGGCAGCCCTTTAGTAGTGGCCTCGCTGTACTTGGGACACTAAAGCCTCTGGCCTACAAGTTATTGAATTAGACGTTGGACTCGGCCTATAACTATTATTTCTATTAGTACAAGATTTAATCAGCGCAATAATTATAGTTGGGTGTCATGTCGGATTACGTACGTGCTCAATCATGTTCTTAAAAAATCAATATTAATTCTGACACCATGAAGTCCAACTATTTAGTGCCAATTCTAAATCAACTCACTTTAGAGCAAGGTACGATGACAAGGGACTCCATGCCCGTTCTTGGGTTGTAACAATTCTGCTTACAGAAGCCTGGGTCAATGATGTATATGATACCGTCGATTGTCAGAGACGTCTCAGCAATGTTGGTGGCTAGTACCACCTACATGTATATGTACAAGAGTGTTGTTCAACTCGATTGGCTCTACGAGTATTTACACCTAATTAATATTTATATAGTTGAATCTTACAGATGCACGCTACAATGTATGTGTATCTTACACGTAAGAGATGCAGCATACAGTGGAAATACATGTAGTGGCAACTTGGTAAAAAGTTGCTGACATGAGACTTAATTCCGAATACAATACAATCAATGTGTTTTGCGAATTGCGCAGTTTTGCATAGACATGTCATTTGCAAATGACTACGCATTCGAAACCCTATATACGGTATCAGGTGTGTAAGGTTTGCACATGACTGTAGTTTCATGTTGACACTCAAGCTGACCTTCCTAGCACCGGGTGGAGTGGGCTCAAATATCTTGGCCTGCATATCAGATGGAAGGTTGGCATAGATGGGCAAAATAAGCAGCTCAGCTATCTTGGAACCAAGCTTGGACGTTCTCTCCTGTGGAATTATGCAATATCAATGCACAGTTGATCTTCGGAGATTAAAACAAGGGTACATAATTATACGTATAATTGTAAATAACGTACAGTGACACTATGTATAATTATGATGTGTACACGTCTACGAATTTTTCTAACAGAAAGTAAAGGGTTACTTATCAACATCTATTCAACCATAGTAAATAATAATACCTTCAACATTTCATTGGCTCCTTCAATTTCCTCTTGACCAGTTAGAAACACCTAAATAAAATTCACAATAATTATTTCTATCGGTGCAACATTCTACATACTTTGAGAGATAATATTGAATTGGCCCAATGCTGTTACCATGTGGGGGCCAAATCGCTAGCGTGTTAGGGCCCAAAATTAGGGAGAGCGCCACATATACACTGTAATTATGCAGAGAAGTTCGTAAGTCTAGAAGTCACCGGCTTTGAGAAAACTTGAAAAAGACAGTGTCAAGCTAGGGTTGTAGGTGAAGAAGAGTACAGAATCTCTCTCCAGGAGACATTTGCAGACATGTATATAAAGATTTTGCTACATGTAAGTTGGCTGTAGCTGAGTGTCGCAAAGTCCTTTCACTCTGGCGATTGTCTCACTGTAGTGCGATCATAAATATTTGGTAGGCCAGCATAAGAAAGTTGGTAATATACATGTCTGTAAGATTTCGTTCAGGACTGTTAGTTGTGATAATGACGAATTAGGTATGTACATTACTCTAAGGGATGTTGCTCCCAACAAAAAATGTTACAATTGCTACTAACCAGTATGTCTCCTCTAGGCTGTGTAATGTGTATCTGCAACACAGATACTACAGCAGCCTCCAGTGGGTCGGCCTCAGGAGCCTATAAAATGAAAACAATAGCAACAGCAGAATAAGGTTTATGAAACTAAGAGCATAGCAGCTACATGTACAACTAGAGGCATCTGAATTCGCACCTTGTGTCAACAAGATTTCATTTGTACGATTTACCACTTATTCCCTTTCTCGGGTATAGGTACAAGCTTGTTATGTTACTGAACTATGAATGACACCACAGACATTCAAAAATTACATATACAGTACGTTGTGTATAATTATAGCAGCGAGCACTTGCCTTTGTGTAGTAAATCTCCACTGGGTACCTCCTCCCTGGAATTCTGAAAATTGGAGCATCATCAAAGAACCGAGAAAATTTGTCCGAGTCGAGAGTTGCACTGGAGATGAGCAGCTTAAGGTCAGGTCGAAACCTGGCTATGTCCTTGACTAGACCAAACAGTACGTCAGTGTGCAAAGTCCTCTCGTGGGCCTCATCCACTATCATCACACTGCAGGGAAGGCACTGTTAATACTGTATTCGTACATGAGTTGTGAACTATTACATGTAGATCTATGTACAGTACATTCACACTGTGTAGTCCAGCCACTAATTATACCTGTAGGACTCGAGATCAGGTTCTCCAAGGAACTCTCTAAGCAACATCCCATCAGTCATATATTTGAGAACAGTGCGCTCTGATGTGCAGTCCTCAAATCGAATGCTATAGCCCACCTAAATCAACAGGCCGTAATGATGACATACACATTATTACAGGAGCTACAGAGCTAACAGTAAACAGCATTAAGCAAATATAAACTGTATGTGTAACATGTACCACCATCAAGAAATACCTCATTGCCGAGTTTAACAGCCATCTCCTGGGCCACTCTGGCAGCTACACTCATGGCCGCCACTCGCCGAGGCTGAGTGCACCCGACCATCTTGCCTTCCTTGCAGTAACCCTACAAAATGTGCATGTCAGGGTGTCATACAGGATTTTGAAGTAGAGGGGGGATATAAGAACAGAACATTTTGCTGGTCAACTGTTATTTCAATACCCAGTTATAGTATGTAAAATGGCCAGCTATGGACACTCAATCATACAACTAGTACCTGAATGCAAAAAAGGGGGGGGGGGGGGGAATTGGAGCTAGGGGGGAGATATCCCCCCTTTCCCCCCCTGTATGACACGTTGATACATGTACACGTACAAAGTGCCACATCTTTAAAATTGGGCTTTGATACGTGTAAGTACCGTATACCAAGTAAATGAAGAATACATGGTTTTTGATTTACATAATTATGGGACATGCACAGTTCCTAAGAATATTGGCGAATTACGATTCGGTGATGCCTATACCTAATGTACATGTACATGTAACAAATGGTCCAATTTATTCCCTTGCCAAATTTACATACACTTTATAGCCAGTGTATTGCAGTGTATTGAACTGCACAGTATACAAGGACACACAGCACATGTAAGTGTCTAAATGATAAATCTTACTGCTTCGTAGAGAAACTGCGGTATTTGAGTGGTTTTTCCAGAACCTGTCTCCCCTTCTATGATAAGTATCTATACATGTATGTGTGGGGGGCAGATATACAATGCTCGTGTCTATTAGATACATGTATGTAGATTTTATCACGTATACGAAACAACTGATCATAAACATCACATGAGAGTTGTAAACAACAGCTGGGGAACAAACCTGGTGGTCTCTGACAGCATCCAGCAGTTGCTCTCTGTAAGCATATATTGGAAGACTCTCCCTCGTCTAAAAATAAAAATGTTGCAAAGGAGTGCATGGATTTGCAAGTTACTGTCTGCAAGTTACTGTCTGGAGGAAGGCATGAAACCAGAAGAATCACTAATACAAAGTGGCTCCCTGTCTAGCGTAAATTATATACAATGTATATGTACCAGTTACACACCCATGCACATGCACTACAAACAAATTAATATGGAGTACCCAGACAATGAGGTACGAGGGCATAAAGTACATGTATAGTAGCTGTATGTACAGTAACTAGCTATGCATGCAGAGCTGTACATGCACATACCTCTTTCATGCTCATTCTTCTCTTCTCTTCTTCACTTGGTCCCTGAGGCTAGAGTACAATAGGTGTGACAGTGACAAATGTATTTAAAAACAAGGGGCTTACAACTCACAAGATCTGTACTGCAGCTATACGCATTTAAAAGCTAATTAAGTAAATGCCGTAAGTATAGCTACATGTACTGTACCTGAACAAAGTATTATAGCTACATGTACTATACATGTACGTACCTGAATAACTTCGCAAAATCTATACACACTAGAAGTGTAGCCCCGTAGAAGGAACCCTGGTCCTAACCTTATCATCCATGTCACCTGATACAGTCTCTGCCATTACAAACGTCACTTCATCATCTAATATCAGATCATATTCTTTTTGCTAATTGGAAGACGATAACCACTGTCATGTATATGTGTGAACAATAGGTTTCATGCTCACTTTGCTCTTCTCCTTAGCATCCTTCGCTCCAGACTTAAATATACCAATTCCAATCTGTTCTTCTTCCCACTTCTTTACATCAGCATTGGGACCAAGCTGGGAGAGATATTACAGGGTGCATGTACTGTACATGCAAAACACTCAGTTGTACTTACTTCCTGCTCGTCTTTGGGCTCTGTGTATCGTGTTGATGGTTTCTGCAAGGAGAGGAGATAAAAGTGCTTATAAATAATTTAATTCAGAGACAAGATTTTCCATACAATATTTTCTTCCGGAATAGTGTATCGTTGGATCTTTTCATCATCCGCTGCCTACAAAAAGATGCACAACACATGCATTAGTAAAAGAAGCATGCTAACAATAATTAGTTGATTTACCTTTTCATGTTCTTTGGCTAGTTTGTAGATGGATTGTTTATATTCCAAGTCCTTTTGTTCTCTCTCGGTCACCCTGCATATACATGTATACAGCAGATGATACAAGCACAGTCAAATAAATTAACGGCTCCATACTTTGTTTCAGAGTAGAGGTATTGTTCATCATCAATGTCATCTCTGAGCTCATCAAGTTTATCATGTCGTCTCTTCCCCAGGTATTCCCAACGAGATTCCTCCCTCAATTTGGGGATCTAGTAGACAATGCACATGAACATAATGCTATGAGGAATGCCGACTGAGTACATATAATTATGTATCATTTTTGCAAGTGACCTGGCAACAGTCGTCCCTAACACTCATGATGTTGCTACTATGTAGGACTAATTGGCCAAACACAAACAAGTGAGACAGGCTAACACTTACCCGTTGTGCCAATAATAAATAAGCATTCCACAATTACCATTTTCTTTCGATCTTGTTCATCCATTTGAAGTCGTTTTCTCGCTTCGTCCGTGGCCTAGCAAAAATAATATCCATGAAAGATGGCAGTCGTAAAAATGTACACTATACATACAATGTACATACATGTACATCCTACTGTATTTATCATGTAAATAAAGCCTGTCAATATCAAGCTGAATTACGATCTTCATATTATGCTCTAGAAACCCAGTGAAACACCTTTTTGTTGGACTTTTCCACAATCTTTCTTGTTTTCTCTTGGTCCTTAACCTTGAGTCTTTCGGCCAGGGCATCTCTCTCTGCCAGGTCAACAATACGCTCCTTCTCAGCTCTGAAAGAACATGAATTTCAAAGCAATCCCCTGGATCTTAATCTCGTCATCAAGAAGACATTAATAATGTTTATATCTTTTATGTCTGAATCAAAGGGCCACTAAAAAAATTTGCGGACGTGGGTGGCGCTTGTTTATGAGCAGCATTTGTGCCAACTGGCAACTATACTCAAGTCACGCTTATTAATTCGAACCATCTGCAGTACTACATGTAGATTTTGTTGCAAAAGTTTACATTGTGTTGTGTTGTTGTTTGTGAAGTGAGAGTGATTCCGTACGAGAGTTTTCAAACTTCTATACTCTTCACGAGCAGCAAAGCACTGCGTAGTGAATACAGTCCAGCTACAGGCCATTTCTAGCTATTTAAAAGAGCACAAGTGCAAATGGCGCTTAATACCTACAAATAACTAACAGACATTTACGATACCTCTACAGTGCTAGTGTAGGTAATTTTAAACTTTCATGTTTCATGTCCAATTAATTGCGATCAACTTACTGTTCCCACTCGTCTGAGTCTGAGTCAATCTTGCCTCGCTTGGATGCAGAGGGTTGTTCTTCCTCCTCATGTTCGCTATCCCACCCAGTCTGCTGTCTCAGATTCTTACGACTCCTGTCACTTTTTTCAGTCTTCCTCTTACCAGAAGATTTCTGCTTGAATACGGGCTCATCGTCCTCAGAATCGCTGAGCAGCTTGTAGGTTTTATTCCTTTCTTGTTGGAGTATCGCTTGCCTCTCTAGAGCTCTGGCTGGTTTCTCCATTGGCTGTCTACGTGGCAACTTATTCCAGAGCTCATTAGCAAAACTTTCTACTGGTTGATTCACTTCCACTGCACCAGTATCTTTCAGTTTTTGAATAAAGCTGGCTCCAGTGTTGGATTTTCTAGCAAGCTCGACCAGAAACTCTGCTGTGTACCTGTCAGACAGGCCAAGAATGTCATGTAGCTTGTCAGATACCCAGGACACAATGTTTGCCATGGTTCCCACAGGGTGAATAACTTAATAACTAAAGGCCAGGGATCGGAGGGAGTAGAAAAAACTGTGTCCCTGGCAGAAAACCAGAAAACCAACAGTGAATTCGCCGCCCTCTTTTGCATACCAGCGCATGCGTGCAAACTCACTAGAACTCTCAGAATTTTAATTTTTGTTCCAATTCTTTTCAAACAGTATTGACATAATAATTATAGTGAATGGCAGAGGGACTGTGATAAAAAATAAGTTATATGCACGAGATATTCTGTATCGCAGCCAGCTGATTGTAGTGCTTCCATTTGTCAGAAAGCATGCTGACTTTGCCAATAATCCATACAAAGTCCTCTTATAGCAAATCAATGCAAAGAAACGCCCATCTAGTAACAAAAAGTGTGGATGTTAAGTGGGAGGGGTTCAAAATGTTATCTGATCTCCTACATCTTTCTCCACACCATGGAAACCAAGAACAAGGTTTTTTTAAAAGAAAATTCCAAACTGTTATCGTACCTAAATATTCCATTTAATATGAAAAAAAAGCTAAAAAAAAAGCTGCAACGAACGTTCACCAACAAATACAAAATACACTTGAAGTATAGTAATCCATACATTAATTACAATGTTTACAGTTTATGAAGAATTTTCCAACCAACTACTTGCACAAAATCACACAGACTACAGTCTAGCAGTATATACATGTACATGAAAGGTTTGTTTATGAGTTGTTACCCTAGCTAGTGCTCAAGTTGAGTTAACTTGTTCTGGGGGTTGTTTTTGTCCTGCAGTATTATGTTGGAAAATTAATAATAAGGGCTATGAAAATAGTAATGGTGTTCGAAAATGCCTACAATAGTAATTATTATGATCATCATAATGCTTTGCTATAATTAAACCAGTTTAGAATTATGGACACACCTCAGGAACCGTTGATAGTAAGAGATTTTCCAGCTCTCTCACTCTGGTCCTCAGAGTGAGAATAGCTTGATCATCACCAACCGTGGAAATGGTGTGAGGAGCAGCAAACACATTTTCTCCTTTGGGGTCTTTGTACAGTCGAATCATCTGCAATAAAATCAGCCTGAACATACATAAAACAATTAATTTACTACTCACTGTGGGTACAAAGACCAAAAGCAGAACGCACGTTGGAATAAGAGATAGCCCAGTAGCGAAAATTGATGCATACGCATTGATGTAGTCATCAAGGCTGTACTCAATAACTGTTAGCACACCGATTATGATACTTGTGATATAGATAATGGCAGCAATGTATTTGGCATCATCAAGACCTTTCACTTTCACTTTGCGAGTCATGAAGGCCAACACTAAAGCAACCACTTGAAGTAGTCCCTTAAAGGCATAGAAAAATCCAGACACGATGTCATGAGGCTTCGAGTCGCAATAGTAGCGAAGATATTGAACACGTACTACTCCATCCTGGATATTATTATTATACGATAATTATTATTATTATTATATGATAGGGACAAGAGGAAAAGTAAAACTGTACTGTTTTGGTATACATGCCATTACTATACTAAATCCACCTCATCTTGTGTATGTTCTAGACTCTTGGTCAGTCTAATAAGTTCTCCTCCAATTCCAGCCTGCTCAATGATGGTGAACACAGTCAGGATTATAAGATCCACTCCTAGTAGTGCCATCACTGCAGCTATTAACCACCAATCACTGATTACCTACATGTGATTGCAGTAGAAGGTGAGAAGTGTCAAATTGCACTCTATATTCATGTGTATTACAGCAGAGCCGGGTTAATCACAACACATCATAAGCGAACCAATGCACACATCCTTACAATTTGTTAGTCACCCAAAAACATTAATACTAGTCGCTTTGTTGTATAACCATGCAAGTATTTACATTACGGCTGGGACAAAGACCTCGAATTCAATGGCCCTGGGAAGATTTGGGTAAAGCGTGACTACCGGTATAATTATGCTAATTACACTTATGAATTTTGGCATACCAGTCTCATTTTTGGCTTTGGGTTTCTGAAGATAAGCCAAACTCGAAACATTTTGGCCATTATTGTCCCAAAGCAAAGTGTGTAAGCAACAACAGTAAACCACGTTTCAGCATTACAAGTCAAACGAACATCTTCTTCTTTGTAAGTTGGAAGCGTGAAGAAATACACATCAATGTAAAAGAGCGCAGCGCCAGTGATAATGAAGTAGTTCAGCGTTGGACTAGTTAGTCGAACAACTCTGAAAATAAGAACAACTTATTACTGCACACTAAGCACATTAAAAAGTAACTTACTTATGATTTCGAAACTTAAAGTTGAAGATAAGGCAAGAAAATGCAAAAATAATACCGGCACTGGCCAGGATACCAAAACCAACGGTTACAGGAAGAAATAAAGTAGTCACAATGGTTACTACCTTGCCATCATATGGAATACCATCTGCATCAATTGAAAATAACAACAAACACTAGCATTTACAGGACATATGCCCACCAGGGAACACTGTTACGTTGCTTTCATTATCATTATAGACAAGAATGTAGTTTGTTATTTCACTTTTGTTAAATAAGCCAAAGTTGACAAGTTCCAAGCTCTTTTCCTGCACACCTGTCCAACAATACATGCAGAGTTATGTCAAATGAGGGCGCATGATTATTCTAACCTTCAGGCTGAGTGTATCTAAACTGAAATACAGGTGTGGTTTTTATTGTTCTCACACCAAACTCATTAAACGTCACTTCTCCCTGCAAGTTGTGTACATAATTATAGTGTTCCACAATCATCAGTGCTTGTGAGGAACGAGGCCAGCAAGTTAGAGGCAGATTGTATGTATCGTGACAATTACAAACTCACTGTTTCACCAAAAGTAATCGTTTGGTCACTAAGATTTTGTAATGTTCTAAAGACATTATCCAGACCGAGTACAGCCCCTCCTTCAGTTTGAGAGCAGTTGGACTCCCATACACGTTTGTCTACAAAAATAATGGTCAATTGCTATGAAACTGTATATGAAAGGACTCACTCAGTAATTGATTCAGAGCAGTTGCCAGGAATAGTGTGGCATCGTAGCAATAAGGATCATACTTATCCTGCATTTTGCAAACATTGCCTGATAGATGCAGTGTACGTTATGTATATCAAAGTGTTTTAAGTATAAGGGTCCAAACTTATAGGGATTAGTATCTTTAGTGTGATCCTGCATGCTGAAACAATTAAATATAGGAACCGACATCTTACAGAGTACCCAATACAATCCTATAGGCATATCGTTGAAAGCAGATTCTCAATTTTAACTATATTGCTCGATCTTAATTAACTGTCATTAACATTACCAACTATTCTTATAGAATGGTCCTCTTATAATAGTTTATATGGCATAGAGTAAGTCGCCAAACTCTGTAAACTGTTTTTCTATGTATTTGAAATTATGGGAATGCATAAATTAAAAATAGATTGTGTGCACTCCAATTAATAACTGGGCTGTATAGTCCAGTTGCCTTCACTATTCTTTATGACACGACATACCTCTGTAACTGGCTTAAAATAGGCCACAGAAAACGATAGGTGTAAAACTGTTTTTAATTGGCAATTGGAGTCGTTGTAGTTGTCATACCAAGTTCGAGAATAAAACTGAGTGATGAACACACGTAGGACTGGTTGAGTCCATTTTCTGTACGCCTGCATACATGCGTCATGGACATGCTTAGTTTGCAGATATAACATACAGTACAGAGAAGGTCAACTGCAACGTTTTCATCAGTGGCAATGATGAAAATCCTTTCATCGCTGTTCTGTATAATTAATGTGTATAAAAGTAGTTAGTAGTGTGCATAAGTTCAGAGTACCTCAAACGGTGGAGGGTCCAAGCTCGATATTCCCATCTTAGTTGCTATAATGTAGCTGGTATGAGTAATGTTAAGCTGATTGAAGAGGGTTGTGACCTCATTTGCTACCTATAATTATACAGAAGACGAATTTAGAGACAAATCTTTGACACCCAAAAATATTATTATTATACTACCGTTTTGTAAACAACTGTATCTTGAACAAAGACAACCACGTGAGTCCAATGAAACTCAATCACAATTTCAGCAAAAAGATGGGCCATCTCAGAAATACTCGGTAAAAGCTGGAAATACCTAGGAAACCGATCCCGGTTCGTGAGCACTGGTGAAGATGACTGGCAAGATATCTGTGGTTCATTCATATAGCATGAGCAATATACGTACACTTAGTACGTACGTGTGCATCATAGTTACAGCATAATTATTAGAGAACTATCACTATTAAAGTTTGTTTCTGATAACGTTACAGTAGCCTTGTTCCTATGTCAAATTTTCTACGTAAGTCGAAAAATACGGCCTACATGTATATACAGTATATAGCTAGCGTTCCAATAGAAGAAAAATGGGCCTGGGAACAAGGCTATAATTATTTAGATCCCATTTGAGTGTATTTAGCAGGGAACTATGAGCTATAGTACCGGTACTATAGATTGCTCTGGGCTACAAACTACAAGATTGTACATTGTATTGTGATTTACAAGAAGATGCACATGTAATAACATAAAAATTATTGTAGCTAGATGCTTTGTCTAGTAATATAATAACAGAACTAGAATGAAAGAGAGAAGCTCTAGTTTCTTTTTTTGGCTTTGTTCGAGAGTAGTAGGAGACGCTCGTTTTTTGGGCGGCAGTGTGCTGTGCTTTTTTTGCTGCAAGGCTGGATGTATGGAAGTGCTGGGATTCTAGCTTTGGCTTCTTCCTAAAGTTCCTTTCGCTTTGTTCAAGAGTAGTAGTATAGGGCTTGTTTGCTGCAAATTATAGCTTAGGTGTCTTCCTTTCGCTTTGTGAGAGTAGTACGAGCCGCTTGTTTCTTGGGAAGTGTGCTGGGCTTGTTTGCTGCAAAACTGGGGGAGGAGCTGGATGTTTCCGTTTTGTGGGTGGAGCTAGGACTATAATTTTGTCCATCAACTGAGGTGGAGGAACAGGGTTGACTTGAATATATAGAGACCACAGATTTAGTAGAGACACAGAGATGCCAACTTCAGATATTAGTTTTCAAAAGAATAATGATCCAGTTGCTATAGGTTGGCTGTTTATATAGGTTGACTGTTGCTAAGCTAGTGCATTTCTAGTAGCCAATAGGTTTTGGGATCTAAATCAGTTAAAACATGTGGATTCGATATCTATGGTTATAGTGTCCCTCATCCCTCGGGCTAAAGCCCTCGAGCTTTGGGACACTATAACACATAGATACCTCATGCCCATGTTCTAACTATAACATAGTTACATACAGCTATATAATTATACTCACTTGACAATTAGTGCACACTCTAAATTGTAACTGATGTAATGATCACTCACTTGAGAATATCCAAACAAGTGCGAAATCTCTGCAGTCGCTTCAGTAGCAGTAGAGCAACCGGCATCAATCACCGCAACACTCTTTTGTTCACCCGTACCCAGTTGAAATAATTGCTTCAAGGCTTGCGTTCTGTTACACTGATTAAAAACGTATTGAAATAATAATTTATAGTGAGCAGGGTTTCATACGGGAGCCCTGGGATTCCCCCCCTGGAAATATGATAATGTACGTCATACCAAATCGTGGTGTTTTACAGTGAAGAAATAATTACAATCTACATGTAGCTGTAATTTATGTATCAGTCAAATCTGAGAAAAAAGCCTCTTATATATCCATTTTGATTTAGCCCATGGTACATTAATTGCAGTAATAATTATATCCTTTGAAATTTAAACCTAAGCAGTGTACATATAGTGGGACCATAGGCTCTGTACACACTTGAGATAAATTTGAGTAGCTTTTCTGCTTCTTGCTTAAACATTTTTTCAGGCGAGGTGAAGAACTAGACTAATTCTACCACGTACATAATGTCAACGTTATGCAAGTGTACATCTTTATACTTTCTTACCTCTGTGTCCAGATGCATACTGTGCAGTTTATAGCCACTCAACAAGGATGAGTTATTGATGATTTCGATGGCACGTCTCACACCAGTAAATCCTTTGGACAGACTCTTGTTAGGTGCAGTTGGAGGAAACATTACACCCACAAACAGAGAACACTCTTCATTAGCAGACTGACCCAGAAGTGAAGCAGTTAGCAGCAGACTAAGAAAGATGAGAAAATATCCAGACAAACACATCTTCAATATCTACAATTTAATAATTATTGGTAAATTATTAAACAGGGAGGAAGTACCTTCTTATACTTTTCTATAACATTCAACTGATTGTTTATGTAAACATGACTGCATGTACCTTGAGTTGATAACAGAACAGGATCCCCAAATCGATGTAAATATACTGGAAAGTGCTTCTCCCAACAGAACCACATTCACAGCTATAGAGTGGCCTATATAATTATATGCAATAGCTATGCATACAACATGAATTGACAAGCAGCTTCTTGATGATATGAGAACCAACTTACATATACTAGAGTAATTGATAATGATTGATACTTTACTCTAGAGCATTAACTTTAACTTGCCAAGACTTAGTGCACACAAAAAACACGTAAATGTAAGGTAAAAGCATAGATACTATAAATTACATTGTAATTTATAGTATCTATGGTAAAAGGTTGATAAATGAGCTAGAAACATAGTCATGCAAGTTGGTAGTTCCAAACTAAAGATGAAGGGTCTTTACTACACTATTATAGCACAGCTAAGGGTGCATGATGGAGGAAACATTACACCCATAAACAGAGAACACTCTTCATTAGCAGACTGACCCAGAAGTGAAGCAGTTAGCAGCAGACCAAGAAAGATGAGAAAATATCTAGACAAACACATCTTCAATATCTACCATTTAATAATAATTATTGATAAATTATTAAACAGGAGGAAGTAGATCTACCTTCTTCTATAACATTCAACTTATTGTTTATATAAACATGACTGTTGAGTTGAGGATTGGATAATATTTTGGATAACAGAACATGATCCCCAAATCGATATAAATAGTTATACTAGAAAGTGCTTCTCCCAACAGAACCACATTCACAGAGTGACCTATATAATTATACGCAATAGCTATCGCATACAACATGAATGAGTTTATAGACAAGCAGCTTCTTGATGATATGAGAACCAACTACATGTACTAGAGCATTAACTTTAACTTGCCACAATTACATCAAAAAGACTTAGTGCACAAACAAAATACGGTAAATGTAAGGTAAAAGGTTGATAAATGAGCTAGAAACATAGTCATGTAAACAAGTGCAAATCGGTAGTTCCAAACTAAAGATGAAGGGTCTTTACGTACACTATAGCACGGCTAAGGGTGATTGAGCATGTACGTACATCTCTCTCTAATTTGAGCGGCCATGCACACGAACACGGTATATACAGGTGTAAGCAGGGTCTCCGTGGTTGCTTTCAAATGTGAAACGAATAATCTCGTAGTAAGCATCGGTAGCCTGCACAGGGGACAGACAAAAAGTGGTTCATTACAATGGCATAAATCAAACATCACATTGGTTGATTGTACACTGTATACTACAGGCTTGCACTTTGAATGAATGTTTACTCTAAGCTCACTATATAATTATGTACTAACCTTGCCAGGCTGATTTTCTTTAATGCAACAAAAGGAAAAAAAGAGGTCTGGTATTGATTGTATCTGGGTGGTTGAGTGGGGCTTGTTGTGACCGTAAACTTACACATAAATCTTGTCAACCACGCTCAGATACTATCAATACCAGACTATTTTGTTCCTTTCATTCTATTGAAGAAAAGAGACGAGGCTATATACATGTGACTGTAAAAATGATGTGTGGTTTTCATGCGTGACTATTGTGACAAATGTGCGTTTTCTCTTGATATTGCCACAATAGTCACGCACTTGCGTGAAAACCACACACCATTTTTTACAGTGTGTGTGTGTGTGTGCAAGATCAACAACGTGCATACTGTACTTCAATGGATTTGTGTTAACTTTGTGCCCAAGGACCCCTGCTTGGTTTGTGCAAAAGCGTTGAGCAACATGCAGTTCTACTGCCTTCAAGGTCATCAACTCAAAAACTGTAACAAGAGTGCCTTCCCAAAATAGCAGCTGTTCATGAGACTAGTGTGGGGTTCATCTATGGTCTGCATTGTACTGTACAGTGCAACCATGTAAAATGTAGGTTAAACGTAGTTAACGAGGAAACATCCTAATTGCGGCCTTATCTCGGTTATAGAGCCGCAAGGGCGTGGCCATCTATCTCGTGCATGCGTGACCCACTCTTTTACATGTACAAAGTACAGCTGCAAAAGCTACTACTGACTGCTCAACTTTGAGCCTCCCACCCTCCCTTTCAGAAACTCTGACCACTTCTTTCCATCCTATGATGTGATTACCAGTGGGGGGGGGGGGGCTAAACAACAGCGGGGGTCCCTCTTCTCAGTATTCCCCCAAAACCTAACCACAGTCACGAGACCCCCAACCTCGGTACGAAGGGCACGTGACTCCAGCTCAAACCTGGTACTGCCATAATGTAATAACATCCACGCTTCGGATATGACACACTAGTTCCCGCATACTCTTGTGACCATACATCAAGCTATAGCCAATCTGCAAGCTTACGTACAGCTCAAGTAGCTTGTTAGCTAAAACTGTTCAAGCACAATTGATTGTATAATGGGCGTGGCAGCAGCATTTCCGTTCCCCAGTGAGTCATTTGAAAACTAATTGCAATGTCAGCACATGTCACCGCACTATGTTAGTCCAGAGGAGGTTGGACACGATCACGTGCACCACTTTTTTTGCTGAGCTGGCACAAAAATTGACAAATGAGTTCTATGTAAACTTTTAGCTGGTGTTGCACGGTCATTAGAGACTGAAGGCAAACTTTATGTGCCTCGCTGGCTTCTTTTGATATAAAACTTTCATTAACCAACCCGATCCCCACCGATCCCCTTTATTCTGGCGAGTTATCAGTGCATACAGTGTTTACTAGATTCTTGACAGCCAGTACAATGCAAGCTTCATACAGCACTGCTAAACTATACTCTACCCTATAGTCTAGCTAATCTTGGTCCAGCCAGACAACAGACACAGCTAGTCCGGTGTTACAAGTCAGCAAAGCAAGAGTATCCATAACTTTTTTATTACAGTTATTCGGTATCTATGGTAACGTGAGCAGAGACCTTAGGAATGTCACATGATTGATGACGCGTGGCCAACCTCCTCTGATGTTAGTCTATCCATACTACAAACACAGTATTTAGTATTTAGCAGCCAGGAGAGCATACTGAACAAAAACAGATAGACATTATGATACTGATCGGCTGCCTACGTGGACCTTGGGATAATAACAATAAGTTAAACTTACTTGTACGTTGAACATCTGAATGGCAGGTCCATCAATGTCGTAAGAGAATCGGCCAAGGTGTGCACCGTCTTCATCTCCTTCTGATGACATTCCCTAATACAAGACACAAAAGTTGATTGCGAACACATTATGTAATGTTGTACTTACATATACGGAGAAGTCTTTCGGAGCACTGTCCAATTTCTCAGATGGCGAAAGAGTTTTAGGGATATGCTCTATTGTCACTTCTGTCACCAATACGCTTCCCTTCAGCTGAATAATATACATGTCTTACACAACTACACACAATGAAACCACGGATTGGAAGTACTGTAAATCAAAAGTTACACACCTGGATTGTGGCATATCCAGATGTTCCGTTTAGTGCCCAGCAATCTCCTGGATATACTTCAGGCTAAAACAAAGAAATCATAAGTCAGTGCAGTTAAGGTTACTTGCTGCTATGATTATTGCATGTGCAAGTGAGGTATACGGTAGTGTGTTTGTTCGTGTGTGTGTGTCTGTCTGTGTAGACTGCTACAACTGCTCAAGGATCAATGAAGTGCAAGTAAGAGTTTCTATAGGCTTCTAGTCATAGTTTAATTTGCTTGGTTTCGACATAATTATTTTGCTTACTTGGAATGCCATTGTAGCCATTGTAGCCTTTCAGAAGAGTGCGTAGCAAAACTTGTCCACGGAGTGTTGCAACTCTACTTAGTAGTTAAGTCTGCACTAGAACGCTAGCTATTAATTGCAAGAGTGAGAAGAGAGCTGCAAGGCTCTACTGATGCAGCAGCCTCTAATTTAGACTTAGTACTTTTGGCATCATTTTTAGCATAATAATATTATGGTCATCTCCCACTGTTGTAGCTAGTGCTCTAATGCAGGATTGTACTTAAAGAAATACCTGAAGAGACTGTAACAGTCTTTGATGTAAGTAACACTGCCAATGACTCAAGAACGTAGCTTTTATTTTGGAAATCCACGATTTGTAATCTAAGAAAATGTGACAAGAAGCCTATAAAAACGCTTACATATACTTGAACTCGAATTTCACCATTGAGCAGTTACAGCTGGAAAGTTCCTCTGCTTCTACGCGCCAAGGCATTATGAGCACTAACCTGGATGATAATTTTGGGTGTTCCAGATATATACCAGAGTGGAATTCCAAACAGATGCACACTAGACAGACTTTGAGGGAATGTGGGTGAGCACTTGTCAAGAAGAACACTGCCTCCAGAATTTTCAAGGGCAAAGTCAAATTTCGCAATCCTGTCAGCGCTGTATCTCTCCAACGACATACGGATAACCTCTTCAACATCCTGTACAGTAAGTACATAATTATATTGGTAACATAACAGTGTACCCTGTGAAAATCTATCTACATGTAAGCTGCCATACACACTTGTTTATTATTAACTTACAGTTTTTGACAATCCACCAGGTGGTGAATCTGGAAAAGAAGAACATTTTATTAATCACACGCACGCGCGCGCGCGCACGCACGCACACACACACACACACATAGTCAACAACTAACCAACACATTGTTCTTTAAGACCATTCATTTGATCAGTAAGTCCCTGAAAATAAACAAGTTTCAAGGCAAAAACAAAATTCTTAAAAACCTCACTTGCAATCTTTCAGCTGAAGCAACATTCTGAGTAAGCCACAGTCTGAGGGCACTATCTTCTTTAGCAAGCGTCTACAGATCATATAATTATCATTCTTGTAGTAACGAATTATTCTATAAACATAGCACGTACAGACCATGAAATTGTATATACAAATAAAATTGATGCCTTCCACGCATATTAATAATGTTGCAACCCACACCTTGTCAAGCTCTTCATTGAAAATTGTGATTGCCTGAATCAAGAGAAGCAGAAAAAGCACATCAATAATTATTATATTAGTGCATTGTGTGCACATGTTTTTGAGCCGGTAGAAGTTCAACTAACTTGTTCAGCATTGATTTTTCCCTGAGATAGCTTTTCCAAAGAGATGATACGACCCTACAAGATTATGGAAAGACGTAATTGTCACTTGTAGCATATAGCAATCTCCATTTGCACATTATAAATGTGCAAATAAAATGCCATACCGTATTACTAGAATATTTTGCTGGTGAACCTTGTTTGCGAATGAGCCAAATCAGAAAAAATGCTGACGCTTTGCGATGTAACTATCGTGTTTTGGCAAGGATTATGTGTATTTACTAGTAATTTTATTGTTGCGAATTGATCAACCCTCGCAAATTTGATGCTCGCAAAACATTCTAGTAATACAGTAATTGTTATTCCTGTTATTATCATGTAACATTGTTGGACACCGATTTGGTCCGAGATAGTCAGAATACGTACATATAGCAGTCTCTTGGACCTCTACTCAAACAATGTCTACCACACCATAATTATACTTTCAATACACAAGCAACGATTACCATACAGTTAAAGAAGCAACAAACCACAATTCTAGCTTTCTATTTAGGGACCCTGTTCCATTATAGTCTCGAGGCCAGAGGAGAGTTAGCCATCCTATTGGCATAGTTTTAAAAACGACAAAGGTCAAGTACTACCAACCTCCTCTGTGAGGTGAGTCATGTGACAGTTTAATTGCATTCTTGCGAATCTGATTGTAGATGTCAATTTTTAACATCTGAACCAAGAAAAGTGACTCTAAATGCCAGACCCTCTCATGACACATGTCAGATCACATGCAAGGGAGTACTTGTTGTGTGAAGGCTATCCATGACACCATCATCACAAACAAACAAACAAACCAACGGATTATTATACCCATGGCCGCCCACGCGCACCTCGGGTATAAGACAACACAAAATTAATTCCCCAAAGAATTCTAAGTAACAAAAGCCTAGCAATGTTTCAGCAACAAGTTGAAATAGTTATACTGATGCCAAGATGTTTGGTTATAACTGCTAAGTCAGCGGACACTATTAGTGATTGAAGCACTAAGCTAAATTTGGTTTTCTGTCCTGGTTCATAATAATAATAATTATTGACAAACAGAATATAAATTATTATGGGCAATGTGTAAATAGTACTTAATGGAAAAACTCTACAGTTATTAACGAGGCAACTGCAAAATAATGATAATGATTTAGTCATCAATTGTGGACACTAGATAAATTACCGTAGAAACTGGATTATTAGTGCATGCGCTTTTGGGGTCAATAGCAGATCTCTATTCGAGAATGCGCCTATAATGTAGTAATTTTGAGCCCCACCCAGCAACTGGATGTCTCTGTGATGAGAGCTGACTCGCAAGCTGGCTAGAAAGTGAGCAAGCAAGGCAAGCAGGCAACCCTAACGGGATCTATTATGTTACAGTTCATTTACATCATTTAAATTATTATAAAAACATTCATATTGATCAGGAACTTGGAATAAAAGGACCTCACCTATGTCTCAAATTCTCTCAGCATGATCGGACAAGGTAACAGCATGCCCCGAGAGTCCTTCCAGATGGATATCACCAGCTATATACCTATCATGCACTGTACAAGCTAACTAGCTCATAGATAAACAACTAAAATTTCACTAATAACCTTCGCATAATTGGAAAAGCGCTTCAATTCGAGTATAAAAAGCCTGCAGTTGAGCATGCGTCTAAAATAAAGATACGCTTATAGTCGAGTAAGCGCTAATAATCCAGTTTCTACTGACACAGCTTAGGTACATATACATCATTACAAGGTATATATACTCGTCTATTAGGAAACAAAAAGGGGGGGAGACATACGAACACACACAGGAAAAACCAAATAGATACAGTAAAAGAGGCATTCTACAATGTAGCAAACATGTAGAAATCATGATGAGGAAGTTTTAAAGGCTTACAGTAGTCATGTGATCCACTGAGCTGATACTCACATTGTTTCTGAAAGTAACTGGATAGTTTGAATCATTTGAATAGCTCACTTTAACAGAGCACCTTTTACAGCAGAATATCTTCAGTAGTAGTTTGCAAAACGTTTCTCTTACTCGCTTGTTTAATACCAAAATTACAAACAAAAGTACTGGAACTTGAAACTGTAACACCAATACTCCAATTAAAACGGTAAGGAAGGTCCTTTGTTGATCGCCTGCTGGTCCAAGTAAAATAACTTGAATCACAAATGGTGGAATTCTCGTCACACAGTTAGCTAGTATCATAGCTATGAGGAAAACAAGCATAGAACGTACAACTCGCTTATCCATTATAACAACGGACCCTAGCACTCTCCAACATGTCAAGACTACGAAGAGAATACTCAATGCAAAAGGAATTAAAAAAAATAATACAGATACTATGAGAATTGCTCTTTTAAGAGTTTCCAAATCCCTTTCAATTAAATCTGGTATTTCGACACAGAGAGAGCCTCGAACTGTCACTAACTTCTGAGGGGTTGCATTATACACCCCAGCAGAGACAATTCCTTGCCCAAGAGTACAAAATGTTATGAAGATTATAACCCCACGCACAAAATTTAGACTGCAGCAGGACCGACCAGTTGAACGAATGCTGACATAAAAAACAATTGTAAGCAGTAGAGTAAACATCAGTACCAATATAACAAGGATTCCAGAAAGGGTGTACTGAATAGTGTATTCCACTGGTGTGCATCTTCCAAAGGTCGGATAGCCAGAAATGAGGCTAACATCAAAGAGGATTGAAGGGATAACAGCTAGGATGGCAGTAACTGTTATAGCTATGAATACAGCATTGAGAGCTTGGTTTCCCTTCCTGTCCTTGCATAGTGCTAGTAGAATGATTGCGCCGAGAAGTAGAGTGGGGACTCCAACAATACCCACACCAAGTCCTCCAAACAATATAAACATGTTTTCAATTTCTTCAGTACTGTTGCTGCTTGCTGAGCTATTCATTTTGGTCAAGGCTGTATTGCACAGATAAACTTGAATTCTGTCGTTTAACAAGCTATGTATACTAACTACTAACAGTCACAAAAGTAATTTGTGCTTTGTAACCTAAAGTGATACAATGCCTACTTTTCACATCTACACATACATTTACAATTAGCACACCACTAAGTAGAATTTGAGATACTTTCCTAATCATTAGCGCTTTGGCAATACATGTAAGGGATCGACACACACTTAATTATGGAGGTAAATACACGTATGACTGAGAGTGACCTCTTTTGTCAGTGTCATGCGTATGCTTTGCTGAATCATGTGTACCCTTTTGTGCCGTGCGCATGCTTACTTTACCCCAAATAATGTTTTCTTAACAAACGCTAAACCCACATGGATAATTCATGGCAGAATCCATTTTTTCTTTTACATGAGATCCTGATACGCAAAACATTACAAAGCTATACCATCCATGTTACAGCAAATAATTCCAGACTGCTCCTATACATGCAGTTGCTTGGACACCGCTAGTGTTTAGCATCACTAGGCAGCTACACAGCCCTATATATCAAGTAACACCTCTTTCATAACACTCTTGAGCAGAATAAAACATCCTCCACAAGGCATAGCACTCTCATGCTTGTGCTGCGATTTTTATAACGTAACCTACAGTATACCTCGAAAATTGCAGTGTAATTATTATTGAGCACTACGTATAATTGTACCTCAAAAGCTCACTGTAAGATCACAATGCACTTGATAAGTGAATTAGTTAAGACAGTTAAGGAAACATAAAATGCAAAACCATGTATTTTGGTATTTTGGTGCACACAATGCAACTCACAAGAGCATCAGCCTTGAATTGAGACATCTCCTCAAGAACCTCCTGCTGTCTACGCTGAAGTACACTCAATTGCGATTCATGACTGGGGAAAAACACATTTTAATGCACTTGCATACTGCATTGCATTCACTACGTAACTCACCTTTTAAGCTGAGTCTTTATGTTTGCTACATCATTCGAAGTGCCCTTGAAACAAACAGATAACATACTTACAATGCCATGTAAATTGGTCACAATTAATTAACACAATGAAAGCACCGCAGGTGCTGATGCCTCGGTGGAGATGCCAAAGCTACATAACATAAAGCTACTAATAGCTTTTATATACGTACGCCATGATGAACATTTTTGCATTAATTAATTTGCTGCATGCAAACTCAAAGAGTGGGTAATGATCGACCATAATTGTTGTTAAGAACGATCAATGCCAGAAGTTCAAGTCTAAAATTAATGACTGCCATTAGCAGAGCCTTGCAGCTCGCTTCTCACTCTTGCAGCTACCAATAGCTAGCGTTCTAGTGCAGAGCTAACTACTAAATGGAGTAGCAACACTCGGTAAACAAGTTAGGCTACGCGCTTTTCCGAAAAGGCTGCAATGGCATTCCAAGTAAGCAAAACTAGGCATAACTCGAGAACGAAGCATTATTTTGCAAATCCACGAATTAAAATCCAAGAAAACATGACTAGAAGCCTATAGAAACTCTTATTTGCATGTTATTGATCCTTGAGCAGCTGTAGCAGTCTACACACAGACACACAGACACAAACACACTATGGGTTGCAAAACCCTCGGCTTGACGTGTGGTTCCATAGCATGTCTCACAACTAAACTATATAAGAATATCGTTACGCCTCAAGAGAAATACAGTAAATTTGATTGTGTGAGTCTGTCTGTCTGGTTATTTTAACTGTAACTGCTCAACGATTATACAATGCCTTATGGGACGAAAAATAAATAGGTTTTTAGCCACACGTTCTCTTTGATTTTGATTTGCAAAGTAAAACATATTTCGAGTTATGTATCTGTTCGCACAATTCAATGTATGAGTTGGCCTCCCACTAAATCGCTAGCTATTTGGTAGCTGCAAAGCTGTTCACTGCCAGCCATTGTGCACTTAACCTCTGTGCAGATCCTTGATTTATAAATTTTATCATCATTATGGTAATCAAACTTAAGGAACTAGGAATCGCACAATATTAGAACTGTTCAACGTACCTAAAGCTATGGAATAGCTTTGAAAACGGCATTGCCGTAGTGATAGGTCATACACTGAGACAAGGATCACAGAAGAGTAATCGCAAAAAGCCTGGAGTCTTTGCAAGGAAAACGAGTGTTGCAAGCTGCGCTGTGCTAATGCCTCTCGCCATGTTTTGCTTTCGCTCAAGAGTGTATAATTATAGAAGAAGTGTATGTTATTATTGCTGCCACTGAACCACACAGTCATTATAGAAGAGGAAACAGAAGTCTATCTGATGGCCTGATGAATGGATCTTCACAGTTCAGAGGATAGAAGTACATTAAATTGCATATCCTGTCAAATAAATGAAGGGGATGGAATCAAGGGCTGTTTCCAGGCCGATTGTCTCTAAACGAGGTTGAAGGCTAGCAGTGCAATGTATGTGCATGCCTTTTGCAGCTCTTTTCTGACTCTTGTAGCTAACAAACAGCTAGCGCTTTAGTGAAAGGCTAAGTTGATAAGTTCATTCATAAGTTGAATAGAAAGTTTGTACGAACAGGTGATGCTACGAAAGATTCTAAAGAGACTGCAACAGACTTTACTGTGAGTCAAACTAGACAAAGAAGTTTTAGTTTGCAAATCCACGAATCAAAATACGTATAGAAGCTGTTAGTTTTCGTTGCATTGCAACCGTTGAGCAGTTACAGCTGGAACAGACACACACACAGTCAGCTTTACATTATCCCTTGTGCGGCTACGCCTCGAGGCATAACAATAAGAGATTCACGTGGTTTAATGCAATTAAGTGCCTCAAATTAAAGACGGGTTTAACTAAAACCAACATGCAGCAAGCTACATGCTTCTTAGCTTTTATTCGACAACATGTATCAAACTCTACCACTATTAGAACTTGTGTGTAAGCTATCCATGCTGTATATGGCCTCGTTCCCAGGCCTTCCTTTTTCTTGCTGTTGTCATTGTTCATGCATAAAAAAAAGGTAACAAAAACAAATAGACGAAATGAAGTAGCAAGGATTTTTATGAAGGTGGGTGATATGTAGCCCACAATCATGACGTAAGGTATTCTCCCACGCATTCAGAATTACATGTAATAAGACTGTACTGAGACCAAGTATAGCGGGTAATTTTCATGGGGTAAAAAATTTGTTCTACTCGAACGATCATTTTCGTGAGTAAAAATTTTTTTTCAACTGAATTGCATGCGTTCCAACGTTTGTGTGGGGGGGGATTTTTGTGGAGGTCAACTTGCCCACGAAAATTACCCGCTATACGGTAAAAGCAGCAATTTAACAACCAGATAGGCAGACCCAGACAAACACAAGCAAACTACCTATAACTCACAGTGAGTGTAACTTGAGTTGCTTGCAATTCGATTCTAACAGATGACACCTTCTCAACGACTGAAGCAAGCTACATCCACATGAAATCACAGACAGGTAGCATTGGTATTATATAAGTTCCATTATCTGCTAACAACTTAACACAAGAAAAATTATTCTTAGGCTCTTAAACAACTGCGATTCAGATTGACAAAACATGCATTTAGTTTATTGGGGTAAAAAGACAACAGAAGTGGGTATATGTCATTCCATACATAATTATTATACACACAAGTACCTGCTGGGTGAAGCTGGAGTCGGTATTGCTAAAATCATTCATGAGCTTTTCCCTGAGATTCCCCAATGAATCAGCAATATCAGATAATGTTTGCTGTTTGACCTGTACGAAAAATTGTTGTGTAAGAAACAGATAAAGAAAATCTAGAGCACTGAAGTGCTAAATCTTGGCTGTTAACACAAATTAATATAGATCTACATGTATAAACCATACAGTAATATGTATGAGCATGGAAGCTGCCAAACAGTAGCCTTGTTCGACTTTTATCTAATTGAATACTAGGTTAAAAAAGGGCCTGGTACTTATTGCATGGGTGATCGTGCACACACGCTTCAAATTACCCAGAATACTGGTTAAAACGTACCACGAACGTAACACTTTAGTAATAAATTACCGTATAACTAGTCCGTTTGCTAAGAATAAGTTACTATGACAGACATGTTCTGTAATACTTAATATCCATGAGGAGTTCTGTGAAGCTATGGCTTATGCCATCTATTGTGTTGGTCTAGAAGGCTTGCACACTAGTCTGAAGCCAGAAGAGGCTCTAATTGCTCAATGTGTGTGAACATGGAATAAAACTTGGTAAAACTTGGTTGTGTTGTAGCTGTTTCCCATACCATAAAATCATGTACCTTTCGTTTCAGGAAAATGAGTGGCTTGCCTATATAGCTCGCTTGCTTTCCAACCCGTTAGCTAGCTAACGAGTAATCACTCATCACAGGGACATGGTTGTGGGGATAGAGATTTGGTTATATGCATACGCTAAAAATCCAGTTTCTACGATAGCACACTTAGCGGAAACAGACTGTATTTGGTGTAATATTGCTGCTGACAGCTAGCTACAGAGCCACTATAGCTAAATAAAGTAACTTGCGTGTAAAAAAAAAATTTTGAAAGCAATACAGGCAGTTTTAGTTATTTAGTAGTATACCGGTTAATAAGCGCACAGCAACTAATAGGCGCATACTGGTTAGCAGATCAAGAGCATTGATAGAAGGCGCATGGTTTTCTGCACAGATCTCACATGTAGTGATTGTACGTAATCAGGATCACACGAGGGGATGGAACGTCTTACTACATGTATGCATAGTATTGCGGATTCACTATCGTCTATACTACATTTCCTTGTTTGTAATGTGCTAGGTGCTCTGTATATGTGTGGCTGGTAACGCGTTTGATCTAATATTGTACATACATGTAGCTATAGCCGATACAGAATCCGCGTAGTAAGACGCTCCATCCCCTGTGTGCTCCTGACGTAATATGCTCCTGACGTAATACTGTTATCCTTATCTCTTTTTCTTTCGACATAATTTTTCTGTGTGTACGTGTATGGAGGCTTAAATTATGGCAATTCTAAGGGGAAGATTCTAAACAGGGGGGGGGGGGTTCTGTGCCGCTCTAAATAAAGCCCTGTTGTACAAGTACCTCATTTATCCACACAGTTTTGACATTGTTGGCTTGTTCAGTAGAGACCTCGCCAGCAATCTCTTTCATCCTAGCTTCCCCAAGGTTATCCTCAATACCAGATATCCATTGTTGCAGATTTTTCAGCTGTGTACATGCACACGTGCATGGTAAAACTGCTAAGACATACAAGGCATTCATACGTATTTTATTCATCAACACACACTGCATAATTATAAATCACACATACAACAGTATTTCCTTTATTGGATAGGATTCAACAGCAGGGTGGTGGTACCAGTGGGGTAAAAAGGTTGATCGCAAGAGGAAATAGTACGGCATCCTACACAATTACCGTATAGCCGGTAATTTTTGGGGGGGGGGGGGGTGGTGGTGTTGATTAGCAATATTTAGTTACTTCGTGGATAATAGTTTCGTGGGTGCTGCTTGCACTGCAGGTAAAGGTAGGCAAGGTCGCTTTATTTGTGGGTAAAATATTTGTGGTCAGAGCTCCAACCACGAACACAAAGAATATTTTGTCCCCTGGAAATTACCAGCTATACGGTATACACTTACATTTAGACACGTAGTGTACAGCTAGTACAAACTAAACCACTAAACTACAAACCCTCGGCTGGTGACGTGACATGATCATAAAGAAACCAGAAGAGTTATATAATGCAGTGCATGTACAGATGAATATCACGTATGACTTATTAAACTGTCTAGCACAGCAACTCAGGAGCTAAACCAGACTGGAGGCATGCTGAAACATTTAAGAACACGGTTTTATATGCACTGGACTAGGATCACAGCAAAGAAGCCTAGAGTATCATGCAGAGTACGAGTCAGCTAACAGAGACAAACCAGACACAATTATAGCTTTCTATTGTAGCGACCCTTTTCCACAAACAATCAGTAATTATTGGCTTATGTTTGGAATAATAGACGCATCTACTAATTGGTTTATGTTTCAAATAATAGCCGCGTTTAGTAGTACGCAAAAAGCTTCTTAGGTTTAGCTCGCCTTTTTTTGAATTCGCGAAACAAAGACTTCTTTGCAAAATCTGCCAAATTTTAAGCCTTAGTTTTAATGCTACAAGTTTCCCTACGTACAAATTGTGATGCCTAAATCACTAGGTAAGCCAAACTGAGTGACAGACACACACACAGACTACCGTAACTGAGGCCGCCTACGCGCCATGGGTTAATATAAATGCACATACTTCAGTATCCAGTCTTTTCCCAAGGCTTGCAAGTGCATGATCTCGTTGAGTAAACTCCTCCATGACTGATTCACTTACTTTCCTCTCTGTTTCACGGATATTCTATGTGCAAAAATCAGTATTGCCAGTTCTGAATGTAAGCACACCATCAATGCATGGAAGTAGGATATACATGTACATCTACGTATGAGGCAAACTGAGTTAGGGTTTGAAGTACAGGTACATGTACGTACAACGCGGATTTGGTCAGTCACAAAGTCCTTGATGTCTGATCTGAAGGAGGAGTTGAATATATCCAACTTGTGCTGCACACGATTGTCCACAGACTCCGACACAGCTTTCATATTCACACCAGGCAATACAGGAGAAGCTTGAGACTCACTCCAAATTGGAATCAACGCACCACCTAAAGGAACCAATAAAAATTCTGCTGCCAAAAAGAATTTACTACGCACCAAACCACCCCAAATCAGGTTAGTCTCGTTACCGAGCCGATCATTCTCTAATGTAACGCTAAATGTAGGTCAAAACATAAGTCTGGTATTGATCGTATATGGGCAACGCTAAAGTCAGTTTTATGTTACTGTACGTGTGCACAAACCAATGAGGAAAAGAACAACTGCAGTTAGTAGAAATAGCAGAAACAGATAATGACCACAAGATCTTGATTTCTGAAGAAGGAAAAAGATACGTACAACACATGAATACAGTACACAGAGGGTGCAAAGTCAAGCTCAAGGTTACTTACTTTCGTATGTACTGTACAAGATGTATAATTATGTATTATGCTATACCTGTGACGGTCTGCCATAGTTGAAAAGCCTGCCAGTAGGAGAAAATATATCTTAAGGGAGTGCTAGCTGATGGCTATTGTAATTCTACCTGTGTAAGATAATGACATCCAAGCAAAGTACTCCAGTAGCAGCAAGGTAAATCAGCGACCCACACTTGTACAGAAAAGAGCTCACGAACGAGCTTGCTTGAGATATAACTCCTGTAAAAAGGTTTAAGTGCCTTTTCATACATGTGCATTTACATACTTCTGTACTAGTACTTAGTCAAGGACTAGTCTCGCGAGCAGCCGTCAAAGGGGGAAGGACGTCTGGTCGAACCCACCGCTTTTCCATGGCCCTGTTTCGGAATGCTGTCGCACCAATCAGATGGCCAGATTTCTAAATATTTTGGGCGTGGTTTTACGTAACCTGTAGAAAGGGTGCGCTATAAAGATAAGCAGCTAGATCAGAAGCCTAGAAGCTAGATTACTCTGCACAAAAAAGTCAGCTGCTGCTGCTATTTGTGACAGTGTTGCTGCCACAAAGCTAGGAGCTCATGACAAACCCAATCAAAAGCTTGCTGTAAAGTTTTGTGAAAGATTTTGTGAAAGAATGTTATGGAATGGTAGATAGATGGTACCTAGAAACTTGTTTGTCTGGGAGCAGCTCTTGAGGACTATGCGTTCTGTAGTCCTTCTTTTAGAGAATAATACTCTTGGCAGACAAAAACTTTTGCAATACTGCGTTTTTCTACTTCAAGTTTGTTCAATATTATAATGTGTTCTGACAATTATAGTGACGTGTTATGACAACAATAATAATGATATTCATACACATGTCACATTCCTGAGTATCACGGAAAAGCGGCGGGTTTGACCAGACGTTTTCCCCCCTTCGACGGCTGCTCGCGAGACTTGTCAAGGACTGCAAGCAAGGGCTTAAAAGAGGAAGGGGTATGCAACTCTCAGAATCCGCAAAATTCTTGTGGTTATGTGGTTATGCCCACACAAAATGCTATTTTTAGATCAGAACCATTAACTTTTACCAGTACCGTTTTTCGTGGGGTAGAAAATTCGGAAAACTGTGATTTTCGTGAGTAGAACTTTTATTTAATCTCGTTGCCTGCACTGCATTCATACGTTACGATAAGCCATGCCTATGTTAAAATTTCGTGGAGATCAGCTTGACCACAAAAATAAAGAATTTTACCTCACGAAAATTACCCGCTATACAGTAAGTAGTGGATTCTATTTATAGTATATCCTGCCTCTGATATAAATTTTACTGAGTATCTAGGCTGAGTGTCTAGGATAGATAGTGAGTTGCATGCTCTCTTCTCTTTTCTTAAAAGCCCTTGCCACAAGCAAATAACATCACAAGTTGTCGCTCCACATGCTCAACAGTTTACACTCACCTTTTGACTCTTTGTACGGTTGTAGAATTGGTGTGTACACTCTCGTGGTTTCAACACAGTCATACTCACGAACTGCCTCTGGACCATGTGTACCAAGAGTACTAGAAACGGTGCTCTCATTATCACTATCATCAAGACCTATGTATGTGTTTAATTGTTTGTACAATGTATCATCAGAGTTATAATAAATATGCACACTACCGTTTTTTACCTCAAAATTCAGTACCGCACAAATAAAACCTTCATTATTCAGAACATGTAAAGCCATAAAAATGGATACAGCAAAGTGACGGTATGTGTGTATTCTAGTTGTAAATTGCTAAATGATGGCAATGCAACGAAATTAAACTAACAGCTTCTATAGGCGTCTAGGCATGTTCTCTTGGATTTGATTTGTGGATTGCAAACTTTACTTACAGTGAAGACTGTTGCAGTCTCTTTAGAATCTTTCGTAGGATCATCTGTCACTGTATAAGTTAGCCACTAAAGCGCTAGCTGTTAGAAAAGAGCTGCAAAGCTGTCACTGCCAGAAGCATTATGAATTCCGGCCTCTTTGCAGAACTACTCTTTTTTATTTCTACTTCAAGGACCTAGGTCATCATTAAATCTACATTTCTGTTACCATTAAGCTCCTCTTCTATGACACTCAAATACTAATAGCCTCGAGGCATTTATAAGCACACGGAGCTTGCAAAATTCATTACTTAGGCAGCAGAAAAAATGTGGTCTAGAATTCACTTTGTGCTCAATTGGATAAACTAACCTCACCTCTTTAGGGTGGTGCTATAATAATTATTATTTAAAAAAGACGACATCGTAACATTTTAATAAGTACCATTCTAAAAATTTGTTTCTTGGCTTTACATGTACAAATGAAATGTGGACTCTCTCTTACATCACCTAAAGCCATCACCTAAAGCTAACATAATTTTCTTCGTCTTATTTTTGTGGAAACATAGCTTACCAAAGAAATGTTCAGGTAACCCAGATTTTTTCCTTCTAGCTACTTCTTCTTCATCAAAGGATACAGGCACACTTTGTCCACTCTCGTTCAAGATACTTGTCTCAGATTCAGTTTTCTTGGTTCTGCCATAGCTTCTAAGGCTTGGTCTGGAAGAGACTGTGGATATGGTTGCGTGTGTGTTTCGGTGACCCATTCCTCCATCATCTCTGTAGCCTGTGAACCTTCCAGTTAGCCTGGGGCTTCTTCTGACAGTGCTCGAATCTCCTGCCACAGCCTCTAGCCGCCTGAGAAAGAACATAAATTCAAATTTCAGTGTGGATTAATTGGAGTAAAAGCATACTGTACTGTAACCACAAAAAGAGTTCACTATTAATTTTAGTTTACCGGTTTTTCATTCGCTGTTGTGTAGCCATGTTTGGCAAGGAAAAGGGAAACACACAAATGGAACTTGGATCTCGGATATCAGCGCAGCGCAGCTAATAGTAGCTAGCTGTGCACAAAATTAATTGACGAGGGGCAGGCCAGAGGGGGTGGAGTTACCAACCCACAGGTAACCAATGGGTGTATGGTATCGACGTCATCTCATTTCTTATTACGTAATTTGCTATCACGTGCACTTACCCACCCTGAAAGGATCGATCGAGAAGAAAAGTCTTGTTGTTGTCTTAAAGCCGAGCTTTAAAGCCCTTGTTTCAGTCGTATGCCTGCTCAAAATACGCCTTTAAGTGGCACAGTTTGTCTCTATGTCAATGTTTTGTAGGTTTATATCATAGATCGTCTAGAGTCTAGTAAATTACTGTATTGAGTCAACAATCACATTCAACTGTCAAGCATTGACAACTCTCCCTTGTAACCGAAGAACAGGTTTCTAGTACAGGAGTGAGTGACTGTAATAAGGTATGTCATAGAGCTAGAGTAAACCTATAAATAGTGATACGGCTCTGTGAATATCTAATGTCGAGTCTAGTTAATTGTACTTTGTTTGGTACTAGCTGTGGCTTATACTAATTTTGTATAGATACATCAAAATGGAAGCAGTATCACTACATGACTTCCATGCAACAGCTGACGATGAGCTGTCTTTCAAGAAAGGATCGATTTTGAAGGTGCAGCTTGACATGTATACTATACAACACATATGTTTAGTAACCATACAGGTATAAATTACCAGAATAGCAGAATAGCAAAGCAGAATAGCAACTTCCAAAGCTACAATAATTATGGCGTTGGATATTCTAAATAAGTCGACACTAAATAATTTCGTTTTTGTGACTATTTACACAAATTAAATACAATGATGCCGATTATTATGGCCAAACGCCTAAGTGTCGCATCATTTATCATTTATTATTGAGGGTCGCCTTAATGTGAATGTATACAGTATTTCACTTTGTGTCATGTGTTGACTGTTCCCAAAGTGTAGGTGTGCTCTTGATAGTGTGTACTGTTACAGTTATCAGCCACATGTCCTTGGTTATAATAATGACATTATATCATCTGTGGTGCCTATTTCCGTATCCCTATTACATGTACATGTAGCAATGCCTGGCATTGACGTCCGTTCTAAACAGATTGTACTGTGTATCGAACAATAATCATATGGGGGCGCATACATCTATGCATCTGTTATTCTAAAACTCTTCTCCCAAATGGATAATAGACGTTCCTTTTGTAATTTCAGTTTTAGTTGCCTCATTAGTATGGGTTTAGTTTTAATGTGTGTCTGTGAACGATCTTTTGAGCTGAATTATGTGTTTTTATTCACTATATCCTTCAACCGGGTCATTCCCAACAATTCCATGTTAACTTAATGACACTCATAACAGCATAACTTCTTTGAATACGTTATATTGTGTATGGAATACATGTGTATCAGTACTATTTACATGCACTAAGTATTACGTGTGTCCTGTAATCATAAATAAATTATGGTTGTTCCTCAAATTGTCCTTGGAAAAGCATTTTGGATTGTACATTTACATTTTACTACCGATGGCCTTGTTTCTATACTACGGGGAACAGTACTAGAAAGTGATGTGCCTTAATGCTTTCGATTAGGTCATCTCATACAATAGTGGCATTTTGTGTTCACTGTAGTAACATGTACAGTGTATATTCACTAATTGCTTGCGGTTGTGCCAAAAATCTAAAAATAGCCTTATTGAAAATAGACTTTTATTTGAAGATACATGTACAACAGCTAGCTAACAGTACTTGTTATTTGCGCTACTTCTGAAGTTCTGAATAGACCACGAATTTGTAAGAGTGGAAACTGATTACATGAAATTACTGTCTGAGTGTGTTCTTTAACACACAAAGTTTCTTTGGGTGCTACGTATAGACAGCCATATTATGTTGGTACCACATGAGCATTTTTTGATCACTTTTATTGCGACATCATTGCGACATCGTTGTGTCAGTGTGCTTGTAAGTGTTACAGTGTGCGTCTTGTCAGTGTTTGTTTACATGCTCCTTGCTCTCAGGATGCTGTGTGCTGGGATGTCCATATTAGGCCGTATGATCTCTGTCATGGCAACGTACTAGTTCACCACCACTGTTTTCATTGCTTACATGTACACATTAAAGGGATAATTATTGTGATTCCATAAGTATACTGAATACAGTACAGTTAGGCCTAAGTAGTCTTTTGTGAGTTTGAATATGAAGTTGGGCACTATGATTGAATAGTGCATGTAGCGTAAGCTGTGGCAAGTTGAATGTACACTCTATTTTCTTGCCCCTATTAGTCTGACTACATCATAATTTTTATATAGAATTACGTGTATGTCACATACTATACATGTACATGTTTGAATTGTGTGTTCATAATACTTATAGTCAAGTTTTATGTTGTGTTTGGTATTGGGTTGCATACTTCTGCTGTTACTCTTGACTCTTTACAGGTGTTACGTATTATATGTGGGAACGGTCATGCATTTGCGTATACGTATATATGTATGGTTTTACCAAGGGGCTATTAAAACTGAAAAATATGACACACATACGTGTATAGGTATTGAACACTGAGGATGACAAACACTGGTTCAAAGCAGAGCAAGATGGAAAGGATGGACTTATCCCTAAGAACTATATTCAACTGAAACCTCACGAGTATGTCGATGACTGTTATGTCTTTTACATTGTGAAAGCTCTTGGTTTGGGTATTTCCCGTTAGCTTTCCCGTTAGTCGGTGTGCATTATATAATTATGTAGAGAAATCATAAAGCAGTTTTTAACGATCTCCTCTGTAACTTGATTATGTGATTTACTGTACATGTACCATGCGCTATTCTATTGCATTGTTGTTTCCTTCAGATGGTTCCATGGACGTATCACTCGTGCCAAAGCGGAAGAAATTCTGAGCAGACAACCCCACGACGGAGCGTTCCTCATCAGAGAGAGTGAAAGTACTCCTGGTGATTTCTCTCTATCTGTAAAGTAAGCACTACGTTTCTAAATTAATACATGGGTTGTAACTGTTACTTACATGTGACAGTGAGATTGAAACAGTTTCAATCCATAAAGTGTGCAGTGCACACACGGTTTATTTAGAAAACAAGTATGTATGTGCGTATATTTATCTGATCTAGTGGTGTATACATACAATGAAGGTAGTGTACTGTACTAAATTTATGTGGGATGCAGATGGTTCCATGGATATATTTCATTTGGATTTCTCCAGGTTTGGAGGTGGCGTCCAACACTTTAAAGTACTTCGAGATGGTGCAGGGAAATACTTTCTGTGGGTGGTCAAATTCAATTCACTGAATCAGTTGGTAGACTATCATCGAACATCGTCTGTCTCTCGGACGCAAACAATTTACCTCAAAGACATGGTAGCAGAGGTGAGTGTTAAGTTCAGTAAGGAAAAAACATTTGCCGTGTCCCTTCACTACACCTCCAAGTACTGCTACAATTTATCAATGAGTAGAGTACCCCTACATCACATTTCTATACAGGAAACACACACCCTTAGGTTTCTAAATCCTACCTTTAGTTAACAGAAACCTTGAGTACCCCTAATCACATTTCTATACATGAAACACACACCCTTAGGTTTCTAAATCCTACCTTTAGTTAACAGAAACCTTGAGTACCCCTACATCACATTTCTATACAGGAAACACACACCCTTAGGTTTCTAAATCCTACCTTTAGTTAACAGAAACCTTGAGTCTCAGATGTTCAAGACCGTAGGTATATTTATGATTACATGTTGAAGTCTTACTTCCCTAAATAATTGCTCAATGTGTGTGAACATGGAATAAAACTTGGTTGTGTTGTAGCTGTTTCCCATACCATAAACTCGATGTTTTGCACCACAGGTGACCAAGGTTCTAGCCGCATTCGACTTTGAACCCCAAGAAGCAGGAGAGTTAAAACTGCAGAAAGGAGATGCTATCGAAGTATTGGACAAAAGTGATCCTAACTGGTGGAAAGGCAGATGTAATGGAATGGAGGGCATGTTTCCTGTACCGTACGTCAAGGAACAATAACCACTATGAAATCTAATTTATACTGAGAACCGTCTCTGCAAATACTGTTACATTACTTGTGTACACATCTTTTGTGAATTGCATGTGCGTGTACGCCACTAGGTATGTTTGTAGTTTTCTTGTATGTGACCAGTAAATTAATGGGTATATATATGCACCACTATAGTTTGTTTAGTTTAAGTGTTATATGTAAGTATGTGGAACAAATTCATCTGATGTCTTCTTTTTAGTTTGTTTTTTTGTGCTTCTTGACTGTGTGTACCTATCATTAATTTTTGTAGCGGTGCAATTTACCAATGTGTAGTGTGTGGTGATTATCCAAGCACATTAAGCTCTCCCCACACACTATTTTGCATCAATATTTATCTGTGTGCTGCAGTGAATACTAATTGGATGTGACTGTGCCTGCCTGGCACGCGCATGCGCCACAAGGCATGCTCCCATTCAAGGCGTTGGCACAGATCTATGGTTGCAGCAGCAAAATGAGCTTGAAGAACGGTACCTCAGCAGACACCCCAAGAGGAAACCAACCAGGCTTAGACCTTTCAAGTCCCGTCACAGTCCTTCCATTGGTGGCGGCCCTGGCAATTGTTTTGTTCACTTTGGTGGGAGGATGCATTGCTTATCACAGAAGACAGAGAAAGAGAACCCAAAAACTCGTCAAACAGCTAAGAGTCACAAAGAGGAGAATAAATGCCATTGGGGTGATAACAGCAAAGAAACAGCAAGCATTGGCTGCTAAGAAATCTGATTACTGCCCACCAGTTGCTGTTCCCTGTAACACACAACCGATCTCACCTGAGAGCACTACCGACACAGGAGAAAAAAAAACTTTAACCGTAACTGTGCAACTGAATGATAATACTGTTGATCTAGCTAACGAGACAAAGCTAGATGCGACTGATGTTTCCTATTATTGCTCAACGTGCAAATTGGAGGAGAGTGTGAGCGAGAGTGTTCTGCAGTACAGAGCCGCAGAAACTGACCCTATCAACTCAAGTATGGCTGTTGAGTGTGCCACAATCCCGGCCATCAGCTCAATGAGTACTGTATATAGCATCAACAGAAACAAACACCCTCATAGAGTGCACAACAAAAAATCTGATGCACACCGAAAGACCCTCAGAGGTCAATTATCAAAGCAATCTCTCAGACTCATGCGAGGGCTTGGATTGGCAAGCGCTAGCTCTCAATCAACAGGGTCACCAGAAAGCAAACAAATACCGGTACCTCAGGCAGTTTCTATCGAGTTAAAACCGGACCAACCTAGACACTTGTTGGGTCAACACCTAATAGGCTCCTGTACAGGACAACAAGCCAATATTTATGAAAATAAGTCATCCGTTGAGTATTGCAACACATCTATCATGAGCAAGCAAGGGAACTCATCCGCTGTACAGTCAGTTACAGATAGCTGCACGACGGACAAAGAAGGAAAGAGAGAGAAGTGGGTCTAACTATAAGTATAGTAATAATTGTAGCACTGGTCACTTATTGTAGCTACAAGTACATGTGTGTCTTCAAATTGTATTATGAAATTTTTAATCCTTATAATTATGTTACATCAAAAGAGCACAACTTAAATACTCACAAAAATCATAATTTTCCCGGACAGCTAGTGTTTTGAAAAAAATCACTGATAGTGCCACTGATCCTTTCTGGATGCTCTAAATGGACGTGATGGCCTCCAGCAACAGTCAGTTGTTGAAGCTGGGTGTAAGAGAAAGCAAAAAAATAATGGAGTACATTATGGCACAAACTAGTTCTACAGTAGAACCTCGAAATAATTAAGGAGTAAAGGACAGTTTGACCTATTAAATGAAAGAGCAATTTCTCTACCTGTATTATTTCTGCCCAAATTTCCCAATCAGTATGTAAATAGCATACAAAATATTACAAATCTTCACATAATGAAGAGTTGTATTGTAGCATAATCAAAGTTTGAATGTAATCTTCTATTCTGAAATACATACAAAAAAATTTCCCAACAAAGTTGCCCAAATTTCTCAGACACACCTAAATTCCAAAAACTACCTATAGCTTAATCACCAATGATATACAGTAACATGGCTACAAATAATTATAGCTCAGCTTGCTAGATTCTACATTGTAAAATGAAAGCACCGCAGGTGCTGATGCCTCGGTGGAGATGCCAAAGCTACATAACATAAAGCTAATAGCTTAATTTTATACACATTGAGGAACATTTTTTTGCATGCATGCAAACTCGAAGAGTGGGTAATGATCGACCATGATTGTTGTTAAAAACGATCGATGCCAAGTTTAAGTCTAAAATTAATGGCTGCCATTAGCAGAGCCTTGCAGCTCTCTTCTCACTCTTGCAGCTACCAATAGCTAGCGTTCTAGTGCAGAGCTAACTACTAAGTAGAGTAGCAACACTCAGTAAACAAGTTTGGCTACGTGCTCTTCCGAAAAGGCTGCAATGGCATTCCAAGTAGCAAAACTAGGCATAACTCGAGAACAAAGCATTATTTTGCAAATCCACGAATTGAAATCCAAGAAAACATGACTAGAAGCCTATAAAAACTCTTACTTGCACTTCATTGATGAGCAGCTGTAGCAGCTAGTCTACACACAGAGAGACACACAAACACACTACCGTACACCTCGCTTGCGCATGCGCACCGAGGCATAATTATACACCACCACATGTATTATGGTTGTTTTCATTAGCAGAAAGAAATTCACTCACATTGGATTTTCTTATAGCTTCGATCGATGATTTGAATAACTCTAGATCTAAATAGGAGTCTTCCGCTCTTAAAAGTGATAATAGAAAGTGAACATAATAATCACATCTCATCTACACTGGTTGTACGTGTACCTTATGAATAGGACAGGACACTGGATCGCAGCGAGAAATGCTGTATTCGTATCTTCTGTTATTCGTAATAGTGAAGGCTGCGGGGTAAAAATAGCCTGCTAAGTAAAAGCAGTGTTATAATTATACTTCGCTTGTAGACATCATTAAATTCCAAGGTAACACTATATATTACGCATCCAAGGATTATGGTTTCGCTCGCTTATTACTGTAACATATTACAATTAATTGACATTACACTATACATGCATGTACTTGTTTTAGCCTGAGGTCTCTGGTCAAGCGGTACTCCCCACTCTCCATTTGAATTGCTCCTCTTACTGCAAGCACTCCAGCTGCCTCGCGACTGAACCCAACCTGCCGCTGACGTTGACCCTCCCAAACTCTGGGAATAGGTAGCCTGGGGTTAGTGACTGGAATAGAAGTGCTATGTAGTTCTCCCAGAGGCTGAAAAATAATAGAGACCCATGCATACTTTAATGAAAGCACCGCGGGTGCTGATGCCTCGGTGGAGGTGCCAAAGCTATATAACATAAAGCTACACATTATATCATGATGAACATTTTTTTGCATTAATTTTGGTGCATGCAGGCAGAATCCAGAATCACAGGGAAACTCGAACAGTGGGTAATGATTGACCACGATTGTTGTTAAAAACGATCGATGCCAAAAGTTCAAGTCTAAAATTGATGGCTGCATCAGCAGAGCGAGCCTTGTAGCTCTCTTATCACTCTTGCAGCTACTAATAGCTAGCGTTCTAGTGAAGAGCTAACTACTAAGTAGAGTACGTAGCAACACTCGGTGAACAAGTTTGCACGTACTCCTCTGAAAAGCATAACTAGGCATAACTCGAACTCGAACAAAGCATTATTTTGCAAATCCACGAATTAAAATCCAAGAAAACATGACTAGAAGCCTATAGAAAGTCTTACTTGCACTTCATTGATCCTTGAGCAGCTGTAGCAGCCTACACACAAACACAGACAGACACACAAACACACTACCGTATACCTTGCTTGCGCATGCGCACCGAGGCATAATTAGACCCAACATACAATAGCATGCCAAAAATCTTATTAAGAGGGCCAAGCCAGTGAGCACCAAAATAAAGGGGTTAGCCTGCGAAAACTTGGGTTGTAAATAGCAATAATTATCAAACCCAGAATTAACAAACCTATATACACATAGTACTTTGGTAGTAGTACATGTATGTACTACCAAAGAGCTAAGGTGCAATTGAAGAGTGAGCACAATAATTATGTACGAGTCTTACTTGTCCACAACAGAATCCCATGTTGAAAAGCTTTTGTTGTCCAACATCTTGTCACCAGCCGACAAGCCGCTGAGAGCTCTTCCCATTAATTTAGGTATGTCCGCCTATTATCAGTACACAGTTAAGCAAACAAAAAGCAAACATATTACTGACCACTGGAGCATGAACGAATCCGCCACCATCAAGCAACACAAGACGCTCAACAAGGTTCGGTTGTGACGCAGCAAACTGTACGAATAAATTCAATGCCTGGTGCTATTTTTGCATCTTACCCAGCTAGAAACACCAGCACCTGTTAATGCACAAAAAGAGGTACAATTAAAAATTCCCTCGCAGACGAGTACTCAATTTAAAAAAAATACTGGTGCTTATAAACACCAGATCTATGCACATGTAGTTTTTCTTACCGAGTGAATGGCTTAGCAATGAAAACTTCTCCCACTTTAGTGCTGTAATGATAATTAAGTATAATTATGTGTTTGCAAAAAGAATTACTGAGCTCACACCATCTATGACATACTGAACATCAGCCACATACTGGAAGGCATTGTATGTGGAGCCTCTGGGTCTGTGAGAGGACCTACCATGGCCAGGCAAGTCAATAGCCACAACATGGAGGTCTGCATTGACAAGTTGCACAATAGATTATGATGAATAAATAAAACAGAGATTCTGGATTGGCAAGATTAGGCACAAAAGTATTTATAATTCGCTGTTGAGATATAGCAAACAAGGTTGAGGTTGACATGTACCTGATGATAGGAGAGGAATCAGTGTATCGAAGCTACCAGCATTATCCAGCCAACCTGGAGGATAACATGTTAATATGCCAACAAAAGGAGAGAATAATGTAATCAGGCACAAGACATTCCTAACAATGGCCAGGCCCTCACACATAGATATCGAATGCAGCAGTGATATACGAAACAACGTTTTGGAATTTATGCATAATTATAATGAAAGCACCACGGGTACTGATGCCTCGGTGGATGTGTCAAGCTACATAACACAAACACACTACCGATCAGTGGCGTAGGCAGAGGGGGGCTGACGGGGCTAGAGCCCCCCCCCCCCTTTTGTGCTCCATCAACTCCAACTCAGCTTGAATCACTGTGATCTGTTGGGCAGGGCCATCTAATGCACATGCTTACTGCTGAGGAAAAGTGATGACCTTTTTTAGGTAAAATTTCGTGTTATTCAGCGCCTGCTCTGGCTCTGCTCAACCGATTTGAGCCCTGCCCTTCCCAAAATCCTGGCTACACCAATTATACTGCGTATACCTCGCTTGCACATGCACACCGAGACATAATGAAGTTCCTAGTATGAAAGCATTACATTACATACAAGTACATTTATGTACCATATGCTAGAAATGTATACGTTGATACTAACTAACGCTATTTATGTGAGCGGCTCTCATGTCGCATATTTTTGTATTGCACAATAATTAAATTAACGTTTAGTCCGAGCAATGAAACCACGTCGTTTAATCGAGGAATAAGTATTCACATAAGAGCTCAGCCAATTAAAGCGCATTATTTTATGCTCGCATAAAATACACGATAGCTGTCCAGTCCCTTTCCTGGAGAAAAAGGGAGTGGTTCAGTATAGGTGCAAAAGATGTTGCTAAAAACTAATAAACACGCAGGAACAAACTACATGTACCTCGTTGTGCATGCACCGAGGAATTGCATGTATACAAAGTGCTCTAATAATTATATTTCTCGATACAATTGATTTTTAGGAGACGGTTTCAGTTCACATACCATGTAGAGCCAACACATGCTTCCCTGCTGGATTCCCCCAGGACTTGCCAGAAATATGCCCCCAGGGTACAGTGAGCTGAACTGATGTAATTATAAAAAAAAGATAAATTGCAAGAGGGGGATGAATAATTATACTTACTTTCAACGGATGTTGACATCTTTGCTGCATTCATTAAGAGTTTTGTGACCTAGGGCAGCACATTACGAAGTAAGGCAAGTACACCTACGTACGGGTATACAACCAGTTTAGTCATAGATAGTATGTTACAGCTAAGCCTAAGGTAGGTTCTAAGATCCCTCTACTGAACTTTCATCTCATGCAAAGATTATGATACTCAGATCACTGATAAAATCACTCGGACAACTGAGAACAAGGAGTGCACAGCTTACTACATGGTCATCTATTAATGGATTACCTAAGATTATGCTCAATAAAGAAATCATAGTGGCTAACCAGTTGTTTAAGCACATGCAGTCATGGTACTTACAGGAAAGATACTAAATCTCCTGCAAATAGTCCACATTTATGAGAGTAACAGATTCTGTGGGTGACTACTTTATAAAGCCATAGGTACGCATAGATATTAGCAGGAGTACGAGTCCTAGATCCTGAGGCCTATATCTTAGTAAGGAAAATGGACTGTGACCTCTGTTAGCCAAATCACGCCCCTTTAGATTTATTTAATTTATCACGTGAAGAAGAGTCACAGCTAAATATCTGTGCTGCCTTTTAGATAGCCTAGCTAGCTAGCTAGCTCATGTTGTCACCGATAGCCACATATAAATGAGTCATGTCCTTATCGAACGGTTTACCCAAAGAAGAAGAAAGGCTGAGCTCCACCAGCACAGTCAAGGAGTGGGAGAGAATAGGCTGTCTGTGCCCAGATCATTTGGGAGAAGTGGTTTCCTTTTTCTGTGAGGATTGTAGCAAGGCTGGCTGCACACTCTGCTCTATGAAGGACCATTACAAGCACAAAAAGAACTTCATAGCCGACAAAGATATTGATGAAGGCTCTTTTGGACACACAGGTATATTTTTTCCATCGGAATTCACAATCGATGGTTTATTAAAGAAACTCAATGAAGACTTGCAGGACATTGATCTAAGATCTGACGATGCTCAAGAGAAAATCAAGTCGTGTATCAGTGCATATAAGGATGTTCTAGAAGCAAAGAAGAAAATGTTAATTGATCATGTCAATGCAGTCAAAAAGGCGAAAATTAAATTCCTTCAAGAACAACAAAAGCAACTTCGAAAAACACTGGATGAATTAGTCAGTAGTTCATCGTATGCCAAAAGATTTCTCGAGTCCGATGACCGTTTTAGTTTATTATCAGCTGAGAAGGAAATCACCAAACGACTAGCTGAGCTGAATGAGAAATGTTCTAAGACGATCCTACCCACACAGAGAGATTGGAATCTTGATAAAATTAAGATGATTCGAGATGGCAAGTACGTGAAGATCAATCGATTCAAACGACCCCCTTCTCCACCAATACCTGGCATGAAGACTGTACACGATCCAGGTTTTAAGGCTACTTCTGCATCTCTGTCATTCAGTGTGGAACCGGAAATGTTGCAAGCGTTTGTGAGCACCTGCTGCCAAGAGTTAGGCGAAAAGTACTGGTTGCGTGTTAGATAATACACACCTATCACTTCTATATTAATGTGCAGTTTTTTTATAATGATTGATGACAGACTATTGCTGGTCAGGTAATTGGTAATGGATGCACTACCTAGATTTGAATAATGATTGATGACAGCTTGACTGGTCTGGTATTAAATTGGTAATGGATCCACCACCTAGATTCGTATAAAGAAAGATGTCATGTTTCAGAGCAGTTCTCCTCACCAGTACCAGTAGGACTCCCTCCTGCCGTGTGTTGTCATGTCGCCTTGCACATACCACTACAGCAGTTGTTAGTTGTGAGGGCAATCGGTCCCGTGTTCATGGCAGCGTGGAGAAGATGGTGAGAGTAAACCATGCTGGGGAGCATGCTGCTGTTATGGTGTGTGCAGGAAAAGCTCTAATGAATGGGAGATCGAGATCAAAAGTGGAGGCATTAAAGGTGACAATGACGTGGTAGTTCCCATCATTGAGGTTTAGCCTCGTCCCCAGGCCAAGTCGTTAAAGAAAATCAACCTGGGAACGAGGATAAGGACAGTTGAGTAGCTAGGTACACCCAATTTCTCTCTCTTGGGGCACCTTTAAAATGTTCAAAAGCACACAAATGATCTTTTTCAGATTTCTCTTTTCTTTGTTATTACTCTTAGCGGATTTGCAGCAAAATAATGTACAAGTATAATAATTATTATGATAATCGCATGTTGTCGTATTATTCACTGTGATTCGTACAGTGATTAATCGCGTATCAGTAATTGCACGTCGTCAAGGCAGTAATTGCACGTCATCATTAACGACGTGCAATTACTGCCTTGACGACCGCACATTCGAATAACGGCCGCGGCTAATTTTTTTACTGAAACTGCAGCTAAAAATGTCCTTAAAACTGCATCACAAACGATTAACAATCAATAGTATGGCTAAGAGTGCAATAAGGGATTCATAACAAGTACTGGCAAGGTTAATAGCACTCGGCTACGCCTCGTGCAATTAGTATCCTTGCCATTAATTGCTTGTTACTCGTGCTATTAATCCCATATTGCATTCTTAGCCATACTATTAATTATACTAATTAAGGTTTAGTGTCAGATGAAAAATAGGACTACAGTAATTAATAAATGCGTCATTTTACTCTTAGTGCAGTAAGTAAACAGTCATACATGTTATGATGTATCTCTAATGGTGCAACAAATGCACCATTTATAATTTGAATTAGCCGACGCTCTAAATGAAGCGCCATCTAAAGCGCCATCTAAAGCTAACGTAATTTTTCTCCATTCTATTTGTGCGCCAACGAAAAACTGGGCGCCTTTGTAGACTTGGTATCTAGCTTAGCACGCTCGTCGTCATTGACAGCGTGCAATTATACTTGTCAAGTAATTGCATGCTGTCGACTGACAACGTATTTGTTTTGAATAACAGCCGCGACTGAAAATGTTATTAAACTGCAGAGAACTGCAACAGTATGGTTACTTGTGCAATAAGTGATTAATAGCATCAAGTATAACAGCACTGGCAAAGTAAATCGCATGCACTCAACTACGCCTTAAATTAGAAGCCTTGCCATTGGTTGTTACTCGTCCATATTGCACTCTTCTGTACTATTAGTAGACTGGTTATGAGTGCTATTAATCCCTTATTGCACGAGTAACCATACTATTGATTTCTAATCGTGTGTGATGACAGTTTTTATTAACATTTTCGGCCGCGGCCGTTATTCGAAAACAATACGTTGTCATTGACAGCGTGCAATTACTTGACAGGTAAATTGACAATGTGCAATTACTAAACCGGATGTGATACGGGATTAATTGCTGTACACTCTCCAGTCATTAGTAGCACATCATACGATTAGTATAATTAATAGTATGGCTAAGAGTGCAATATGGGATTAATAGCACGAGTAACAAGCAATGGCAAGGAACCTTGCCAGTGCTTGTTATGAGTGCTATTAATCCCTTATTGCACGAGTAGCCATACTATTGATTGTTACTCGTTTGTGATGCAGTTTTAAGGACATTTTTAGCTGCAGTTTCAGTAAAAAAAATTTGCCACGGCCGTTATTTAAATGTGCGGTCGTCAAGGCAGTAATTGCACGTTGTTAATGACGACATGCAATTACTGCCTTGACGACGTACAATTACTGATACGCAATTAATCACTGTATGAATCACAGTGAATAATAGCACAACATGCGACTATACTAATTTAGGGGCCACTCTAATCTTAGCACCAACTTAAACAGTTTGGTTCTAAATTGAGCGCCAAATGAAGCCATATCAAAGCTATTTATCCTGTAATTTCAACGTAGCAGTTGAGGCTCCTGTCTATTTGTGTGCCGAAGACAAAATTATTTTTTTTTAACCTTGATTAGAATTTTACGGTAGCCTCGCGTGGAATGACTACTATTAATTTGCTAAACGCCACTCCAACATCCAACATACATGTAGACGCTATAAACTATAAACTAGGAATTTTTTTCTTGTTATATTTATTCACCACTGTAATTAAATGGTGTTGAGGGAGGTGCATACTACTTACATAGTAAGAAGTAGTTTATTGAGTGTGTCGTAATAATGGTCTTTTTCAGCGAAGACATCAACTCAAAGAAAACAATGCTGGATTCTTTGAAAATGAAGTTAAACACAGAAGAGTTCGACCAAGTCTGTTACTTCCTCTTTGGGATATTGCTGGGTTTACTCTAGGTGAGTATTACGTGTTTTGTGGTTTTTTAGGTATACAGTGTAACCTCCATTAACGACCACCTCCGAAGAGCAACCACCTGCTATAAAACGGCCTGGAACTCAGGTAAGGATTGAAACAACAATGACGTAAAGCAACCTCTCAGGAACGGCCACCTCTCTACTCTGTTCAACCTTTTTAGTCCCCCAATCAGCTTTAGCAGTAGAAAATAACCTCCCAGAACAGACATGCGGCCACACTCAGCAGAAAATTATTGCTGAGATAGCATTATTTTCATAATCGTGAACCTACCTGTAGCTCGTCCCTACAGCCTTTTCAAAGCTTGTATATGAGCTAGAAAAGCCGTTGTAAAGCTAAGATTCATTTGTAACAGGAATTGACTCATAGAACATACATGTGGTTGGCATGCAATCGAAATCTCTTGAGCAACAAATACCACCTCTCTATAGCGGCCAAAAGGCTGTTCTCATATAATACATGGTGTCTATTTTATGGAGCTTGGAATTTGTACACTGACCAATCCAAGTGTGGGTGATGTAATCTTACCCATGACAGATACAGGAAGTCACTTTACTCTCTGTATACATCTGATGTTACAGTATGCCTACGTTCAATACTCTCTTCTCTATCATATACTCTTGATAGCGTATAGCGCATAAATTTCTAGCACGTAGTAGGTAAATTTCATTGAGCGTTCGATTTGCGGTCAGCTACATGATTGTCTATGTCAGTATGATTGCACATTAGTAGTTGCAGTGGTGATTGCCCTCTGTTATGATGCAGGTGTGGGGAGTACATTTCTTAGTGAAAGGACTGCAGTAAGATGCACAATTGCAATACAAGAAGCCACATCAAGTCATTACAACAGGTACAGTACATGTAGTGTTTATTAATTTGCTGTAAGCCTGTATAATTATAATTCCGAGGCACATATAGGTGGCCGCTGGTGCATCTGTCAATCTGTAGTTTCTGTATGCAGGGTGTCATACTGCTCATACAGGGGAGGGACATAATTATATCCCTCCTCTGGTTCTAATTTCCTTCTCCCCCCCCCCCTAAAATTTGCATTCAGGTACTCGGTTGTATTTGAGTGTCCATAGCCGGTAGGGTATTGAAATAACTGTTGACCTTTTTTTAGTGTTCTGGTGATGTTTCAAAGCCCCCTCTCTAATTCAAAATCGTGTATGACACCCTGGTATGTGTATAATTATTATGCCTCGGTGCGCATGCGCAAGCGGGGTATATGGTAGTGTGTTTGTGTGTCTGTGTAGACTGCTACAGCTGCTCAAGGATAAATCAAGTGCAAGTAAGAGTTTCTATAGGCTTCTAGTCATGTTTACTAGGATCTTAATTCGTGGATTTGCAAAGTAATGCTTTGTTCTCGAGTTATGCCAAGTTTTGCTTACTTGGAATGCCATTGTAGCCTTTAGAAGAGCACGTAGCCAAACTTGTTTACCGAATGTTGCTACTCTACTTAGTAGTTAGCTCTGCACTAGAACGCTAGCTGCAAGAGTGAGAAGAGAGCTGCAAGGCTCTGCAGACGGCAGCCATTAATTTTAGACTTGAACTTTTGGCATCGATCGTTTTTAACAACAATCATGGTCGATCATTACCCACTCTTTGAGTTTGCATGTGCATGAAAGCAAGAGTTCATTAGGAATGAACTCTTGATGAAAGCTATTATAATAGCTTTATGTTATGTAGCTTTGGCATCTCCACCGAGGCATCAGCACCTGCGGTGCTTTCATTTGAATAGCTATAATTGAATTGAAAGATGTCCTGTGAGCCTAAGAGAGCATCAGCTTATTCACAAGATCAGGAGAACATCCTGACAAGATTTAAGGTGGCGGATAGTGCACCAGGTGGAAATTTCGTGAAGTTGGTGACAAGACAATTTGAATGTCAATGCTTCAACTGTGTGCAGAAATGTTGCTCTTTTCAATGATACCGCGTACCGGAACAGTTGATAAACAAAAAACACCCTGATAAGCTTATCAGCATTTCCATGGTGCACCACCCGCCACCTTAAGGTTAGGGTATTGTGTTTCGCCCCCGCGATATTTATGGAGTATGAATATCATTATCGCTATATGTTTTTAGTGTAGCATCAGACAAGTTGTACTGGAGTTTTCTTGCATCAATTTTTAGCATGGATAAACCCGGGAATCTTCAACTGAAGGCTCTATCTAATTAAAGAAAGGTAGGGGCAGGGCCAGACGAAGAGAAATTTTGAAAAAAGTCAATCTGGTTGGAGCTAGCCTCCTGTTTATCGAAAATCAAGTGTATTTTTAGATACTTACCGTCTACTCTTAGCTTTTACTCGCCTATATGAAGTTTTACAACGAATATCTCTTCGTCTGGCCCTCTGGAAGGTACTTAGCTACATATAGATACCAATAAAGCTTGCTGAAAGTACTTACTGCTCTTATAAATTGACGCAAAAATAGTCTATGTACTTGCGGTTTTGATGCCCACTTTTCTCATTCATGCATCTTCATAATCATGGCATTCTTACACAAAACAATAGCAATAGAGTTGATAATCATACAATATAAGTACAGCAGACTTCTTAGAACCTGCAAAAGAGAAAAAGCTGACAGAATTAAACTCATGAATATTCATGAGTGATCACAATACCCTAACCTTAATTGTGAATAAGCTGATGCTCTCTTAGGCTCCAGGTCAATTAGATACCTGAACATGTATAATAATAAAAGTCAGCAGTTGACTTCCATATATTGAAGTCATTGCTGTGTCTGTTTAGCCCTGTTGCAAGAATTCTGCAAAACCCTGTACAGCATCGATAACAACAAGCTATTAACTTCTATCATGTCAGATTTTGTTTTAACAAAAGTAAGAACTTACTTGCACTAGCTAGCCATGGCTTATACACATCTATTTCAATACACTTCTAAATAAATAGACTGAGTATAAAATGCACACTAATAGAATAGAGCGTGCAAAGCTGGCTCAGTAATGAACACTTAGTTTCTTTGCTGAATCTGCTAGCCCCTAATGCATGACCTACAACTGCAGTATGCTATTTCCAAAACTTTGCTCAAACTGTGAGTGAGATTCATATCAAAAACAGCACATGTTTATATTGGCCGCTATAGGCTTCATCACCTACTTCTTCACATACGTACATAGTGTATAGCGGGTAATTCTCGTGAGGGTAAAATATTCGTTATTTTCGTGGGCAAGCTGACTTTCACGAAATTTAAGGTAGGCGTGGCTTATCGGAATGTAGGAATGCAGTGCAGGCCATGAGACTAAACGAAATGTTTACTCACGAAAACCATCGTTTTTTGAGTTGAACGAATATTTTACCCCACGAAAATTACTAGCTATATGGTAGCCATAATAATGCAAACCACGCCGAGGGTTTAGCGCTTCATGAGTTATTTCCATGAATGGTGCATCGTACATGTTATCTCATGCTGAATTGTTAAGTTCACATAACCCCATGTGAGGTTTTAGGTTAAATTACAATCGATAAGAATAGTATCGCGGTTTTTCAGTCAGCTGAGAGAGCTCATAGCCAATAACCTAGGAGATCAGCAACTACTAGAAGTGAGTTCCTAGCCTTTTGTGCACCTGTGCACCTGTTCATTAATGTTGTTTTTCAGGGTATCAGCAATTGCAGGGATGAGGGTGGTATGGAGATTGAGCCTTCTACTGAGGTATGTATGTTGCCTAGCTACAATCGATTACTGGAATGTAGTATTCCTTGTATACATTTACAATAGCCTATAAACCTAGATAGTAAAGGTGATTGTTTGCACTGATAAAAGAACTGCTGGTAAATAGTTTGCTCATGAATATTCATATAATGATTTTTGTGAAACTAAGTTACTAGAAACAAAACAAACTAATACATCAGTCATTTTAAACTTCCAAAAATACTTCTAGCTCTGTGTGTCTTGCTCTTATAGGATACTTCTTACCATTCTGGAGGGCTACACGAAGCGTTTTTTCATTCCAGGCCAGGAAACTCTCATAAAACTAAAATATGTACTTAAAATGGCTGACAGATCCAAGGAAACAGCCTCTTGTAAGCTTTCAGTAGCCTTTTTTTAGATATCTCTACTTGTGCATGTAGACTGCATGCACATAAGCTAAAAAGTTTATATTCTAGCCATGAAATGACTGCTAGATTTCCAGCTCATTTTAGCTGCTCTAGATCTTGATCCAGCTCATGATAATTATTAATGAGAAACAGTTTGCCGTAACCTTATATAATTTATACGTAGATGTCATATACATTGTAATTGGTACCTCAGGGCCGAGAGAAAATATGGCCCATTACCTTTAGGCATAGGCAGTAAAAGTACAATAATGGTGTTTCGAGTAGAATTGTTATGATTGAGAAAACAGAGGCTTATGGCTGTAAATCACACCTCTCCCTTGGGGCTATCCTATCAGGTCGGGTGGTTTACAGCTATAAACCCATCTACACTTTACTGCACTGTGCTGGAGCTGGTATGCATTGATTGTTTCCAGTGCCTATAACTGTACCAGAATTCGGAATTCTTTGCATAATTAAGCAGGCGGCTGTCTGAACAATATGAGTTTTGTGATTATTTAATTTCTCATTTGATTTAGACACTGATGACCGATTCCTTAACTCAGTTGGTGAAGACCAGTTATATGTTCGCTGTGTGGCTATCTGAACGATTATAGACATAATAGATTCCTTTGTTTGAATATCATGATTATTGTGGATTATAGGCAATCCTGCTCTCATGCATGCATACCTACATGTTTATAACATAATAATAATTATTATTATGTTATGTCACTATGAAATGGTTAGTTAGAAGCCTATTAGTAGTACATGTAGTTAGAAGCCAATTGCAGTTTCTCCATAAATGCAGATTTTGTGGGGCGCAAGGAGACTGAAAAGTTGATAAGCATGCATTTAGTGGGTGTTAAATTTAATCACAGTAATAAATCTATCATAACACATGCATTACTTAGAACTTACTATTACAGCTGTAGGTACAATGTGATCTACATGATCTGATTGAATTTCAGAGAAACAGTACTGAGCAGCTGATATTAAAAGGCAGTCCATGTGTTTAAGTCAGTGGCTAATTCTAGCTAGAAAGTTGAGTGTAGATTTAGAACTACATGTATAGAGGCTATAAACACCATGCTCCCAGAAGTAAATCAAGGATGGTTTCTCACGGCAGTCAGTATATTTAACATTCAGCATCTTCAGTCTGATTACCGGTATCTGCTCATTGCAATCATTATTGCAATCATTATTGCAATCATTATCTTGGTTAAGGTTGTTGGTACTGATGTAGTCGTAGTTTTAAAGCAGGCCGCCCATCATATGCTGGATCCAAGCAGAAAAAAATCTACTCCACTGAGTGTAAACTATCACTTCACAAGACAGTGCAACTACAACTGCGGGTTTTGTTTCCACACGGCCAAGACCAGCTTTGTGCTCCCGATCTACGACGCCAAAAAAGGTCTGGAAATGTTAAAAGATGCAGGTTCGTTACAACTATTAAAATCTACATGCATTCAATATTCATGAAGATCTATACTCTGTAGATTTTTCCGTACTCTAGACTACTCAATTAAAGTTTGATCATTCAATATATCATCAGTATATCCATGGTATATTAAAGATTGTGCAGCGAGGTGTAGCAAAAAGCGGCCACTTCGACCAGATGTCCTCCCTCTCCCCCCTAGACGGTTGCTCGTGAGACTAGCTTCTAACCATGTTCTCATGGATTTTGATTCGTGGATAAGCTTTTTTCTCGAGTTATGGCTAGTTTGACTCACAGTGAAGGCTGTTGCAAATCTCTTCAGAATCTTTCATGGCATCATCTGTTTGCACAAACTTTCTATTCGTTAGCCTTGCACTAAAGCGCTAGCTGTTTGTTAGCTACTAGAGTCAGAAAAGAGCTGCAACGCTGCATGCCTATCTGACCTCATTGCAGATCCACCCCCTTTTTTAACTAGGGATACACTGGAGTGCAACCTCGCTACGCATATTCATCACTCTGATTTATCACATTCAATAATGTTGGGTTGTGTCAGAAGTAGCTGGGCGGAGCTAGAATGATTGTAGGTGATGATTGAAATATCACAAATCGGCATTTAAGAATCATTGTGTAGCTTTATGAGTAGAACGCTTGAAAAAGGGCCTTCTGAGCTGTAGAATGGAGCTCAAGTGTCCTCAGTACAATCACTAACACATCCTAGCTCCAACTTTGAGGTCTGCATCAACCAGAGCCACTAGTTCGATTGAGCAATGTCCGCCGTCCTTTTTTTTCTCCGCCAAAATCTCAACGTGACCTGATCGCTGTGCACAACTTTTGCTCTACATACTTCTATAAATTAATCTTTTATCAAGCCATCAGATAGGCTTCTGTTTTTCTTATAAATGACTGTGTGGAATACTTCATTGTCAAAAATTGCGATCAACAGTAACAGGAGCATATGAGCTATGCACAGTATTGCCAAGGGCATATAAAAGAAGAGAAGGTATGCAAAAGCAAAAGAGCAGAATTCAAATGCAGGTGGATGAATGTAGCACTTCATGCAAATTTACATATTATTCTTCCGCCCACATTTGAATTATGCTAGCTACGTGTACTAGATAGTGAGTTTAATTTTCTTTTATATGCTCTTAGAATGCAGATTCACTATCGTCTAACCACATTTCTGTAGTGTGCTAAGTGCTCTGTACATATGCGGCTGATACCGTATAATTTAAGGTTTGTTGCTTTTGTATTACCACTCCAGCCGAGGGTAGTACTTAGTGCTTTAATTACCTCTTCTAACATTCTTTGACTAATAAGTTTTTAAGCAATAGCAAAACATGGCGAGAGGGTATTAGCACAGCACAGCTTACAGCACTCATTTCTTTGATCAGTTAATTGTGCTCTGTACGTACACACAATCTATATTCATGTTGCAGGTATGAAAAAGATCAACTTCAGTGGTGGGGAACCGTTTCTCAAAGACAACGGGCAGTATGTTGGTGAGCTGGTGCGCTACAGTAAGATGAACCTAGGACTACCCAGTGTAACCATTGTTAGCAACGGAAGCCTGATCACAGAAGACTGGTTCATAGAGTATGGTAAGTACTTCCTATCATCATCTAGTACAAACATATCGGTGCATGCTAGCTTGTGGCAGTGTGTATCTTCGTTTTTCGGTGCTGGTTGCTTTGTATATTTACGGCTTAAAACAATGTGTCGCTGTACGTTGCCGACTGTACACAATGTAACATGTAACTGTGTGCAGAAGATTCCGATACTGTTGTTTATATAATTATGCCGTCATCTAGGTGAATACCTCGATATTTTGGCCATATCTTGTGATAGTTTTGATGAAGAAACCAACAGAGTTATTGGCAGACATCAGCCGAAATGTCATCATCTGGCATCACTGGCTCTTGTCAGGGATTGGTGTAAAATATACCGTGTGGCTTTCAAGATAAACACTGTGGTGAACACGCACAATTGGGAGGAAGACATGAGCCAGGAGATACTAGATCTCAACCCAGTACGCTGGAAGGTGTGTAACTGCTGAAGTTTGTATGGTACCGTATAACTGGAAAATTTGGTGGATTTTACCATGGATAGAACAGTAAAGGGATTGGAAACGACAATCTTTGCGTGAGAAACACTCCGCGTTTAGGGTGTGGCTAAAACTACAAAGGACTATATTTATAGTCAGCATGCTCATTACCTGTCTTGCTGCCATACAATGTGCTGTACATAGAAATGGTGAAATTGATAACTTTTAATGTTGATTATTCTAAAAAGTAAAGAGAATCTAGCTCTAAAAGGTTGACTAAGCAACGCAGCGCAGCCACTATTACTAGACAAATAAATGCTATACAAGGAAGAATAGCCCTTACTATGAAGTCGTGAGAGGCCAAGGCCCGTGGTGTGTCTAGAAGTATACTAAAGCAGTTTGAAGGATACTGCAAACGTTTATGAACAGTACAGCTTATCTATAGCATGAAACTATTCTATATAGTACTTAGATACATAATAACCAAGTCAAGCGATGTCTTTTGCTGCTTCGGCTTCACAGCAGGGAAAGAGAAAAGTTGACATAGAGTAATTCAATTAACAAAACTTAAAAACTGAGTAAAAACAACGGACTTAGAGCTGTTGCAAGTATCTCCTAGCCCCTGAGTGATCGCTAGTGGATAGGAGAGCTAGAAACAGTTGAAATACCACCGGAGTACGATAAAAACTAAAACCCATTTACACAGGGCGGCCTGGTCGTTTCCAATCTCTCTTACTGTTCTATCCATGATTTTACCAAATTACAACCGTCAATTTAACTAGTTAGCCACGCCTGAGACGCGGTTCAAATGGCTTATTCGCCAAATATGATACGTATACCGTATTACTAGAATGTTTTGCAAGCATCAAACATTTGCGAACTTTGCGATGGTTAATCAATTTGCAACAATAAAATCTGCAAAACCTAAAAATTATTACCTTGCCAGAACGCAATAGTTAGATCGCAAAGGGTCAAATTTTCTGCTGATTTGGCTCATTCGCAAAGGTTTTTCACCATCAAAATGTCTAGTAATACTGTACCCGCCAAATTTTACAGTTATACGATAATATAGCTACATCGTTAGCGAATAGTCACAACGAGGATGGTCAGGAGTCAAAGATTTTAACTACCATGCATAATTAGAATACAATTAAAACCCTCCAGTAAACAGCTTTGTAATTAAGACCGTCGACTCTTGACCATTCTCTTGTTATTCAACCAACTATATGGACCCATGTGATTCAACACAGCAGAATAGAGTGAACAGTCCAAGTTTCACAGTAATTAATCAATGTCATCTTCTCTTTCATAATATTTACAGGTATTTCAGTGCCTATTGATTGGTGGGGAGAATACAGGGCCTGATGCCATTAGACACGCTGAGTCCTTCGTCATTAGTGAAAAGAAGTTTGAAAGCTTCCTTGGGAGACACAGAAGTGTGCGACAATTGGTGCCAGAGTCCAACTCAACAATGAAAGACTCGTACCTCATTCTCGATGAATATGTGAGTGAATATAAGTGACAGGTCAGATGACAGCAGTTTAACTACTGAAGTACATACGAAAATATAGTCAAGCTATAATTTTGCTACAGCAACATAACAAACTAGAGTACTAAAGTGCAAACCCTCGGCTTGTAACATGATTAATGCAGTGCATGTAGTGACGCATATGTACGTATGACTGAGCTGTCTAGCACAGCAACTCAGGAGCAATAAAACTAAACCAGACTGGAGACATGCTGAAACATTGAGAACAGTGGTACATGACTGTCATGAGGCATGCACAGTGGACTAGGTCCTAGTCTAGGATCATAGCAACGAATCCTGGAGTCTCAGAGAAGTATGACTCGATCCGGCTTGGAGTAGGATCCCGGGATTCAGCTAACAAATGCAGAGCAACAAAAAGTTACAATTCTAGCTTTCTATTGTAGTGACCCTTTTCCACTGTTTTTGGTACGGGATCAGAGGAGGTACGACACGCGGTTAACCTCACGTGGCTGGTATGTCTTGATTGAGGCAAGAAAGACAAAGAAGTCGTTAAAAATGCATTCAACTGGTGGCAAGTAAGCGCCATAAAGAAACAAGTTGAGAGCATAAAACTCAGTGAATTTGTTGCTGGCTAGTAGCTAGAGTTTTACAAGTAGAGATTAGATTTGTTGTAAGAACCAAGGCTCAGATGTTGGCAGTGATCCTACCCTGAATGCAGGCACAGAATACTTAAATACCCTAAAACAGAATTACACTAAAAAAATATCTCAAAATCTAAGTGGTTGAAACTGGTTGAAAAGCTATTTCACATCAGTATAAGCCCAGCAATCAACCATCCTGATCTTAGAAACATCAAGTGTATTTCTTGAAAGATACACGCCAAACCAAATCCACTATCAAAGTACACAGTCTTGAATGATATTCATGCACAAGTTAATGAGATTCATAATCCTTTTGGCTGGTCATGTAACCGTGTCGTACCTCCTCTGGTACGTACGGGATCATGTAAGTACGGAGGGTACCTCGAATAAAGGCCGCGTGTAGTTAGCTAGCTACCTGCCTATGTGCAAGTTCAAGCTTCTTAGTTTTTGCTCGCTTTTATTTGACAACAAAGCTCTAACTAGCCTTGGGACCAGTCGTTGTTATCTGAAAGAACGCCTGGTCAAGTTCCAATATAGCCTCGATTCCAGGCCGAGTTGATTCTAGCTAGGCCGACAACTAGGCCTGGTGTTGATTGTATCTGGGCGTGGTTATGAACCAAGAAGCAGAGAGATTCGTGTAAACGGGGCTTAAGATAAATAATTATGTCTATATCGTATATGCATAGTACAGTAGACTCGCTATTCCGACTCTCTGAAGTACGGCCACCTTAGGCACGGATTGCTAGCTAGATTTTTACTGCACAACAGCCACTCGCTACTCCGTATACTGTCCCAAACTAGGTACATTGACGTTTTGGGTGTGGTTTGGTAGATAAAATTGTTAAATAGAGAGCATAATGATTCATTCATTTCCTCGGGACAGAACCGCAAAATTAGTCATTAGATTCGAGATTCGATTGTTTTTAGCCACGGAAATGCGGCCACCTCGCTATTCCAGCCAAGCTGCACTGCCCCAATTAAGGGTGACCAGATTAACGAGAGTCCACTGTATATGCATATACAGTTCGTGAAGAGCTAAAGGAAAGCAATTTAGCCTTCACAATTGTTTTCGCTATTCCGGCTCTACAGTGGCCATTTGGTTTGGCACAAATTGCTAGATAGATGTTTACTGCACAAAACACCCTGAAATACGACAACTCGCTATTCCGTATACTGGCCAGTACTGGCTGCCCCAAACTATATAAGTTTTCAATGTAATTTTATACGATTATTACGCCAGATATGACGTTTTGGGTGTGGTTTGGCAGATTACACTTAAATGGATGGCAGAATGATTTAATATCCTCGACACAGAACTGGAGAATAAGTCATTACATTCGAGGTAAGATAGCCGCGGCTATTTTCTGAAATACAGCCACCTCGCTATTCCGGCCAAGCTGCATGGTCCCAAGGGTGATCGGATTAATGAGAGTCTACTGTAGTAATTCTAAGTACAGAAGCTTGTTTACAATAGAAGTTGCAGCTAATAGTGTCTCCCCCAGTTTGTTGCACACTTGGGGAGGTGTGTTGCTTTTATCAATAATACATAACGTTTTTTGCAGATGAGATTTCTGGATTGCACTCAAGGAAGGAAAGATCCATCTAAGTCTATACTGGATGTGGGGGTGGAGGAAGCCATCAAGTTTAGTGGTTTTGATGAAGCTATGTTCAAGAAACGAGGGGGTCGCTATGTTTGGAGTAAAGCCGATATGAAACTACAATGGTGACTATAATAATTATTAATAATTATAACATTGTATATAATAGCGTAGGTATAATTAAATGACTGTATATATATATTTGTACTATGGTTGCACCAAAGATCAAAGGCTTCAGTTGTAGTTTATACTACTTATACAACCTGTCTGACCACAGCCATGGTATATGGCAGTTATACCCTAGTGTATAACTGCCATATACCATGGCTGTGGTCAAACCATAGATTGAAGAGAACTGAATACAGTATCCCACCTTTGCAACAAAATTGACACACTGTTTCAATTAAAACAATGACACACTACTCAATTCAATCAATATTAGCAATATTAGAGTTCAATACAAAACAGACTACTATACTAATGATTTTAGTCAACATAAAAAGAGCCAAGTTCGAGCGATGAATAGTTCCAAAAAGGAGGCAAATTTGGAAGAACTCCGTGATCGTGAATCGAACGATACTGGTTGTTTGTGTTGCTTTTTTTCAACTTTCAACATTGGTTGTCACAACCTGCTTATTACATTGCTGCATGGGACCAGGAGCAGTAAGAAGGGTCCAGACTGCCAAGTGTTTCTCAGACTAAAGAGACTGCACTGCACTGGGCCAGTACAGTAGGCTTGTGGAATGATATTTTGGGGTACATTTGCACTCTTTGTAGACAAGTAGCACCAGTGTACTTTCTTGAAGTGCCTTCTATAAAGATGCAGAAACACAGCCTTCACAATTGCTTGCTTGAATCATAGACGCTTGCTTGAATCAGCCATCGCTTTTTAAAAAAATAGCAAATTCATTGCATAGCTATAGCAACAGTGACGTCAAACAGTAGTTATAAGCATATTCATTGAAGAAGCATGACAGGAAGTAGCTAAACATAGTAGTACAGTTCTAAACATAGTACAAGCCAGTTAACCTATGGCCTCTCGTGGTATATTTGCTTTACACGCTCGAGTAATCAGATAAACCAACTCGGCTGCGCCTCGTGGTTTATCAGATTACTCTCGCGTGTAAATCAAATATACCACTCGAGGCCATTGTTTAACTATAACATAACTTTCTGTATCTACAATTAATTTTATGTTGTATAATATACACTACACATGGCATAATCATAATACAAAACTTGTCGTATAAAGTGAGTCAACATTAATTTTAATGTACAATCATAATAATTATTGACGGTTCTAATTGTTAAAATCCAATCCCCCTGTCACTAGTGTAGATCTTACTGCTTTTTACTGTCCATACATTTCCTGCACAACTTTTCCCACCATAAAATCCCCTGGTTTGAGACCAAGTGCATTGAGAGCAGTGGGAGCGAAGTCCTTGTCTGTTGTGTACGAACTGATCTGGTAGCCTTTCTTCACTCCTGGTCCCATGAACAATGCAGGGATGTACATATTTGACTCATCAAATAGCCCATGGCCAAACCGATATCCTCCGTGGTCTGCTGTCAATATGATGAGTGTTTTGTCAACAATCCTGCTGTCGTTCAAGGCCTGAAATATTTTGCCGATGTAACCGTCAACATTCTGTAGCAGTAAAAAGTTAATTGTTAGAGCTCAGTGAACATACAACACCATCATGTATGTCTGTTCTGTACGTATTTAGTACTGTTCTTTTTCATCCTCGTACAAGTTCCAAAATTGCATGCTATAATAATAACTATAAGAGCCTCACCTTAACTGCGTTGTAGTATTCTGGACTGCCCCAGCCGTGGCCATGGCCTGCGTCGTCGATGGAGTCAAAGTGGATGAACATCAGGTTGGGCTGATGAGCAACTATCATATCACTTAAGTGGAGCTGGATGTTAAGGACTCAAATTGTACACAACGCATTACATGCATGCAGTGAGAGAGATAACACACAGTATAAACGGACACCAGAGATAGCTTTAATTTTCGTTATGTAGGTAGTTTGTACATATTAAATTAAACTGACGAAATAGCACTGACAAGATATAGCATCTGCACAAGCAGAATCATTTTCTTTCCCTCTGAACTCGTAATCAACGATGTCGGGCTCCACAAGGTAATGGATCCAGTCCCAAGACTCTACAGATGCTGTCTTCAGGGCAGGGTTCTGATCTTTAGCAGCATGCCACATGGTTTGAGGTATCTAAATCGATATTCATTATTGATAGAGGCTGGCTCCCATGTGCCTTTGAATGTGGATGTTTATCAATGTAGATAAAAAACTGGTTAATTAATCAATCCATGTGTAGATTCTACACCCATGCACAGATGTAAATCATTCACCTTTCCTTTTCCTGATATAGGAGGCAGCTCCAGTACTACACTGTCGGGAGGGTTGTCATCACTGGGAACCCAGCTGTTGTCTGAAACTCCTGACTCGTCAGGACCCATCCCAGTTATAATAGATGACCAGTTAGGGGCACTAACTGACGGCATCTGGTCTCTAGCTCGAGTTGTTACAGCACCCTCTTGATAGAACCGATCCACATTAGGCAAAAATGAGGTGGCATTCTCTAAGTACATTCCTCCTGCAAAGAACTCGTTAATGAATTTAGTGTGCCATGCAGCATGGCATACAAGATGTATACTGATAAACACTAATAGGCTAGATACTTTCACCAGCTTCTCTTAATATTATAGAAACACAATAACTATACTTGCTGTTTTGCTACTCCTAGAATCTAACTCACCAAATCCATCACAACCAATAATGAGAACATACTCAGCAGTTCCAAACCCAGCTGGTTTATCTTTGATAGGGATTCCTTCACCATAGTATACAAAGGAGCTCAACAACAAAGTAACAAGAAGCTTTGCCATTACGCCTGTAGCTTTTTGCACATGAGCCCCACCCACGAAAAGTCACATGATGCGCATGCGCATTAGAATGCACCATTATAACAATCATGTATAAATAATCAATGTACAGTTATATTTTTTACAGCTAGATTATGAAAGAGGCAACAGATGACTTAGATTTACTATCAGTTGGTAGAATGTTTGGGACATGTTACTAAAAATTTCTCTTTATCGAAGTAACAATCTGAAAATGAGCAATTTTTTATAAGTTTATCTTCCTTGACACTCAAAATCAACTTACCAACTACACTTGCACAGTGATAGTGGTAGTACTTCTTGCAGCTGTGAGTACTACAGCACAGGGTAGCTCCGGATTCTTTGCACTCTACACACACCTGCATTCATACGCATTTCAATAACTCTGGCATGCAATGCTGGGTAATAATGCATGAAGAACATGCATATGTAAGAATGCATGAAGAACATGCATATACAAACCATATTTTCAGCATCAGAAATTGCTTCTTGAAATCCAATAAGCTGTGATCCAACTAAGCATACTCCTGGTGTCCACACCGCACACTCTTCATGAATCCACAGGCTGTTCGACGTACCAATCAACCCATTGCTTTCTGCACCATCTAAGAGTAGAGTAGCAGCTGTCTTTAGTGTATATGGCCCAAACAGAAACCCTAGGTTGAATTCAGAGTCCTTCTTGTGACAGAAGCAGCAGACTGTAGTGATAGAACTGCGAGTGGTGAACTTTGAAGCACTGACCTTCTTCTTTGACCGGCTGCCAGATTTCCTTCTACTTTTGGGTTCAGGTTTAGGCTTTGACAGTTTACCATTCACAAATTTGTTTTCCAGTTTACTAGCAGTGGGTGATTTCTCCATTTCTTGGGTCTCGTTACAAGAAAACACCACTGGCACTGTAGATAGTGTTTTGTCATTGACATTATCAGGCTTCATTCGTTTTGCTGAGGAAATAGTACTTGTGTCTTCGGATTCTTCCGCAGTCCAAGCACGTTTACGAGCTAGTTCACCTTCATTGCTTTGGCTTATTTCAGCAACTTCTACATTCACAGTCTGCTGTTGAAGAGAGTGCTCAGTTTTTAGAACTAAAGCTGTAGGTGTACTTGTAGGAATCGTTGATGCACACGAGGTTGTGCAGAGAGTGTTTACAAGCAAGGAAGAACAAGCATTCGAAGACGAGAAAACGTTCTTCGAATCTATAGATATTGTAGACAACAGAGAGGCAGTAGCGATGGGAAGTTGGGGGTCCTTGCCAACAGAACTCTCAATGGGCTTGGCAGCAGTACGAGAAAAACTAGGGGTGGACGATGCGGTGATCACCGTGGCCAATACAACCCCTTGTGAGCTCTCAATATCGACATTGGTGCTGTCAGAGGTTACTGCAGGCTTGTAAACTTTGGTACTGGCAATGGGTGCTGCAAAACTAGCTTCAGCAATTAGGTGTGTTGCAGGTTTGATTTCGCCACTGGGTGAATATATTGACGAGATATTCTGGAGGTGGACAAACAAAGTCAGTACAGTCATGCATACAATTTCAGGGACTTCAGAAAAATACCTGGGTTGTCAGAGTTGTTGTGTCGAGTTGAGGAGTATTCGTACATGCTGGCGTCTATAAGAAATGTACATGTATATAATTATGATACTACTTAGACTTACTGTTACAGTATATGCATGCCCACCTTGCTCACTACTGCTGAGAGTATGGAATTGATTGTGCTGGTCAGCTGGTTGCTTACCACTGCTGGGGAAGGTACAGGCACTGGCTGCAAGCATAATATAAGCCAGTTTATTCATGCACATGCGTAACTTTCAGGCTCACCAAAGCAGTTGCAAATGTCGCCTGTTTGGGAACAAGAGAAGCAGTAGAACTTCCATGGACAGAGGTAGGTGGTTTGATACCAGGAGAGTTCACAGAAGCAGTGAAGCTCGTATGTGCAGGAACTGGAGGATTACTGGACGTGAGTGCACTCTTATCTGCTTTAGCCTGAAACACAATAAAGGTAGCAGGATTGCACGAAGACATAATACAATCATACCTTTTCTATGCTTTTCTGCAAAGTGACTGCCAATGACATGAGAGTCTTGGGGTCAAGTGTAGACAGAATTGTGGGCATGACATTCGCTTTTGTAGATCGCTGGGTCTTTGCCTTGCCAGCTGAAGATGAGCTTTGTGTCTTTTTCCCTGTGCTTTTGGATGGTACAGACTTGCTTATAGCAGGTTGACAAGGACTGCCAATAACAAGATGATCCGGCTTGTTAGCAATGACTTTATCAGTTTCAATTGAAGCGTCATTGGGTGCAGCTTTCGCAGTGAGATTAGAAAGCTTGTTTGTAGTGTTTGAGACGACAGTAGTGTAATTCGTGCTTGTTTGTACAACAGTAGCACTTGGTGGCTTACACAGAGTTTGTGAGAATTTTATGTGCTCGATCTTTTCCTGTTCTTTGACACCCAGTGCGGGTATTGGAACAGATTGTTTTATTGGGGAAGAAGCAGAAATTGCACTTTTCTTTTTAGGAATCTTGAAACTGTCCAACTTTCTCTTTGGGAATTCAGATTGCTTACTTTTATCGCCCTTTTTAGCATCAGAAGAATCAGATAAACGATGTGGTTGAACGATTTGAGGTCCTCGAGAAGCTTTAGTATGTTTGCTTCCGTCATGAACCTGAGCACGTTTCAGAATGGCAGAGCGCCTCTGAACAAAATCATCACTTGAGTTCGACTCCTTCCTACCATGGTCTCTTTCTCTTTCAGGAGATCTTTTGGGTTTGCTATACTGTAAGTCCTCATGCTTTGATTGGTACGACCTTCCTCTATCATAGCCAGAGTCATACGGTTGGCTGTATTGATTTTCGTGATTATAGGTACGGTCACCATGGTAATCCTGAACATAGCTTGTGGGAGTGTCTTGACGGTACCTTCTGTCATGACCAGAATGGGGGTGCGAATCAGAAGAATCTTCGTATCCTTGAGTGGAATTTTGGTATGAATAATTGCCTCGAGAGTAATTTTGATGCTGCCGACTATAGTTTGAATATGGGTAGTCCTGTGAATTTGACTGGTAACTGTCTCTGTTGAAACCCTGATTGTATGAGTTTGGGTGTTGATCACTGAAGCGTTCATTGTAGCCTGCTTCTTGGCTGTAAGATCTGTCATAGCCTACTTCATTAGAATAGCCATGACGACTCGAATAACCCTCAAAGCTGCCATCAGAGTTACTATAGCGTTGCTGGCTGTAGGAGTTATAAACTGGATCCTTTGTGTATGCAGTAGACTGTGCTGGTCGGTCAGCAATCTTTGAATCACCATCTTGAAAGTAAGATGAATTCGAGGATTGATACGAAGTGTTTGTCGTATTGCTCACTGTTGGCTGGTAAGTGGCGCTGGAAATGTCACCAGAAACATTGCTTTCAGTAGGATATGAATGGATTCTGCCTGTTGGGTACACAGAATTATCTTTAGAGTCATACATATTATTGTATTGGCTTGAGTTTTCAGATGTGTATGCTTCAAGTTGATGGTAGCCTGACTGCTCTTGGAATTCAGTAGGGGCAATTTTAGTGGACAGTTCTGAGCTGAGGTTTGACTGCTGAACAGCAAAGTCAGCATTTCGTGATAAGGCAGCCATCTGGTTCTTTGCAAGTGCAGTCTAGACGTACTGAACCTTCAGTTTTAGATACTTAACTAAGCCTAGCTAGCTAGCAGAGCTTTATCCGTACATGCATGGATATGGAACCAGAATGGAATTGAACCTTTGAGTAGACTCCAATTTTTCTTTTGGAGACCTTTGACCCCATAATCCGCTATTTTGGATTCATTATATTTTTTAGTCTGGATTGAGTTGTTACATCGCGATATCGACATCTGTACTATACTGTTAGTAAAGATATTAAAAGATGTTTCTGAAAGAATATAGGGTTTGCATGCCCCTCACTGTGGAAGAGGTAGATCTATGTCTAGTCGTCCAGTCATGTTTATCATGCATTGTCTATGTTGTCACTCAAGAGAATTGTTCTGTAGTATTTAACATTATTACAGATATTTGTCTACGTACATGTATCTAAGTGTTTGTGAATACAAATCCAAGACTGAAATGAAGCCAACTGCTTATTTTATACATTATTTTTTAGGCCACTCTAAGTGATAATTTGGGTTCTGGTTCACCGCCTGCAGCATATTTATGATTCTATGTCATTAATTCTACTACGCATGCGCACAATAGTCCACAGCCATGTGGCACACATAGTGACATTCTAATAATGTATAATATAAAGTCCACCCACGCCCACCCGCTTGTGAACTTTCCTGACTAGAACATAATGATTGTTACGGAGATTAATACAAAAACACTGTGTACACAACTCGTATATAGCACCTAAGTGGTCATACGTAATAACAGTTAGTAAGGATGTGTATTCTAGAAGTACAGTCAGGTGTTTCCAGAACCAATGGCGTGAATTTGCTCACCGTGCACTTACATTACCTTTTAGGTCAATCAAAAAAGGTAGCCTTTTGGTAATAGATTAATATTAATCTGATACCTGATTGGCGATTGGGCATTGTAGTCTCTACTCCCTGGTCAAAGTTGAGATACCCTCAATACCCTAAATCTGACACTGTTTAGAGCTCAGTCTGTTACAGTAGTATATATAGGGTTAGTTCTGTGACTTATAGCTTAATGAGTATCCACTAGTTGTATATTACCCCTACAGTACCGCATAGGGCAGCTATACATGATAGCACGCCACAGTGCTGAGGAAACCAAAGGAAGTGGTGATGGGATAGAAACGGTAGTCAACAAGCCGTGTAGTGACGAAGAACATGGGGAGGGTTTCTACACAGAGAAGAAGATGTATCTCACAAGGTGAGAAATGCATTTATGTTAGTTGGAACCATGATATGTATTAAAGAAGGTGGTTTTATTGCTCGATGTACCGTTTCTCTACAGTCGAATGCCAGGCTGGGTCCAGTCTATGATACCGAGAATATTCTATGTCACAGAGAAATCTTGGAACTATTACCCTTTCACAAAAACAGGTACTGTACATGTACATGCACACAACAACCTTGTGTGACCATTTATGAGGAAATCATTATGATGAAAGCCATACCATAGAAACTGGATTATTAGCGCTTACTCGACTAAGCGTATCATTATTTTAAGTGCATGCTCAACTGCAGGTTTTTTGTACTCGAATTGAAGCGCTTTTCCAATTATGCGAAGATATGATTCAGCTATCTATGAGCTAGCTAGCTTGTACAGTCTACGGTAGCTATATAGCTGGTGATATTCATCTGGAAGGACTCTCTGGGCATGCTGTTACCTTGTCTTATCATGCTGAGAGAATCTGAGACATACACTGTAGATGAGGTCCTTTTGTTCCAGTTACAGGGTTGCCTGCTTGCTCACTTTCTAGCTAGCTTACGAGTCAGTTCTCTTGACAGAGACATCTGGTTACTCGATGGGGCTCGAAAATAACTGCATTATAAACGCATTCTCGAATATAAGCGTATAGAGCTCTGCTATTAACCCCATAAGCACATGCGCTAATAATCCAGTTTCTATGGTATTGTTTTCATGTATACAATAATTATGTACATGTACATGTACATGTTACGTGACCATATTCTACATACATGCTCTTTTTCTGCATATGCCGTCTGGATCAATATCTAACAGAATACACAGTAAGTGGAAGTATGTACATGTAGATACAGCACTACATGATTGTACAAGTAGGAAGAAAGCGTTGAGTTTCTTCTTGAGCTATCTTCTTTTAATGTTTTTGTATCAAGATTCGCTCCCATATTTATGCCTCGAGGCGTAGCCGCACGAGGGATACAGTAAAGCTGACTGTGTGTGTGTGTGTGTGTGTGTGTGTGTGTATTCCAGCTATAACTGCTCAACAGTTGCAATGCGACGAAAACTAACAGCTTCTATAGGCTTCTAGCCACGTTCTCTTGGATTTTGATTCGTGGATTAGCAAACTAAAGCTTCTTTCTCGAGTTATGGCTAGTTTGACTCACATTGAAGGCTGTTGCAGTCTCTTCAGAATCTTTCATAGCATCATCTGTTCGCACAAACTTTCTATTCAACATATGCACTAAAGCGCTAGCTTTTTGTTAGCTACAAGAGTAAAAAAATATCTGTTAAAACAGCTAGCATTAGTAGCCATTTGTGAAATTGATGTCTTTGGACACACCCTTTAATTATTCCTGTGGATGTAATGCACATGCGCGCTCATTCCCCACGCGTAAGAAAATAATATCCAAGATCCAGATCCTCCTGGCAGAATCTTGAGGACCTGGTAAGCCACAAAACACTACCATATAACAATATAGATCTAGATAACAATATACATCTACACAAGTCTTTTCTTCTCATTATATACACTGAACTCCAAATCCTGGAAGAATCGATTTTCTTCTTTCTTGAGGTCCTGGTAAGCCACATAATACAATACCGTAAAAACTCTATTTAAAGCGACACTTTTATAATTATGTTTTGCAAAAGTAAAGTACAAAAAAATGAAGTTATATGGTGCTATATGGGCGAAATGCCAAGTGTCACTTTAAATCGAGGTTTTATACGATGGATAACAACAATAGATGCATGTAAATAAGTCTTTTCTTCTCAGTGAGTTTATATAGAGAAGCTAACTTTAATTATAGAAACTACTATAACACTAATACTTTTTGAGCGAAAGCATAACATGGCGAGAGGCATTAGCAAGCGCACGCTTGCAACACTCGTTTGCTTGGCAATTACAATCCTTCTTATGATTTACATGTATGCTCATGTTTGTAATGTCACAGTGCTCCTTTGTTCCCAAATTCTTGATTGAGATTGAGACAAATTACGAGAACAACAATGGATCCTCTGACAATGTGAGTTGCTGGAATATTTCATAGCCGACACATTCATTACATACACTCGTACTTACTCCCATATACAGGCAGTGGACTTAAATGAGGAGATGCTTGCATTAAGGCAGGTGGATTATGTCGACATTGCTTTTGATCAACTATCCAGTGGAGAGTATGATGAAAAACAGGTAATTTTCAGTACTGCTGATCCATTACACATGGGCTCTTACTGTGTCTCGACGTGCAATTACTCGCTTGGCAATGTGCAATTACTCGCTTGGCAATGTGCAATTACTCGCTTGACGACACGCAATTACTGATACGGGATTAACTGCTGTACGACTAATAGCCCATCATACGATTAATTATTAGTCTTATTAGAACAACTAAGTGGTGTACTGATATATTTTTCAACGTTCCACCCAGGACTGCACAAAGTTCCAGTCTACGAAGACAGGCAGAGGTCCTCTAATGGAGGGTTGGAGAGTGAGTATGTATTGACAGCAATTAACTATGGCGCAATATCAGTGCCAAAATTAGAGTATATACGTATTTGTATCTAGGGGGTACTCTTTTTGTAAACTGATATAGAAAATAAACATTCAGGGGTACACTTTTTAGTGTAGACTATCACTTGGGGGTACTCTTATCAGTTTAGGTACACAAATAATTCTTTTGAGGGTACCTACTCTTCCATATTATAATGACCTGAAGAGTACTGAACTAAAAAGAGTACCCTCAAATAAAAAGAGTATACCCAAATAAAAAGAGTACCCCCAAATAAAAAGAGTACCCCCAAATAATTTCTAAGGTTAAAGTACACGCACTTTAACCTCTACTTAGAGGTGTGGCTTGTATTTCTATTTAGAGTGCCCCTTAGAATTGTGAATCTTTTAATATGGTTATTGAACAGTCCCTTGGAAGTCTGGTGTAACTACGCTGGAAGCTGCTGATAGCTGATTTATAGAGAACTGTTGACTGATATTGTTGATGGCTCGTTGAGTCAAACAGAGGCAGAAGCCCTGGGCTATGTAGCACACGCTATCTTTAGAGGACATGCTGGTGGCAAGACCATACAGTTGCGAGCAGATTTTGTACACCTACCTTAGCTTCTGAAGAAGTGGGAAGGCCTTCATCAGATCCCTTATGATTGATTACAATAAGTGTTCTAGGGGACTACCAAAATTTGATGTTTATTATGAGACTAGATAAAAAAAATTATAATTATGGTGCTTTTATCAGTTATAATAATTATTATTAAACGGTACTCAAAGTCTAATGCGCTCTAAATAGAAATACAAGTAGAGGTTAAAGTACGTGAACTTTAACCTTAGAAATTATTTGAGGGTACTCTTTTTAGTTCAGTATGGAAAATATATTTGAGGGTACTCTTCAGGTCATTATAATATGGAAGAGCAGGTACCCTCAAAAGAATTATTTGTGTACCTAAACTGATAAGAGTACCCCCAAGTGATAGTCTACACTAAAAAGTGTACCCCTGAATGTTTATTTTCTATACCAGTTTACAAAGAGTACCCCCCTAGATACAAATACGTATCTACTCTAATTTTGGCACTAATATTGCGCCATATTTAATAATTTTGTAACTATAATTATGTACTTATTTACTTATTATGTAGGTACATTGCCTAACCTCATGGAAGTGCACATTATATTTAGTTTCTTAAGCAGCAGGATTGCTATACTGACAGTAAGACTATCGTTCGTCTCCTAGCCTGGTTTTTATTTCCGTGTTGTAGTAGGCAACATACACAGATGGTAGTTCGAGGTTGCTTCGTTTCCAATCCCTCTTTCCATTATCTATGATTAAACACGGATCATTCGGAACTGGTGTGTTTGAACATAGAAGGGCTGTTGATTTATTTATAAATACTGTATTAGCGCAGTACGTACGTTGGTTTTATATACATGTACATGTAACTGGTGCGAAAAGCTAACTTTCTCACTCAGTTGGTGTTTTATTTTATATCATCGATAAACAGGACACAACGCAACCCATTATGTGCTCATATAAAGTGGTGAAGGTATTCTTTGAAGTGTGGGGACTACAAAGCAAGGTGGAATCGTCAGTGCATAGAGTGAGTGTACAAGTCATGTTTGTAAATACACTCGTGCTTATCATTAGCACAGTAAGTGCTAATAGTAGGGTTGGGTCAAAAACAGCAAAAAGTCCTTCTCTGGATAATTATTAGTAGTGAAAGGAAAATTTAATAGTAAACTCTATTGCGTGTAAAGTAACCAATCCTTGAGTATAAGAAATGATTTTGAATTTTGATGGCAAATTGAGAGTGTAAGAGGATCTTCAATTCCCTCCTGCAGGCAATTAGAGATATCTTGATCAGGGGGCACAAGCAAGCATTCATTTGGATGGATGAATGGTTTGGTAAGTTCTGTGTTCTATAATGTTGATTATGCGAATTATGTACCGGATTAATTATTCGCAACAACTTCAACGGCCATCTCGCTACTTATATTAATAAGGAAAGCACCGCAGGTGCTGATGCTTCGGTGGATGTGTCATAGCTGACATAGCATAAAACTACCAGCTATTGCTAATACACACAGATATCATAAGTGCATTAATTTTGCTACCTGTATGTAATTATAGCTCCCTTATCCCTGTCTATAGAAGCGGTTAGCAGAGTTCAAGGTTCACTACAATTATAATTATAGTATCACGGAAATACATTGCATGTGGATGGCCCTCAACTTTTAGACACTGGAAAAAACTCTTTCCCCAGTGGTAGCTAGCAGTTATACATTAACTTTATAGCACCAAATTAATTTTAGTGGGTGCAAATTACTCAAATAATTATAGCCCTTAACGTAAATCTATATAAAATGTGTACTACATGACAAAATGTACATAATGCACAGTACAATGTCATGCATAATTATGTTGTATCACAAGGGTCTAAGCTATCCTGTGGAATATAATAATACTGCAGGAATGACATTGGAAGATGTTCGGAAATATGAGGATGAGCTTCAACAACAAACAAATGCAAGAGTTGTTCATGGATTGAACACACAAGAAGCTTCATAAGCATGCAGATCATGACAATAATTTATTATTACGAAATTTTATTTTTTATTTCTCTAAATTGTTTGTCGTTCTGTTTGTGAAGCATGAAGACTATAATTATGTCAATTATATAAATCAATTTTATAATTTGTTGGAAATAACATTATCATATAATTATATATACATTACACACATCTAAAGTCTATTTGCGTTGAGTTCGGCCCCGGAAGTTATATGTGGTCAATTATGGCTTCATTTATGCTTTATGTGGTGCCTGGGACTTCTACATGGAAAAAGCTAATTTTTAGCTGGTTGGAGCTTACCATGATGCAGCTCTACAGCATATATAGATAGAAGCGCTTTGAATCCAATGGTATGAGACTTGAATTTGTCAAAGTTATGACAACTTTATGAAGGTCGAACTCAACACAAAAATAACACCATAATTATGCATAATGGCATTATAGGAGTCAAATTTAAAAATTATATAAAAGGTATAATTATGATAATGTGTTACATGTATTGTGGAGAAGCAAAGCAAAGAATTTAATACATATTTAATTTTCTTCATGTAGGCTAATTACTATTTGAAAAAAACACTAATTATGTACATAATGCAGTTGTAAAGCTAACTTGTATGAGCTATTTATATACGGGTGTCATGTGCATGTAATAATCGTACATTACACTCACAGCATCTCGATCATCAGAATTAACTTCACACCCAGTGAGTGCCAATTAGAGTTTCATTTTGTGAATTTTTGAAGTGGCACGTGGAATTGTTAAACTAGATCTATTGATATTTCGTCTACATGTACTTGCATATCATGTGATAGACCATGCATGCAGTGTCTCGTGTTTCCTGGAAGCTACTTGTCACAGCAGATACAAAAACAGGCACGCTCGCTCACCAAAATAGTGATACGCTTTCTATCCAAGCATTATAGGCATTTTGATCAGTGGATTTTCAGATAAGAGACGTTGCTCTCTAAAACTTGCAATGTCTGAGAATATAAATTACTCCTTGCTTTCTTATCCTCGATTTCATCGCAAGGCAGGCATTTCCAGTCACAGGCAAGCCTTTAATTGTTATAAATTGCCAACAGTTGAAGGTCGGACAGGTATTAATTTTATTCTCGTACTTGATCATGAGTGGAAGTCAATTTTAGACGTTGGGACCTCCCCTTATTCTGAGTTGTTCACATTCCTGAGCAAACATAATGAAAAGTCCGTCTCTGTACGGACTTATTATAGCCTATAGAGTAGTTGTCACTTGATTTGTTGAATTGCACTGTAGTTTCGAAACAATACAGGACATTTCATTTGGTGCTGCATGTGTACGCTCCTGTACGTGTTACATTCGAACTTTTTGTGAGCAATCGTTTATAAGTCTGGGTTGCACCTTGCACGCTTATGATCACCATTAGTATTGAGCACTGCACAGCAGTGATGTGCAATTCTAAAACTTTGGAAAACTCCTTGATAATGATTCCATGTGTGGATCTATTCTCTGCTGATCCTGCATGGTGTATCGAACCAGTTTGAACTTTCCAATTTCAAGCATTCAATGTTGAGTGTTATTGTCACATTGCAGCAGTCCACTGGGCACCAACAGAAAAACTGCATGAAAATAATTCTACTCTGCACGTTTTCATAGTGCTGGAGTTGAGGCAAACGTTCTACTGTGTGAAAACAAGCCGGTGAACTGCACGAGTCTCACTCTCATACAACACGTAGACTGGTACAATTGTCCGTCTCTTCTCATCACCCTATAGTATGTTAACAATCAGCTTCGATCTGTATAGATTCCGCAAAAAATTAATAGTCTTTATTTGGATCCAGCTTCACCAATAATATTGGTTTAACAGTCACTGTCGGCTGCTCATTATTTGACGAATCTCTTTAATTTTCGAGGAGATGGGTTAAAAATTTTTCTCTGATATTCTGAAACATTTTCTGAACAGACTTCTGGCAATTGTGAAGATTTTCTTTCCATCGTTGAAAGAAGTTTACGAAATCAGGCAATGGTGTAAACAGAATGATGCATGTACATGTACATGCATAAAAGTGATTTAGTATACTAACATAAAAAAATGAACAGTGGAAATTGACATAGAGTGTATTTAGTTGTGATTCTCTAAGTGAAATAATGATTGTAATGTGCATTGTGGGTTTAAATTACTGTGAACGCAACAATGATTGGTAAGCCTGATTGGCCTTAACTAGTTGAAGCCTTCATAGTTTGCTAAGTTGGCACCCTCAGACCACGCAGCATGTGAAGAATCATCAAACTCTCCAGCATGCTGATTGCCAGAGGCAAGTGTGTGACTTTGTCCTCCAATAACTGCTGAGCACTCTGGACATTTTGATGTTTCCATTGCTCCTCCGCATTGTCCAATCTGATAAAAGTGTCCGTTCTGACATTTATACCAAGAACCACGTTTGGTACCCAATGCTTTGATTATCATTGTTCGCTCTTCTTTAGGCAAAGGCATAGCCAATTTGTTTGAAATTTGATGCATTTCAGCCAGCGCTTGTTGTAGAATATCTTCGGTGACAGTGACAGCTGGTTGACATCCAAAACATTCGTATCGTCTGAAGCTGTGCAACACAGCATTTTCAGATTCAGATAATTTTGCATCACGTAATTTCTTGGCATTATATCTGAGGCAATACAACTGACCTAGAAGGAAAATACGCCTGCTTTCATTTTCGGAATCTTGTCGTACTTGATCAGTAAAATGATCACGATTTAAGCATTCCACCAGCCAATTCAAGAAATCAATTGTCTGTGATTGAAGCCATTTAATTTCAATCACGATGTCTATTGTTTTACTATCTATAATATCATCAAGCGTTTTAAGTGTTAGGAGAGACTGATGTAAGGACTGGAAAAGAACAAGGAAGTCTATTAGTAAAGCATCATTATGCTTTATATCAACACGTTTGAATCGTTCACACCGGGCACTAAACTTATCTATCAATGATCTCCGAATAGTAGAGCGCCTGAGTGAACTGTATACAGAGACACTGAGTTCTTGGGCACGTCTATAGTACTCGTGTCTATCAGACCTCGATAATGTACAAGATAGCTTTTCTTTAGCACGATTCATATCTGCTAGCACTTGTTTGGCTTGATTAGCATAACGTAGGGTGGAAATCACTTGTACACTACACTTTGGACACTTCTTCCACATAATACTAACATTTGCATCATCATCACCACTATCCATCCACCTATCCATTGACGTAGCCTCTATCACATGTTTACAATCTTTCAGCTCAACAAAGCGGGAATCTGGATTATCTTCTTCACCAAAGAATACTTCAAATGTGTCAGAGTCCTTATTACATACTCTACACACAGCTGGACAAGGCTCACCACACAGACCAATGCAATGGTGACTACACTTCAGTTTCTTTTTACATGGTTCTGAGCACCTTTTCTTTTCACATAGCTCTCCGCAATTTTTTGTGCATTGAAAATGCTTACATTTCCATTCACAGCGATGAGGGCACGGTTTGCATTGTTTAAAGCATTTGTGCCCACAGGGAGCATGTGAACATTTGAAAACACACTCTTTCATACAAGGTGGGCAGTTGTTTGCACATGATACCGAACAGGGATGACCACAAAAAAGATTTCTTGAGCATTTATCCTTACACGGCATATGTAGTCGCCCTTGACGACATACTCCACATGTTCTGGTGCATTTATGGCCACATGCTAGGACTGTGTCACAACGAAATTTGCAATTTAGTGAATAGTTTAACTCAGTTTCGTGACACTCTCTTTGTGCTTCATGGCCACAAGGCCATTGCTTGGTAACGAAAAACTTACACCGTTTACTAGAACAATCTTGTCCGCATTTTAGTTTACAACGGTGACCACAAGACAGAGTTTTCATACAGTCCATAGTACATGAGAATTCCCTAGCTTCAATGTTACATGGAACTTGCTGGTCGTGACCACACATGGGAATTTTCTTTTTCATAGGTTGTTTACAAGGAGGACAAATTAACCCACATTTACTTTCACACCGATGCAAATCTTTGTCACACTTCTTAGGACAAGGTTGGGTGCAATGCCGTTCGTGCATTTGGTCATCTGGATGACATGATCTATCGCAAACATGGTTACAAATCGAGTGACGAGCCTTGCACAGTTCTCTACATCCACCTGCTTCAATTTTATTAAAATCATCGGCACTGGATATATGAGTTACATTCTTGTGAGAGACACACCTGAGTGGAAGGGCTTCACTGAGACGGTCTTCTTGTTCTAGATCACTTGAGATCGATTCCCACAATTTCGATTTCTTTCTGAAAGTAGAAAAGCTTCCAATACAGTAGAAACCTTTTTTTGCACGTGACATGGCAACACAAACTCTGTTTTTGAATCTTGTGAAGCCAAGATCGTCTTCTTTATTATTTCGAACCAGAGAGAGCAGAATTATGTCATTCTCCTCACCTTGGAAATTGTCAACTGTGCTTACATTTACTTCAACATCAAGTTTATTACTCTGCTGTTTGATTTCTCTTAGTTGACCAAGATAGGGTGTTATTATTGTAATCTCCTCTGGTTTATTGCCGTTCTGAATCAAATATCTTGTTAAGTATACAACAAAAGCTGCTTCATGAGTGTTAAATGGACTAGTGTTATCTTCATCTCGGCTTTCATATTGATGGTGGTCAACGAAGTACATGTTATGCAACATTCCACTGACATCTTCGTAACTCTGAACGGTTTCACTATCTTCTACACAGCCATCATAAATATGTGTTGACACCAGACGTGAAATCTCGGGTCTCATTCGATGCTGGATTTTGAGCGTTTCAACAGGGAAGTCATTATTGACGAGGCGCTCAAACATAGATATATTCAGTTTGTACTCTCGACCAATTACATCAGAGTTAGTTTTTGGTCGCAGTTGCTTGTGATCACCAATGAGTATCAGATGTTGTGTGTGTGGCGTGAGGGTGGTTATGACATGTGGTTCCATAACCTCTCCAGCTTCTTCAATGACACAAATCTTAGACTTAACTTGAGTTAAGGCTGCCTTATATTTTGCCGCTCCATTGATAGTTACACCGATTACATCTGCTTCTTGCAAGCAGTTTACTCTAATCAACTGTATACGCTTGTCATTCTCAGCATTCTCTTGTGCTGTGTGTTCAGCTTCTCTTTGCCAGGCATGCTTTAACTTGTCCAAACAATATTTGAACAGTCTAAGATGCACATCATAAGGTAACCATCCATCTTCAGCTAATTGCTCCAAACACTCAGTAGCTTCTTTGTTACTCATTGAAGCAACTTTTTTGAAGAAAGAGACAAATTGTTTTAGCGACTTCTCTTCAAATATTGTATATTCTCGGTCATCGTCAAATGATAAATGTCTCTCTGCCTTAATGTAATCATGAAAAGGGTTTTTTTCAGTCTTTTTAGGCACTAGTTGTGACAATACAGGTACAACCATTTCATAGATATCACAGTGCCATCTAAGTTCCTCAATAATAGCTTCACTTAAGAAGAAACTATACATAGAAACAGAACTTATCGATGGATTTCTACCATTAAGAAAATCTGTAAGATGCTTAAGTCTGTTTTGTACATTGCGTAAAAAGTTTTTTGTTGTGAAACGGATTCCTTTATTTTTCTTGGCCAAATTCACAAATTTTTTGATGTTGTAAGGCTCCAAAGTTTTACTTTTTGAGCGGCCACCAACTCTTCTAATTTCCAAAGTTCCCTCGAGATCTTTTAAATGAAGAAGGCCCTCTAAAAATTGATCCAGAGCATGATTTGTGTAGCAGACAATCATAATGGGCCCTTTACCTGGATTCCACAGTGATTTGTTTATCAAAAGAGATTGTACAATTTTCAATCCGACATAGGTTTTACCAGTGCCTGGTGGTCCTTGAATCAACACTAGCTCTCTTGTGAGAGCTGTGCAAAGAGCTTTTGACTGGGATAAATTTGTAGATACAATACTGGATTTATTGAGTTTAGCTTGTTCAATGTCCTCAACAGAATAAGAGTCATGCTCACACTTTAGTGGGTCACAAGAACAAATTACACCACACAGACTAAACGTAGCATCCTGATTTTCTTCTAGGTATAGAGGTTTTTTAATGTCAGTTTTACACCTCACAATATAGTCTTTAAACGGCAGTTTCTTCAGGTTCTCACGTAGAGAGCAAAGTGTGCGAATAATTGGAGCATATGCCTCAAAGTAACATGGTGACTCAAACATTTTGTACTCTTTTGATGGGGAAACATACTTGGGGTCTTCTGCAGCTTTTCCAATGAGTTTCACTTCTACACAGTTGTTTTTTAAGTCATCAATATCTCTTTCTGAAACAGTAGCAAAAATTACTGTACCAAAGTCATCATCAGACAAGCACAACAGGCTACCGTAAGTAAGCCTTTTAGAATATTGCCATTTAACTTGCCTCGTTGTAGAGAACTTCAGTCTACATATGACATCCTCATTGCTTAAATCGACTGCTGAGCAACTCTCAATAGAAACATTTTTATAAAGGAATTGCTCTTCGCGTTTAACTTTGTGAAGAGCTTCTCGAAGAGGTTGAATGAAATCTTCCCTTACAAGGCTATAGAAGATAGAAATGTAGTCGGTATCGCTTGGAAACTCTCCCTTGATAATGTTTTTTCTAAGTGCTGTGAGGAAGGTGGCACTATGTAACTCCTCTTCTGTGGGCAAGGCAATCATATCAGGAACTGATTCACAATCCTTAACATCATACAATCCCTGTCGAATTGAATCTCTTTGGGCTCTGAGTTGCAAAAGGCTTTCTTCAACACTTTTGAACATATAATCTTGTCGAGACAATTGCTCCACTGTCCCACAGCATGAATCAATAGGTAGGTGTAAAAAAGCTTTTAACGGGTTAACTTCCAACAGTTCCCTAAACAACTTAGCAATGTCACTTAAAATTTTAACGAATGAATTTCTTTTATGCTTATTTTGTTCTTGGGGCATTGAGCAAACCATTGAGCTAATGCAGTGAAAAAAAGATGCATTTGATACTGGGGAAAACAGTTGTTTTGATAAACTTTTTAAGTTAGTCCTGGATAGAGCTTGAATTAGCATGACAAGCAATTCAGTCTCTGAATTTGTTGTTAATATGTTGAGAATCTTTTCAACAGTTCCATCATCATGCATCCGCTTTCTAAATTTTACAATGTCTTGGAGTAAGTGGATTGCATTCTTTTCGGAAAAATGAGAATAAGGATTGCACAGATCAGCTTGTGACATATGCTCCTGTTTTAGTCGTTTGTGAGGAGATTTCTTCACTGATTGATATCTTAATTCATGATCAGACGATTGTCGTTTCCTAATCTTATGAAGAAGTATACGAGCATCACAGCGTTGGCTAGATTCAGCTTCATAACGATCATAACGATAGCTCGTACTTGGTGAACTGGTAGGTTTAGAGGACCAACTAACATCTGGGGTTGGGCTAGCCGACAAGAAGTGCTGTTCACTATGATGTGGAAATGATGGTCCAGGTTGGCTTTCTGTTGAAAAATAGGGTTGCTCTTTTCTTGAACGTTTAGTTGTGTTGCCATATTCAACGCTCTCAGATGCTAATCGCTTACGTTTATTTCGTGATGCCATTGACACTGCACACAAACAACCAAACATTACCATTATAATAGGATATACATCTACAGATCTACTGAAAGTAAGTAGCACTGCGTTAACTATGAGTCCATAATTAGGCTGTCTTACAATTGAAGCTCAGTAATTTTACCTTATAATTATAGAATTATAACTGACCACAACAAGATTACACAGTACAGTACATACAAAAAAATAAGCGCATTCACTGGTTTGCTGTCAGATGAAGCAATAGTGACCTGTTAAGCCGTATTGTAGAAGAGGTTAGACACTCATCATCAATAATCACGTGAATCCACTTGTAATTAAATTATAAAATAGACCTTTTGGGAACCAGCTGCGTCAGCGTTAGGCTACGCTGGCATAGCATGCAATGCGATCAGAGCGAATTACAACTCTTATTAATGTACATGTACAGGTTATGGATAGTACATGTTAGGTTGCTGAGCTAGGAGTGGCCTGAAGAAAATTGTCTTCTCAAGGTGTCAAATAATTATGACATGCTGACAGGCTATTCACAGACTGTACTAGCCAATTGAACAATGGCTTCTTGCGCATGGATGGACCGTGTATGCCAGTGCTCAACACTGTATTAGGGAACATTATCAGCATGGTCATTATGTCATACAAATATCCCCCAAAATGCATGTACGCCGCGCGTAAAAAAACTAGCAGCAAAAAACTACCATAAAATTTGGGAAAAATGTACGTGTGAATGACGTTGTAACGGATCGGAGTTATGCACTCGCCGAATTTCTTGTTTCTACGTATTTTTCCTGGCAATCCTAGCAATTTTTAGTTAGAAAATTATTACATATTAATTGGTTATTAAAATTTAATGTATTATTATAACAATTTTTATGATTCCAATAATTAAAAAAGGCCGATAGACTAGGTCTACAATAATTATAACCACTAGGTGCAAACGAAGGAGAGGGAAACAGAAGCGACCTCGAATAACCATCCGCGTATCAGAGGAGGCTGATAGGGTTCGATGAGGTAGGATAGCTTAAAAATCAAGTGTAGGACGAAGAAGTTGTGTCCGATAAGGTAGGATGCGTTTGTGGTAAGATAAGGTAGGATGGCTGAACCATAGATACTGTACACTCCGTGGATGTGAAACGTAGGTAGTATACGGGTAGATTACGGAGTATTCGTGTTCACTCACTGCAACGGCACCCAGCTGCAGAAATGGACACTTTTAGTGTTGTTTTTATTGCACAGCTGCGCACTTGTGGCTTCAGTTGAGGAGAAGGTCTGCTGTACTCGTAGGTGGGAGGTAAGTCTATCATAGAGCATGTATATTGAGCCTGCATTATTAGTGGATAGCCTGTTGGAGCTCATTTTTGTCTGTAACTTACTAGGTGACAAGTTTGTGGTTAGGCGATCTTTGGTTGGGTTTATGGTTGGAACATTTCGCTTTGCTTTCCTGTTAGTCTATGAAGTGAAGTACTGGGAGAATGTGTTCAGCACTTAAGGAAATGTATAAGGCTAGCAGCAAACTGAATGATAGGTGTTCAACAGTACCTATCTTGTGGTTAGGCGATCTTGCCAATAAAAAGCTCCATCACTTAAATAATGTGGTCATTCAATAATATAGATGTCCTTATACCGGGAGAATCTATTTTGACCCTCAGTAAATGTTTTGTTATTTCAGGAAAGCGTGTCTTTTTGTGGTGAACATGTTTACTCATACAAATGTACTGTATGATGATAATGCATACATGATGATTGTACAGCGGCCAGAGTAAATTATTATGTGCATTCTAACATACTTTTTTAATTTAGGTAATGCTCTATCACCAAAGGAAGCGGAAAGGAGCATAATTATTCCCTGATGCAAGACTAACAAACAAGTGTACGAGCACAAGTAGCGATAAGACGAAGAAGAATCCTCCTTCAACTTTAAATCAGTTTTAGTTGTCCATTTAGTTGTCTATTACTAAGTCTATCTCCGTGCATGGATGCCTGCCTATATAATATTCTGTGTGCATACATGCTGTGCTATATACAATGTCATCACAAAAATTAAGTCAGCAGTGTACATGTAGATTTGTCAGGTTCCAATATGATTTCTGCATTTCCACTTTCATTCATGAACATCTCTCTTGGCTCTTCCTGCGCAGAGAATCAGTTAACACTGGAAGAACTTGGACTGGGAGCTTCAGTTATCCGGTCACTCACACGTAGTTACTGTTATTATTGTATCCATGCAGTAGATTCCGTATACTATACGGAATTCCGGATACTCCGTCCGTGTCATCCGTTGCAATGAGTGTTTCAGGACTTTTGGTAGTGGGCGGAAGTGTTTCACATCCACGGAGTGTACAGTATCTATGGCTGAACAATCGATCCAGTGTTGGAACGAAGGTTGTGGTAGAATCTAAACACACGATATAGACCAGTAGATCTAGCTAAGTATAGCTAGCTAGCTTGCATGTATAAATAGCTTGCAAACTTCCAGTTTGAAGTCCATGTCCAGCCTAGGGTGCTGCAGGCATAGTTTTATCAGTCATAGATCTCTACGTGAGCAGTCCAACATCTCTAGCACTGCATGCCCACTTCACCCTTCTACCCTCACGCGACTTCCCAATACATTTTCCTAACTCTACCTCTATTTTTTCTTTATTCCTCCAATTAATACCGTATCAGTAATTTATCTTATTGAATGATTGTGCTAAAGAACAGAAAAAGGAGAACCTGTGGAGGCTAATTGAATCATACAGTTTAGGCCGTATGCAGATCCGATGATCTGATTGAACGGTAATTGACTATTGACTAAAAACAAATTTTTTTTTTGCAAGGCTTTAATCAGGTCACATTCGAGACTTTGGCGGTCGGACGCGGGAAACATTAGAACAATAAATTCGGTGAGTGCATAACTCTACAACGTTATTTACATGTACATTTTTTGCAAATGTTTTTGTAGTTTTTTTGCTTAGTTTTTTACGCTATTTGATACATGCATTTTGGGGGAAACGCGGTAAAAAATAGTGCAAATATCAATAGTAATGCCTATGCGCATGTGAATATTTATTGACTATAATATCACCTATTTATAGCCTCGATCCCAGCCCCTCTCACTAGAGGGCCTGGTATTAGGCCCTGGCAAATTATGCCGGCATAATTTGAGGTTAGGTCATTATGCTGAATTTGGTCTGTTTGGTGCAAATACAACGGTCCTCTGCTTCTGCTGCTGAACGTGTTTTTTAAAACAATGACTCTTTTACATGCATAGAAGATTATGTTGAATCTTCAGTTATGTTACAAATGTACAATACAACGGTATACAAGAGATAAATTTTTTTGTTACTATAATTATACTAACACAGCTAGCTGAAAAAATTATATATGACGCCAATGTGGGGCATAATGGGTTCTTTCTACAAGCATAATAGGCTGAATTTGGGGCAATGCTCAAAAGTATAATAGGCGAAAAAAGAGCATAATTTGCCAGGGCCTGCCTACCTGGTATCCACCGTTTGCACGTGGGTGGATTAATAGTAAATTTTTTTAGTAAAACTCTTTGTAATTTAACCTTTTGTACTATGGTCACCCAAGTGGTTGATTACACTATTAGTGTCAAGACAGAGAAATCGCTATCACAATTCTAGGCTCATACGAGGAGCACTGATATTTTAAATGGTATCAAAAAAAGTGTCTGGAAGCAAGTAGACTTGCCAGAGCCGGGTCGGTACTGACAGAAAAACGCCCACCACTCTACCGCAGTACAAAAGAAGACCACTGGAGAGAGAGTGAGCAAGAGCAGAAGAGAAGTAGAAGCCATCATAACAATGGTCTCTATAGGCCATAAATGTGTCAGTACGTATCTGTGTTATTTTAAAAACTGCTATGATTTGTGCAATAACATCATTGTAAAATATACAATAATAATTATTATACTTACTAAGATATCTCGATCCCCAAGATTCTTGGGGCAATTGACGCATGCGCAGACAGTGTATACCAGGCCGTCTTTCTCAATTGAGAGCGGCCTGGAATCGAGGCTAATATTTATACAAATAATAAGCTATCTGTCCAGCCAGTTTCTTGATTTGGCTCCTACCTGCAGAGATAGAGCAGTCTGAACACGAGTCAAATGTTGTGCAATAATCACACAATTGCACTGTCAAACCTATATGTACAACCTACTGGTTGTACTAATTTAGATATACAACTAGACTGGAAACCACTCGATCCTTTTCTACTGGGAAAGGGACGTACTGGCCGGGTGACTATCAATGACTCGTCTCAATGGACAATGGTTATAGTTTAATACGTGACTGTCTTGCGGGTATGCATAAATGCTGTAGCTACACGTACATGTGACCAGCGAACCACACACCATATTCGATCTCTGAACCACTTCCACAAAATGTTGGGCCCAAATGAAGACGAGTAGTTGATAGTCACCTGGCCAGTCCCTTTCCCATACGTAGAAAGGGCGTGGTTTACAGTCTAATCTACAACCTGGTGGTGGTCTAGAATTTAAGTATAAGAACACACACTGAACATTTCACAGTGATTTTACTTACAGTGAGTAGATTCCTTCACAGTGATCACAAAGTGCCTTCCTTCTTCAAGTCTTGGTTATAATTATCCACGTCTCTATTCTCTGGTCTGTTGTAAAACAGGAGTGAAACTAAAAATTAATGATCGACCCCCAGATCTATAATAAATTACCCCTTTATCTAGACCACTCCCCTAAATATATAAGTTGCAGAAAGTTGTCACATGGTCGCACATCCATATCCTATGTGTGATGTGCTATTAAACTGGAACTTGTACAGCAATTAATAAATGCAGCTCAGCAGCTGTAAAATATATAGAGAACAATATATAGCATACCTATGAGATGCCACTTTACAAGACTAGCTGAATGCCATGTTTGGGTTCAGCTTCTAACATGTGCCCCACTCAGAGGTGTAATGATTTTGTCCAGGCACTGTAGTCACATCAACTAGATCTATCCCATTACGGTAGTTATAGGAATGAGGTGAAACACCATGCCCACTCACCCACACACATAAACAGCATGTATAAAAAAATTATACGAGAAACTAATTCTGATGTTATGCAATTTCTGAGCGGACCATAATCGGTCAAATACGTCTCTAGTTCACATTATACAATGTCATTGTGATGTTCTGGTTAAAATCCCTTTGTTTTGCATATAGAGTACATGTACAGTGCACTTTGTAACAAGACAATCCATTGAAGAGCATTTATATACCATTCATGATAAAATATTGATTAACATACCCATGTAAGTCATAGTTCAATGCATTAATAAGTTCGATACCCTATTTGACAATCGCATGGATCATTTCCTCCTTGTTAATGAGGTGAGTTGTCTTGCTCACTAGAGACATCAGAGAAGAGAGACTAGTGGACCACTCATTCAATACATCGTTCGGATCTTTTGATTCTCGGAAAGTGACAATGCCAGCTGGTCTATCGATTCGGGCAAATATCGTCTTCTTAGTAACTAACTGAGAGAGAAATTCCTCAACTTCCTGGACGAAAAAAACAAATCGATATGGTAGTATGCTCCTAACAGAGTCCTAAAATTATGTGTACACTTTCAACAAACTCTCCAATGTATGCTGACCATTTATAGTGGTCAAATCTACGCACATGTTGGAGTGACGGTACCCACAAAGATGTGTGAAGGGTGTCATCATAAAAGAACAAGGTCTGGGAGCCAAATTTAATTTAGGTAGTAATTGTGTAACAGACAATCAAAAGCTAAACTTGGCTGCTTGTATATACAAGAAGATGTGTGAAGGGGGAGCCAAATTTAATGTAGGCAGTAATATCGTGTAACAGATAAATTTGCTATAGCTTGTATAAACACATGTAGCACGCACACACAGTAAAAGAGCGTCTTTATAATTATACCCTTGACCAGGGCTGCATCCAAGATTTTGGGTCAGGGGAGCAAATTGGGCAAATGAAAAATATAGGGGGGGGGCGCGCACCAAAGGTGCATGCCAAACTAGGGGGGTCATGCCCTGGATATTTTCTGGCGCAATTTTAGGTCATAGTAGCTATCACTTTAGTGATATCATCATTACATGATTGTAGTGTTAGAGAATAGCTAGTTAAATCCCAGGGGCGGCAAAATACCACCCTCGCCCCCTCCTCAATGCAGCCCTGCTTGTGGTATAACTGATGATTTCCTGTACACTTACATCAATAGATAGTGCCAAAAGCTCTGAAAGTCGCTGCATTCTAATTCGAGAGTAGTACTTGGCTATAACACGGATATTCTGTGAAAAAGGTATACATCATAATATGCACATGTGCATTACAAAATTATATAATTATTGTTACATTTGTGCCAGTTGTTGGTTAAATAATAAACGTACATGTACCAATCAGTATGGATAGTGCAATTAGGCATACTACGGCGGAGGTTCTTGTCTATAAGAACAAAAATGCAAACTCACATGTTCGATGACTCTCTTCCTAAAGTCCTCCCACCTTTTCTCTGCAATCTCGTCACCTGGTTGAAAAGTGAGTGTGGGGGGAAGGTCAGGACCCCCTATCCTCAGACTAGGGCCATACTGTGCCTGGAAATCTGACCAATCCAGCAGTTCCTCACGTCTGAAGCACTCTAACACCTCCCTGCAATGACAGCGTGAATCATAAGATGTTGTAGGATACTACAGATCTACATGTAGTACAATGTACATGTACGCTACTAAAACATGACCGTTCTAAATTAATGATCTCATAATAAAATGATTGACTTTTCTTCTCAAAAAGGCTACAATCTCAATAATACAAGTGAGGTTTGAAGCACACAAAAAACCCAAATTAATGAAACTGAACCATTATAGTGGGATGTTATTTATGTTGAGATGGTATTACATAAATACATGCACAAGAATAAAGTATAGTGCAACACCTCTATAACTAGTGTTCAAGCTGGCGCTGTGCTAATGCCTCTCGCCATGCATGTTTTTGCTTTCGCTCAAAAGTATTAGAGTGTTATATTAGTTTCTATAATGAATTTTATATTAAAGTTAGCTTATCTATATAAAGTCACTGAGAAGAAAAGACTTATTTACATGCATCTATTGTTGTTATTATTTATTGTATTATGTGGCTTACCAGGACCTCAAGAAAGAAGAAAATTGATTCTTCCAGGATCTGTAGTTCAGTGTATATAATATCAGGAGTACATGTACTCCTGATAATATCTAAGAAGAAAAGACCTGTGTACATGCATATTGTTATCTATATTGTTATATGGTAGTGTTTTGTGGCTTACCAGGCCCTCAAGACAAAGATGATTCTGCCAGGAAGATCTGGATCTGGATCTTGGATATTATTTTCTCACACATGGGGAATGAGCGTGCATGCGCATTACATCCACAGGAATAATTAAAGGGTGTGTCCAAAGAGATCAATTTTCACAAATGGCTACTGCTAGCTAGCTGTTTTAACAGATATTTTCTGAGTATTGTAGCTAACAAAAAGCTAGCGCTTTAGTGCAAGGCTAACTCATATGTTGAATAGAAAGTTTGTGCGGACAGATGATGCTATGAAAGATTCTGAAGAGACTGCAACAGCCTTCAATGTGAGTCAAACTAGCCATAACTCGAGAAAGAAGCTTTAGTTTGCTAATCCACGAATCAAAATCCAAGAGATTGTGGCTAGAAGCCTATAGAAGCTGTTAGCTTTCGTCGCATTGCAACCGTTGAGCAGTTACAGCTGGAACAGACACACACACAGACAAACAGACACACACACACACAGTCAGTTTTACCGTATCCCTTGTGCGGCTACGCCTCGAGGCATAATTATTATGGAACGATTAGGGAGAACATTGATATGGTACGATAAAGCACTACCAGGGTTTCATACAGAGGGGGGGACGCCCTGGGATCCCCCCTAGAAATCTGAAAAATTAATGATCTCATAATAAAATGATCGATAATAAAATGATTGATTTTTCTCCAATCTCATATAGAACTAGACTAAGTAACGGTTTGAAGCACACAAAAAAACCCAAATTAAGATAACCATTCCTCAACAAATTTTCAGGGGATCAAAATTTATATCCTAGCAGCAGGAGGCAAATATTTCAGTCTCAAAGAATGCAAGGAGGACCCCGGATCCCCTCAAAAACGGTTCCCCTTCCAAGCTAAAAATCCTGTTTATACAATATGTGTTACAGTAAAACTTACTTGTACAATGGAATCTGCTCCAACTGCTTTTCCTCGTAGATGCGGTGCTTGAGGTCAGACTGTTCGTTGTCAAATGGAGCCAGAAGGACATACAGTACGATACTTTTTAGTGCCTATTGAAGACGATACACATCATAAGATGACAGTATAAAAATTATTATGCACATGATTGTACTTGTACGGTACATGTAAACTCACACGTACATTTAAATACATTGTAGACACCTAGCATCAACATAAATTATACATGTAGGTACAGTACAAATAATTATAGGGCTTACTCAAACAACAACACACGTTCCAGCTACACTGTGCTATACAGAATACACCTAGCTAAAGCTCTTCTATGTACATTATCAAAACCACTGCTATAGCCTGCCAGCCCACCTCTTGCCAGTGAGAATCCTCCCTCTGGACCTGCGGAGTGTTGAACACAGCTCGATAATGCTTACAAATGGCCAGGTAATCGCCGTCATGTGAGCACAACTCGATCATCAGCTGGTAATACTTGAGCTTCAGCTCCTATAGGGTAAAAAGCGATACACAAACAAGTACAGCGAACAGACCCAATGTGTGTAGGCAGGTATGAAATTGTTAGAGCTTGGAATGTATTACTGCGACCTAATGGCTAACACAAACGAGCTTTCTGCTGCAAATGTACACTCTTAATTATGATACCTGCTGAACATCATTCTCATCAGCGAAGAACTTTGTGCTTATCTTCTTGCTGATGATTTGAGTTCTGATGTAGTCCTTCTTTGCCAGACAGAGCCTCATCTGTTCCAGGATGAATCGAACCTTTTCTACTTTCTCCATTGACCCAAATGTTTCAACCTGTGCACAAAGTGTTATTGATCAAAGATATACATGCACATGCACACAGATTTCAGAATCCTATAATAATAGCACAGTAGTGTAACTACATGTACATGTGTATGAAACTTACATGTGTATGTACATGTACAGTGTACATGTATATCAGTACAGGTATAACCTCTCATAAAGGGCCGGTTAAATAATAAACAATACACACTCTTTATACTGTAGTAGTATCTGCAAACAATTGGACAAAACTCACACTACAAACCCTACCACACTTGCCTCCTATTCATCACCATCATCATAATACAGTACGTATGTTTGGAACACCCGAGCATGTAAGTACCTGCAACTCTTGCAGTATTGCTGCTGCCTCAGCCACCTCTCCATTCTCCTCCTTGATTTTGGCCAGTTCCATCGTCAGCCGGGCTCGAGGAACCTCAACGTAGATCTACAGGTAGGTTATACATATACACAGAGTTAGGTACGGCAATGTGTGTGTGTGTGTGTGTGTGTGTGTGTGTGTGTGTGTGTGTGTGTGTGTGTGTGTGTGTGTGTGTGTGTGTGTGTGTGTGCGTATATACACTGTTTGCTCAATAGAGACGAACGAACTACTAGCTTTTAAAAGTGCCTACCTGTTCAATTAATGTTCATTGTACTACATGTACTCCTAAATGGCTTAACTGCTTAGCAACCCAAAGGGGGATATCTAAAGGAGAAACACTTGTAACAGTAGTACTTACTCCAGGCTGAAGGTATGTGCATAAGCCATTGTATGGCAATGTAAGTTACTTACAGACATGACTATACGAGATGCCTATAATAGCTAGCCTGTACCTTCCCTTCTGACACAGTCCTAAGTGTGTCAATGAGCTTCAGCTTTGTGTCTAGGTTGGGCGTCTGGTCCACAAACTTGCAGCACTCCTCCACCATCGCCGCCACAGCCTGTACAAAGTAAACACACATTGATCACGAGCTTGTAGATGGTTGCTTGGTAACATTTGTTGGCTCTTGAAGAGATATAGTAATACACACGTCAGTAAATTCAGACAGTATCGCCAGATCGCCATAATTGCCATTGCAGAAAACACATAAATATAAACGACAAACTCTGCTTCACAATTAAAAAGGTACAGGTGAGTAGCCAATATAGAATAAAATATTAATCGGACAGTCCCTGCACTCACAGTTTTAAGCTGATTTCTTCTCTTGGTGAGGATCAATATATGCTCATTCAAGGTGTCCCACTCTTGAGTGTCGAAGCATAGCTGCACTATGGCCTTCATCACACGCCCTGTTGATATTGAGTCGTTAGCCTGCATAGTTGTAACAGATTAAAAGCCCACAGTATACCTGATCAGATTAAATTTATAGACTATAATTATGCACTGTGTACTTGATTTAAAGTCCACATTCAATGGGATTAGTAGCTAGACTCTACTTCATTTGACAGGGATTATATAGTCATTCACAGAATGCACACAATCGATGGGATTGGTTAGTTACAGACTCACACTCAACTCTTATTTCCTAGGGCTATGACTAAACAGACTATAAAGGGAGGTCCGTCAGGGTCAGAAGGTCACTAATTACAATTTCGCACTTGATTACGTGCAATAGAGTTTTATTTTTAGACGGGCAAGTTCTCAACTGTACCCTAGGTGCTTCACAGTGAAAACTGTAGCTACAGTCATGAGTTGTTTTTAATATCAACTTTACCCCTCAAGGTACAAGTACAATGTAGTTCTAAGCGAGGGTATGAAGACAATGTTGTGATCTTTGACCTTTGGACTAACCCTTTTGAAGCGCATAAAGTGTAGCAGTGCTAACAAGCATTAATAGCGTTCAGAGAACTTTGCTTAGTTCTCAAAGGTCAGACATGCAGTACGCAATAATTTTTGAGTGTACGGTAGACTCTCTCTAATCCGGCTCTCGGAAGTACGGTCACCTCAATATAATTATCGTTTGGCACAGATTGCTATCTTGATCTTTACTGCACAAAACTACTCGCTATTCCATACTAGTCAGTTATAGCTGCCCCAAATTTGTTTGTTACGGCAGGATATGACATTTTGAGTGTGGTTTGCACTTAAATAGATAGCACAATGATTTATTATCCTCGAGACAGAACCGCAAAATTAGATTCGAGGTAGGGTCATTTTTTAGCCACAGCTATTTTCTGAAATGCAGTCACCTCGCTATTCCGGTCAAGCTGCACTGTCCCAAGGGTGACGAGATTAATGAGAGTCTACTGTAATTAACCTTGACATTTGACCGCCTCTGATGCTACATATACTGTACACAATGAGGATTAGTTATTACAGAGTGAGACCACACTCTACATTGTACTTGATTAAATGGGGAAGCTACAAAATTAATGTAGGTTAGAGGAGGATCGTCAGGGTCAAAAGGTCATAATCATAAAGCCGATTCTGGAGGACTTTACAACTCAGCTAGCTCCACGTGAATTGGAGATACTAAAGGAAGAGTAGATGAGTGGAATTCTATTAAAGTCCTCCGGAAGCAGCTTTATGATTAAGGACCTTGACGATCCTCCTCTGAATGTAGTCATCAACAATTTTCTTTCACACAATCGACCTAACAAAGACTACAATGTACATTGTACACTCAACTTATAGGCTAAACCATTAACAAGCTAAATACAGACTAGAACATCGTATTACTAGCAATCACATACTTTTTCGAGGGGTGATCAATTCGCAGTAAAATCCCAAAACCTAAAATTAGTACTGGTAAATACACACGATCATTGCTAGAATGCAATAGTTAGATCACCAAGAGTTAATTTTCTGTTGATTGGCTCATTCGCAAAGACTAAATATTGTAGTAATACGGTACCCCATTAAATTAAAATTGACATATTGTACTTACAAATAACGTGCAAAAAAATTTACATAATTATGCGTACCGTTCTCGTTGTTTTTTCCAATGACAGTAGACTCTCTAAAGCGTCATGGAGACGACCATTCTGGGAGGTATTATAGTACACTTGAGTAATAAAATTCTCCTTTCGTTATTATAGATAATCATTACTATTGTGATAGACAGCCTATTTTAGCTCCATCTTTAATGTGGGTAAAATGTCCAGGGGGCGCATAATTAGACAGGGGCCAAAGTACATGTACAAAGCAGTATAATAATTATTATAATGTGCAGAGCAGTCAGGTACAAATTAAAGCCCACCAGTATCTACCTGTGCCATTTCTGTACACTCAGGCAGTCTTTTATCTACAGTGTCACTGTAGTCCTCCTCCATCTTGACAAGCCTTCCATCTGCCATAGCCGAATACTATTGTAGTGTAGATGTATTTATATGGCCTAAAGAAAATTCATGAAGATTTCGAGCAGACACCCGGAAATGAATAAGAAAGAATGTAATTTGCTTCAGATGTCATACCTCTGGGGGAAGCTATCTTTCCACCAGGGGGATCCCCCTTTAACATGTTTTTGTTGTAAACCCCCCTGGCCCCGAGAAAAAATTGCATTCCCTATGAGGTACATTTTGTATTATAGCTAGCTCTATTGTAAAACCTCTGCTCATAAAAATGTATAACAACTATAAATAATTATTATCTTGCTTGATCATGTCAGCTGCCTTTTCAGCAATCATTACAACTGGAGCATTAGTGTTCCCACTTACGATCTCGGGCATGATTGATGCGTCTACCACTCTGAGGTTCTTAAACCCCTTCACCTTTAGTCTCGGGCTCACTACACTACTAGGGTCATCTTCCGGGCCCATTTTGCACGTTCCAACAGGATGATAAATTGTCACTGGAAGATGAGAGATGTACCATCGCCAGAAGTCATCAGAAGCAAAGGGATAAGGAGATGTGGCATTTGATAGAGTACAGCTCATCTTGCTGTTTGCACGAAATATATCGAAAGAAGAAGATTGCTGAATCTTTTCTAACATACGAATACCTTTCAATACAATTTCAACATCATCAGGATGACTACAATACTTTGGGTCAATCAATGGCGGTCCAAACACATCTTTGGGGTTCAACCGTATCTCACCAACACTCTTAGGGTGCAGTATGCCAGCCATAAGAGTTACAACAACAAGCTCTTCATCACTCCATAACTGTCCAACCAATTCATGGATCTTCTCTTTATCATAATTCAAACCACCATTATCTCCGCGTCCACCTAGCATGAGGAGATGAATATCCGGACGCCCATCACCGTCTTCTTGCAAACCAGACTGTGCAAAACCATGAGCCTCGGCCAGAGAGGTAGAAAGAGGTCCCTTTCCGAAGAGCATGTACTGCACCGTATGGGTCAATGTTTCAACGTAAGGAGTGGTTAGTGAAAGTCCAGATTGATAAGGGACATCCGAGGAGTAGGCTACAAACGCCATGAAATGGTCTTGAAGGTTTTTTCCAACAGGCAGGTCATTTTTCAGAGGGATGCCTTCTTTTTTCAATTGTTCCTCAGGTCCAATTCCTGACAATAAAAGGATGTGTGCAGAGCCCACTGTTCCGGCCGACAGCACCACTTCTTTTCTGGCTTGTATGATACTCTCACTGCCATATTTATCAATTACCTTCACACCAGTCACTTTGTCTCCACTCGTCTCTAATGACTGCACAGTCCTTTCTGTCAGCACAAAAAGATTGTGACGATGCCGGACAGGATGCAAAAATGCTTGTGCAGTGCTCCATCGAGCACCATCCTTACTATTTAGTTGATTTAGACTCACTCCTATCTGTGACTTGCCGTTGTAGTCAATCTCTTGCAATCCTATCTCCTTGGCTCCGTCCACAAATGCTCTTGCAGCTGGAGTAACATAACGACATTTTTCAACAACCATTGGTCCTCCTCGGCCATGAAAGTCACTGTCACCATCTTCACTTCGATAGTCCTCCGATTTCTTGAAGTATGGCAACACATCTTCGTATGCCCATCCTGTGGCCCCGTACAAATTGTTCCATCTATCATAGTCCTCTCGATTACCTCTGGTATACACCATTACATTTATAGAGCTCGATCCACCAAGAACTTTGCCTCTAGGCCATGCCGATTGTCTGGAATTTAATCCTCCACAGCAATTCTCTTGAGGTACTGTCTTGAACTGCCAGTCAATATCTGTGAGTTGGAGCTGACTGACAGCTAACGGAATATGTATCTCAGGTTTATCGTCTGGTGGCCCTGCTTCTATGAGTAAGACTGAAACATTTTCAATCTCACTAAGTCTGTTTGCCAAAACACAACCAGCGGAGCCAGCACCCACAATGATAAAGTCAAATTCCTTGTCTTTCACTACTCTGTAAGGAAAATTACGTGGAGTCCATGTAAGCAGTTGGAAGGCTAGGTAACCAACAACGACAACTAGACAGCCAGTTAGAAGAAGAACTCTCGTAGCCATTGATACAGGTACGGATATGATACAGGTATAGGTCTCTTTATAGCTTGCAGTTGGACTCCGCCCAGTTTAATAATTAAACCGCGGCCTCTACTAGCAGCTTAATCCTCAGGATGACAAGGTCAAAAGGTCACAACTAATGACAGATCTGGCTTGCATGTTTGTACTTTGAACCGTGCGCCAAATAGATATACTATACAGGAACAGATCATAATAATTAATTATTATAGAAGAAGGTTCTCAAATGATGATACAGATGCATCTACATTCATTGTTTTGTGGCGGGTATTTATGGAACTGGTGATGGGACTCTCTATCAACTCTGGTACACTCATAACTCCATTCTCGATTTGGGACGTTTCAACTTTCACATTCGAGTCAAAATAATGTGCACAGCTGATGCATCTATACGTACTTCTCAATGTCACAGTTTCCATAATTATTATTTTCAGAGGCGAAACTGTCACTTTACACGCCCATCCGGAACAACATTGAGGTAACTATTTGCAGGTGCAAGACTTGTAGTTCACTCAGAGCGTTATCCCCAGAACCAGAAGAATGGTTAGCGTGCTTAGGCTCAGGAGACTTCAAGTTCTCTGTGGACCAAGATTAATTCTTTGGATATTACACGAAGAAGACTGATACTGAAACACTTGTTGCATCAATTAATCCACCAACAGAGTGTAAGTATAATTATATTGAGGAAAAGCATAATTTATTTGCATGCATGGTGCCTTTAATTTTGGCCTGGGATGGGGGGGGGACTGTAAATGTTCGTAATTGCATGGATGCATTGCATTGCCTGTTGTACATAATAATTACATAATTATAATTATATAGGCATGGGACTAAGTTACTCAGCATGACAGATGTGGCTATACTTATCACATTATCACATTTCTGGTGCAGGTTCTGCTGGTCAGGTCATGGAGTGATGCTATCTATGGCCAACTTCCTGAAGTTTTTTGATAGTTAAGCCTCAGTTGTCCATGTTAGACAGCAATCGAAATGTCGTCCAAACAGTGCACTTGACAAAGGGAGCATTTGTAGCAAACATGTCATTCCCATGGGGAGAATACACTTATTTGCTAGAAGAAGTCGATACGAGTGGTGTTAGGATCTCAGACCTGGAGAGTATGAGCTCGTTGCTAATGGTGATACAACTATCGAAATTGATCGATCTGATACATTTAATTTTAGCCTCCTTCACTGGTGCATGGCCTCCCCTGAAGAGAAGTGATGAAGTGCGGCCTGGAATCGAGGCTAATTTAATTTCAGCTTTTCCTGTTAGCAATCTGAATTCATATGCTTCAAAGTTTGATTTTACTACTATTTCCCCCAGATTTATTGCAACTTTGCAGAACAGAAGTGTATCACTTTATCCACAGGAGAGACTGTGAATATTGTTGTAGTATCTTGGGTATCGAGTTCCTCTGTTCAAAAGGGATCGACTCACATAATTGAATTCCAAGCATTTAATGGCTGTGTATCTCTCAGATACAAAATTAATTTGTGATGATTAAGGTGAGTAAATACATATTTATATGCTACAAATGAGCTCTTAATTTGTTTGCCCTTCATTAATAATTTCATTTTGCGATGTGTTTTACAGGCTGCTGGGACTCCTCCTCCAGCAGATGTCTGTGGATGTCAGAATGGTGGTACCTGTGTGGTGCAGACACGCCGTGGGTGGGAATTCAAGAGGTGCTTGTGTATATCGGGAGAAATTTTGTGAAACAGAGAGTGAGTACATGCAATTGCCAATTTAGAGTTACTAAAATCTATCTGTATACAGCATAGCGCAACATTTTCGAGATGCTTGTTTTTGTGAGTTAGCAATCCCACGAACCACTAAATATAATGCTTCACTAACGGAAGACACAAATGTCAATTTGACCAAAATAAATAGCGCGAAATTGAAAAGGATCCCACGAAATTGAAGTGCCTCGAAAATGTGATTATACATTCATTCACTTGACAATGCATTCACATACATGTATATACACTTGTAGTGAACACTTTACTTTATTGTATTAACGATCTTTATCATTATTGATGTCTGTAGCCACCTTTACCAGTTTTCCGTTATTGTATCATGTTACGTAATACGCAATAGAATTTAATCACGCAATGCGCTACTACTTTATTCATCTCTTTGTAGTCTTACCGTATTGCCTCTTTTTGTGATTCTTAGTTAGCCTCTGTATTTAGACGCATACACCCTGTTTCTTCACTTTATGTTTGTGGACAAGAATTGGAATGAAATATTAGTAACTAAACTACTAAACACTGATACTCGTCTATGCTGTGCACTGTATCTACATGTGCACACACACACAGGGGTTGTGCTCCCAAAGTTGAAAGTTAGATTATATATATGTAGCTATAACAACTAAGGACTGAGAAATTATATGTTTGTGTGCTGCTATATTAATATTTATAATAATTATTAGATATAGATTCTAAACCTCTGCTCACAAAAATGTATAACAACTAGTCTATAAATTATTATCTTGCTTGATCATGTCAGCTGCCTTTTCAGCAATCATTATAACTGGAGCATTAGTGTTCCCACTTACAATCTCAGGCATGATTGATGCGTCTACCACTCTGAGGTTCTTAAACCCCTTCACCTTTAGTCTCGGGCTCACTACACTACTAGGGTCATCTTCCGGGCCCATTTTGCACGTTCCAACAGGATGATAGATCGTCAATGGAAGATGAGAAATGTACCATCGCCAGAAATCATCAGAAGCAAAAGGATAAGGAGACTTGGCATTTGATAGGGTACAGTTCATCTTGCTGTTTGTACGAAATATGTCGAAAGAAGAAGATTGCTGAATCTTTTCCAACATACGAATGCCTTTCAATACAATTTCAACATCATCAGGATGACTACAATACTTTGGGTCAATCAATGGTGGTCCAAACACGTCTTTGGGGTTCAACCGTATCTCACCAACACTCTTAGGGTGCAGTACGCCAGCAATAAGAGTTACAACAACAAGCTCTTCATCACTCCATAACTGTCCAACCAATTCATGGATCTTCTCTTTATCATAATTCAAGTCATCAGCAAACTGTTTATCTCCGCGTCCACCTAGCATGAGGAGATGAATATCCGGACGTCCATCACCGTCTTCTTGCAAACCAGACTGTGCAAAAGCATGAGCCTCGACTGGAGAGACAGAGAGAGGTCCCTTTCCGAAGAGCATGTACTGTACCATATGGGTCAACGTTTCAACGTAAGGAGTGGTTAGTGAAAGTCCAGATTGATAAGGGACATCCGAGGAGTAGGCTACTAACGCCATGAAATGGTCTTGAAGGTTTTTTCCAACAGGCAGGTCATTTTTCAGAGGGATGCCTTCTTTCTTCAATTGTTCCTCTGGTCCAATTCCTGACAATAAAAGGATGTGTGCAGAGCCCACTGTTCCGGCCGACAGCACCACTTCTTTTCTGGCTTGTATGATACTCTCACTGCCATATTTATCAATTACCTTCACACCAGTCACTTTGTCTCTAATGACTGCACAGTCCTTTCTGTCAGCACAAAAAGATTGTGACGATGCCGGACAGGATGCAAAAATGCTTGTGCAGTGCTCCATCGAGCACCATCCTTACTATTTAGTTGATTTAGACTCACTCCTATCTGTGACTTGCCGTTGTAGTCAATCTCTTGCAATCCTATCTCCTTGGCTCCGTCCACAAATGCTCTTGCTGCTGGAGTAACATAACGACATTTTTCAACAACCATTGGTCCTCCTCGGCCATGAAAATCGCTGTCACCATCTTCGCTTCGATAGTCCTCCGATTTCTTGAAGTATGGCAACACATCTTCGTATGCCCATCCTGTGGCCCCGTACAAATTGTTCCATCTATCATAGTCCTCTCGATTACCTCTGGTATACATCATTACATTTATAGAGCTCGATCCACCAAGAACTTTACCTCTAGGCCATGCCGATTGTCTAGAATTTAATCCTCCACAGCAATTCTCTTGAGGTACTGTCTTGAACTGCCAGTCAATATCTGTGAGTTGGAGCTGACTGACAGCTAACGGAATGTGTATCTCAGGTTTATCGTCTGGTGGCCCTGCTTCTATGAGTAGGACTGAAACATTTTCAATCTCACTAAGTCTGTTTGCCAATACACAACCAGCGGAGCCAGCACCCACAATGATGAAGTCAAATTCCTTGTCTTTCACCACTCTGTAGGGAGAATTACGTGGAGTCCATGTAAGCAGTTGGAAGGCTAGGTAACCAACAACGACAACTAGAGAGCCAGTTAGAAGTTTGCTAATAGCCATTCAAAGCAGGATCAGGGGGCTGCATACTAATGACACGCCTAGATTGTCAATCCTGCAGGCTGTTGTCTGCTGGAAAAGCCGCGGTTTAATAATTAAACCGCGGCCTTCCCGGATTCGAGCACAGACAACGCAAGACAACGTCTCTGCTCCTCCCCTGGCTGCCCGGATCAAGCTAGCTAGCTGTGTAGTTGAGTCCAGTGCTAGTGCTACTGTAGTGTGTAGTTTAATACTTACAATTGAAAAATGGGGGTAAGCTAGACAAGAATTGGAATAAGCCAAGCGACCATCCATAATTGAATCTAGTTGTACAGCTGTGTGATAATTATGATAGCCACACAGATCTAGCTTTTAGACATGTATCCATTTATCCAGGAGGCTGTGTTGAAGGAGGGTTACCTTGTCAAGGCTCCAGATGTATCTAAATATGTGCATAATTTTAAGGTGAGTCTTATGATTTATTACTGTTATAGAGGATGTTTTTTGTGGAACTCCCTACCTAGCTCTGTTGTATGTAGTAGTTCTCTCACTAGTTCTAAAGTAGCCCTACAATCTCACCTTATACCTTATTTATCTCTCATTTTAAGCAGTATTTTTTTTATTAATTTTGTGTTTTTATTTTTGTTATGGGGAGCATGCACCCTTGAGAGGCCTAGATCTAACAGTCTATTGTGCTACCCTTTCCTTTGCTGGATAAATATCATAAAAATAAAAAAACATCTTGTCTTTTATACATAATTGTATCCAACGACATTAATTTCACGTTTCTACAGAAGTGGCAGCGAAAATGGTTCCAACTAAACACCAGCGGAGACCTATACTTCTATGACAACGATAAGGTGAGTGCTAGCGTGCATACGCATATAAATAATTATGGAGAGTTTGTTTTGATCCATATTTTCATTGAGGCAAGGTTCTCTAATTCGTATTGGTCTACTAATACATATAGGTTAATTACACAAATTATGATAGTACTACGTTCATTATGGCGATCTTCTACGGCTTAGAGTAGGTTAATTACACACACAATTTATTAGATTTATTAGTAATTAAAGAAAGCTGTTAATCCTTGTTAATTTCATTTGTCACTTCACTGAGGCTGACCAGTAACAATTAGGTACTGTGTTTGTAATCGATAATATCCCACTGGGGGTACACAGACGAGCAAGCCAACTGGTGTGATCCACCTCCTGCAATGCACTCGGTTATTTGACGCCAAGTCACGAGGGCTACAGACCTCCTACTGCTGTGGGATCGACACTGGGGATCTGACATTCTATGTAAAGGCCGAGTCTGCTAAGAGTTATAGAGAGTGGATAAAGGTATGAATATTGATTTACGTACAGGTTTGGTCAAGCTATGCATGAATGTACATGCTGGCCTTGCTACAAAGAGTGTATGAACTCTTGCGGTAAAAGTTATGGCTACTGCAATGGTCTTGTGAGCATTGATTGGTGTTGGTAAGCAGAGCCCTTGATGTAGAAGCATCCTGTTTGTTGACTAACTGTTCTCTAGGGGGGAGGGGAGTTATAAGCATTATCTGTGTTTCACTTTCATATAACTTACATGGATGTGTTCAACTCTCAACACTGTTTTTGTTTTGTCTTGGCTGATCTCCTTGTACTTACGGCTATACGATTCTAACAATGAAGGCCATATATGGCATGTATTGTCTGAACTGTGTGTATTATTTGCTGCTTCTGAATTGGTATTGTAGCTAGTAAATCATTGTGAAAATTTATTTTTGCTGCTATAGCCGATGAGTGAGTTTGCGGATGTGTGTGAGGTAGATATTGAAGCCCTTGATGAGCGGAGGGGTACGTTGACCACTGGTGAGAGGCGTGGCACTTTGCCTGATGATGGTAGACGAGGGACACTCTCGGAGGAAGGGAGGCATGGCACTCTACTGTCGGACAGAGACAGGGCTGAGAGTGTACAGAGCAGACATTTGAGCATCTCTGCTTTGGTGAGTATTTGTATTAATGTCCATGATCAGCTCTGTTTGGCTGTGTGTACTCTCGTACCAATATGATCATGTAGACACGATCCTGGCTCAACCATAAATCATCTACTCAATAGTTTACGTTTGTGTGCCGTACATGTATAGCAGGTTATTTTCATACGGTGGACATTTTCGTTTATTTCGTATTGTAGAGCATCATACGAAAATTGTATAACGTAATAGATTCAACGTCACTATCCTGAGCTGTACAAATACAATAAAAATAAATGTGTTCATACGAAAATTTACACCAACGAAAATTACCCGCTATACGGTATATCTAGGCCTTAGCAACAGTGTTGTTGAAAAGTAATTGATACTCTTATGGAATGTGTGTATTTGCAGCTGTAAGCGTAATAATTCTATCCCACTTTTGTAGACAAAGTTTCTGACCAAGGAGGGATGGTTAGCGAAGACGGGATCAAATAACAAGGTGGAGTTGACATGTTTCACTGTCACAATGTGTGTTTGCTACACATTATAATCTTCCTGTGCAGTGTGTGTGATACGTACAGTATAAGTATAGTCATTTGTAAATACTGTAAAGAGAGCAAATTCATGACAAAATGTGTAAACTCTGTTGCTCAGGGGTGGAAGGATCGCTACTTCAGGCTCAAAAATGGAAAATTGTACTATTACAAAGACAGTAAGGTAATTTTTGTTATGTAATAACTAATAGATATAGTGTGTACGGCTGCTGTGCATGTGTACAGTGTGTATGACCTGAGTAGTGAGATAGTGTGACCACTATAATGTATCTATTAATGAACTGTATGTTTGAAACCTACGACAGTCCTTAAATGCAAGATATGTACGCAAACACACACACACACACACACACACATACAGACTGACTCCTCTCTGAGTGATATAGATCTCTTCAACAGCACCAGTATCGAGAATGCCCCAGGGAAAAAGGGACATGGCATTGACATCCATGTGAGTCACTGTGTATGCACGGTTGAAGTGTGACCTGCAATTTTTTTGCGGTCGGGTATTCTGACTCCCATAGATTAGTGTACACAGCTGCTATACCCAATTAAACCTGCATCAAGGTGTCAGTGTAATACGTAGATGTTATTAAAGACAGCTCATAATAGTCTCTCAATAGCAGAAGCCATGTTTCTATATTGCCTAACTTTCACCCTTGAACCCTGCAATTCAATATCAATCAAGCACTTCCTGTTTGTTACTATATTTACGCATGTCTACACATTCATTACTAATACATACGTACCTGACAATAGTATTGATATTGCTGGTATCTGTTTCCGCACATTCTTATTTCAGTAGCCCGAGGTGCATAAGCGGCCACGGGTTATAGTACTTATTGTTGGCTGGTGTGTGTGTCTGTCTGAGTATAAGGGTATAAACTTTTGCGGAAATGCCTTAGAAAGTTTTCCTGGAATTTCAGCCTTTTTGCAGCATGCATGCATGTATAGTGTGTAATATTAAATACGTGAGTATAAATGTTCGCTATATATTTATACTTAATCAGCGAAAACCACAAACATACGTATAGTTTTCATCAAAAGCATTACTACTATGTTATGTTATTGTATGTATTACCTACCTACCTACCTACGCAGATGCCAGGTCGAGTGTATAACCTGTCAGCTGAGAACAAAGACGACTGTGATGATTGGACAGCAGTGCTCTCTCACACCCTGACACTCATTGCAGACATTCGGGTGAGCAGTTGTGTTTAGCTTATTTAGTTGAGTGTTTTCCTAGTGCGTATGTAAATGATGTTGTTTCGGTTATATACACACTCGTTCAGAACGGTACACATCCATCCTACACACACAACTCGGTATGCTACCCCATCCCAACCGTCCAACTACTCATAAATGCACGCACACACACACACACACACACACACACACCACCCATCAACCCACAGGATCCCTCTACATCCAGTGTCCCCCGTACTGGCAGCAACACTTCCATTCAGTCAGCCACTAGCACCAGTGATAGGGACACCGCCACCACTACCACTCCAGTCAGTGAGAGGAAATATGTGCAGTGAGTTCACTGAGCTAGACTAGTTATGGACAATCAATACGTGTGTGTGTCGAGTGTAAAGAATGCATACCACATGTAGGATTCATAACACGAATTAAGTTGCATGTTGTTTTAACGTCATGACCATGTATAGTAGTGTTGACTACACCCACACAGAGCAACAGGGGGCTCTAGTGGTAGGGAGGAGGACAAAGACAGTGTGGTACAGCTGCTAGAGGCAGAGGTGAGTGTGTTAGTTTGTTGCTACATGTGCTTGGTTACCTAGTGATCTAGTACCTGTAACTAGTTATCAACATTGATTTTCCTGCGTATAAACAGTATTTTGTGTAGAATCTTCAATACACATAATTGTATGTGTGTTGTAACAATAATTATAGTGAGTGTACATGCATGTAGCATATGCACATCTGCACAGGTGGAGGCGTTGCGAGACAAGCTAGCCAGTCTGCAGTCTGACCTCAAAGCAAACTCTGCACACAACAAACAGCTGCAACAGAAACTATTGGAGGTCAAAAGGTCACACTCCTCTAGAGAAAAGGAGCTGTTGGATGAGAATGAGCAGTTGTCAGCACAGGTTAGTAAATACATGCAGTTGATGCCTATAAACAGGTACTGTAGCTTCTGTCTTTCAGCAACCACTCAGCTACATGTATGACACTTATCCTTTGCAATGTTCATAGTACTATGATACATGTAGGTATCTCGCCTGGAGAAGTCTAAACGAGAGCTAGAGACGGTCAATGACAGTGTGCAGACACAACTAGAGGAGCAACTCGACAAAGTGCAGGTACTGTTGTACAGTCTGTGATGTACTTGTCACTATGTTTGAGCTGCCTGTACTGTATGGGCTTACTCAGTGCACACGCACTGTACACTAAAAACTTGGTTTAATGTGGCATTGGATTGCTAAGTTGCGTACCGTTTAATGGACCAAATGGCGATGCAATTACTGCCCCCTTCACAGTGTGTACATAAATTGATTTTCCAGTTAACCTAGCTGTACAAATTGCCTAACAATTACACATACATGTACGTACGATACGCCAATGCCCCGTCACCACATGCAGGAGTTGGAGGAAGAGTTGTTGGTGACCAGACAGGACCTGGAGGATGCTCAGACCAACAATGCTACAATAGAGGAGGACCTCAGTGAAACACAGGTAATCATCCAAGAAGGTGTGTGTACGTGGCCGATGTTGATGAATATACACATCAATATTTTATGTGTGCAACCAAGACTCATTTTAGTTTAGTGTCACTGTGATTTTGACATTATGACAAATTACATGTACAGGTGTGTGTATGTATGTGTATTGATTTTTGCATTATGATAGTAAGCTTTTTAATGAAATAGTGTACATGATGTTGTATCTAGTGTGTTCATGTTCATGTACACGTCACATACACTGCACTCCTAGCAAAGGTTACAGGAGATAGAGCAGGTAGCCCACGACCTGGAGGCTTCCCTGAGGAAGAAAGAGAGTGAACCGGCCACCCCCATCTCAACCAGCTTCAAAGGGCTCCCCTCGCTATTAGAGAACCCCCTGGGGGATAAGGCCAGGGTAACAGTGGAGGAAGCTGCCCTAAGGCTGGAGGGAGAGTCTCAGCAGTCATCCGTGAGTACTAGTGAAGGAGTTTGTGTATACAGAGAAGTCAAATAGTAATCAATGTGATAATATAATAATTATAGCAATTATTGTTTATCGGGAGCGTTAATTTGGTGTCTCGGGTGTGTGTGGCTACTTTTGATGGCCTAGCTGACCAGTGCAGTTTTGACGTGTTTTAATGGCACAATGCAGCTTCAAAGAAAAGGATAGAGCTGTGCCTATCATGCAATGAATCTCATGTTATGAATTGTACACTATTTGGCTTTGTAATACTTTGGGTGGGTAGAGAGTATCACGATATTAAATTCCTAGTGTTGTAAACTTTGACATAAGATTTACCAACTTACACACATGTAACTCTCCTTTTACTTGCTTACTCACAGGAATCAACGAATGAGCTCAAACAAGAACTGTCTCAGCTCGCCAAAGACAAAGACGACCTCTTGGAGCAGGTGAAGATCCTCCAAGCCAGTCTAGCACTTGCAGAGTCTAAGCAACCAGCCATAAATCAGGGTAGGTAACAAAATTAAGAACCTACATACGTACATTTAGCCTTGAGTGTTACTGTATATTAAACGTAGTGTGCAACATAATTTTTATCGGGATATAAATGTACGTAGAATTATTCATAGACTCTGTGAGGCATTGAGCGTCTTAGTACTCACTGGGACCTGCTCCAGCCCACCAATTGTGTAGCTAGTACACTCAATAACAAAATTCTTGTACAACTATGCATACATAATTATTATATATACCCACTTTCAACTGTAATTTTGTCACTACTCCAGAAAATGACTCCAGCAAGGTGCTCGAAGAGGAGAGGCTGAAATGGCAGATGGAAATGGAGAACATGCGGCGTGAATTAAATGATGGTTTGAATGGTGAGCGGGAGGTGTGGGTACTTGAGAAGAGGGGCCTCGAAAATACGGTGGATGAGCTACGAAAGAGGTTGGTGTCTCAAGACAGAGTAGCAGAGCTGGAGGGACAACTGTCACAGTCTCAAACCAGGTGCGCAAAGTTTAGTATACTCTCATGATTATTTGATGTCTATAGCTGCTTACTTTCGTGAAGTATCAAGTATGAAGATTACGGTGCTTTTACAGTGTATGTTGTATGCCAAGTATAGGAAGACGTACGAGTATCAAGTGTTTCCCTTTGACCCTGCAGGGTCACTGAGCTTGAGAGTGAGGTTGAGAGTGGCAGGGAGAGACTGTCCCAGCTCCAAGTGCAAAATAAGAAGGCAGTAACTGACCTGATTGCAATCAGGAAGACAAACAAGAGCATGGAAAAGTGAGGCCAATCATACATGTACCATTTTTGCTGTCTAGAATTATACAATCATGTGTATGTATAATTTCAGGAGTACATTAATGTACTCCTGATAATTTGTATATGCATGTAAGTTTACTAGCATAACTATTGTCTCACTTGATTCACGCACAGGAGGATGAGCGAGTCTGAGGACACTCGAGTTCCCAGCCCCATGAACTCACTGGTGAGAGAGGACTCATGCAATGTACAGTAGGCTTCTCGATTGTGTTGAGTACCCACTATATATGTAGTACATGTTGAAGGATTGTGTGTACAGTAGCTACATGTACAGTTGTACATGTATACCATATCCCTTCCACTGCAGTCTCCTGTGTGTGGTCCGGACACCCCAGAGGTGGTGGGCCGGGTAACTGAGCTGGAGCAACAACTTGAGCAACTAAATACTACCCTCACTGATGTCCAGAACGAAAGGTGGGTGTGGTCTGGAGTGAAGGGGGTGTACGTTGATGTGTACTCGGGGAAATGTAGTGGCTACTCTTTACAAATGAAGTTTGGCCACTTTGACTTTAGTGGTGGGTACTACTAGCCAGGAGTCTGCTTGTGTGCATTTGGTCCACTGACCCTACTTAAAGAACACCATTGGAAAGCTAGCTCTCTTTGAGAGAGTAGCCAAGCTGGTACAGGGTAGCATTGAGGGCCCCACTCCGCTATGTACGTGGTGTCTACTGTTTTACATACAATGCGTGTGCCTAGTATTCGCGATCTACATGTACATGTGTCTGTAAACATTAATGTGTACAGTAGAACCTCGATTATCCGGACACCTTGGTTCCAGAAGCAGGCCGGATAAGTGAATATGCCGGATAACCGAATAGATAAACCACGCTTTGATCCACCCACTTTATTGATAAACAGCAGTGCCACAGGTTGTCTGCGCATGCGCAGAAAATAAGCATGCATGTCTCCATGGTAACAGCTGCAACGCACATGCGCATTTGAGGGACACGCCCATTTTCTGATCTGATAAAAAAAAAACTGCCAAGCCGGATAATCGAGGTTCCGGATAATGGAGGGCCGGATAATCGAGGTTCTACTGTACTTGCAGTTATTATCTGCTTAATACTACCTTGTCATTTCATACAGGGACATACTTATGACTAAAGTGGACAGACTCACGTCTGGCATTCAGAGCACTCCAGACTTTGGGTTCAAATTCAAGGCTGGAGCCTCAGTCGTTGGGAGTAACATCACCAGCTCTGGCCACAGCGTCCCCTCTCTGTCTAATGGTAGCACTCCTCATTCAGACAATGTCAGTGAGACCTCCAACCCAGGTGCGTACAGTACATGCAAATGTATACGTACATGAACGTAGAAAGAGCATCAAACATGCAGTGTGTCAACCAGCCTCAAGCCCAGTTTACCAATGCTGACTCTATTAATTGTATTGTAACTATCATAGCCATAAATGCATCTATGTACAATACGAAATTACAAAAATTTCCACCATACGAAAATAACCCGCGGTATGTCTTCATTAGCATTAATTTGCTGTGATGTTAAGTATATAAGTGTGTTGAGTACTTCCAGCACAAAATATCTATCACTTGTAGATGCCCCTCCCCCTAAGCCAAAGAGACCTCCTAAAGATCTGATCTCTAAGCTGACACAAAACAAGCAAGTAGAAGAAGTACCACTGGAGACAAAAATCAGGACCCGAACGGCCAGCTTCCTCAAGTCCATGTGAGTGCATTTTCCAAAATGATCTGTATGAGTTTGTACCCTAAGATGAACGCATTGACGTGCGCATTATAGTGTTCAGGATTTATGAATCTATCGTTAAAGTGACGAGTATAATTTAGTTTACCTGTAAATTTTGACAATCTCTTACCCAACCACCCACTTTTACAGTATGCATTGTAACATTGATAGTATACATGTATATAATTATTCCTTTTTTTATTGTATAGTTTCTATCAAATCAATTCCTTTTTTATCTGCAGCAAAACGATGATGATGTGAAGCCACTGAGGGCCTTTTAGGAAGAGGTATTAATTGTCTGATTTTCTGTTGCTGTTGTTTGTACAGTGTGATAATTGTATGTACTTTTACTTAAAGCTTGTAATTATTGAAACAACTGCTTCTTATTCTCAACTTTTTTCGAAGCTTTTTCTTAACGCATAGAATTTTACTTTACATTATAATTATTTCAGGAAAATCAGTTGATCAGAACTTTTTGAATAATTATTGTTTACATTTCTATGTTGCTGTGTGTATAACCCACTGCTTCTAATACGAAATTTTCTCCAAAACTGAATCTGGTTTTGGCAGAACGCGTCGGCACCTCCTTACTGTCACCAACTTTATGCCTATAACCTCCTGCTATATAACATATTCACCCTCTTAAATCAAACATGAACATCACTCGACGTCATTATACCATGGATTATTAGCGTGTGCGCTAATGGGGTCAATAGCAGAGCTCTATGCGCTTATATTCGAGGATGTGCTTATAAATTATCGCAGTTATTTTCGAGCCCCATCGAGTAACTGGATGTCCCTGTGACGAGTGATGACTCACTATATAGCTAGCTGCGTTGGATTTATGGTTGGAAAGAGAACGAGTTAGGCAAGCAGGCAATTCTAACTACATCTGTATCATGTTGTATTCTCAATTTACAACATTTATAAATTCATATTTTAAAACAGGAACTGTAACACAAAGGGTCAAAGTCCGCCTCATCTAAGTTTCATATTCTCTCAGCATGATCAGACAAGCCTTTGGGTACATGCAGTGTGCCCAAAGAATCCTCACTAATTTCATTCGCATAATTGGAAAGTGCTTAAATTTGAGTGCACTTAAAATCAAAATCCGTTTGTATCGAGTAAAGCTAGGCTAATAATCCAGTTTCTATGGTAATCATTCACAATACCCTATAATGATCATTTTGAATTGCCCCTATAATGATCATTTTGAATTGCAGATCATTATAATTGTTTACAGACCCTACATTATGCTTTTGTATACCGTTTAACATTTTTGTCTTGCCTTTTGACCTCGATCTGCACCTTAATTTCTTGTCTTGCCTTTTTGACCTCTGCATCTTATTAATTATGTAACAGCAGTAACAGCTAGAGCCTTTGGTATTTTTGATAGTTCATTTTCCTGCTTGAACAGCTTGCTATACCCATTGCAGCAAACCAGTACATTAAAATGGGTATAACCTCTAGCTGCAGAAGGCTGGTCAAATGTTGTAATTAACCTCTTGATTGACTGAGGTCATTTGGGTGCGATAGTTTAATTCATTTCTGTTGTGATTTTTATACCCTAACCCTTAAAGTTAATGAAGCTAGCTAGTGGTGGCGCAAAAACACATGCAAGCCATTGCAAGGGCGCGATGGAAAACTCAGTTTTCTCATGAACATGTCATGCATAACTATGTTGTACTGTAGGATAATGGTATACAAGGGTGGTTTGTTCTGAAGCATGGTGCTAAATGTCGTTGAGCTGATGTGTGCTATTCACTACTACAATACTCAAACCTGTCTGGATGTAGTGTACTTACTGTCGCCTTGGTATTTAATGGATTTATCAGCTTCTGTATAGTTCCTATTCGTATATATCGGGTAACTGTAATTGTCTGTGTGCATACATGTATGGTATAGAGTTCAATAAAACGTATGAGTGTAGACATAGGTTTGTAGTCTACATATGAGGAGTTCTATGAAGTACTGTAGAGTAGTTGAGCTAGTCTGCAAGCTACAGTTGCTGACTATTTGCTCTTTGCCATATTTCGTGTCTGCAAGATCTGACGGTGCTGCTCCGCAAGATAAAACCACTCAACCAAGACGTAGCTATTATGCCCTTGTTGTCGCTGATACTCTGCTAGTTAATGATGACCCCTTCTCTTCTTTAGTGGGCATATTTGACTTCCCAGCAAGATTCTCTAAAGCAATAAACACTGATGATGGATCACTAGTTGATGATGATAGACTACAGAACAACTCTCTGAGTGACAATTGTACCGATCCAAATGACAAAGGATCGTATGAGAGCAGTTGCCAGTTAGTGTTAGCTGAATGTGGCAAGAAGTCTGAGCTAATCGACTACCTAGCATTCGTTGTGTGTGATCTACCATATATGGAGGTACGTACATATACCATTATTATAGACTGTAAGCTGTAAGTGTTATACAATCATTTGCTCCTTTCACCAGCCTGTGGCATATGCTTTGATGACTATATGGCTGATGTACCTCATCGCTCTTCTAGCAACCACGGTATAAGGCTTTCTGTTTGTCCAGTGTTACAATAGTTTTACTTGCTAAGTCTTGTGGTTTTACAGCTTTGTGGTTGTGCATTGTATTTTGTGATCGTGCATCTATAAATCTTTCAGGTTGACAATCATTTTGTCCCTCCGCTCAACTTCTTGGCAGAGAAGATGAAACTCTCCCCTAGTATCGCTGGCATTACTCTTTTAGCATTAGGGAATGGTAATACCCATTACACTTTATCATCCCCTTGAGCAATCATTATGCTTTTGCATGCAGGTGCTCCAGATATTTTTGTTGCGTTTTCTGGAATCGCTCAAGATGATACAGCCTTAGTACTCGGGTAATAACCTGTGTATGAACATTGAATGTCTTTGCATCCATGTATATAATACACATCTACCTCATAATAATGTGTGTACGCATCTACAATGTATCACTTGTAACATTTGCAGATCAATGAGTGGTGGAGGATTGTTTGTTACTACCGTTGTTCTGGGAACTGTTGTCATGGTAGCTAACCTCACACTATACAAAATTGGTGCGTACAGATTAGATCTACATTATACCAGAATGTGCTTAAACAAAATTAATGTAATGTGCTTAATATTATTGTTTAAATTTCAGATAAGTTGGATTTTATGCGTGACCTCATTGCCTACCTTCTAGTAGTAGTAATCATTGTAGCTGTGGCTTATGATGGAATTGTAAGTCAGACTTCTTCTTCTACTGTTTTGTGTTTTTATAAATTCAACATTCAGGTCTACTTGCTGGAGGCTTGTCTGTTTCCAGTGCTGTATTTTGTCTACTTAGTATTTGTAATCACAGTTAGTTACATTAGGGTGAGTTTGTTTCTGTAGCCATTCACATAACTGTACATACATAGATAATTATAATCACTACATGCAAACATTTATTTCTGGTTTACACCATAGGCCTGCATTAAAAAAAGGAACCAGCCAGAGAAGAAGGATCTATTGGATGAAATAATGTACTATGATGAGGAGAGTGCTAGTAAGAGTATCTCGCTCTCCAACTCTGTTGCTATGAAACGTGAGTGCGCATGAAGGCCTGTATGTAGCCAGGAGTATACGCTGATAAAGCATGTACCGTGACCATTTATGCCCACGAATTTAATATCACATGCATGCATGCTGCAAAAAGGCTGCTATTCCACGAAAACCTTCTATCGATCATTCTGTCTGTGCAAATTTATACATCCGCTATACAGTAATTTATACACAAGGAAGCGAGAGGACTACCATACTTATTCGATTTAAAGCGACCCCCCCAATTATGCGACACCTACGATCTTTTCCAATTTTCTGACATCTAAAAGTAGCGACTGCTGCGTTGATAATTATTTTTTTATGTCACGTCCTAAATAGAGGTCAAACCACAGCCTCGATTCCAGGCCGCAAAGAAACAATGTAATTTAAGCGGTCTATAATCGAGGATAGTAGAGTAACCTCCAATTAGATGCGACACCAGGACTTCAACCTCCAAAAGAAACGACCTCTGGCTTCATAATTATTTAAGCAAGTGTCGCCTTAAATCGAATAAGTACGGTATATGGGCTTAATTTTATGACGTATCAATTTCCCTTTGCAACAGCTTAACTGGGTTTAATAGCATGAGTAAATAGCATGCATGTGCACATTCCAGTGCACTAATAGTACATCAATAATACATCATACGATTAAGTGTAATCATCATACTCATATTAATTATTAATAAGCCTTTCTCAGCAGCAATTTTCTTGTACAATATTATCACCTAATACATTTCTCTTGTCCTTACATACTTGATATTGCATGTAACACTCTAAAGCTTCTCATAATAATGCTAGCCAGGCTGCTTTTACGTTAAGTTGAAAAGAGACGTGGTTAGGAGATTATCTCTTTTCAGGGGAATTCCAAGGAAAAGTATCGTAAAGGTATGTGTATATACGCATGCATGCCCATTGAGTACACTCCGTCCCTCGTGTCATAATGAAAGAAAGGAGAAGGAGTTGCCAATATGGTTAGTATGAGTTTAACCTTAGGCTGCGATGAAGCGTACATGTATGCACTGCATTGTGTGAAACAAGAACTCATGTCCACGCTGCATGTTGAACCCCATAAGGTAACCACTACAAAAACGTCCCTTCTTTCACCAAGAGTTTGACAGCCTAGACTTGTGCTCATTGGAATGACGCCTTAATTCTTGTTTCAGACAACGCAGTGCATAGTCCAGTGCTTTGTCAGACTCTAAGTTTTAACTCACCAATTGCCAAGTCGCCATGCCTAGCTAGCTTTTGTCATGAGGTAGCTATGGCACTAAATTACTTTTTGTGAGTGCGGGAACTTTTACGTAGTGAATACCTAATGGCTATTTAGTTTTACTACAGCCACTGGAATTCGCTCAAAAATGCCAGATACAATCTTTAACAGGCCAATATTATTTTCAACCTAGAGAAATTGATGATAGTGCGTGCATTTGTACTTGTACTTGGCCCATGCAGATTTTCATTATTGTTGTCTCTAAGCTAATAGCCTTATTATTCTCTTATATACTGACATGTACAGTACATTGAGCCACACAAAGTACTGTATATTCTACAAAAATTAAAACTGCAAAAAATGCTCTGGCACAATAGGTTCAACGTCATTATCCTGCACTCGAAATATTTAAACGGATAGTTTGTACAAAAATGTTCATGCTATACGGTTACACAATTTGACCACATATATTTACCCTATGTGCAGTGCATGACATCATCACATACCGTCTAACTAGAGCGTTGATCACTTCGCAAAAATATCTACATGTAATACTTGACACACGATCCTTACCAAAACGCGATAGTTAGATCGCAAATTAAAATTTTCTGCTGATTTGGCTCATTCGCAAAGAAAACATTCTATAGTAATACGGTAGTATACAAACCATAAACAATTATTTACATACTAGTATGATTCAGGGTTCAAAGCATTTATGTTTCCCCTGAGTCAGAAATGCTTTCACTTTCCGACCGACCCTCTTTCTTCTTCCTCCTTTTGTCTCGAATTTTCTTGATGGTGCCTATTCCAGTACCAGCTCCTCCGCCCACAGCACCGCCAATAACTAGCCCTAACACGAGCCCAAAACCTGCCGCCACTCCGAAGGTTGGAATTCCAATTGCCAAAGCACCGATCAAAGCACCAGTTGTACCACCAATAGCAACACCAGCCATTCCAACAGCACTTCCAGCTAAAATTGCAACGTGGTCTTTTGTCACAACTAATGACGTGGGTGAACTGTTTTCACCGTCTTTTTCTGGCACAAATCTGTCTTCGTTTGCTTTTTGTAGCGCTAGCTTGGCATGTTCATTCTTCACAGCAGCAAGCAATACAATCCAAAGAAATGACAACCAAAACTGGCGTCCAGGAAGATGTTTTCTGCTGGGGTGGCCTGCGGCAGCTACTTGAATTTGCTTGACTATCACTTCATCCACACCTGCATGTCTAAGAGCATCTTGGACCTTTTCCTTCCACATATCAATCTGTTGTGCGAAAGCAGCTTCTACGTTCTTCCCGTCAATTTTGAATCGCTCTTCTAACATATTCGCATATGTGAGAACAATCACACTCTTGTCCCACACATCACCTGTGAAAGCTTTGGTAATTTGGTTTAGGGACGAGTTCTCGCCCTTCAGATTTACCTCACGAGTATCCATCAATGATATACAATACAATACCAGATCTACTTCACTGCATTTCTCTCTTAATTTCTTCCTGTACTCTTCTTCGTTGCCTAAATAATCCTCAAATCCAGGGCTATCCCACGCCGTGACTGTTACACCATTTTTCTCAAATTTATGACAAGAAACGATTTTGGTACCGGCTGTACTTCTATCACTGCAGCTGTTGAAGACTTTTGTGTCTGTCAAGGCATTCAAAAGGGTGGACTTTCCTGCTCCAGACCTCCCCACTGCTAGAAAGCTAAATTTATTACAATCCTCCCTTGAGGCGCTCAATCTCAAAATTCAGAAGAGAGAGTTCCAGGTTATTATCAGGCTCCTCCAATTCCTTTGTGGAAGAATCATTTTGTGTGGCCATTTTTACGCATTCAGTTCAGACTGTTGTAGATAGTTTAGTTTGATATAATTATTACCTGCATGGATGGCCATACATGGTGTATTTAAATTTAGACTTCAGAATATAAATAGCTTTTATTCCCTATCATGTATATAATTATAATGAGCGCACTCTCAGAAACCGTAATTATGACCATATACAATAAATGGAGTGTATTTAAATTTAGACCTCAGAATATAAATAGCTTTTATTCCCTGAGCACTCACAGAAACCACATCAATTAATTATGTGTACAATCATTATACTATAATTATTGTTTACATTGTCAATTATAATTAAAGGTATTATACGTATGTATGTATTCGACTGTTGAGCACAAGTATATCATTTCTTAGCCTTTCAAAGGTTCATTCATCATCTCCTCAGGTCGTAAAATTCCAGCTCTGGCTGCGAGATGCAGCACGAGAGAATCAAGGAACGACTCACGACCAGTGAGAAAGCCTGCCAACTCTCCCACTATCTCACCTGCTGGTATGCCCAACGATTTACCGATATCAGCACCCTTCTCTGAAAAAACCAGCTTGTGCTTGCTAATTAGTTGACCGAAAATATCCCCATCATGCTCATACTCACTTTCGTTCATCTGAATGCGATGCAAATTGAGCTTGATCAGTGCAAGTTGTGCTTGTGGTTTAGTCACTCCTAATGCCTTCAGCCAAACTCTACTCAGCCAGTGGCTTTCACCTGCAACAGAAGCCGAATCAGGGAGCAATGGTTTATTTTTGTGGCCAGCTGGGATTATAATCATTTTTTTTAACTATATCGTTAGGAACCTCAACAGTAGTGCGCAGCCGCTCACGAATCAGTGCCTCCCAACTTTGAAGCTGTTTATCGAAGTACTTCTGTTGTTTTTCTGGGTCGTCATATGCCTTCAACTTAGCAAGTTCAACAACATCGTTAGCAAATGTCAGTAGAAACACTGTGTTCTTCCACATATCATGTCCGAATGTTTCATTTAGCAATTTAATGGCTTTCATATCAGGACCACCTTCTGGAACTCGAGTTTCAGACATTCGCATGCAGTACACAACCAAATCAGCATCGGCACACTTTTGCTTCATATCAGCCAAATACTTAGCTTCATTCTTCGTGCCATCTTGCAAACCAGGCGAATCAAACACATTGACGGTAATATCACCTTCTCTTGTTGTGTGTGCAGTAACTTCACATGTTTCGGGATCCAATGAGTCTCCTTGCTTGGCTACTTCTCTGCCGACAATACCGTTGACCAAAGTTGATTTTCCAACCCCAGTCTTTCCTGTGACCAGAATATTGATATTCTTGCTCTTACTCTCCCACTCTTCAATTCTTGCTTTCACATATGGGATGAGCTTCAGGCCAATGGCTAACTGCAGTCCTGCTGATCCAGATGCAACTATGTGTACAGCCATTTCTTGTTTGGTCAATGTATTACCTAGATGTCTACTGGGCAGGCTTAGTTTTATAGATCCACACCTATAACAATTACGTGAATGTATAATTATATTGAATTATATTGAAGTACTGAAGTACTGTATAGGATGTGCTCATAACTGTTGAATTTTTTTGTACAAACATAAAATTAATGCATAACTGCTAAATCTAATGCTATATATAATTATATATATATATATATATATATATAGATCTACCAATGCACTTCAGCTCACATAGATTTCTATAATATAAGACATGGAACTCACATCACTATATACACACTACGTGTGCGTATCTATATAGCGAACATCTTTAAGTTCTATCCCTGCTTACAGAAACAATACGAGCAGAAGTGCTACACACAGTGACATCATGCTAATGCTGTAACTAAGAGCAAATGCACTCGATCCACAAGTTGGCAGCAAATTCGGCTCGATTTCTGTTGTCCAATAGTCTCCAAAATCTTCAGCGAAAACTTCGTTGTATTGCCCAGCTTTTCCAGAATTGGTTTCACATACAGAGTCACTTGCATTGCATACTTTTTCTGCTGAAATGTAGTCGCTTCCATACACATTGTAGCAATACGATGTACCAAAGCTGTTGGGATCATTGTTTATGAGGATCATAGATCGGTTCGTAATGAAATTCAAAGTAGCATTGTTATAAGCGGTCAATCCTCTGACTCGTAGCTTCCAAAATCGCAATAGAGCACTGCTATTCGTATCAACTAACCATTCGTTCCAACTTTCTAGGGAATTGTTATCCGATGGTATTCTGATTCGCTTATTGCAAACATCTATTTCGCCAGTTCCAGTCAAATCGATGATCACGTCATTTCCATTCAAATCAAATGCCATGGAGTTGACAGTATATTCTAATTGTGAAATTGGAGCATAGAAAGTTATACTAGTTGAAGCAACGTCAACATTTTCAAGAATCTGATCATTCTCCACTCCAACATGACCTAGAGGTCTTGACAAAGATCGACCACAGTTAGCTTCGCCATAAGCTGAGATACACACATTAAAGAAGGTTTCGATAGGACAATCAATCTCAACATCTGCATCATTGGGAGAGCGACCTAGAAATTGATCTCGAACAGCACCGCCAAAAAAAAAAGGGATGCATGTGTTATTTGCCAGCAGCCCAAGTACTTGCCTTAGTGTTGTCGTAGGATTGTTTATTAGGGGGACTTCTGTCATGTCTAAGAAATCATTGACATTGTTTGTTGCGATGTTTGATTGATAAAATTTTACCCGTGGATTCAAATCGTTCAGCATGCCAGGTAAAGTCAGGTTGCTTCTTAATATCTCTATGGCATCGGAACAGGCAGTTTCTGTCATACTAGCTTGTCTCTTGAATACATGCTCTTCATACTTCTCTTTGTTTAGGTGTATCTTTATTCTTGCAGCATGTGCCAGACCAGAAACAAAAGACAACCACACTATCAGGATTGTTGCCTTCATTATTGCTAACTTAACTATAGCTGTTTGTGTTAAAATAATGAAAGGTCATATCTGATGATGGCTATCACTAGATCTATATGTGAATACCATTATACATTGTATGTAACAGCGTATTCACAATGTGAGTACACTGTGGCATTTGCCATTACAAAAAAAAAGGTGACTCACATTGGCATTTGCCATTACAAACAATTAACCATGTCACATGGTTGTTTGTAATGCAAATGCCACAGTGTACTCACATTGTGAATTGTGCAGCGTATACATAATTATGGTATGATTTTTTATTACCTCGTGTGCGCACGCAGCAGCAGGGGTAGAGTGATTGGTGTGTGGACACAAAAATGGGCTGTTTGGCGAACTACACACTTTTAGACTGCTGTAACTGCTAATGAGGCAGTAGTTGAATAGGCTAATTATAGTTGAAAGTTGTAGGCGATCTTTGAAGGCGACAAAAACACTGTTTTCTAATCAATCTATAATCGTTGCTTTATAGATTCACGATCATTCTCCATACTGATAATGTTATAATAAGGTCATTACGGTTATTGTACGTTATTTTGTGCTGTGTGCGTGCAATGAAGCTCAATGTACAGGGTGAATGCTCTATGAGCATCTTGTTGTTAATACCACTCCCTCTGTACTATAATTATCCAGTATTATAGGATCTACTGTGTTTGACTTCTTTAATCCATGCCTGACTCTGCGGTTGTATCTATATGTAGAGTGTTTTTCATACGTACACTGCTTTTAACGTTATACCCACAACATTTTATTTGTACAGCTATTTCAACTGTGAAAGAGACGTGTACAGAAGATGAATCACTCATAGAGTTGCCAAGGGAACCTGAGGAACCCAAAAATTGCTATTTAGCAGGCCTCAGCTGGGTATGTGTAATTGTATACGTGATGGATGGGTGTAGTTAGGCTTATATTTATTCACTATAGCCGAAAAAGTCAAACTTCATTGTTAAGATAATCTGGTTCATTCAGCTGCCATTTTCTCTTCTGCGTTGGATAACCGTACCTCCTTTCTCCCATGTAAGTGCAATAACAAGCTGAATAACATGCATGCACATGTGATTCAAAGAATTTTAAGCAGGTGCAGCATATTCATTATAATAGGCATTGTCTCTAAGCACAATATACGTACAATATATGGCATGCATGGCATTGTGTCTTGAGGAATTGCACAATAGCTATGCGTACCACAACTCTAATCAACTATAGGATGGAAGGTGGTGTGTTGTGCACTACATCCTCGCTTCATTCTCCCCCCTGCCTTTGTCCATGCTTGTTCTCATAGCTGTGAAAGGATGGAAAGGATTCACCATCTATGTCAATGTCATTCCACTGCCTGTAATTCTCATACTAGCAGGTATGTTTTCGACATATTATTTATAGCACTGGAATCATGCATATATATATCAGTGTGCGTGCGTGTTGAGACCCAATACTTGCATTTGAACAGTACACATTTTCATGGTGACTGTTTCTAAGGATTGAGGTGTTAGAAGAACCATGCACAGGGTGCGTGACGTGCCAGCCATGTATTGCATGAAACCATAGAACAGAAGACTAACTATAGTTAGACGTCCCAGACTGCATCAGCCATGCCATGCACGTAAATTTTGTAATTATAATAATTATAAGCCGACACATTATTATACTTAGCTGTCTTATCATCTAATTTCCCTACCAACAGCGACAGTGTTTTCTTTGTTTCTGTTCTGTGTGTTGAGACCCAAAAGACCTCCACATTGGTGTGTGCAGATACTGTTGGTGCCCGTGACCTTTGCTTCTGCAATTGTCTGGCTTAACATCATTGCAAATGAAGTTGTCAGCATTCTTCGTGCTTTTGGACTACTTCTTCATATAGACACAGGTGCTCAAGAAGTTACCGCTGTGCTGATGTGCTAACTTTTTTGTGGAGCGCAAGCTCATTACATTTTCACATTTGCACATTCAGTTTTGTAAGGTCTATGCATGGTGTTATAGGTGGTACAGTATGTCCACTGCATGTGTATTCTTAGATTATAATGAAGCCAAGAAATTAGTAATAATTATGCTTTTAGAGTCAGATCTTGGTTTCTAAGTCCCATTGTGTTGTGTTCCTTTATGCAGGAATCTTGGGTTTGACTGTGCTGGCCGTTGGCAACTCTGTGGCCGACTGGGTGGCAAACACTGTTGTTGCAAAATCTGACAAACCACAGATGGCGTTTGCTTCATGTTTTGGTGCCCCTCTTATGGGTCATGTGGTTGGCCTCAGCTTTGCCATTATTGTTAGTCCACGTAATTTTGAATGCGATATTATTTACACTATAATATTATATGTACACGCATAATAGTCCCAGTACATTGAGTATGCTTTAAATTTGATGTCATCCTGTACAAAGTTATCTGAGTTAGTGGTATCCTTCTATATACCAAGCATATATAGTGTTAACATTGTCAATGCACTAACTTGTGCAGGTGAAGATTGTGTTCTACCAGTATGGGGAGCCATTTAAATTTGACATAGCCAACTCAGCTTTTTCTGCTGTCAAACTGTCTTGGGTGTTCCTGGTTGTGTCACTCATCATGACTGCTCTGGTATTCCTCATATTCAAATTCTCACCAAAAAAGTTTGTTACAATTAATTATGTGATGTACAAAAAATTAATAATTATGTGATGCAATCTGAGAAGAGGGACGAGAATCTTTGAAGGGCGTTTTCTCAATAATGCAATTTCTTAGTTGTAGAATGAGGTATAATGATGTGCACTCTCAGCATAGTATTGCGTAGGAATTTCTGCATGCTCTATCAACAAGTATTTAACGACCGAAGTGGTATCTTTTCTCAGATTGCATAACATTTATTACGGTACATCATCTATATACCGGAGTCCATAATAATTATAATAATAAAAGGCTTACTGACTATTGGGTTTTGCTTGAAATTGTTATTATAATTTTCTTGTTAACTCTGTCCCCCATTCCAGGATATATGGTGTAGTGTTGCTGCTTTTTTACCTTCTGTTTGCTGTATTCGCTGTTCTTGAGGAGACAAATATTTTACCAGTACCTTTCTAGAGCTATATGTTGTATACTAATTAAGGGCATATAACAGAGATAAAGTAATATTATTATGTGATTATCACGGAATTAATCAGTTTTTATTTATTCCGTTGTTTCTGGTTAACAAAAATAATTTTATTATTGCAATAGAGGTGGGCCAAAGAAAGCATAATTGTAGATAGTGCAGAGGCCATTATTTTTACAACAAGCAGCATTCACACCCGTATGCCTAGCCTCCTTCACCGGCCTTCCACTTCCCTAAGTGAAGTGGGAACTGCGGCCTGGGATCGAGGCTACCGTATGCCTTGATCTTCATTATAATACTGTAACTAATATATATGCCGGTCACCCAATATAAAGCTATACCATGCAGCAAATAAATTAATGCTAAAATGTTTATAATGTGGCGTGTATTATTAATTTTGCTGCATGCAGGCAGAATCCAGAGTCGCAGAGAAACTCAAAGAGTGGGTAATGATCGATCATGATTGTTGTTAAAAAGGATCGATGAAGTCCAAGTAGTATGGCTGTATCTATGGACAAGTTTTTCTACGCATTCTTCTGAAAAGGCTGCAATGGCATTCCAAGTAGCGTATATACCCCATTTGCGCATGCGCACCGAGGCATAAATTATATGTGCATGCTGTGAACAAAAGGGTATAATTATATATAATACATGCATGCAGCCATAATTAAGTGCTACACTGATAAGTATACATTAGAACTAGCTCTATAATTTACATCTATATAGGTACAGGAGTCAAGGAAGGGTGTTGTGCGCTATTCTTAAAATTTATTATGCTAAGTATATACATATACAAATAAAATAATACCAGTAAAATGTGTTAGTCCTCCTCAGAAACAACGTACACACTGCTTTTCCTCATAGTGTTGTACAAGCCTTCTCCAAGTTAGATCATACGTCAGCAACTTCTTGTTTCCTGCATGTATATACGCAATTCATTGTGGACCACAGATCATATAACTATACAGGAATGAGGAGGAGCCAATTAATTTGATCCCATGCATGCATGACCAATGAAAAAAATACCAATTAAATATTATCATGAGTGCATGCACTCCTGATATTATGAAGGCCATAATTTATGCCAGGTGCCCCAAAAAAGCTTGCAAAGGCTACCTCAGATCCTTCCACGGATATACAGTAAAATTTTGCTAATCTTGATCTCTGAATTATAGGGTCACCTTGAGCTCAATATACCGGTTTCGTTTGGCATGGATAAGATTGCTAGCTTGACCATTACTCCACAAAATTTTCCCTGAAATGCGGCTACCTCGATTGCTATATATTCCGTATACTGGTCAGTTCTGATCGTCCCAAACCAGTACTTTTATACGTATAATACGACTGGATATGACATTTTGGGTGTGGTTTGGCAAATGAAAATCAAATAGAGAGCATAATGATTCATAAATTATCAAGCCATTGGATTAGAATTAGCCGCGGCCACTTTTCTGAATTGAAGCTGTATACAAACTGAAAGGTTGACTGGATTATTAATAACAAGAACTGTATCCATGCATGCAATAATAATTATGTCTGCATGCTGCATGTATACACATGGGTATAATTATATGATGTGATAAATTATAAGCTTACCCACTATGATGAGTCCATACTTGCAGCGTGTGATACCCACACAGATCTGGTGTTTGTCCGTAATAAACCCCAGGTTCTCCCTCCTCCATCCTAAATCAAATGTCTTCTCTCCACGGCCACCTACTTTAGTTTTAGTGGTAGGCAGCTTCTTGAGCGGTTGAGATCGAACGGTAGAAAGTAGAACTATTCCAAACTCACTTCCTACATGGAGAGTGATATAATTATATAGTTCCATTTCACATAGATTTACCTTGAGCATCCGTAATTGTTTTCACAACCACTTTATCTATTTTAAGCAGTTGCAGCTGTTTCTTTATCTCCTCCTTCTGGGCAGAGTAAGGAGTAATGGCAGCTATCTCCTCCGGCTGTATACCATACTTGGAGATGAGCTCTTCAGCTTTTGCAGCCTACAAAATCACAAAAATAAAATGTATATATAGGACATGAACTAGAGAACAGAGCTTAATGTACGTCCTATATCAGATTAGATACGTACCATAAGATCAGTGGTTTGTGTCCAACAAATTTTGGATCTAAATACGCTACTTGATAGAGCTCTTCACATAATTATCGGCTTTCATTTTTTTTTGAAATTTCTAGCACACATTAATTAACCCGCGGCTACCTACATACACGCCTCGAGTTAACGATGGCAAGCGCAGCTAAGCCTAAATATTAGTAGGTGTTGCATGTGGGTTCTCATTTCCCCATGGTATCTCTCTGTTACTCCCTCACAATTATCTTCGCCTCTGCGGTATTCCTCTTGGACTCAACGCCGACCCTGGCAGACCCCCTGTGCCCAGTGTGATTCTCCTCTTCTATCCCCACTACATCACACAGCATCATCGGAGTGTCCCTGCCTTGAGGCCAGAACGCAGCCAAATTCTCCAACTTCTGAGCGTGCTTTATGGCCACGGATTCGTCTGTTTTTAGTCTACCATCATAGAATTCATTGGATGGGAACTCGCAGAGTGCCTCGTGCTGTTAGCAGAAAATATAAATGAAGCACTTGTCGCACAAAATTAACTCACCATTCGGTATTGAGTTTCCAACATGTGAAGTCCCACATTCTGGGAAATTACAAATCTTTCAAACAATGATCTACTCATTCCCATATTCATAGCATATGTATTTCGGAGCACAGGTTGCAGCTGCTTGTGATCTCCAATTAGAATAACCTTCCTTGCTCTTCGAATTGCCACCATGCACTCAGGCTCTGTTGCCATGGCACACTCATCTATGATGCAATACTCAGGAGAAACACTGCTAGTTATGCGATAACTTCCAGCCTCGTTACACGTGCACAAAACAATGTCAACATTGTTCTTTAAAACTTTTATCGAGGTATCTGTTACTAGCTTCCTATATTTGTTCCTTTTGGAAAAACTCGGAATAAGGCCTTTAATTTTGAGCTGCTCACATTTTTGATCCAATTCCTTGATTTTTGGATTCTCTTGACGAATTAGGTGGTGTAAGGCATAATTTTTAAACTTTTCTTTGCACTCTCCGTCCACTTTGATAGGGTTAAACACAAGTGGATTATACTTTGGACCCAGGAAATCCTTGCTCTCAATTGCGTTACTGTACACACGTACAATTTTCAAACCCGAGGCATTCACTTCCTTAGATGACGTTAAAATGTCTATAAGTTACATAAGCGCATTAATATACAACATAATTATTAATATACAATGAGCCTCACCTAACACAACATTAACTGATTGTTGTGAGGGGCCGCAGTACATTACACAAGGGTTGAGGTTGTCCTTGTTTTCAGCTGAGTGTTGTCTAAGCTCTCTCTTGAGCTTTACAGCAAGAGCATATGCTATGTGAGCACCTGTCATGCTCTTCCCAGTGCCTAAACACATGAATACAGAGCAATCAACGTTTCACTCAGATATGGTATATCAAAAGAAAGCGCACATACCAGGTGGGCCTTGAATCATGACAAAGTCCCGCTCACTATGACAGGCTAGCTGCACAGCTCCGAGTTGGTGGCAGTTTAGTAGTTTTGCTTCGGACTTTTCTGATGACCAAATTGAATTTGCTACTCTCGCTTCACAACTAGTCAACATTTTCTCATTCTCTAGATCTGGAACTTTTCCTGTACTCAAAAGAATACTTAACTGCTATATGTAAATTAGACGCTTACCTGGAAGTTCAGAATGAATTTTTCCAGTCGCTATTGCGGAGGAGAGAATCTCTCTGTGAGACGATCTCAGCTTACACAAACTTTTATACATACGCCTAAAAATTGGAAAGTTTAGAATAGGTATACTGGAACCTAGAGCAATTGGCACTAACCTGAATGGGAGAGTGAGTGGTATGAGCTGAACCTCGTTAGACATCCTTTTCAGCGACTTTAAAATGAGTGGACTAATGAAGTTTGCTTTCTCTCCTACAAACTTAAGGTACACTGACTGACAATCCTCAGCAACGGAATGAACCACCATGTGGAACACACCTCTCACACCTTCGTCATTCTCAAAGCAGCGTACACACATCAAGTCACCGACATTGATGTTGAAGAAGTCTTGTGAAAAAGTAGCGAAACTTTCACTCAGCTTCATACACACACAGTATAACATAGGATCATCCTCGAGCCCACCTGTTGGTAGCTTGTAGAATACATGACCTGTTGAGTCAACGATTTGCTTTAACTCTGGCCATTCGAGCTTTACATCTGTGATGATGAGCAGCTCTGTGTCAAGAATGCTTGCAGTGGCAGCCTCAGCCAACAAAGCTCGCTCCCAGTAGTGAAAGTACTGTTCAATGGAAGCATGGCCTCGTTCAGGAGGTTTAGTTTGCGAAGTGTCGGTGAAGCAATCTGCAGGGTTGCTGTTGTGCTGAATGCACACTCGTAGGTTGGGTCCCACCTCAAGCAGTTGCACTGCAGGGGAGATAATCTGGGTGTTACTGTTAAAGCAGCCTGTTAGCTGTACTCTGAGGACTTCACAGCTTTGCAGGGGGCGACACAGCTTGTACACCCATAGGGGGGAATGGCTAATGTTTGGGAACTTGTACTGGGGCATGGTTGGAGATCTAGATGAGGGGAGAAGTCTTTCTACAGATTCTGGATCAATGGCATCTGAAGAACAAGCATGCTTCTGCAACTGTTTCCAATCATGTACATTTATGCTCTGTGTGAATGGGCAGATGGAAGCGTAGAGTAATTGCTGTTTCAAGTTTGTATCGTTTGTAAGTGGCTCATTCTCTCCCGTGAACATGCTAATTTGGAGTTGGCTGTTAGCAGAGGTACGTTGACCCATAAGGAAGCGGTTAGCAAGAAAGCTGTGAGGACTTCCTTCAGCAGATGCAATTTTTACTTTCCAGGAGCAGTTTTGTTCTTCATCCAGAGTTTCCTCATCTTCTGGCTCAGGAGAGGAATCTCTTCGAGAAATGGTTATGGCATTGAGGTACTTCAACGGAACACCTCTTATAAACCGGTTTGCTGCTTTCATTGTGACATCATGAAATGTCCAAGTGAGTTCACCCGCCTCAGCATTCTTAACAAAACAGGTGTAATTACGGCTGGATTGCTGGAGTTTTAGTGCTATATCGAGACTTTGTCTGTCTTTTTCATACTTGTCAGCTTCTCTAAGTTTCTCTCCAACATCTCGGCTTATTTCTTGAAGCTCTTCGAGGCTATGGCTATCTTCTTCTTTATTTAGTGCAGCAAGTAACATTCTCTGTACGACCAGATCAATGTAGCGTCGAATTGGAGAGGTAAAATGAGTGTAGTGGTCACATTTGAGGGAGTTGTGGGAATATTTGTCTGGAGGATCACCGTTAACTGCAACACAATATGAAGCGCGATTGCGGATTACGTTGAAGAGTGCATGGGCCACAGCCACTTGTGGTTGGAGATGCTCAAATAAAACTTGATGCAAAGCAGTTTTCACGTTTCCTTCTTCCAAAGCGGCCTTCATTTCTCTGAGTGTTTCGTGTAGTATCTCCACACTTCGATAAGTATCTTGGTCTACGACATGCTGTTGAAGATCCAGAGACACAGACATATGATGGCCATATGTTGCTACTAGTTTGTCCAAATCTTCTTGATTCGGAGGAGACTGGCATCGGTGAATCACCGGAAAATTATCATCAAAAAGTTTTGTAGCAACCATTTTATTCGCCCATATCATAAGTTCTTCGACTAAAACATGAGCCTCAGGGTTTGAGATTTCATCAAGTTCATCAACGGAAATATGTTTGGCTGCATTATTAAGTCTCTTTTGTCTCAAGTAACAAGTAACAGCCCATAATACAGCTAGTTTTTTGTGTAAAGAATCACTCTTGTCAGCATTAAAAAGAGATGTCTGTGCTTCTGCATATGTTAGCTCATACTTGGATGTGACACGACTCTTCACAATTTCAACATTGTCAAAGCCATGCACTTCGTAATTTTTTGGAGAAAGTAAAACTTTAGCAACGACTGAAAAAGAGTCTCTTGGCTGGCTATCAGGAAGTATGCTGGCTGCTTCTACTATTTGCTGTGGTAACATGTGACTGACGCACTCAGCAGTGGAGCTGTAAACAGAACAACCTCTCGCCCTAGCCACTCGATCGTCTTCAGAATCCTTCGGGACAAACATTTGAACATCTGTGATGTGAACACCAATTTCAAATTTCCTGAAGCCCTTTCTAACACATGATAGAGCATCGTCGTGATCTTTGGATCCCTTAGGGTCTATAGTTATCACATTGTTGAATTCACGGCATTTGGGAGACAAAGGACAATTACTCCTCACTATTTCACAATGCAAATGGTTGTCTGGCATTGGGATATTATGTACTAACCTGAGGAGGAGGTCACCAGTGAAAACAGAATTTCCACAAGGAAGAGCACCCGTAACTATTCCTAATGGGTAAGGAAAACGTTTGCGCCACCTGAGATACGTCACGAGGAACACCATGTTAACGGCACATTCTTTTGGAATAAAATTGCACGCTTTAGGTCGGTTGCCGATGCTGTTTGGGTCAAAGCAAACTACCCCATATGAAGAAATGTCTCTTGTAAGGTTCGGCATATTGTTTAAAACAGGAATGGTTTTGTTGAACGGGTAGAATCGATTCATACTGTTTTCTTGAACACGACAGAGAAAAGTGTGCCCAAAGTACTTCTTATTTAACTCTCGAGCAGTCTCAATATCAACAATTATCTTTTTTGAGATCTTATCAACTCTGACCTTTTGACCACTAAAATGGCATCGTCGTTCTTCAGCTAAGCTGATGGTAAGGCCTGAAATAGCTGGGTCATCTGACAAAATCTTCCCCTTACGATGAGACAGAAGCTCAAGTTCACCAGTTGCAACTTGTTGCTCGTCAGTGTCAGAATCATCTGAATCATACCAATGTCTAGTACCAATGATATTCTCCGGGTTTTCAACAAGCTTTTTGGCCATTTGCTCATTTTTTTGTGAAAGAAAGAGCTTGCGATAGCCCTCATTGCTGCTGTCATTTGTACATGTGGTAGTGTTTTCAAGAGAGAAAACAAATGCATGAAGCTCCTCAATCACGTAAGATAGTCGTTCCACTGTGCCCTGAGGTAGATGAAAGGACTGGCAGGCGAGGCATCGCTTAATCAGCTCAGACCAGCAATTGATCGAAAAGTATGAGCTCATTTTGATAAGTTGGAATGGGTTCCCCACAACAACAATCAGAGATCGAGATCTCGTTATGACTGTGTTGAAGACGTATTCATTGCAGATGCTCCGCACAGTGTTAAGTGGTTTACTCTCCTTGTCAGTTGGCTCGTGAGTACTCAAAAACACAGCATCAAACTCGCTACCTGCATAGGAAAGAATCATTAATTACCAGACCCGCTACAATGTGTGTCTACAGTTAAATCGTTCAAGTGATGACTAACTAAATAAGAGATGATAAATCAATATACTCACTATAGTATCACATACAGTGATAGAAATACACCAATAGTATAGACCTTGGATTGCGTACGTCAAGGAGAACTGAATAGAGCACGGCAAATCTTGGGTGTGCTGCAACTTGGCAGAGCACAACAAATCTTGGGTGTGCTGCAACTTGGCAAACTCCGAGCGTAAACAGTTGACCTAAATTTTACATGTATATCCATGAAATATTAGTACCTACAATAATACAACATCGTTACCTGTGCATCCGATCCAGCCATTAATGCTACAGAAGGTGTCCGTTTTAAATCATTTTCAGGCCATGTTGTAATAAACTCCAGGGCTTTACTGACCAGCAGTTTTGCTTCTTGTTCATTCACATATCTGGATACCCCTACCTCTTTTTGTTGGAGAGAGGAGCACTGAAATACGATGGGGTATGAGGCCAGGGGATGGGTCTGGATTGTGCTGCGACTCTGAAGGGTGCAATCATAGAACAAAGTGGATGCTAGCATGAGGATGGAGGGGTGGCTTCGATAGTTTGTAAGGAGGGAGTATCGGGATTGATTCAAGCTTTTTGGCATTCGTTGTTCATAGAGCTTCAGTAGTCTCTCAATAAGGGATTCACCAAGGCCATTCTTTCTGGCTACATCACTCAGCACCAAGACATTGGGACCAACCTTATGAGAAGACAAACCTGAATAAAAGTGCATACTACTACCAGGAGTGCATGCACTCCTGCTACAACTGATACTAGCTTACCTGCTTGTTGTCACCAGCAATGATGAGACAGGTTTGTGGTCCTGCCATTAATAAAGCTCCCAGTGCCTCAGGTTCCCTGGATTGTGCACCCTCATCAATTATAATATGGGAGAAGTACAAACTTCCCTGAAGGTCTTGTCGCTCAATGAGTTTTAGGGCTGTTGTAAAAGTTGTCACCAGAATAGTATAGCAAGAAAATTCAGAGCGGATTAGATTAGGTGCTGATGCACTACAAAAAAACCTGTGCTTTTTTGATGCTTCTGAATTATTTGGGTATAATCGAAGAACTTTATCAGCAAATTCTGGCTCAGAGGCAAGTTTCTTGCTAATAGTATCAGCTCCTCTGTTATGATGTGTGCAGATGAGGATTCTGCCACCAGCCGTTCCTAGTGCTAAAGCAGCTACCAGTAAAAGATGTGTCTTGCCAGTGCCAAAAGGACCAAGCAGAAGAAATGGGGAGCCTAGTCCACCCTTGAAAATCTTCCTCAACACTATTGGCTGATATTCACTATCAATTTGGATGGATTCAAATTCAGGGATATACAGATCATTTAGAACAGGCGAAGGTAGAGGTGCCGTGAGTCTTTTTATCAGCTGAGGTTGTGCATACTCAATGGCACAGTGCAGTCGCTGGAATTTCCAGTGAGCGTACTCAAAGTGAACGTTAGCTTTTATAGGCAATTGCAGTGGTAGTTGACCTGCCTTAATTCTCACAACCAAAGTATTGTCTGCTTTACTCTCAACGTTACCGGAAATGTGGCTTGCACTAGCAGCACCATATACAGTAATATCTGCTCTGCATGGTACTGGTTTCTGGAAAGCATAATCCATGCTCGTGCTGCTCATGCCCACGACATGAACTTCTTTTGTTTGAAGTTCTCCATGTTTAGGATCATTGTCAATGGTCAGGTCACCATCACACCTGTGGTGGTCATGTCAAATTGTGCATACCAAGAATTAACCAATGACCAGAATTGGGGTAAGTGTAAATGATAATCATTAGACTATTGTCTATTTCTTATAACTGTACATTTCTTGTAATTAGATTTCTTACTCTGCAACCATCTTCCTGGCATGCTCCAGATTATCAAGATAGATAAGTTTGTGGAACTTCTCTTTGTAGTTGTCACATGAAAGCTGTCTACACCCGGCTGTATCCATCATAGAGGCTGAATTATCACATGGGTAGGAAAAGCTCTTGCAAACGTCCATAGACACCTGTAATAAGTAGTTGAACTTCACATTAACTGTCATTTGGTGTACAGGGTAACAAACTTTTTCCAGCTTTCTGTAAATTTCTCCACTCAATTTGGACCATTTCCAGTATTCAAGCTCTTCTTGACTGTGAGCAAATGAACAATCAGTTTTTTTGCATTTACCCCCTTCCTTACAGGCACGTGTTTTGTGGCCTGACTCTACGGGAATAGTTACCAACTCCATTGCTTCTCTCCTCATGACCACAGTGACACGGTCTTCGCCGGCATGGCTACTGTCAGTGCATGTTAGCCAAGTCAGCCACACAGCTCTCGAATTAGCAGACAGGCATTGCTTGCAAACTTCCGATGATATAGTGGGCTTAAGCACTCCCAGCTGTTTCATGAGGTCTTCGTGTTCTGTGAAATGTATCATGACGTATTGCTGAGAGCCGTAAACACAAGTAATAATTATAACTTACTTTGTCTTAAGAAATAAGTCGCATTCCAGCAATCGAGCTCAATTTCTGAGTGTGCTTTAGTACAACTATCTCCATTTCTGCATGTGCCTCGAGACATTTGTTGTTTACACATCTTGGGACCTCCAGTCTTGGTCCCAGTTGGACTCTGTCTAACTCTGACAAGCTTAACATTCTTCACATCAATTACTACAACAGTTGTCCGTGGTTGTTTGTGAGCTTGCGCATCAAAGCAACAATATTTTACTAACCAAATGGCGTATGGATTTTTGTCTAAACAATTTGCACAAACTATGTTCTCCCATGGTAATACCACTCTAGTACCTGAGGCCATAGCCATGGGTACGGGTACATATAATATTATCGTGAATGAGGTTAAGGAGAGTGTTCAAAGCCAAATGGAATCTATAATGTAGAATGAGCAATGAGCAATAAACAACAACTATAGATCTACATTAACTCACTCATAGGAAGTATAACGAAAAAGTTGAGGGTAAGAGCTGCAGGTTACTGGAGCTGAATGAGCCAGACAGAACTCGGCAGGTCACACAGACAGTAAATTAGACACTCACACACACAGAATTATCTAACTGTTATGTTATGATATGCCAGCTCCACAGTTTCTATTAATAGTCCCAAATCCCTAAATCCGCAATCATGTGATGTTGTTATGCCATTATAGGTATGCGTGCAATGAGTAACCGAGTAAACCAATGTGTTTGATGTTGCAACATTTTAAATGTGACATCAAGCACATTGGTTACAGTGTTCTTGGAATGGATCCTAAAGTGTAAACAGTATTCATACATACAGTGAGTTGAGTGTTCTTGGAATGGATCCATGCAGAGTATAAACAGTAGATCATATTCATGCAGACCAATAATACCTGATCAATGAATAAAGCACTATCTTGATACACAGAAAGCATAAATATTATAATTACCAATGATCTTGGTCCTGGGGGGGGGGGGGTAGGGAGCCTGAGGGTCACTGGCATAGCACTGCACCGAATATAGCCTCGATTCCAGGCCGCTCTAGTGAGAGGGGCTGGGTAATGCCTAGATCCCAGGCCGCACTTCATTCAAGGCCGGTGAAAGAGGCTGGGGAGCTGCCTCTGGACTGAATTTACCATATTTATTGCGTGGGCTAACCACAGACCACAGTTTAATACAGAATCTACATGTAGATTGTAAGACTTGAGAAAAAGTTTTATATCTGCCACAGACACTGTCCCAGAATGAGTCAGCCTCATCACTTTGTATTTATTGAACTCGAGAGAGAAATCCGTAGCAGCGTAACAGACAATACGAATCTTATTGCGTTACTTGTTGAAAGGAATGTGCTTCGAGAAATTGACAGGAGCAAGTTTACTGGCAAAAATGGAATGAAATGTCTGACAAATTATATACGAATCAAAGATTTTGAGACATGTGTGACTTTTACCCAGTGCATACGTGACGTTGGTGTGAAAGACACCAATGTGGATGTGTCTATATTAGAAACAATACGAGGAGCGATTCGTACATTTGATGAGAGTCATTGTACACACTTTGAAGATCAAATTCCACACCTCAAGGCGTCTCTAGTACAGGATGTGATTTTGGCCGAAAGTAAAAGCCCAGTTACAGTGTTGAAGGATGACCTACATCCATCATCAAGTACAACATCAAGTACAAGTGGTGAGTTTGAATGGCATTTGATGTCGCTCTACTGTTTTTTTAGTTTTGAAATTTCCCACACTTTGATCTATCATAGTACATGTATCATAGTACATGTATCTTGATTGGTTTAGTAATACTATGAACTGTGCATTTCATCAAGAGTGCATGAATGTAATTATAGCTGCCTGTTTTATGTGGCTTGGGCCTACGGAAATATCATGAATGCTCTACCGCCGCAATTGGGTAGTATAACAATAGTATAACAGGCAAATCTAAGTAATCGTCTACATGTATTATAACAATTTTACGATACACGTACAGTAGAACCTCGATTGTATCCGGGCACCTTGGTTCCAGAGGCAGGCCGGATAACTGAATATGAATGAATAGATAAACCACGCCTCGATCTACCCACTTAATTGATAAACAGCAGTGCACATGGTTGCCTACGCATGCGCAGAAAATAAGCACCTGCTAAGAGCTGTAATGCACATTTAAAGGACACGCCCATTCTCGTTGACCCTATATCATTGGGAAAGTTGCCAAGCTGGATAATCGAGGTTCTATATACTGTATAAGATTTTTACCTTTTTAATTAATATAGCTCTCAATGAAATGGACGTCATAAACCTTGTAAATGGCCCAATACAAATTGAAGTTGGACCTGAAGGCGGTAAACTGTCTTCACCAATTACTGACTTCGAGATTGATATTCCTCCAGGAGCAGTAAAAGTCCAACTGACACTTAAAGCAGGAACGTGTGCATGTGGCAAATTCGAATTGCCGAGCGATGTGTATCGAATCAGTGATTTTATCTGTGTAACTGCCAAAGGAAACCTTACCTCTCCGGCTACAGTTCATATTGCCCACTGTTTAAGCATGCCTGAATATAGAAACACCTCTGCAATAGCTGTTTTTCACACCGATATGTCTCACTACAATGAGGATGGAGTGTTCGTCTTTTCGATCATTGAGGATTTACCAGAAATTTCAGCCAAAAAACCGTTCGTATCCTTTAAAGTAACAGAGTTTTGCATTTTCTGTGCAGTTTATCGGCCATCGTTTTATAGAGGAGTTCAGAAGCAAACGTACTCAAGTAAACGCTCTGTCAATAAGCATACTCATACTAAAACTCAGAAAGGATTTCTACCACCATACGTTAGACCACATATTCCAAAATTAGACTATGTATTGCTTTTTTATGAACAAAATAACGAGAGGAAAACATTGTATCAAGTTTTAATCTATGCATGTGTGAATTGTCCTGGTGCAATAGAGGTAAGGCTATTATATTATTGCTGTACATAATGTATTTAGACTCACTATGTATAATTATATATACAGTTGTGCAAAAAGAGAATGAAAGAGAAGCCTGGATCATGGAAAACACCTACCGTATATGCTCGATCAGAGGCCGCTCTTGTATAAAGGCCGCACTCAAATAGTAGCCTCCCTTGCTAGCAAAATGAAACATTTAGTAGCCGCTCTCAAATAGTAGCCTCAGTGAACTTTGACTCTAGCATTTCTGCACGTGGCAGCCAAAAAAATTATTACTAGCAGCTAGCTACATGTACGTAGCTACAAGTAGCAGCTTGTTAGTGCTTCACAAAGACTTTCTCATGGCAGAGTTCAAGTTTATGCAGGTGAAAACAACTTTTGATGACAAACTAAATTATCTGGAGCTAATAAACGCCTCTCTTGAATTGTAGCCTCCTCTTCCAGCAAAATGAAACATTTAGTAGCCGCGGCTCCTGATCAAGCATATACAATTTTACTGCATCAAAAATAATTTTTATGTGTGATCAATTGAAAAAAGAATCAGAAGAATGGGAAGTCACTCCTAAAAAGCAATATGTAAGTGAATGTAGATGTGTATACGAAAGAAATTGTGATCATGATCTGTAGATTAACGAGTGTGATATCCAAAAAGCAACTGTAAAACATTACGCTGGCAAAAAAGAGGACAGCAGGATCGCAGAAGAATACATTACAGATGATCTATACCCTCCGAGTATGGTTATGGACATCCACCAAGTCTCACAACATGCATCCCATCTTAAGGTTGATTAATAATCAAAGATGCAAGAGATGGAAATAATATTCTTCCAGATACTTACGGAATGTGTTTACAACCAGCTGGTAAGCTAAGCTAAGTCGTATTAATTTTAGTGCCTCTAAAATTTGGGAATCATGGTTTACTGCCGGTATTGAAAGACCTCTCTACTGTAGGGGTGTGGTCATTTAATCCTCTATCCTCGAAAATACAATCATGCAGTATGAGTAATCGCACAAACAAATATTAGCTTCGAAAATAACCCGCTATGATATGGTATTATGCATTTTGCCAGTGATTGTATGTTCCAAGCGTGCACTAATAATTATACCTTAAGGTGACATAATTATTTTCGTAGGTATTAATTTTTGCTGTTTTCTGCGAATGAGAGTAAAATCGCAAAAATTTGTACTGCAGGAAAATGCAATGAATCTTATTGTTAAAACATTTGCGAGTATGTATGAAACATTAATTTCACGACTTTTAGTAGAATTTAAATACCAGCAAAATGCAGCTAAACAGTGAAATCGCAAACAAATCTACCTGTGAAAATATATGTCACCTTAAGGTAGTTCTGAACCTGTTAAACATGGAACTACAGTATACCACTGTACGTATCACCAGGCAATTTAATAAGAATAATAGGCAATAATAGGCAAAGTCAAGACCTATCTATAGCTATTGGTACCTGAGTAAGTGTACACTGTATAATAATTTATTATGGATTGCCCTATTTATTAGCCTCGACTCAAGTCCGCTCTAAAGCGGCCTTGAATCGAGGCTACCTATTTATTATATAGGTCCACATACATTCTAGCTGTCATGGTGGTGCATGCCGATTATGCCTCAATATCACTAAATTTGTATATAATTATATGTCTACAACATTTACAGCACATGTATATAAATCACATGTATAGGTAACCATAGGTAGCGGTTACTAGAATATTTTGCTGGTGAAACAAAAATTAATGTTTGCAAATGAGCCAAATCAGCAGAAAAGTTAAAGTTTATACCCTTTGAATTGTTTTGGTAGTAGTCTGGGGGCCAGACTTAATATCTCGAGGGGAAAATCAAGTAAAGCTAGTCTGGAGACTCATACAGCATTTCCGTGTGCTCTAGCGGAATGTGGCCAAAGCCAATGAAATTCACATCCTATGTCATGTGATTTTTAAATGTGAGTATTGCGTCTGAATTTGGTTAAAGCCAATGAAATGAGAGTATATTGCTACATCTACTACTTCTTTAAACCTCCATTGTCTCTAACTAATGGATATTCCAAGTTAAGAGCACGCGGAAATGCTGCAAAAGTATCCAGACTTTTTCTCCCTTCTCCCCCCACCCCACCCCCCCCCCCCCTGAGAAAAGGTCTGGCCCCCAAACTAGCGTTTTGGCAAGCGTCATTACCAGTACTAATTTAGGTTTGGAAATTTCATTTTGCGAAGTGATCAACACTAAACAAGTTTGGATATGTTTGATGCTCGCAAAACATTCTAGTACGGTAATACGGTACTTACAACTATGCATATTAATTGGCGAATAATCAAGTGTTTTACTCATTTCAATTTTTCTTTAGCAGAAGCTCATATTTCAACTGTGTTAATTAAGAAACCACTGTCAGCTGAGGAAGAAAAGTGTTTAGAACAAACCGTTACTACTCCATCATTAGCGAGGTTGTCACAATACATAAGGCATTGGAAGCTTGTTGCCAGCGAACTCTCTTTGTCTACAAATGACGTGGAGTGCCTTGAATATGAAAATGAAAATATGAGGGATCTTTCAGAACTGAAGTATTAAATTCTAAACACATGGTATAAACGTTCCAGCAATAGACGTTACAAAGATTTAGTGGATGCTCTTAAGAAATGTGAAGAGAATGAAACTGTGAACTATATTTTTCAAAACATCAAAATGCTTAGCTCACACTAGCTAGTATATGTAAATATTACATTCCTCATAATTTTATTTTGTGACTATGTCTCTGATATAAGGTGGAAGACGACTGAAGACCTCAGATTGTTGTAATTGATGTATATTGACGGCAAGAATACACCACTCAGTCAACGACAGAACACCTGCGAAGCAAAACTTCATAACTTTACAGGTGCACAGATTGACATAATATTGTACTGCTACCTAACATCAAGGCCGTGAATATGACTAAGCCAGGTATAACTATGATATCATTAATACTATATAAAAGCCTTACCGAAACTAAAAATAGTAAGGTCAGTAGAGACATGTCTATCGGATTTAGAAGAGCGTCGTATATTTCCTCCCAAAGTGACCAACTCTGCTTTTTCATCAAAATAATAACCTGCCATCATATGGCCCATCTTGGAGTTCAAACTAAGATGAACCTGCAAAATTAATGAGTGATAAACATCAAGATTATCTAAATAATATTATAGTCGATTTCACACCTCAGTCCATTTCATAGTCACTGCGTTAAGAATCCATATGTCATTGCAATGTCTACTATCAGCTCCTTTCCCCCACAATATCAGCAAATGTGGATCAACATTCGGATTTTCTTCACTTGGATCATAGATAGAACAAGCAGTGTGGTAACTCCTCCGAGCTGGCCATGGTTCGCTTGGAATTGGCTGCTTAATTGCTCCACTCCAGGCCTAATACAGTTTGAACACAGTAATTAATATGAAAATAGCATAAACTAGGGTGACATGTACAGGTGTCATGAGGTGAGCATAAGAGCATGCCACATTTAAATCCATAATTGACATAGCAATTTTGTATGTGTATAATTACACGATACGATCACCTGTCCATGCGTGGCTATTTGTCGTAAATACATCTCAAGGGCGAGTGAAGTGAGCACCTACTTGTCTGTATACATGTATATTTGCTGTTGGGACTCGTAATCCTTATCAACTTCTACATGAGTTATTTTGCATATGCACAATAAGCTAGCTATACTTGTACAATCATAGTGTGCTTACAGCAGTAAGCTCAGACAGAGCGCAGTGACTCCTGAGACCACAGGCACGCTTGCAGCAGATTAGAGCAGCTGCATATGCACCCAGCTTTTTTGATACTGCTGTGGCCACGTTGCTATCATTTTTGAAATTTTCACTTTGTGTTTAGAGCGGATTACCATTCTCACAATGGCAGCTAATAGGAGAATGGTCTAATGAATCTAGCATGGGGTTATTGGGGCCCTAGGAGCTATCACTACTATAAAACAGGCAACAGCAAAAAAATAATTCTTCGGTGCTATACTTATACACAGGAGGACAGAAGGTATGTCATTGATTTAAAATAGTGATGCATTTCTGTGTCGTACAACACTCACCATCACTTCAAAATTGAATAGGTAGACATCAGACATATCTCCACCTTGATGATATCCTCCAAAAAGAACAGCTTGATGTGGACTGACCATATTGAAAGTGAAAAAGCACATGGGGGAGGCCTCTTCTGAGGATCGTTGAGCTCAACATCAGTCCAGCAACCTGTGTAATAATTAAGAGTTGTAGCATGCATGTCAGTCATACAACTTCGATTCTATTTGCATTAAAAGTAGCCCCGAAATTCTATGGTTCATTATATGGCTACACCACACCATTAATGATTGGCCATGTTTATGGGTAAAGGTTTCGCTGCAACCTTACTGTGTGATGTCATAGGAATGCGTCGTCTTATGTGGTTACCGGTAACTGGTATGCCATAAACTTATAGTTTTAGCTGATCAGAGATCATTAGTTGTCTGTCACAATGGAATTTACCAGGCTCCACCCAGCTAGATCACTCTCAAAGGTAGTTGCTGCGAGCATAATTATCCAGTTAGGTAGTCTAATTACGTCTACAATGTACATTAATGCACTGACCTTTTTTAATATCAAATAGGAACATCTCATTGTTGAAACCGTACGTGAGCTCCCTTTTAAACTTTTGGGCTGAGAAGTACTTCGCCCCTAGTTGAAGAGAGTCGATAAGAGGACTGATACCACCGAAAATAAATATTTTCTCGTTATACAGGACACTCCCTAGTCCATAACGTGGTGAAGGCTTTACGGCATCATCGGACATTGCAACACAAGACCAGGTGTTGGTGATTGTGTTGAATTCATACAAGTCTCCTATATAAACACCATCATTAAAGCCACCAAAGACATAGAGACTCTCCTCGAACCCCACCATTGTTGGTCCATCACCGACATGGGGAATATCCCCGGAGGTAGGATACTGCTCCCAGTTTCGTGAAGACAGGTTGTACACATCCATATAGCTCTCATCAGAATTAGGGAGATTGTCTTCTATAGGACAACAATCACCTCCTACTTCAAGTAGGAATTGAGTGTGGCCACCCCAAACATACATTTTGCAGTTGAGGACTGAAACACATGCTCCTGATCTGGGTTGAGGTAGTTTTAAACTGAGCTCTGTAGGTCCTTTCTCTGGTATAGTAACTAAAGACAGCATCATATAAACGAGACGTCTACTGTAGATCTAAGTCTAGATTCCATTTGATTCAGCATTCTACTTTCAGGGGGGGGGGGGAGGGGGAGGAGTCTGGTGAGTAGAACGATTTGCAAGCTCTGCACATTCAATCTGTGCAGATTTTGACCAAGGATTCTACAACATCTTAGTAACTCATGTCACAGCACAGTAGAATGGTGGTTAGAGTTCAACCATTAGTGAAGATTATGTTAGTGACTGCCCTTTTTTCTTACAAGGTAAGCTATATTGATTGTAAATCTATTTCTTCTTCCATGCATGTGTGGCATAGATCCTATAGTGCTATTGAATATGTTACTCTTTATTCTTTACTCTTAATTCCAGCTTCAAAACAGAGCTGATGCTGCGTTTGAGTTCCATGTCACATTGCACGTGTACAACAATTTGAATCACACTCTTGGTATAGCTCCCAACATTCAATGCTGCGATGGAACTGACTCCCCAGACATGTGTGCCGTGAATTGTGACAACAAATTTGTTTTATGCCTTCGAGAGGCTCAATTTTCCAATATTATGGGTATTAGTGATACATGCACACATGGACGAATTAGCACTCGGCCTGCCAACAGTGATACGATTGCATTTGAGATGGGAGATGGAGTAATTCAACTCTCCCCATCCAACGCGGAGTCATCAGCCCCTAACCCAGTAGTTTTTACTGGAGTATCTTGGCCTGTAAGTCCAATATATAGTATTCTATAGATCTATATAATACATGCACTTTGTTTAGTATCAATAGTGCGTGTATACTTGTACAATTACATGTCATGTATTGACTGTATGACTGCATGTAGGCGTTTTTTTCTGCATTTGGACGCAAAACAGCTAGTTAATTTGTTGTTTGCACACACACCAATTACTGGTATATAGGGTGTTGCTCAGTTTGCCATTGAAGTCATTGATGCTGATGATCCTATGGGTGCTGAAAATGATGAATACGTTGATACTGTGATTGTTGACTTGTCTAGCCTCACACCTTCTCCCATCTCAACACCAATAGCTTCCTATTCTGGACTGCTGGGACATGCGATATTTAGCATGGCTTTTCGTTTGGCTTGTTCTGCCAATTACTATGGGGCCAACTGCTCAAAGTTTTGTGAGCACAGATACAATAGTCTTGGTCACTACAGATGTGATACACTGGGGAACATTGTTTGCAAACCAGGATACACTGATGAGAGCACCAACTGTGTACAATGTGTACCACTTACCAATTGCTGTAAGTTCCATGAAATGCCGTGAATTAGGAGATTATTATGAGATATGCTAAAATTAGGAGGTTATATGAGATATATGCTATACACATGCGTTAAGACCCAAACAAATCCTTATATACTTTTCATTGAATGATAGCCTATTTCGTGCATACAGCTTCTGCAGGTGGATACTGTAACAGTCCTGGGGAGTGTGTTTGTAAACCTGGATACAACGGCACACTCTGTGATATTGGTGAGAAAGTTATCGTCAATAAGCAAATCCCACTTAATTTCTATGCCTTATATAGGAGGGGCATGCATATATACACGCAATTTATCACAGTAGCATGTAATGAACATAATTATAGATATAGATTTAATTTCCTTTTATCAAAAGGTTGAAAATTTTATACCTTGCCGAAAGCAAAGATCACGTCTTTATCCCTGCATTGTTATCTGCTTCAGATCTTGACCCTTGTGGTCACAATGATCATTGCCTGCATGGTGGAAACTGCACTAACAATGGTCCAAATATGTATCATTGTTCCTGCCCTGAAAATTATGTGGGAGAGAACTGCCACAGAAGCCCTTCGGAGTGCACTGTGGGAAACTGTATGAATGGAGGAACTTGTAAGGTATATACGTATACTACACCTTTTTAGGATGTATTGAGGGTGTGTCCATAACTGAATTCGATTTATAGGTCATGGTTTATTTGACTATATATAGGAAAGATTTTGTTAACTTATAAGTGAGTGAACACTGTTCTGTTGTGTTATCTATATGTATGCAGGATGATCATTGCGTCTGTCTAGAGGGATTTTCAGGTGCCCTGTGCGAAGTGAATTATTGTAAGTGCTAATAACTTATAACTCAGTTTTGCACACTGATCCAACACCCTATCCAGCCAAACCAGATAGTAGCCTACTTGTGGTCATCCTCTCAACTACACTGGTCTTCACGGTCGCAATAGTGCTCATTATCACTGTGATTGTAAGCTGTGTTGTCAGAGCAACTAAGAGACGAAACAGAGTGCAGAAAATGAGAAGTGAGATATATTTGCAATTAGTTGGGTTCCCTCATCCCTGTAATTTATATCCCCTACTGTAAGAATGTGACGTATCACAGCACCACAATCCAGTGCTTATTATGGTTGTATCAAATTACTGTCACCCGTATTTTGACGGCCCATTATAGATGTCACATAATGGTAAACTATTGTATAGCGGGTAATTTCGGGGGGTCAAAACATTCGTGACTGAACAATATTTCGTCAATTCGTGGTTGCTGCTTGCACTGCAGGTAAAGGTGGTCAACAATTATAGCTTCATTTGTGGGTAAATATTCGTGCTCAGGGTTACGAAAACCGAAAATGTTTATCCCGTAAAATTATCTGCTGTTTGGTATAGCTGATTTAAATGATCATAACGTGCAGGTGTGGATGTGCATGTACCCTCACCAACTGACGATATTGAGCTTCATTGCAACAATAGCTATGCTCGTCTGGCTCCACAGCATATCGACCATCCTTACTACTCTGTCATACCACTCACACAAGATGGCAATGGCAATGGCAATGGCAATGTCCGATCAGACTCTCTACCTCCCAGTGTGCAACTGGCACTAAGGCAACCAAGTGACCCCCAATACTATGTGAACGAAGGCCTGGGGCCACCTTCTTCAACAGGTTCCCGAAAGGTTCCACTTCCAATTCCTAATGTCAAAGCGAGTTCCAAGACCTGTAAGGCGAGTGTGAATGAAAACTATGCCATCAACACCTCATCCACTAATCTGGTATCATAATAATCAATTTATCATTGCTGAACTTATAATTATTTTAAGCAACAACTATAACTATACCATAATAATTATATTGACTGTGCGTTTTCTGTATTACAAAACAATCATTGGTTGTGTTCTATTTTAGCTTGGAGAAATGTTGTATCTACATGTATATAATTAATCTGTGGCATTAACGGGACAGAAGCATGCACTGATGAGAGATAATTTTTCACTTAATGATACATGCATATTAAAATTTATTTTCAAATAATTCCATGGTGGTAAAACGAATAGTTATCAGATAATAAAAACAATGAAACACCACACAACTCACACAACAACCTGAGCAATATCAATCCTACTGTAGTCTGGGTCTCCCCCTATGACTATTAGATTGTTATCTGGTAAAACAGTGACACAACATAGTTTCCGTGCCGACGGCATGCCTTGCACAGGAGTCCATGTATTGCTCTGCGGATTAAAAATCCATATCCATTCTGCAGCGACAGAATTTGCAGATTTTGTCACCTCCTCTCCGCCAAATGCTAGCAGTTGGTTTTCTTTCGATACAGCAGTCATCTTGATAAACGGACAGTCTTGTACTCTAGTCCATGTCAGTTTTGACGAGAAAAGTGAATTCACAGAAATGCTAGCGAGTATCTGGAATCGACTACAGGCTGATAAAATTTTTTGGACTGATGCGACAAAAACAGATTGCTGGAAATTTGTGTTATCTGTACCACCTAACATGTAGACAAGATCCCCACACACCACTACTGAGTGACCAGCAATCTTGATCGGAAGTCGAGCCGAACTTTCCCAAGTCTGAGAAGGAATATGTAGGACCTCAACAACATTCAGTGCCGTGTTATTGTCATCTAGACCACCAGCTACAACCACATACTCGGCGTATACAAACACAGATGCAGACGACCGGGGAGTCGGCATAGGAGGAAATCGCTCCACCCAAATCTGAGCCTTGCTGTCGTAGGATTGTACCGCTCCTGTACACTTGCCATTAACCGCACTTAAACCACCGATGAGAACCAGCTCATTTTGTACGATTGCAGATGCACTTTGGTACTGTGGGACGTCCGGGGTGGCTCTTTTCCAGCGAGTGTAGTCTTGGATCGGGCAGTAAAAGACACCCTTGTTGGGCAGACCATCCTCCATTTCACCACAGCAGACGTATAGTCTACTTCCCAGGTCATGAGCTTTGAGGGTGGATCCTTGCAGGCCTTCCGGTAGGCAACGGTGAGTGTACCACGTCAGTCGGTCCTTGCCCATCAGCCCCTCAGCCATGCCCATGGGAAGCAGCTCGTCAGAAGGTGTGGTCACTGGGCTAGTTCCAGGCGATGATTTTGATGAGGATGATTTTTTGATTCGTTTTCTTGGACGTGGGGACGATGACTTCATTCGTTCAATACCCGACTTGACCATTGTAGTCTCAGCTGTAGCAAAATTACCCTAGTTAGGACTTTGTAATAGGTATATCATGGGCATGAGGTACCTATGAGTCGTAGTGTTCCAAAGCCTGAGGACTGAAGGACACTACATTTTAACCCATAGATTACTGTGCAGTTAACGATTGAGACTTGAGATAAGAGGGTCAGTTTCTAAAAGCATTCGAATAACTTCTCATGCCATAACTGTCATATGTGTAAATGCTGTCTTCCATAACATACCTGATACATGGATTGAGCTATTCAGAGAACCAGCAACATGTTCATTCTCTTTCAATGCTTCAGAGATTTCGCTCTTCCCTTTGCGTTTCTTTAAGAATGGAATCTTCGTTTTCTTTTGGGCTGTTTGTTCCTAATCAAAAGAATAAATTTTAGTTTTTGCTCTCCACAACAGTTTGAAAGTCATAACTCCTTGCCCATACACATGTACATGTACAGTGCAGAGGAGGTTGTGACATTCCTAAATTTTCTGCTCACGTTACCATAGATACTGAACAGCCATTAGTTATGGCTACTCTTGCTTTGCTGAGCTTATAATACCTGACTAGCTGTGTCTCTATTATATAGGACCAGGATTATAGCTAGACTATAGGGTAGGTATAGTTCAGTTGGTGCTGTATTGGCTGGCAAGAATCTACTAAAAACTGTATAACTCGTTAGAATAGAGGGGATCGGTTGGTAAATATATTTAAAGTTGCCAGAGGGACACTTAACGTTTGCCTTCAGTCTCCAATGACCGTGCAACAACAGCTAGAAGTTTACATAGAAAATCATTGTCAATAAGCTGTGCCAGCTCAGCAAAAAAAGTGGTGCACATGATCGTGTCCTACCTCCTATGTGTACAGTGCATCCAGTCTAGAGAGTAGATGACCACAAATGTGAGTAGTTGCACTTTATGTGTATCTTAAGATTGAAACATTTTGTGCTGATACCATTATTGTGTAGGTGAATGAATAAACTACAAAAATATTTTCCCAAAAGTTGTCAGAGTGGGAAATCTATTTAGGTGAAAACGGGGGTGATCGTAAAAAAATGTATGTACTGTTCTATCAGAGGAGGTCTGCGTGCACGAATCACTACAAGTTCAGTGCATTGATGTCATTGCGGTCACGTGATAACATCCAGGTTAATTACACTAGCACTTGTAGTGAGTCTTACACGCATTTCATACCTCCTCTGCTGTTCACCACTTTATGTTGCCATGGAAACATTTTTGGATTTGTAGCTTATTCATTCTCAATGGTATCAGCACATTTTCTTAGATACTCAATCATACATGTACATGCAACTCACACATTTGTGGTAATAATTATAACCAGTGTTGCAAGCGTGCGCTTGCTAATGCCTCTCACTATGTTATTCTTTCGCTCAAAAAGTATTAGAGTGTTTTAGTAGTTTCTATAATGAATTTTACATTAAAGTTAGCTTATCTATATAAACCTACTGAAAAGAAAAGACTTGTTTGCATATATTGTTGTTATCTATTGTGTTTATTATGGTATCATTGTAGTGTTTTGTGGTCTCAAGAAAGAAAAAACTGATTCTTCCAGAATCTGGACTTCAGTGCATATTTTAACTGAGAAGACAAGATGAAAAGAAAAGACTTGTGTACATTCATATTGTTATATCTAGCTGTTGTATATGTATATGGTAGCTTACCAGGCCCTAGTGCCCTCAAGAAAAACTGTCTGATCTGGATTTTATTCTCTCACACGTGGGGGCAAGCGCGCATGCGCATACGTACACAGAAATAAGGGGTGTGTCTGCAAGGTCAATGGCTACTAACAGTATAGCTAGTTTTACAGCTCTTTTCTGACTCTTGTAGCTACCTTAAGGTGACATATTTTCGCGTGTATTAATTTCTGCTATTTCTGCGAATGAGAGTAAATCGCAAAAAAAGGCCGCCCTCTTGTTTAATGTATCCAGATCTACATTTCGCAAAAAATTATACCGCAAAATATACAAAACTGTAAAAACGCAAACAAATCTACCTGTGAAAATATGTCACCTTAAGGTAACAAAAAGCTAGCGCTTTAGTGCAAGACTAACTTATAAGTTGAATAGAAACTTTGTGCGAACAGATAATGACGAAAGATTCTGAAGAGACTGCAACAGCCTTCAATGTGAGTCAAACTAGCCATAACTCGAGAAAGAAGCTTTAGTTTGCTAATCCACGAATCAAAATCCAAGAGAACGTGGCTAGAAGCCTATAGAAGCTGTTAGTTTTCGTCGCATTACAACCATTGAGCAGTTATAGTAGGAACAGACACACAGACACACACACAGTCAGCTTTACCGTATCCCTCGTGCGGCTACGCCTCGAGGCATAATTACTCTCAGATCGACTGCTTTACAAATATTATATGCACACACTGTAAGTTTTATCTGCAGATTTGACTTACTTTGATATTCTCTAACAACACCTCGTGCTTCAGTTTGACTTTGGTTAGCTGCGAAGAAAACAAGTGATCACAGGTACATGTACATACATGCATGTAACTAGAGCGCCTGAAGTAATAAACCTTCAGTGGTTTTATAATTATTATAACCTCTCCAAACCAAAACTTTGTACTGTGAAAAGCAGTAGTATAAGTAGTATTTAAAAGAACATGGAAACCTAGCAGCAAGGGCAATAAAAGTAAACGAAAAGAGAACAATCAGAGTTGAACGCTGGCTTTGAAAACGGGTTGTGGTGCATAGAGTTTTACAAGGTTGACATGCATTTGGGAGCTCATAGTATATAGAGTCAGCAAAGAAACCCGAAGTCATCCCATGGGCTGTAATAGTACGCATATAATAACAAAAGTGCCGAATTAAAGCTGTGTGCATGTAACTAGCTTAATAGCCAACGTGCAAAGTAAGCTTCAGACTCAGAATACACAGACTGAAAAACCAACAAACTACTGTAACCTGTCACTGTCCCACGCGCCGCGGGTTAATAGTAACATAATTATTGCGCTGACGAAAATTAAATACACAGAGAACAATAGACAATTCAGTTACTCAGATTTTGCTGCGATATTATACTAGGAAGGATTGCCAAACAATCTACGTCATTGTGTATAGTTACCTCATCCAGGATCTTAGCAGTGTATGACCTCTCCTCCTCTAACTTTCCCTCCAATCTACCCACTTCTGTGTCCTGCAAGTACATGTATGCAAACAATGACACAGACAGTAACAGCAAGACGCCGAATGTACTTATTGGGTCATCTCACCAATGTATGTACACATGTGCGGCTGTACACAATATGTACTTTAAGGTTTACAAATATTTATTAATGACCCACAAGCACAGATATCCATGCACAGATATACATAAGATCACACACACACGAGCTAAAACTTTAATATAAAATAGCCCTTCACACACAAGCAAGGGTGAGGTGAAATAAACAGATGACATGGATTGGCTGTATTATGGATTGAATATACTGTAGTGCTAGAAATGTATGCGTGATACAAACTAATGCTATTTATGTCAGCGCCTATCAGAATTTGTATCGCACAATTTACATTGGCCCTTAAAGGGTCTGTTCGAGGCCTGTATAATCCCCATTGAAATTGCGGCGGGTAATTGAGGAAATCAATTAATCGCGTATAATTGCATAACGTTTTTGTCGCCTTAAAATTGGTACGAATTTATTTTATGCTCGCAATATATTTCTAGCACTACGGTACAGCAATTTCCGAGTTCTAGATAAGCAATGTCAAGCAAACAACATGACTCAGTGTACATGTGTGTAAGAGGCTACTCGTATTGGACAAGACCACCTCCAAGAGAAATAGTTAGGCTACATGTATAACATAAAAACTGTTCTAAATTGGCACTAAATGCAGGGATCACTGGTACCATGTACATATCAATCATAAGCTAAGGACGTGCACGTAAAGTAAATTATTATTAACAAGGTGCAAGGGTTGGAACAATGGACTGACCTTTATCAACAATTGATCTGTGAGATCAGTGACCTCCTTCTCTAACTCAGCGACATGGCCTTTGATCTCTTTAACCTCTCCGTCCTGTGTGTGTGTGTGAGGATACGTGATGGTTGACAATACATTTCTTGGCATTACTGTATTATGGGGGAAAATTAGTTAGGTTCTGTTCATACAGAATCAATCCGTTTTCATACTGTATAGCAAACAACTGTACATACATAGGCGTCATAACTTGTCAGAGTGTCATGTGATACATTGAGATGATATTTCTGATCACTCATACATGTAGCTCGTAACCTACTACATGTACATGTACCTGTGTCTTATCTACTCTTGACCTGTAGTAATATCCATGACTACAGTTTAGAGTTGTAATTTGCTACAATATAAATACGCATCACTAATCCACGATCCTCCTCTGATGCTGACATAGCCTTGTCCTCACGCCTACTTCCGCTCCTTATTAATTGCTTGGTGTAGTAGGCTAATACTGGTTCTACATTTTAAGTGGATTCACGTGATAATTGATGATGCGTGTCTAACCTCTTCTGCTGTACATGTAACCATTCGATGGTGCATTGGTAAACCAGGCAGCCTTAAATGTGGTCTGAACACCTGCACACGCTACCACATGGGAGCGTAATCATAAACAAAGAACACAGCTGGAGCTATTGTCCAGGTTAACAGGAGTCAGTGAACCCCAGGAACCCACCAGCCGCATACACCACATCTTAGCAGTACAATTATAATAACATCTTGGACACTATTACTTACAAGTTATAAAAAGTATGCAGTCTTGGGTTGCAGCAAAAGAGATTAACTGCTATTTTACACCACCTCACCTTGACTGAAGCCAGCTGGCAGCTCTCCTGGTATGCCTTGCTCTCCTTCACTTTCTCTAGCCGAACACACAGCTGCAGTGCACCTGGCCGACTGCGTGGGTTGTCCTCTAGACACTCGATGGCCAATGCCCGGAGAGGATTGGATCGTCCCATTAGGTCCAGGTGGTCTTTTCTCCGATCTTTCTCCGATATCATTTTACTGAATCCCAGTCGCCCTGTGCTAAACTCTGGCCCTGGTTTAGGAAACTTGTGACATCTGATCTGAATCACGTTCACCCCGAGTGCAAAGATGTCCATTGCAGAAGTGAGATCTGCCGGAACTTTCCTGACCTCAGGGGGCATATACACAAGGGTACCAGGTGCAGGAGTGTCGTCCCAGCGTAAGAATGAGCCTTTGGCTACCTTAGCTACTCCCAAGTCGGTGATTTTTGCTTTGTGTTCTTCGCTGAGCAGGATGTTGTTGCTGGAAAGGTCTCGATGCACTATGGCTGGCTTGAAGGCTGTGTGCAAATAGGCCAACGCTTGAGAGACGTCTTGGCAAATATTGACCTCAATGTGGAAAGGGAGGGATTTTGTACGATAGAGAAGGCGTGATAAGCTCTCATGCATGACTTCCATGACGATCACTGGCAGTTTTGTGTGCTTGTCGGCAAACACACCTAACAACTGAACCACATTGGGGTGTCGGATTTGGCTAAGTTTGTCACATTCATTGTAGAAGCTCTGCAATATTAACTCAGTCTGCTGATCCAGCTTTTTCATGCCAGCCGGGAACATGGAGGGCTTGAGCTTCTTGACAGCACAGAGCAAGCCAAAGTACTTTCCCAGTTTGACAACACCATAAGCTCCCTCTCCTAACAACTTGGACTCCAGCACCTCCACGCCAGTGATGAGGTAGTCCTTGGGAAGACCCAGGGGCTTGCCTTCTGACATTGCTCTGATCTTCAATAGATTGAACTTCAGGTAGATCTAGATCTACGTCTAGGTCATGGTATAATCTGGTAGCTAGCTATATATATACCGGTAGATATAGATCTCTAGGCTTTGTTCTTGCTCGGTACACGGCGCGGTGTTCTTTAATCTTGGCGTGGCTCTGAGGTGGCACTCCCCCTTGCATGCATGTTGAATTGATGTTCATTGGTAGGATCTACCAATGACGATTATTTCCTACTAAGTTTCAATCTGACTGCTCACTGCACTAGCTAGCACAGCCTAGCCTAGCCACTGGTGGTAATACTATGTCGACAATAGGATTGGGACTGATGATAGTCTTTCTTTCATTGGCAACATTTGTACAAGTAAGTAGATAATCAGTCAACATCAGCAGTTGATATACGCCATCCATTTATTCACAGTTGAATGATCCTGACTCTCTGATTTGGATGGTGAGTGTTTTTATGAGTTGATGTAAATTACAGCGCAAGAAAAAAGACTTTGGAGACTTGGACGCACTTTTTGAACCCCAAAAATTGCGTTCTGCTGCTAGCTCAATGTGTTCAATGTCTTCCGAATTTTTTGAAACTACACCACAGCGTAAGCAAAAAGTTTGTGACATGTTTGACTAAACTTTTTTAAGCTCTCACAGATCTATTTGCTTATGCTGACAGTGGCATAGTTTGAAGCAGTTCGGAAGAGTTGAACCACATCGCCAAACAGTCCAGTGTCAAGTGCCAGAAAAAAATTAATTACAGCAACCGTATGCGCTTGTTAGGCCAACATGGCACTTAAATTTTGGTGCCGCTGTAATTACATAATTACGGTAGTGTGTGTGATTGAATGACATAAATGCAGATCTGCGTAAATTATCTAAAATCTAGCATAGATACTATAAAAGAGAGAGGATTGGAAACGAAGACCCTCGTGATACCGTCTGTGTTTCTGTGCGGTTCTAATCACATGTATATTATAGGTATTATAGGTATATGTTTCTCAATAAACTCCTGGTATACATACACCTGTAAGCATCATTCTAAAGTGTGAAAAAGTGCTGTATGTACTTAGCTACTTCACGACGATCAAGAATAATTATTCAAATTTTAGTCACCATTGATCAGAAGGCATAAAGTTCAGTTTTGGGGGTCTTTGAAATGTATGTAACCTACAATGTCTTGTAAGTGATACAGTTAGTTTCCTGCGGAAGAAGTGTAGTGGTCCCAGAACCACTACACTTACACTTCAATGTAAAACATCACGCGAACCGCTTCTGTTGCCAATCCCTCTCTTCTACAGTATCTATGATTAAAGCAAATAACAAAACAGTCCAGGTAAGCAGTGGGTTTAATTCACTTTCTTTATCTCAATGTCTGCAGCCGTATGTACCGGCATGTATAACTGAGTTTGTAGAGTATAAGAGATGTCCATTGCTCAGATTATCGTACCCTTTTATATATAGATGATTTATGGACTTCCTTGCCTGCTTACATTAGCAGCATTCATCAACAGAAACATTGTAGGTTAGTTGCTAGGTCAGTATAAATAGATCTATATGTATCTACAAGAGTACTCTTGGTATCTACCATACTTCGAAATAAGGCCCCCTTCTAATTATGCGCCACCTGATCATTTCGCCCATAATAATTATAGCACCATATAAATTTGTTATTTTTTCTTCTCTTGTGTACACTGTAGTCTCGCAACGTAATGATTAAAAAGTAGCCCCTTAATTATTTTACAGTATTCTACACAAATGTTTTTGTGGCTAAATTATGGCAGTTTGTACTGATACACCCTTATATTATGGTCCCCTACTGTAAATAGTCCCCCTGGACCACTTACAACAGCAAACAGTCCCTCAGCCCTAACTAACCCTCTATGAGTTTGGAAGGACATGCAGCCTATAGCAACCTATAGATGTTCATGCATGGCAGATCCTTCTGCCATAGACGGTTGAGACGGACTTATTTAGGATACCATGCAGTTATTACATCACAGTACTGTTTAGTAAAACACTTCCAGATTTGTCTTATTATCATTTTTTGTTTCTTGCAGAGTCAACATACTGGTGGATTGCTTGCACAACAGTTTTCACTGGAGTGCTTGCACTGTTTGTTTTACAAACTTCAATCACCTTAACAGTAGACAACGTTTTGCGTTGGGATGTAATCTCCACCGAGGAAGGAAGGTACATACGTATGATTGTATAATAATTTACATGCTGGATATAATTATATATTTTTTATGGATATTTTTATATGTAGGGAAGCTATCGGTCTTGGAATTGTTCTGATTTGGCTCATTTTGCTTTCACACAAGTAAGCCATGCACTAATTAACGGGTATACATTAATGCTAACAAAATCAAGTGAAACAATCTCTCAGTGCCAGAAAATGGAAATTGAGATCAACTTAAATTATTTAACTTGTTGATTATAGTGGTCCTGTCCCGTATACACATATATAACAGAATCAAATGGGTTGTACGTAAATACCCCTTTATAATTATTATTATTGCCACTCATAACTTAAGTATATCAGTTTACTGATCACCTGAATCCTCTCTGAGGTTTAAGGTTAGGGTCAACCGTTTGCTCATTAATTATTCATGAGCTTGATCTAGTGATCTTTTCCAGCTAGAATGAGCTGGAAGTACAGCTGAAACGCAGTAGTCATTTCATGGCTCAAATAGACATTTTTACTATAAAGCTTAGGTACAGTCTACTGTAGCTTCACTATAATTATGCAGGGCGGATCGAAGAGATATTTCGAAAAAAGACTACTGAAAGCTCACAAGAGGCTGTTTTCCTTGGCTCTGGCCGCCATTTTAAGTGGAGTTAGTCTACATATTATTATTTTGTGAGAGTTTCTTGGCCTGGAAAGAAAAAAACGCTTCGACCCGCCCTCCAGAATGGTAAGAAGCATCATATAAGAGCAAGAACACAGAGCTAGAAGTGTTTTTGGAAGTTTAAAATGACTACTAGTTTATGTTGTTTCTAGTAACTTGATGATCGCTCAGAGCTTCCACTGGAAAACGTTTTGAAGACTGATACTTGTCATACAGGATGATACACCAATATATTTATCATGTATGTGCTTCAAACTTCTCTCATGGCATTTATAGTTTCACAAAAATCATTATAAGAGAATCATGAATATTCATGAGCAAACTGTTTACCGTAACCTTAATTGTAACAGGCCAATGATTTAATATTTGCTCAGCTCATCGTCTTCATGGTATCACGCTATTGTACTGCTGTTCACCACTTCAACACTGGTCTTATGGGCGGCGTATAAAGAGTTTATTCAACCAAGAATTGAAGTTCCTGAACATTGTTCAAACCTTTTGTGACTTACTGCAGTTGATAATGTACCATTGTACACAATACTTCAACTAAGTCCGCCATGCATGTCTTCAAATCATGATATTCATTTTTGGCTGTGCTAAGCTTATAAGTTTGTCAGCCGATTAATTTAATTATGGCTAAAAATGCATGGGACAGCTCTCAATGTATACATGTACGTGAACCTGTGAACCTGTTGCCTGAGACAATGAAAGCACCCCGCCTTCCAAATGCAAAAGTATACTGGCTGCTGCATCAGTACTGTAGAGCCTTGCATGCGGTTACCAATAACTATAGCGTTCTAGAGCAAAGAAATAATGTAGAGTACGTAGCAACACTCCATGGACAAGTTGTGCTACGCACCCTTCTGCATGAAAAGGCTGCAATGCCATTCCAAGGTAGGCATAACTCAAGAACCAAGCATTATTTGCAAATCCACGAATTAAATAGAAACTCTTACTTACGCTTGAGCAGCTGTAGACAGACATGCACACACCTGCTAAATAGCTCTGTGTATGACTTTCAATATACTCTGTCAGGATATTTTCGTGATAAATTCAGTATTATAGGACATTTTACGGGAACAAATATCCAATAATGTTGCGCATGCGCAAGCAGTCAGTAGCAGGCCTTCTCTTCAGGGGAGGCCAGTGAAGGAGGATAATAGTATATGCATGCATGCATGCATTTACAAGCAGCGTGTGTGTTATAATTATTGTAATCAAGCCACCTCATGCACTTTTGATATCAATTCACATAGTTATAACACGGCTACGAGGAATTGTACTGAATCCCCGAGGGCGCGTAGCGTCCTGGGGGCTGAATGCAATATACATGTAGATCAAGCATCCAGACTGCACATGTTATAAATAGAAACACCAAAGCCCCTTTCCATACTATACCTACATGTTAAATAGAATATCATTGACCTATCATATGATAGCTAACCGCTCAAAAATGTTCTCAAAGAACAATTGTCAGAAATCTATTATCAAAACCATTCTTGGATGCACATGCCAATTACATTCTGCCTGAATTTTTTGTTTCACACGGCGTTTCATACAATCGCTCTCAGCAGCGCTGAGGAAAGACTGTTTGCTGTGTTTTGAACCCCAAAATTTTATAGGTGGAGCTTTGTCTATACCAGACAAAGATGCATGCACCTGGAGCTAATCTGTCAGTAAACCACTAGATCAAGCGTTGCTTCTCGGGGTGGCTTTTTGCCTATTAATGCCTATAATTATATACGTGTCTTTGGCCAACATAATTGATCGGTATCCTGAAGGCCTTAAACAATTTCAAGGTATGGCGGGTAATTTTGTGTGGCCAAAAATTTGTGGGCAAGCAGACCTCGACAATTAAGACTTTTCTCCATGAAAGCCTTTAGGTGAGGTTTGCCAAACGCATGCAATACAGTGCACTTGATGTCGTATCAGCTAAGGAATTTTTTATTCACGAAAATCACCGCGTTTATCAGCCTAAATACTCGCTATGATTTAGAATGCATCTAGCATTGAGTTTAGCGACAGGACGTTCTTGCAGTAGAGAACATAATTAGTGCATGTACAGTAGGATCGTGTTGATTGTGGTGGCGCTCTTATCTAACTCGTCACGTGCATTTATTTCTGAGCTGTATGTATATAGTCACTGTAATTATACTTTCTTCCTAGCACTGAATTGAGAAAGAGCCTTGATAAATTTCACACAATCATCACTGCTGCATGCTACTATATCCTCACTAGTCTCCTGTACCCCCTCTCTAAGATTAGCAAACACCCTCATTTAACTCTTACAGCCCACAAATTTAACCATTATGATATAGTCTATTGCAATTCACAACCACTATAGTAGTTAGTTATTGCCCAGCAGAGTGCAACGTGCTAGCAACATAATGCCCGAGGGCTGCAGAGTGCAACGTAATGCCCAAGGGCCGCAGACCTCGAGGGCATTTCGGCATTTTGTCATCCAATGCATATTTGGAATGTTGCATGAGGGCGCATGCAATAACTATCGTATAGTGGGTTATTTTCGAGGCACTAAATTTTCACGAATTGTTAATACATTCCATAGATTTTATTTTCAAGGTTAGACGTTCAAATTACCACACCCCTACAGTAGAGAGGTTTTTTCAATACCGGAAGCAAACAATGATTAGAGCTTCGGAGGGTCAATCTACAAACATTTTAGTGGTTCGAAAATAACCTGCTATGTATACTTGTTATCTAAATAATAGTTAGACACTGTTTAGGAAGTTTCTATATGATTTAGAAGCCCAAAACAGACGGATCGGCCTGGGATCGAGGCTAGTAGTAGAGATGTCAGACCGGAAGTAGTGCGTGGGCATATTTTCGTACAGTAATTCAAACGGGACCAGAAAGTGAGTGAACAAGAAGGGCTTTCCGCAAGCCCTGGAAGAGTCTAGCAAACAACAGCTGTTCCTAGGGGTAAAAAAATAGCGTAGAATTTGATTTTTATAATCGTTTTTTATGATTTTAGCATTTGATGCTTGTTCTGTGTGTGATTTTTTCTCAAGGGTAATCATCATTTTGTCAACCAAACACATGAAAATGAACAAAAACACAAGTGAGCATGTCTTTCATCTCTAACTCTCTCCAGATTATGCAAAAAGTTGCTACAATAAACTTTTATTTCTTGAGGAATCACATATTGCATGGATAGATGGGTGGAGCTGAGAATAGAAATGCAGCAAAATCAAGCCAAGTGTACCAATAGCTGTATTTATTTCTTAGAAGTTCTTAAAAGTTACTGAAAGTAATTATTGAAGCAATCTGAAAGCCTCTGTTGAAAAGAAACAAGAAAGATTGGAGAGAATTCCAGGGACAACAATGTAATCTACCAAAACTATTAAATTGCAAGAACTGATTCAATTTTCCCACGAAACAAGACAAGAGTAACCCTTTACAGGTCAGCCGCACACAATCTGGAACCTGGAACAGTTCCATCACTTTAGTTTGCATCTGAGCCCAACCCACCAAATTAGCGCTTGATGTTATCGCCGCCCCCAATGAAGTGGCTATGGCGTGTAGAGATGGGCGTGGGTCAATGGCTGTGCACAAACTATGCACAAACTAACCCCATCGATTTTATGCCTTGCTGCTGCCTCGATGGAAGTATGTGTGGCCTTTAAAAGTTGCACTCTGGTCAACTAAGCTGCTTAGCAAGCATGTAGACTATTGTAGAGCTTGTGTCCACTTGTGAAGTGCCTGTGTAACACAAATGGCTTGCTGCTTCCTCTTCGAAAATATTCTATGGCTACCAAGATAGTCCAGAGGGTCTACCAATGGATACTACTCAGTCCTACATGCTGTATAGCTTGTTTTAAACCTTTTTTTTTTTTTAAAGTGTCCTAATTGAACAGCTCAGCAGAACTTCAAAGGATAATCGGATTCTCCAATCTGCCACACAATCCAATATCATGCAACATTCACAAGTTGATAACACATTCCCTCCCAGATTGTTGTTGTACAACAATTTGACCGGTAAAGGGGTAATCTAATTAGAAGCTGTCAACAGAGTTGTATCATAGATTTATAGTTGTATGGCCTTAAATCTACATCACACTAAAACGAATTATTTAGACCAAATGAAATTGACAAAAGTTGCTTTTAAAGACAAGAAACAGATACAAGCGTAAGGTGGACATTGATGAGAGTTCTGAAACATGATACAATATACTGTACTAAAGAAAAGATAGCATGGTTACTTTAAATCCAAAAGAACTCTCTGAAGCAGGAGACATCATACTATTATAGGGACATCATAAAGATATACATTACAGAAACATTATAAACTTCATAAAATAGATATCAAATTGTTACAATGTTAACTCTTGAGTCCTGAGTGTCCATTTCATACTTTTACCAAGCGGTTCAGCAGATATGCTAACTTTAAGATCATTTCCGGTATTAACAACAAATTTCATAAGTCCCGCCCAAGTACATTAATTAAAATGCGGTAAATTTTTGTAGGAATTTTTCCCTGACTAGTGTTCTTCAAAACGCTGTATCTCTGCATTCGCTTGACCATATCCAGTGCAGTAAAGTTTTTCTGGTTTGCCTAGAGTGTTCAAAAGAGATAGTAATACATAGGAGTTAGAAATAGCAAAAATGAAAATCGGTCTGACATCGCTATTAGTAGACTTTCCCTGGGACAGTCCCTTGATTGTAGACCATGCACATGCACTATAATTGAGGCACTCTCCTGGCTAAGGCCACTCCAAGTGACACTCTGGTTTCTGAAGTTTTTCTAATTGCATGCGGGCGGGCGGCTTTTCTCATTATGTCATTATCAATTTCACCTTATAATTTATATGAACTCATTATTTTGCAAATGAATATCATTATCACACTATTTTGTACCACATGACCATTATGCGCATGTGTAGTAGAAATAATGGGATAGAAATCCAATAATGAGATAGAAATCCAAGAACAAAATCTGATGCGGGCGGTGGACCAGAAACCAGAGTATCACTTGGAGTGGCCTAAAGTTTATGACCAAAGCTACTAAGTCTATTAGTGACTTTTGAGGATCAGTAGGGTGTGAATGCAATGGCAGGCAACAACGTTGAAGGTAATGTTCCTGCAAACTGTAAGACATTGTGCGGTATGTCACTGGCACTTTTAAAATAGATCTATAATTATGTAGTTTAATAGAGTGGTATACCGGTGATAGCTATAAAATCCATTTGCACCCATATCACATACAGCGAACGATGGATACGCTAACTTAGAGTTACGCACGTATAAAACTAACAGATGTGTTCGGTTTATGACATGGATGTTCTACTTTCCATGTGTTCTCACTGGGCAATACATCCCTTCCTATTCTGGTTTGGAGGATCCTTGCGCCATCATCTTAACCACATTTTTTTTGCTGTGCATCTTGTTGCTATTTGTTTTGAACCTTCTATTGAACATTGGGTCTGTTGGTTTTGACATTTATGCAATTGTTTCCTGTAATTTCAGTGTGGATTGTGGCTTCATATACTCCTTTCCATCAATAAGCAACATATCTGGAGCATCGCACAACATAATAAGAATGCAACCCACAAGTCTTGCGCAATTTGATGATTGGCAAAAAGTTGTTATTACAACAGCAACAATATCTGGCGCATTGTCCTTCATTTTTATGGCATGGGTTTTGTATGGAAGGTATAGCATATTTAGTAAGTATGTATACCATCGAACTGATGCCTTGTCAGCACTCATCAAGAAAAGCAATTGCTGTGAGCCGCAGCATCACAAAGAAGCCGCTAAACGCAACCCGAATGTCCTCATAGTCAATCCATTTTTTGATAACACGTACACAGTTTGTACTGTGAAGGAAAAAAATATTACTGATGATGTTAGAATTGAGGAACAATTTTTGTCATCATTGCTCACTCCAAAACAATGTGTCTACTTTCAATCAGTTTTTTGGTTCAACTTCAGTGTTTATGTGGTGAATGTAGTTCTTCTTGCCATAATTGTGAAGCAAAAGCAAGCGCTTGATAATTTTAAATTTACTCCTGATCTTACTCTTGAGGTGTTTGATTTGCTTGGTCTTATAGCCCAATTAGTATCCCAATTGGCGGCACTGATGAGCTGTTTTATCTTCTCTAAGGTTGCTTATGCTGTCTCTAATCAGTGCTTGGACTTTACCAGGTGTATTTTTCCGCATATTATGGAGCGAGATGGTTGTGTCAATGATTTGAAGAAGATGGATAAAAGGTACACATTGTTGCTAAGAAACAGCCTAGGCCCTTATAGCGTATGGTTTACTATTCACTGGATATTATATACAGTATCATCCTTCATGGCAATAGCTTATGTTGCTGATCAGATAATAATGGAACTCTACGGACCTGAGCCTGCTGACAAAAAATGCCACGGTGAACACGATTCAGAATGTCGACTAAAACTAGTTTATTCTATCTTCTTTGCACTGGAGCATTGCATTTTGTTTCTGTACCCTTGCTTCCGAGCTGCTAGTGTGACAAGAGCAAGAGCAAAAATGATCAAGTATGTATCTAATGCACATTGGCCGAATATAACAGACCAAGAAAAAAACGTTTTTATAACGTATCTTAAAGATCAAAATGCTTCGTTTAAGATATCAATCCTGTGTGCAGAGTTGACGTTTGGCTTCAACATGGCCTATCTATCGATATTCGTAGGTGTCCTAGGCGTAGTGATGAAACTATCACTTTAGCATGAAACGGTTATTTGAAGTAAGTATTATAGTAGTTAGCAATAACTTGAACAAAAAACAAGCATGCTTTCGTTTTATATGTAGAGACTAAGAACCATGTGTTGTATGTTAGCTGTTTAGTTGCTTCCTGATTTATTTCCTGCATGCATGTGTAGGAATACTATCATGCTCGTTTAAGTGGTGTTGTGCAATAATTATAGTCAGTCGTTTTCTAAATGAAGAAATTGTTTGTTCAACTGTCAAAGTGTTAGGCCAATTAAAGCGTTACATAAATTAATAACTATTGCATAGGAAATAAAAAAAAAAACATAACATATTTATAATTCAGGATTATACAAAAACTTTCATGACATCTAGTTCAATGAGTACTGAAAAAATCATAAACACGCAATAAACATACATTAGAATCACTCCATACTCCCTGTAGAAATTAGAACACATTGTGATATAATTATACAGATCTAATACTACTAATTACGTACCTTGGAGGTGAGAATTTGAATAATGGGAAGACAACAGCACTTCCAAGGAGCACAAATCCCAAAAATATCCACGCCATTTTCACATGCACAAATTCTTCGGAAAAGATATCAAATTCATAGACCTGGCCATCTTCACTAATCATCTTGGCCTGAATGTAATACAAAACAAATTAAATGTCAGCATGGAGAAATAAGGCAGCAATAAATTTTAACTAGGTCCATTAATCATATACTTTGGGCCGATGTCTTCTCAGTATACAGTATCTATACCACTATGCCATGCAAATTATTTACCAAAAAAGCAAAGCTCAGACCCATAACATGGGTGATGAGAGGAGCTCCAAAACATGAAGCAAGCGCCATTTCTGGCTTCCCATTGATGGAGACCACTGTGTCTGCCACCAAATCAGCAACAGAGTTCCCAATAGCCAGGACAGTCAGTCCCAAGATAGCTGTGAGTATGTATATTAATGCACTGTTGCGAGTGTTGTATGAAACATTAATTTACGGTACAATGTATACAGCTATATAAAATTATATATTATTATAAGATGAGTAATATATGTCTTATTATTGTACGTGGATTATATATCTGTAGTTTTTTGCCTGTAAATTTTTATATTATAGGCTCATAAGGTTTGCTTGCATATATAGCGACATCATGCATGCACAAAGTAATTAATGCAATGCCGTACATAACTGCGGAGGAGGAGGATTACAATGAATACAGAAAGCCATGCCTTAATTATGAGAAACGTTATTATGAATATACAAAACCCAATTTTGAGTTGAGCCTATCACCAGAATACGACGTCATTGATAAAAAAAATCGTATTTATTTCCAAGGACACCATCGTTCAGATAACACCAGCTTGTTTACAGGTCATGCATGTGCGTACCAATATGTATTGACAACACAATCATGACTTGTCGCATATACCTGTACTGATAGAGGCTAGCAGCCCGATTGCCTGTAAAACACTGACCACTTCATCAGCAATTAAGTACAACCAGCAGATGGATGTGACGAATGCAGCAATCATGAGAATAACTTGCATCACTTTGTTGGGCGGTTTCCTCGGTTTCAAAAGAAACATAAGCGGGACACACAGTGGAGCCACTGTATGTAAAAGATATTGTGTATAATTATAGTGATGGGGTTTTTACAAATTATAGACGTAATGCCTTACAAAGGGATAAAAGTGATTGTTTGAATTCAGGTTATTGGGTTGGTGTGTGGCATTACTGTGCCAGTATCTAACTGCTATGCCAATATCTGGATACTGGCACAGTTCACCATCTGAACTGCACAGTATGGCTGATATTGGCACACTGTTCCTCCTTTGATCTCGGAGGTCAAAAGGCGACAAGGTAGTATATTTCACTCACCACATATAACAACGAGGACAGGGACTGGGAATGGTGATTCACCGACAGTCATTTCAAAGACTGACCAGTGCTCACTCGCAACAATCATGAACAGTATAGACATTGGTATCGGGGAGAACACAGCGAAACAGTAGTGGAATATGGTCCAGTTGCCATCCTGCATGTGATAAATACGATCGAATAACGAGTAGTACCGTGTTGCTATAATGCCTCGGGCATGTTTCATCACTCAAAATTAAGTGACAACCAGCATGTATCGTATCGCAACTAAAGGAGTGTTGTAAAAGCAGTATGATGAAATAAGCACAGAAGCCACCTGCAGCATTAAAATAGCCTTGAGACAAGGTTGTTTATTGGGAAAGAACGAGTGGTCAAGTTCCTGCAATTTTTGTATGTGGATTTCGTGTAAGTTCTTGGACTGGTAATTAACCGTACAGTATACTTGCACCCCTACAATCAGTCATACCGGTATATATTATATAGGTTCATGTGATACACAAATGCAGTTTGGCATCCAAGTGAACAGACTCAGAATCTCAGAATCACAAACATGCGGACAGACAGGCACATTGGCAGCCGGAGTACTATCATAAACTCGCAACTGCCCAGATTACGCGTCTCTGCATGCATGGTTAAATGTGTGGCTAGAAGCTTATAGATTGTAGTCACGTTTAGCAGTTACAGCTGGAATACGGACATAAAATAGTTGATTTGAAAGCTATAATCATTAATTTTTATGCTGTTGTATGGTATGCATGTGCATGGACCCTTACGTGACAGCAAGGAGGGATGGTGAGCCATCTGAGTAGAGTGAATGGCCATTCAATAATGAAGTGCACTCGTTTGAACCATCCTTGTGGCTGCAAGGTATTAAAATAACGACGTCAGTAACTTGTATTGTGCATGCCATGGATGGACTTACCCAAGTTAAACCAGGAAGAACAACCCTTTTTTTATAATTTTCGACTTTAATGCGTGTGTCAATGTCTGAAGTGTCGGCAGATTTTTCTTTTTTCTCCTCTTGCTTTTTACTTTCATCAATGTTGGTTGACTTTTCAATTGTTTTCTCTATCTCTGTCGCAATGTCAATACATAGTTAGTATAAGGAACTATAGAAAATAACAGTGCATGCATGTCACCTGATACAATGTTAGTTGTACGGTATTATACCTATAATTGTGCTATTACTATAATTATGGCCCTAAATACATAAATGGTATATACTGTTCATGTATATGGTGTAAACAACATGCATTCACAGTACACATACTGTGTAGACTGTTTAGTGTTTTATTCACCTTCTCTTGTTACGGGTCCATCTTCACCAGGGTGTTGCTCTGGCTCTTTAATCACAATTTGAGATTGCTGTTTATTAAATGCCACCTTTTCTGGTGGTGCATTTGCCTTGTGTTTCTTATTTCTGTACCATTTCTATGTTGTGAGATAATTATTTACTATTACACACTACACTTTCTGCATGTATCTGGGACACATTATATACTACGAGAAAAATAGCTAGGGCATGCAGGTACCTATTGCATGGGTGATAGGGCGCATGCATGTGCGCTTCAAATTACCCAGAACATGGGTACTGTATAGCGGGTTATTTTCATACGGTGGACATTAATTTTTGTATTGAAGATCATCATACGAAAATTAAAACTACGGAATTATTCTACCATGATTCAACGTCACTATCCTGAGCGGTACGAAAATTTGTATGAAAATTAAGAATACAAAATTTTTAAATGGGTCGTTCGTATGAAAATTTGCGCCAACGAAAATTACCCACTATACGGTAATCGTACTACAAACGTAAACCTTTAGTTAATCATACTATAGGGCACTCCAAATGAGACTGTAGTTTCCCGTCCTCTTTTAGGCATTTTTGTCACGCTATGGTTTTCTTTAATGAAATTCATCAATGTCACAAGTTTAAGTAATGAATAATAATAATAATGCTCCATATTTTTACTGCAGCTTCTGCATGGCTGAAAAATAGATTTGGAGTGGCCCAATATACTTAACAACTGAGTTCCGTGAAACTGTCTTATGCTGTCTATTGCGTTGGTCTATGGTGAAGTTGTCTTCGCAAGCAGCAGTTGAAAGCACCATAGAATTGCCATAGCCTGTACAAAACCATAGATAGAGTAGAGAGGGATTGGAAACGGAAGTGATTTCACGTGATGTTTTACAATGAAGTCTACGTAGTGGCTCTGGGACCATCCGTGTATCTCCTCATAACTCCCGCAAAAGCCCGGGAAATGTATCGTGTCCAATACATACATCTCAGAGCTACCTCCATTACTGAATCTCATGCCCCCTGATAGTAGGCATCAATTGGAAACAAAGAAAATCGATTGTCGTGAAGTAGCTAGAGGTACACAAAGCGCTTTTTCATGCTTGTGTTCCTATATTATAGTGCCTTTGATATAGCTAAGGCTGTGTAACTAAATAGTGTCCTGTGTCCCAAATGGCCTAGAAAAAGTTGATGTTTAGCAACAGAACTGCTCGTGGATTTCTTACAGAGAGCAAAACAATTCTCATAAATTATTTATGTTTAGCCCTCGTGTTAAAAAAATAAGCCTCGATTAAAACCGCGGAGATACACGGATGGTACTTCGAGGGTACTTCCGTTTCCAATCCCTCTCTACTCTATCTATGACGAAACCAAATTCAGACATCTCAACCGTACGACCATCATAATTATAGAGTTAGATGAAAGCCCTATGCTATAGTGTGCAAGCTTTCTAGACCAACGCAATAGAGAGCTAAGCTGCTTTACATAGATAGAAACATAGATGTAAAGAGTAACGAGAATTCCCCATATTTTGAAAGAGTAAATCAGTGTATGCGCATGCACTATCACCCACAATAGATACCAGGCCGTATTTTTCTCCTACAGAAAAATTGGCCTGGGACCAAAGCTAGTATATCACCAGCTACATGGTGGCCCACTTTCAAGACCGTGCATCTTTGGTGCATGTAGATAAAGGAAGGAGTGCATTTAAAGCAACAATTAGACTTAGCTCTTTTTTCTACGCAGTGACTGCAAACGAATGCTACTACTCACTCTGAAGACTGTGATTCCAAGCACTGCCACAACATAACCAATATAAGTTAGCGGAAACAGGGAAACTTCTACCAAGTACACCTGCATGGGGAAAAGCATGCACATAATACACAAAATTATGGCTTTGATGATAATTATAGTAACCATGTAATCGGCTGTTTTAATGAAAAATAACTCACTTTTCCATCAATTGATACGCCCACAATGACAACAAGAACTACCATAAAGGCAATGATGTCCCTCATGAAATCAATCCTATCTGCATGTACAAATATTATTTGTGCGCATGAATAATTATTACCATGTATCATCTTACCAATGTTGTAGTTTCGTGATTTTGAAACCATGAGCACCAGTCCAAGCACAACGGTTGTGATGAACAATCCAGCTCCCATTAACGCCCTGCAATGTGACATTTTCAATACTCTATCCAAAATTTACAAGAGGCTGTTTTACAAGTGCGTTATGTCTCACCCAAGTACTAGCGTCAGATCATCATCCTTGGTAAGAGCAGAGAATGCAACAAATATGTCAGGAGCACCTGCATCATGCAGGATTAACGACATTTATACACAGATCTGTGATTTTTACATTACAATACCATTTCCGAGTGCAAGTAGGGTCATTCCGGCAATGCTTGGTGGAAGATGTAATTTATCAGCTATCATTTGAAGCACTGGAACAAAGAACTTGTCGACCTATAATGAAAGATTCCATTTCTGAATCTTTGATTCCACAGATCTTTCGTAACATTGATACTACAGCCTCGTGTGCGGCATGCATGTGTGCTTTTCTTATACAAGGGGTTGGGGGGGGGGGGTCAAAATGTTAATGTCATAACACAGATACATATTATTTGGACACGAATATGTATACAATCTTACAAGCCGAAAGTTTATTTGAAGTGCATGCTAAGTGCATCGATAAACTCAATTGACACAGATACTTGCAGTTTTCTTCAACAGAACTCACAGTTGTGGAAAGAAGAGAAAGAAGGTATATCAACCAGAGTCCCAGGATAATGAATCCAAGTGGCTGTGTGAAAAAATATCTCACTCATGCGAGAATCACCTTATATAGCGATCACGTGCCCTTATTATTAAACAAATCTAGTACTACAAACTCTTTGCATTGTTTTCTGTCAACAATGAGAACTCACTTGAAGGGACTCCCCAAGTCCACACAAAACGAAGTCAAGATAGTTAAACAGCTCATATTTATCGTCACACTCCTCCCGTATAAGCTCACACATTGACCCATTGTATTTGGGGGGTGGATTGTGAATGTCCGAGCAGTTTCCACGCTCCTCCTGTTCCAAGTTAGAAGTCACATGAATATCACGAATGAATCTTTCATTTGTTGCCCCATGATCTGAGTTGTCCTCATCATATATGAAGGGGAACTTGCTAACGAGCCTTTTTACCAGAGACTTTGGATTAAATCTAGCACTCTGAGGGCTTGAACTTCCTAGTGATGTGTACCCAAGGAGCAGACACAGAACAGGTACCCACACAGCCAGTGTAGGGCGCATCTGTGAAGATGAATTGATGCGAAAATGCATGGATACGAGGCCCCATAAGTGCAGCGCACATAATTATATAGATAATAATTATTGGAAACTTTGTAGATCTAGACATTGCTATTAATTAATCTAGCAAACTAGCTTTTACATATACTGGATTTAGGATAGGGCTTACCTTTTACTGGCGAGGTCTATAACTACTGGAGTTCAAGCTTGGCTGAAAGTGAATGACAAGCTTCTCTTTGGGTCACAAGTATGTGGGTGTGGCTTTATCTGTGTACATCTTGCCACAAACGTTAATGAGCCCCTCCCCCTTTGTTGCATATTAAGAATGTCTAATGTGTATTTTGCACAAGAACATAAAAAATTAATGGTGGGAGACTGGTTGTGAACTTATGATGATTATTTGATATACTTGTGTTAAATTTTGGCATGTGTTCTTTCTTTGCGTAGAACGACTAAAGTAACATCGTCTTCAGCCTCTTTCAAGTACTTGTCAGCTCTGGAAGTAAAATCAAGGTATGATAAAATGTTTAGTGCACATGTTTTACTATAGACTCCACTAATGTGTTTCAAGTAAGCTAGATCTACTTACATAATGTAGTCGGCTCCATCCAACAGTTGTCCATCAATTGCCAGTATTCTATCCCCGCTACTGAGGAAAGAGCATTTTTCTGCTATGCTTCCTGGTAACACCTCTTGAATAAAAATAGCTGAGTTTGCTGAGTTTTCAGAGTTTTCAGAGTCTTTTTCCTACCAAACAAGTTTGATGAATGTCTGTGCCAATAGTCATATTTTTCTATACTCACCTTTTCTTCCACCATTATGAATCCAAAGCCTCTTTCTCCTCGAGGAATTGTAACAGTCTCGGCATTCAGAGGGAAGTTAGCTTTTAGCCATGAGGAAGAATTTAGTTCACCATCCGGCTCTAATAGAAATCTTTCAGGAGTCTTGAAAGATCTTGGAGCAACGATTGAATGAACTCGATCTACTATCTTTTCTCCGCCAGATTTCCTCGAATACCTTTTTGAGCTGTTTGTCCCGTAATTACCTATTAGCTGTGTGCTAATGCTATTATGCTTCTGCTCAATATTATCAGAGTTTCTTTTGTTTCTTGTGTCTTCTAGTAAATCTTCTTGAGATTCTGTGTTGCTTCCAATATTTCGTCTCGCTCTAACAGGTGAGGCATTTATCAATAGTTTCCGTACTTTGTGTGGCTTATTGTGTGAAGGTGTTGGCATACTCTCTGATGAATCGTCGTTTACGTACGATGTAATTGACATACTCTCGGTAATAGGCACAATGTCAACACTGGAAAAAAGGATGCACTACTGTAATTAACCATTCATTATAGCTATAATTATATACTGCTAGATTATACAAGTAAATTCACCTTCCTATTGTTCCAAACAGGATCAAGGTTTGGTTGAATGGGGAGGAAAGACAAATTTATTAGTAAATGCAGTGAGAACCATTAAAAAACTAACTTTTAGGTGACTTTAGCTGCTTTCTCAAGCCCTCTAAATAGGGCTGTAGATGCTCCATGTCATCGGAAGTTTTGGTCAGATCAATAGTGTAACCAGAGGTGGGCAGTTCGAATGAGGGATGATGATCAAAAGATTCCTTCAATGACCCTGGAGAATTGTGAAGCATGTTTGAAATCAAATCAGGCATAATGTTACTAACTTTTAAGCACTATAATTATAGCATGGTGGAATCATCACAAAACTTACCTGTTTTCACAGCGTGCAACGCATCTTCTTGTGTGGGAGTCCAGTGGCTAGGCACATGGGAAACTGGTAACAGGTAGTTGCTGAGAATGAAATGCAGCTGAGCAGGATGCAGCATTGGGTACTCTTTACGAAAATTGTACCAATCCATCTGGGTGCAAAAAGTACAGCATGTTATCTATACTCTCCTCATGATGTCTTGGTTTCGCACCTCTAACAGTTGTGTGTGTGATGAAGAAAGAAGGTCCATCGCTCCAGAGAATTTAGCCAAGTAGTGCAGCACACTATCTCTGAATCCGACTTGGCAAGCCCACCCCTCCAACAGATCAAGATTGGCCCTGAGTGATTGAATAATATTACAGTCTGTTAGACATTATGTATTTTAGGGGAGCAAGCCTGACCTCATTGCCAGTCCAGAATTACATTGATAGAGAGACAAGTCTCCTCCTTGTTCAATCAATGCATTGAACATCACAGCATTTGTGAAGAAGAAGACGTTGGCAAAGAACTGGGAGACAACCTATGGATTTAATATCATGACGTTGTGTGGTTAACAACCTAGGATAATTACATGAGCAAATGAGAAGGATATGGAGCTTCTTTCTTATATTTTAGTTGTGTGTAATAAATTATAAGTATACAAAATCTGATTTTACATAATTATACAGTAGAGCAGGAAGACATTGAATCACGTACGATAGTAAGACGCTCTATCGATTCTGTTCTCATTAAAATTTACTCTTGCTAATCAATTATTATGTAGTCTACATGTACAGAATAAATACCTATACATGTACCTGTATCCATGGCAAGATAATAAATATAAACATCCAGTATATCATCTCTGTACAAATTAATGTGCGTACATACCTCTAGATGGATGTGCACTTTGGTGAGCAGATCAAATAGGGCCTGTAGGAAATCCACAGCTTGATCAATCACTATTGGTGGTTCAGGTTTGCCTCTTAGCTTGTCCTCGGTGCATCCACCCAGAATCACAGGGAGAGCATGATAGAGAACCTATAAGTGTCACACATGATTTTAGGACTGTTCCAACACGGTGCTTGTAAATCGGAGTAGCACTATAATTTAATTTGCTGTCACAGTATGAATCTATGCAGATCACATGATGATGGTGACTGTTCATTCTAGCTGAGCAGACTTACTTTGCTGACAGAGTAGAATGCCTGTTGGAATGTGTATACCAGCACGTTGTAAAGATCGAGAAGCACGCTATGATTTCCCTGCACTTGCTCCTGATCGCAACTCTTCCACTGCGGTGGTGAAACAGGCTCGGAGAAGTTGAGAGACCGGCAGTTGGTGGTGATGAAGTAGTAGAGCTCAAGGGTGTTTGCTAGTAAGAGCAGAACTGCTTCGAGCTTGGCAAATAGCTCCTTTAATACTGTCACTGGTTTTTTGGCTCTGATAATGGTTTAAAATTCTGAGTATAGTGTAATTAGCATTGAAGGGACTTACTTTTCGGTGTCAATTTGCCATTCTGATAAGTTCTTACACAATTCCTGTGGTGGTACAAATATGTAAACTATCAAATTATTTCAAGGTCCAAAATTTACTCACCCATGCTTTGCTTTGAATAAGGGAAGTTGCTTTCTTGATGAACGCAGTCATAGCTTTTTGGCCATAACACATCATTCCATACTCAATACACATCGAAAGTGCAAAGGATGGACCAAGCTGAGCTCCAGCCTCAGGTGAGCTGAACTGACTGACTAGTGATGTGAGAAGTGCATCCTCTTCATTCAAGGAATAAGAGAACATCAGTTTACGTGGCATTGTGTGAAATGGTAGAGAAGAAGATTTTTTTAGTGGTTGTTTCTTTGATTCAGATAAAAACACTTGCGTATCTTCAGTCTTGTTGTCGATTCCTTCGGAGTTTGTAGGTAGAGTCATGGTTATTGTTTCTCTATCAGTATTCTCGTTCATTTGCCTCATCATGAGTCGAGTATGGGCACTTTGGTTGCACTGTGCTATTGGCTTTTTGCTCGAGTGTGTCATGCTAGGGCTATCACTAATGCTCATACTCCCTAAATTAATCTCTGTCAGCGTCTGAGAATCCACATCCTCAACAGTTAGGCTAAACTCAGATGTCGATCGGGAGTTCAAACCAAGTGCCCCAGACCTAATCGTAAGCTTGCCATTCGGTTCATCGTTACTGCTGACGCTAGATATGCTGAGTTGTGAAGAAGGTCGCATCACATCTACATTAACAGAAGATTTCTCTACACATTGAGGTTCCCATCTATAGTTAGGGATCTGGCAGGAGAAATTTTGAAACAGGAACATGTGTGTTGCTCCAATTGAGATTAAATCTCCGTGAACAAGAGATACCTTTTGTTGAATGGTTTCACCATTTACCATTACTGGTACGAGGTCATTCACAGCTATTACCTCGAAGCAAGTTGAATTTGAAATGGGGTGGTGGCGGCAGATTGAACAAAGTGGGGTTGAATCTCTGATTTCCGGTTGACAGACGACAATTTCTGAATCATTTTTTGGTGTTTCTTGTGATGTTTTGCAGCTTGATTTGCCAACTATATGAGTCGATTCTGCTGAAAGTACGTGAACTAATTTTTCCTTTCTTGGTTCGTGTATGCGAAGATTCAGGAGGATTGGTGTGTCAAGGGGGGCCATTTCACTCTGTGGACTCTGTGGTACAGGTGTGTATACATCATTACAACAATGAGTACCATTGCCAACCTTATTTTCGGGTGAAGAGCATGTAAAAAGAGATGATTTTTTGTGGCGTTGATCTGCTGGTGTGGATGATGAAATTGTGTTCTTTCGCTCTTCATCGTCATGTATTTTCAATTCTTCTGATAGCTCGTTTAGGGAAGCTGATGAGTCTTTGATTCTATTCCTTCTTGCTCTTTTTCGGTGAGTAGTTTGACCAAAAATCACTGGAGACTCTTCGGAATTACAATTTATGTGTGCAATCGATAAACTTCTTTGGCCAGATTCTGGCACTAATTTTTCGTTTACTGCTTCTACAGCTGATGCAGAAACAGTACTTTCCTTTCTGTTTCCATCAACTTCTTTAGAAGGTTTCTGGCGTAGTTCAAACCTCCTTGTATAGCCTTCCCTTGTGTCAAGAAAAAACTGACTGTTGTATGGACAATCTTCGTGATTCAATTCTCTTGAATAGCAAACAACAAACTCTTCAACTGCTGTGCGACGATTGACAAGAGGGCTTGTGCCATGCTTATTAGGGAGTGTTAAAGAGGTACCACTATTTGAACTGGATACATGGAGACTTGAATTGGATGGCAGGGTTCCCGCAATCTCCTGCCATTTTCCAATCACTTCGTACAAGCCAAAATCATCAGGATTGAAGTACTTCATGTTGTACCGCTCGAGGGCCTGAGTGATCACGTGCTCTGTTGTCGCTTTCTCTGATACAAGTACGCTTTTGTACAGCTGTACCTGCTTCGGCTTCATGTAGTAAATATGCATCACAGTACTCAAGGTAAACCTTCTGTCTGCTGGCAATGGGGATATCAGACTGCTTACTGGAAGCATTTCGTCTGTTGTATTTTGAGATAGATTATTTTCATTTCCATCTGGTGAGTCATTTGTAGTGTCTTTTGAACGTTTGTGCTTTTTTCTAATCCTCAATGACCTTGAAATGAAGTTGGTCATGATTGATTTTCGATTACCATTTTTTCTGGTTGAGACAGGAGAATCGATCAGTGTTTGTGATTGATGATGGGCAGGAGATGACTCGAGTGTGAGGAAGTCTGCTTTATTGGATTTCGCAGTCTCTTGATTTGACAACGTGTGAGCTAGCTTCTTCTTCTTTGACTTGACGACTAGAGAAGATGTTGATTTTGTCTTGCTGCTCTTTGAAGATAAGCTGAAAGCACTGCCAAAGCTGGTCATGCTTGTTTGATCAAAATCTCTGTTGAAAGTTTTCAAGTGTTTACTGTTTGTTGGTGACTCTTCATTCTCTGAGCCTGAAGGTAGTGCTAGTGATCCGACATAAGAAGTGAAGCGATTTGTTTGACGAGCCATTAGTGGCGTATCTGTTTGTTCGGATAGGGGAGACTTGAAAAGGAATTTGGGAGAGGCTAGACCTTTGGAAGAACAGTCCAACGCTATCTCGAGTGGCTTGTCCATCATATCCAGCTCCCTCTCCACTGTACATTTGTTTACAAGGATTTAATTCATCAGTGGCAAGTGATTACATACGTTGTAACAGTTGTCTATTGTCAGACATAGGTTGACCTATCATTAGTGGCATATTTAGTCATCCCAACATGTACGCACATTAAAAACTATATCTGGTATTATCGAAAGGTATACAATCATACCATAGCAATTAATGAATTGTACTTACTTTCTCCCTGTACAAGTGCCACATAGCTGTGGTTTTCACCATCGCTCATTTCGTAATCTTTAGACTGGTCTGTGAAACTTGCAATAAATGTAGATTTTAGAATTGGAATTAAATTCGCAATACTATCAGAGCTCTTAACATGGACATTTTCTTTTCTCATTTCATTCCCATCAAAATATTGAAATTGCAGCAATCCAGAGTAGACTTGATCCTACAGGTTTGTGTAGTTTTGGAAAATAATGGATGCATTTAGATTTATTGGCAAATTGTGATGGTATGTGAAGAGCACATTGTACGGGATCTGTTTACACTCATTGGCAATTAGGAGTAATTATTCAGGCCTTAAAAAATAGATTTTGAGTGTGAAAAGCACGGATATAAATATACGTGTAACCTCATACAAACGAAGTCTGTTGATCATGGTTACGTACATACATGTATGTGCTGCATGTACATGCACATGGTCAACCACATAATTATGTGTATGCCATGGCAATTGATGCATGGCTACAAAAATGTTGTGGGTTAGTTTTGAATGGCCTCTGACAAAGAATAAGCTATGTGTATATATGCATGTTATGGTTAGTGTATAAATGGAATAGACGTAAATAGCACAACTACCATTTACCTTGTATTATGTACATTAATTATTAACTTAAATCATCACTCTCGATCTGAAGCGTATATCTACATGACTTGTAGTAGTAATACGTTGTACAGTTTAATTTATATTACAACGTACCGACTCTTGATCAATCTCTATACCGACTATTGGATCCCCTATCAACAAGCTTTGCCTTCTGTTTCCTTCAGAAGGAGAACTAACACTAGTTCTTGGTAGCTCTGGACTGCATAAATCCTCAAGGCTTGATTCGTACGGGTGATACTGGTTCATAGAAAGAGGATGACCTCCAGTTTGGAAATTGTATCGTTCAGTAAACACAATTGGTCCACCTTTCTTTGGTACACAGAGTGGTACATTACCCATCGTATGTAGACAATAGAATGTTAATGCTTGAGACTGTTTAGACAGATGCTAACACACAAAGCCACAAACAAGAGCTCTGTAGGTGTGTTGTCGACTATATACAGTAGTGGCTGAACTATGTAGGACTGACAAGGTTGCTTGGAGTGAGCTGATTATAAGCCAAGTTACTGTTCTTTAATGGAGAAGGTGGGGATGTGTGGTAAAAGGGTGTTGCCTGGAAACTTGGCTGTTGCCTATTGGACTCTGTGTGATAGAATGGCTGTATACTCAAACTCTCTCCCTCAAAGTTGGCCCAGACTGCGGACACTCATTATCTTGTTCTGGTGATCAAAGGGAGCCTTGGCAAAACAGAAAGTATAGCTACTTTGAAGTAACAAAACAAGCTAGTAGAACACTATTCACTATTGACTGCAAACCATAGCTCCAACTCTTTGACGACAATAAACTGATCTTGCTTTATAGACACTGATTTTTAGAGTGTGCGGCACAGCTTTATAACAGTCTGTACTCTACACGTCATACCTCTCCCTTATATAGGTTGTTATGCACTAATACAAGTATGTAGCCTAATGTCCATGCCTGCATGGAATGTTCGTGTCAACCCTACATTCCTAGCATGCTGACATAATGCTTTGGCTAATTCAATTCACGAGGCAGAGTGCTGCTATGTCTGATGCATGGAAGTAAATACTTTACAGAGGAAGCCACGAAAATTCACGACTGTTTAGATCAATTACATCTTGCCTGTAGCGCTAGGTGTGAAATACCATATCCATGCGCATGAAACGCATAATGCTTGTAGATCTAATATCAAAACTCAAGAACATGCTTTTGTGGCCTTTGCCGATCAATTGTACGATGCACATTTAATTATGTGATCACATGATTGTGAATGAACATAAATACATTGTACAGAACAGCACGCAAAGCAATCTATTTTGATAACCTGAAATGTGATAGCACTACCCAGCTCAGATATGCGTTGTAGAGTATAAAATTACAGCATTATTGATTAAGTATAACCTATGAACTTCTCTGAGCCATAATGCAGCTAGTACTCTAACTATAATTATGACGCCAACTATTTAGTTCAAACATTACTTTATGGAACACCCTATGGAAATCAATAATTACATGAATAAGACAGGGTAGTGTACCAGCAGTGATGTAATCATCCTCAGTCCTCTCTGCATCGTGCCCTCTCACAAACGTCTAAGTGAGTTCAAATTATTCAAAGCAGCATGACCCTTGTAACCCTAGTCAGCAGAGGCTTGACAATGTTTACACATTGTTCAGACACTCACATTGTTCAGACACTCAAATATGAATAAAATTCATTGCACCAGTCAGTATAACTGTCTTGTATAATAGATGCAAGAACTTGTCAACACATAGCTAGCCAGATCCATACTGGTGAATGAAACTTGTCCAGTTGATAGATCGTGGATTGGTACAGAACAAACTCTTTAGAGAAGAGTGTGTGCAATGGTCCATGAAATAAGAACATTGAAAACCAACGAGCTGAGACTGTCTGCAGGCTGGCTTGCTTCATGCAAGAGCATAAAGTTGTCCTAATTGTGATTACTCTAAGAATTGTGTATGATTTTGTGACACTGACAACTAACTAATCACACACATTAGCTATGACCCTAATTACACAACGACTCTTATTATGGCTGACATTCAGAAAATCATTAGGCAGTGGAATTTAACAGCTCCCTAATTAGCAAAACAAAGAGTATAATTTTTAGCCAATAAGTATCCCATAACAAATGATACGAACTGTGTCTTCACAGAAAAAACATGAGTGAACAACGCATTTCCCTTGCAACTACGAATTACTTGTGATAACATTGTATGCATGTCAAATGCTTCTACTTGTCCTGCATATAGAGGTGCTTATGTACAGCTCACTACTAAACGACAGACACACAGACACACCTCCAAATCAAATAGTCATATGAATACAATTCACTCTACATGGTACATTAAATACAGCTAACCTCTTTGTTCAAATCCAGGCGCATCAAGGAGTTGTGCTTGCGGTTGTACTCCGTGAGCTGCATGGATAAGCCGGGCTCCTCCTCAAGTCCTTTGGCCGAGAAGATACTGTAATGGCGGGCAAAAAACAGGTTTTGTTGGCCACCAGTGGTTGGTCTAGTTGGACAGCTCTTAGTCCTGAGCAAAAATGAGTGTTCTGGTGTACAGTCAGCTTGGTCCCAATGGTCATTGTTGTTTTGAGTGTTAGACTTAGAGTTATAATCCTTCTGACAAAAAGAAGCCTCATTTTGCGTTGCTGTTGCTGTTGAAACAGCAATGATATCCATCCCTCTTGACTATTTCACAATAGATTTACTATTATAAACTAGCTAGATTTTTCCTACTAAGTTGTTTACTGTCCCATTGCTGCAAAATCTGGGGGAGGGGCTTGTAGATACTTATACCCACTAATCGAATTTTTCACAGATGTTGTATGGTAACAACCACGTGGCACTGAAAATAGTCATCAGGACAGCTAACTGGATATGGAGAGCTCTGAAGCAGTGAGTGTTGACGCTGCTACAGGCCAAAAGAGCCGTACTGTTGGTCCTAGGAAGAGAAAACGTGGGAAAGCTCATACTTCTAGTAAGAAGCCTGCTATAGACCCAGTAGATCATGAAACTAATGATGCACCAGAGACAAAGAAGGTGTGTAAGCTAATATTTATGGTCTGAGGTTCCATGCAAGTAAAACGTATTAAGAGTGCCTACTTCTTACTTTCGAAATAATAATAACTGTTCGCTTTGAGAAAGCACTAATAACACAAAGGGTCATTTTTGGTTAAGCCATTTGCACATCCTTGAGTCACGTGGAGTGGTTTGCTGTGATGGCTTGGACTCTATTGTTAATCTAATATTAAATCTGTACAAGTGGTAGTCAAGTGTATCTAGTAATTAACTGCACCGACGTGCACGCCCATGATCAGTTGTGAATATAATTATCACATTCCACGTCCGTCTGCGATGCGGTTAATTACCTGTCCAAGAATTTCCGCACAAGTTTGACATAGGAACTCGACCAGACATTTATGTAAAGTGCGGCCTCAGCCTAGTTGGGCGGAGTCCAACCAACGCGAGTGCTTATGGTTGGGTATCAGTACTAGTACCACTTTTGTTCCGCTGGTACTTGAGGCAAGGTATGAATGTTGTTTAATCTTAAGTGGCTGGCATAATTATAGCTAAAGAACTATTAATATTTGAATGCTGATTGTCTAGCTGACTAGATCTAGCTATATAAGGTGTTTTCAAGAAATACCTCGTAACTCTTGGAGAGAATAGATGAATGCTTTAGCCTGTAATACAAGATTTAACCTTTTTCGTAATAGCTAGACATAAGGAAGAGGTACAACCAGCTATAAGTCTACCTCAATGTTTCTGAAGAAGTGTTTCGAAGACCAGAAGGCACGTATATAACACATGAACTGCTACTGGTACTGGTTTTCTCCATATTGGTACCAAGACTTAATACAAAGATACTACTATTTAAGCTTCATTCATAGACTAAGATAGACCATGCTTCTTTTCTAGTGCATCTCTGGAGAAATCAAAAGAATACAGTGAGCCAGCTTCTTGCCTTGTCAGCTAATTTGAGCTGTAAGGTTTCCCACTTGAACGCAGCAATCTGATTGGGCTACAAATTTCCTCCAGTGGAACAAAAGTGCTACTAGTGTTGATACTGCCCAACTAGCCTGGACCCAAGACTATATAAGTGGAACGCTGCCATGCATGCTCTACCAGATCTAAATGATCTGTGAAAAAAACATTTAAATTCTAATACCGTATATTAGGTAAATTTGACGAATGAGGCATTATTGGTGATTTTAATTTGTGCGGCATTATTGATCTCGTGCGATAAAATTATATTGGGACAGTATCATTATCGAGCTAAAAACAATTTTAATTTACCCTCACCCTGATTCACCAAATTGCCAAACTTAATTAGTCCTCAAATTTACCCACTATACTATAATTTGATACCTACCAGTTATTAGCAGATTATTGTGTGTGTCTGCGCATGTGGTTTTGTATTAGTGTGTTATGTCTAATTCCTTTGTCTCACAGGTCAAAAGGTGGAAGAACAAGCAAAGGGTATTGGTCTTTTGCGCTAGGGGAGTCACGTTCAGGTGTGTACTAACAATAGACAGAGCATCAAGATGATTATTGTAACTGTACTTTACCTGTTCTCCACATAAGCTAAACGAAACTCTTGATACCTTATCTTGTGCAATATGTACTCTTCCTGATCGCCCCCAAGATGTATAGCGTACTATTGTGCCAACAATGTGATTTGATGCCTATTTCGTATTCTGTAAGATAATCATGCTCTCACTCCAGAGCACGACATCTGATGAACGACTTGCGAATGTTGCTACCACATTCCAGATCAGGTCAGTCATTTGATAAGTACCTACCTACACATGCCATACATGTATGTATGTTTGAACAATTTGATAGTCAAGTTAAAGGTAATTATAGCAGTTCGTGTTTCACGTGCCACAATGAAATTCATAGCTAGCTTTTTAATTTAAACTTTGTACTTTTATAGATACAAAGTTGGATAGAAAAGACAAGTTGCCAGCAATCAATGAGGTATGATGTCATCATGTAACATGGACGTACCGTTGCTGTTGTGTGTCACTGTGTACTCGTCTATAAGAACATTTGTGACCCAGGCAGTTCGATCATTCAAAATTACTGGACGGTGGACTCTTACGGTTTAAAGCTGATGTACAATCCTTTAAGTTTTATTGCCACTGATACAATTTATAAGCATCTATAGTAATCGGATTATAATTCTCCTGTAGGAACATATCCTTTACAGTTTCAACCGCTAAATGCTTTGGCTGTATGCACTTGTTCTCGTGCATATTTAGGAATAAGGAGTATCCACTAATTTCTGTAGGTGTGTGAAATGAAGAATTGCAGAAAGTGCATATTCTTTGAAATGAAGAAGAAAAAGGACCTGTATATGTGGTGAGAGTCACAATCAATATTATTTGTGCTCTTTGCATAATAATATTTGTGCTGTTACATAATAGGCTCTCCAATGTTCCCAATGGACCTTCATTCAAATTCCTAGTAGAAAATGGTAAGAGCTCAGTCGAAACCTATTAATATACATGCACGTGTGCTGCTTTTATTATGCAGTCCATACTATGGATGAGCTCAAACTGACTGGAAACTGTCTGATTGGTTCCAGACCTCTCCTCTCCTTTGATCAGGTTGGCCACCACGCTATGAAAGGAATTCACAGTTTAAATTTTAAATAATTATGCATAATACCTTCCACTAATTTTGGAGAGAAAGTTTAAGATTGGTGCGTCACCTGGGAAATGGTACAGACCATGTGATAATTATGTCTTGCTGATGTACAATATATGCTCTCCCTGACACTAAATTTTCCACAGTCGTTTACTGAGGCACCTCACAATGAGTTACTGAAGAATCTACTCACACAGGTGAGTCAGTGTTTAATCAAGATCCTGTGTATAGTGTATAGTTAGTGTGTGCTTGTTACCTGAGGCTGTGCCACGGCCAGCTGGTATAGTAGTCCGTTGGTTTGTTTGTTTGTGTATTCTGAGTCTACTCACCTGGATGCCACAGCACTGCGTTTACAGCACGGATAGCCTCCACACAATAAGTTATTAGTTTTAATGGCGGCAGATTTCGATGTTAAAGCTTTATTGTCGTATAAAAGCGAGCAAAAGCTAAGCTCTACATGCAACCTTATTCTACATAATTTATTCGCAACTGAAGTGATCCTTTACCGGTCTCTAGAATTGCAGATTGTTGTTCTTTAACTGAACACTCCTCTGGTTTTTTATTTATTCATTTCAACAGGTGAGGGTTAGCTGTTCAGTGCTCTAGTAAATTATAGTTTAGTGGACCAATTTATTGCATTTGAATCCACTGCTTCGATCTCCACAATCGTAGTGGTTTGCCACGCTTCAGTGTGCGTGGTGAATTGGGTTCAATTTAACCCTGGGTGTTTTGGACTTACTTTTTTTACTTCTGTTTCGAGGAGGTTGTAGTTACTCACTACTAAGCTACATATACATGTTGTAAGTCTCTGCAATTCAATTTCGCACCTAATCCACATGACTTGTAAAATAGTTAATTTCTCACAATAATTATTTCTCTCTCTCTCACTATCTAGATATTTTCGACTCCTTATTACCACCCAAAAAGTAAACCATTTGTGGATCATGTGTTTCACTTCGAAATTCTTGATGGCAAAATCTGGTTCAGAAATTATCAGGTGAGTACATAATAATAATGTATTCACGCGAGTACTAAATTGCTATAGGGCTAATGTTATTTTTGTACGTGTGTGTGACAATTTGTGACTACTTAAGTATGTGCTGCTTTAGCGGCTTTTACAGGTCCCCTCCATAAAAAGTTCCTACCCAGTTTTATAAACGCTCGCGTATAACTGAATCTAGCATATTCAGGTATCTGGCCTGCCTCTGGAACCAAGGTGTCCGGATAATCGATTAATGAGATTCTTTCTGCAAATAAATATTTATCGAAAAAGTCAAGGCATTATTTTTGCACCACAGCCTGGTGCTTGTTAAGTCGGTGCACATGATTTTTGTAATTAGCCCTCCTGAATTTTTTATGCAGATTACGGATAGTGGTGGACTCACAGAAATCGGTAATTTTAAATTTAGTGTTTTTTAATGTACATGTAGTCTCACATGTGTATTTGTTTTGCCTCGATGTGCTCATGCGCAGCGAGGTATACGTATGATAGTGTGTTTGTGTGTGTGTGTCTAGACTGCTACAGCTGACTTGAAGTGAGCTTCTAGTCATGTTTTCAAGGTGGATTTGCAAAATAATGCTTCTTTCTTAAGTTATGGCTAGTTTTGCTTATAATACTCGAAAGTATTCTATTTAGGAATTAGTTCTGCACTAGAACGCTAGCTGTATTGGTAGCTGCAAGAGTGAGGAAGGAGCTGCAAAACTGAGAGAATGCAGCAGCCATTAATTATGGACTTTAAACTTGGGACATCGTTTTTGGCAAATGTAAAAAGTTATTAAGTGTAGCCAGAGAAGAGGGCATGCAACTCACCCTATTCTCAGAATCATCTGACTTCGTATTGAGTTCTTTTTAGAACTGCCCACAAAAACGCCCACGCGTAACCTTTGACCGCACAAGGTAAATCAAAGTCTTTGTATCTGCAGGTACTAGGTAGCTAGCTAGCTCGATTGCAGCATAGTAAAACTAGTTCTCAGCAGCAGTATGGCTCGTACTAGCAGTGTCAAAGGCAAAGGCAAACCATCCAACAGGTGCAACATGAAACCTAGATACAATAAACCTGTCTTCCTGAGTCTCTGGTACTTCTTAACAATGCGCCCAGCACTTAACTTCCCGCTTGAAGGGGTTGTCTTGGACCTGGCTGGACTAGGACTGGTCATGACACTTCCCTAAAATAATACTGCACTGTTAAGCTAACTAGCAAAGGCAGCTCTGATGTACATGCCCATAATTATAACTCCGTAAATAACACCGCCCACTTGTTCACGTCCGTATACTGGATTCTATTTTTAGCATATCCGGTCTCTGATACGAAGTCGGATGAGTACGTACGGTACATAGTGAGTTGCATGCCGTCTTCTCTGTATACGCCCTTGGTGTAGCTTCATGTAGAGTAAAGCGCCTCTACTGAGACGTCTAGTCTCATGAATCAGCCGCCCTTCCTAGGGGAGAGACCGTCTGAGTGCTTTAGTCTGAACTTTTTTGGCCAAATCGAAATTCTGATCTGACCAATCAGATCAAGGATAAAGGAAATAAAGAATGGCAAGAAGCGTATGCGTTCTATACAGTAGGACGCATTTATAATAGCTAGCGCTAGTCAGCCTAACTATGGTTACTGTTAGCCAGTCAAGGAGCTATAGTAAGTTGAGTTGGCTGCAATAGTGCAGTGCTGTGCAACGTACCTTTTTTTAGCAACGTTTTTGGAGCCAAGCCAAACAAAAATTTATAGCTACCAGTCAAGAGTTTGCGGTTGACCTTTTGCATGCGTTGGAAAGTCTTGACACTGACATAATGAAAATTAACATTCCATTGTTGTGCATTGACCTCTGGACTAAAGTGCTCAGAAGGTCTCTCCCCTAGGAAGATTTATGAGACTATGAGACATCAGCACCCGCGGTTTTTATTAACCCGAGGCCGCGGTTATAGTAGTCGGTTGTTTGGTTTGTCCGTTTGTTCGTGATATCTGAGTCTACTCACCTGGATGCCGTAGCGCTGCGCGTACAGTATGGATAGCCTTCACACAACAAGTGGCTGATTTTGATATTAAAGCTTCGTTGTCGAATAAAAGCTTGAACTTGCACGTTGGCTGCACATATTTACAGCTGAAGTGATCCTGTACCAGGAACAATGGAACAGGGTCACTAAAGTAGAAAGCTAGAATTATGATTATTGTCGCCTCTTTGCTTATCTTAACCCCAGAACGTACCAGGAGCATTATTTCAGGCTTATTTTTGATCCTAGTCCACAATGCATGCCTCACATACACTCTAAAGTCCGTTCTGAAAGTTTCAGCATGCCTCTAGCTCCTGTTACTTGCTGCTTAGCCAGCATTTATTGTACCTTATTGTTACTATTATCATAGATGGAACAGGAAGGGGATTCCCCAAACTACCGGGCCTCTCTGTGTAAACGGTTGAAACACTCCGCGTTATGATTAATTTTAGTGATTGCGAATATTTTCGTAGTTACCGTTATGAGGTTTCTAGCTCTCCTATCCACTAGTGATCACTCAGGGGCTGGGAGGTACTCTAGAGAAGTAAGTTTATACCACTGACAAGCTCTAAGCTCGTTGTCTTTGCTCAGTTTATGAGTTTAGCTTGAATTACTCCATGTTAACTTTTCTCTTGGTTATTATGACTGTATCTAAGTGCTATATAGAATGGTTTCATGCTATGGATAAGCTGTACTGTTCATAACGTTTGCAGTATAGTCCTTCAAACTGTTTATTTGTCTAGTAATAGTGGCTGCGTTGCTTAGTCGACCTTTTACACTAGATTCTCTTTACTTTCAACATTAAAACCATTTCTATGTACAGCACAAACATTTTTCTAATGTACTTTTGAGAGTATGCTAAGCAAGCAAGCCCTTTTTCATCTGTATCTGACTCTAAACTTTCCATTCAGCTTTAAAACTCATGCTTGTATATCTTTTGACAAATATTGACAAATCCGCCAAAATTAGTATGGTAGCCGGCCTAAAAACAGAGAAAAATTTGAAAACGCTAAAATTACTATAGTAACATTAAGGTATAACTCTCTTTTGGCTGCTATAGATCTTTATTATTCATGTCAATGGCCGAGGGTTAGCACTAGTTGCATAAGTTGTCTGTCTGGCTTGTAGTACGTGTACATGTATCTACTTCTGTTTGAGAATGTATACAGTGGAACTCCGCTTTATGGCTATATCCTTGAATAAAAACCGTCTGGTATAAAATGGCCAACAGATAAATTTCAGATTGCAGCCACGTTATATGTGAAAATCTATATAATTATACTTACAGTAGAAACAACCCTGAAGAACAACCATGCACCTCGCTATTCCGTATGACAACCAGCTTTCTGTTCCCACATCAACTTTTTCAACCCCTTAACGGCCAGCCACATGGACTAGTATAGAAACTTATTGCTTAGGTATGCATTTTCTACACGATCTATAAAAATCTATATTTGTAGCTTGCCTGCTTCCAAGAACCCATAATAGAGAAGAATGGAGTCCAAGTTTCGCTTGATACATGAATTGACTCATAAAGCTTACACGTGGATAACAAATCAAAACCTCTCAACTACATGTAGACACACCTCTCTATTGGCCCAAACCTTTCCCCGTTATAATATATATATATAGATTTTCACTTATACAGTACATGTAGCTGTTGTGTATATGCTGTTCTTCAATTTATTCCTACATGCAGGTCCAAGATTTGTTCTCAACTTAATAAAGGTATTTGAAGGTAGCTTTGGCGGAGCTACTCTCTATGAAAATCCCAGCTATGTCACCCCTAATGCGGTAAGCTATATAATTATAATATTAAATTAGTGATCTTGTCTGAATTGATCCCATGCACAGCATCGTCGCCTAATGAAAGCTGACGCTGTGCACAAGTATAAGAAGCGAGTGGATGCCCGTCGCTCATTGGCAGAGAGGAGGCAAGAAGAAGAAGAAGGAATTAACGTGGACCCTCTAGATGACATTTTTAATAATGCGTAGTGATTGCTAATAATGCGTTGCTTAGGTTTATGAGTTTCTTTCAAAATTGCATTTCTTAAGGCCACCAGGCAACTTTCAGGCAATTTGTTGCCTACAACCATTGTATAAGCATCGAATTGCCTCGTGTATGTTATAAATTGCTTACAATCTGTTGTATGCAATTAATTTGTTACCTGAAATTGATCCATGGTCAACTACAGGCAACAGATTGCCTGAAAGATCAAAGGATTTACTAAAGATTTACATGTATTTGTCATATATACTAAACCACACCATGGCCACCTATGCTGTCATAATTATCTGAGAGACCCTACTTTTATATACAATAATATAATGAAGTCTAAGAACTAATTTCTATCCATTTTCCGGTTCAAATGACTCTATTTCCCTCCTTTTCCTTAGTGTCGTAACCAGAGCCAACAACTATTATATAATTATTATATAATTATAGGAAACAACAAACTTTTAGCAATCATTTTTAAGGCCAGGGTACAAGTCCCAAGTCAACAAGTTGCCAAATTGCTCTAGGTTTTTGCTGACTCAGCAGTGGGGAGGGGAATTCTATAATTATTATTTTGTACAAACTGCATGTGATGAGATGGATGAAAATAAATTATGTGTTTTCTATGAGTCTATGACACACTTTTTCTCTTGTTTCTTGTGAGGAACTGTATGAATATAAAATATTATAATGTATTACCAACTTGACACAATCTGACTCTTACCTTTCTCGGTGTTCATCAATAATGGGGGGTGGTAAGGAGAAGTCCTCTACATTCAGGAATGATAATTATACAGTTAGCATTACATTTTACTAACCTTTGACAATTCTGCAAATCTCAGTGGCTTCAGTAGCATGACCACAACTTAGACACACATTAATGAGATGATGATAGGTGGCAGTGAAGGCATGAAGCTGATGCCACTTCTCCAGCACTAGCAAAGTCTTCATTTCGTTGGTGCTCAATAGTTTATGACCATCTATGTCCTGTATTTGAGACTGAGTCAGTTCCAAGGCTTTAGCGTACATTAGCCAGTTTGCAAGGAGAGGGGCTATCTTTTTTAAATTCTTCTCTGAACATTCTTTTTTTAGGAGATCTTCGTCGACGCCTACGCGATATATCAATTGGTCCATATTCAGCACTGGACACTCGATTGCACTGATTGTGCCTGCATAAACACAGAAAAACCATGATAGTGTTGCTAAGGCATACCAATACCACCCACAGATACCTGATTCTTGGCCAATCATGGTCACCAGTTCACCACAATCTGCACAAGAATAATTGAAGACACCAACAGAAGCCAATTAGATACAATACCTTGCAACCACGGATACGACGCTTGTGTGTATGGTGCATATCCCTGATGAATTTGTGGAAGAGCACTGGTCCAAGAGTATCCTGCATGTACAGATATTAAAAGAATAATAATGAGTCAAAGAGCTAACCTCGAGAGAATCCTGGTACTGATTGGAGCAGCGCTGCATGTGCAAAACATAATTATAATTATATAGTTACCTCAAGCTAAATTCAACTTACGATACGAGGTGGGATATAGATAAACATCAGAAGATGCTACTAAAGCCTGACTTGGTGGATCTTGGTTCACTGGTATTGAGACAACAGAAGTAGGTTGCCCTTTACTGGGATGGTATGAGTCAATTTCAATCAGCATTTGATTTGGTTTGCAAGCGCCCTTCAGGGTGACCAAGTAGGAGCAAGCAGGGACTTCTGCTCCAAAGTCTCGTGTTAAGGTAGCTTTCAATCGTCGTGATCTAATCGTTCTACCAGGTTTGAACGAGTCCACTGTACTCTGATTAATCTGCATTTACAATGCTCGACATTTCTTAATATAGAATTCAACTTACGCATGGAGAGACGGTTGGTATCAGATTCCACTCTCCAATGACCACACCAGTCATTGGGACGCTCAGAGTTATTTTGTGTTTCTTGAATTCTACCTGCATGTGTGACTTCTCTTTTGCTCCCAGGTCTTTAAAATACTCTTTAGTTGCCTGAAACGATAAATCGTTGAGTTAGTTAAATTCAATGTATATATAATTGGACATACAGTGATGTGTGTTTCAGAATCCCGTGTGATGACAAAATGAATTTCTAGTGTTTGAGGATCACATTGCTGATAATATAGACTGGCAGTGTACACTCTCTCTACATCTTCTCCTGTTACAGCCAGTCCACTGAACTTGTTTAGCTCTAGTGATCCGTACGAGATGTGCTCAGTGAACGAGCCACACCCTTCTAGCTGCTTGAATTTGTAGGGCAGACTCTCCTGGGAGCAACATGCTCTCACAAATGAGAGCTTGGTGGAGCTGGTCATCTTGGCACAGTGCTGTATCTCGACTGTCAGTAGCTGTCGGAATTGACACAAGGGAAGAAGACGTATCCAGAAGACACCACTGACCAACTGGAGATTGTCAGGAAACTGGTACAGTCCCGCTACACTGGCCTTGATGTCTAGTCGACACTGGTCAACACCAGCTGGCAGGGAGCCCTGGGGTATGGTGAGCTTGAACCCATAGCCAACCCAGTGGAAGGTTTGGGGGAAGTTGGTGACAATCACACAAGTGCTGGCGACAACGTCAACACCACGGAGGTCTGAGTGGAGGTATAACAGTATATAGAACAATGCAAACGAGGTGGTAACTAACTCACTGAATGGTATTGCATGATGCTGTACAGTAGACAGTCCCAAAGGTAGTAGCTGCGAGCCTGGTTTTTCACTTTTCACTGCCGGTGAGTATAGTATTAAAAAAAAATTTACAGCTACGAACAGATATTAATAATTAGTACATTTTGCTCTATACAGAGTATATAATTATAATTATGATATGTATATAGAGTACATTGTTAAAGCTGTTATATAGACATAGATTTTTTTTAGCATTTTCTAATTATACAAACATGTAAGTACACATGCGTATTCTGTGATTCAACCCTATACCGTATAGCGGGTAATGTTCGTGGAGTAAAAAATTCGTTCCACTCGAGAAACAGTGGTTTTCGTGAGTAAAAATCTTTAGTCTCGTTGTCTGCACTGCACTCCGGTAAGCCACGCCTACGTGACAATTTCGTGGAGGTCAGCTTGCCCACAAAAATAACGAATATTTTACCCCACGAAATTACACGCTATACGGTATACATACATGGTGATACCATCACTCACCATCAGGATCAGCTTTAGTTTCCTGTTTGATATGCTTCTGATAATCTATACAAAGAACATGTTTATGCGTATCTTATGTACACGAACTGTTTCAAACCGTTGCCAGATGTTGGTTCCTCTTTGATAGAGACTGGGTCCAGTTTTTCTTTTTTCACCTTTAAAGAAGCAATCTCTTGCTCAAGGTTGTTGTTCGCCTTCTTCAATTGAATATTCTCCTTCTTCAGTAGAGTATTAGCACTATTGTACTCAGCCAGCACATTGTTTAACCTGAGAATTTCTTGCTCTGGTGTTTCATCTGTGGAATCTCAAGCATGAAAAAAAAGACAGATAATAATTGATATAATTATTCACCATCTTTCTCCTCCTCCGAGCTACCGTCTTCAGTCTTCAGTCGAGGTGGGTCCTCGGGAACCGACCCTCTCAGACACTTCTCCATTCGACCCGCCAGCTCATTCGAGCCCATCTCCTTGAGAGATCTGAACAACTCTGTCCATGTGGGTGGGTGTGATCCACGTCCTGACTCCCACTCTCTCAAGATGAGGTCATACATTGCCCGAACATCCACACCAGCAACAGCAGGGAAGGCAGTGGGTGTGTGTTGTACAAGCTCCTCTATCAGAGAGATTCCTGCTGAAGCCTTGAGGCAATCAATAACTCTCATAGTGAAGTGACTGTCAGCATCAAAGGGTGTCACTGCAGTATTTTTTGTGATGTGTTCTTTCAAACATGTTATAGCTAGTGCTATGCACGCAGTGTGTAATATCGGACTTCATATAGTAAATACACAAAGCAACATTATGAGTGCGTATGTTATCATAAGAATTGCGAGTTAATGAATATACTTATTGTGAAAATTCATCTGACATCATAAGTGTGTGTTGATAGTGTCAAGAGTGCATGAATTGACTCCCACGCACAGGGGCATATCCAGGATTTAAGGAAGGGGGTTCTTAAATAATTATTTGTGCGGCCTGCCGAATTATTTGAAGACTATGCCCTTTTTTTATGCCCCGCCCACTAGTTATTCTCCACTTTTTTACTAAAAGAACACAAGGCAAAACCATTCCTCTGGAAGGTGCATGGCTGGAGGAGACGCGGTGGTGACTGATGGTTCTTCTGCCTTTTAAGGGGAGACTGGCTGTAGACTTATATAGTAGTCTCGGGGGCCAGACCTAATATCTCGGGTAAAAACCAATGGTATAGAGTCTCTTACTCATGAGTGTTCCAGAGCCAATGAAATGCACATCCTATTATGTCAAACCCAATGAAATCTGTAAGCGTGCCTTCAGGTATGAATACACTCACTGTGTGGTTAGTTAGGCACATTTCCTACTTTACAGTATTTGCGACATAGCAAGAAGAAAGTCTGGAATGGAATGTGCTTGGGATATACTTATTCATACTTTAAAGTGTTTGTGACATCTGGAATGTGCGTGGGAGTCAGATACTAGTAGAATAGTGACTGTCTGCATACAGGAGCCCATAAATAAGAGAAGGAGCGGCAAACTTTAACGTATACTCAGGGATCACGTTTCGTAATTGCTGGTGAAATCGCACATCCTTTTATGGAAGTGACTAAATGCTTGCAAACCGCAGACCTGTATTGCGTATAAAACGTGTAGGGATTCAACCACTTTGACTCTGCATATATGGAAATGCGGTCATAACCACTTACGAAACGTGATCCCCGTAGTCAGCCGCTCCTTCTCTTATTTATGGGCTCCTGCTACATATCAGGTGCATGTATTTATTTAATATGTGGTGTGTACACTTATATAGTGTATATAGTGACGTACACAGGGTGGTGCTTAGGGCATGCACCCCCATCCAGACTCTAAGTAGCTCAGTATAGTTCAATCATCCCTGCTCTTAAACTGCTATCCAGAGAGGAAAAGCTACTACTGCAACTAATGTTACAACAACTCTACAACAACTCTACAACAACTCTACACCAGTAGATAGCTACATTAGCTAAGCCTATTACTAGCTTTTTCTTACGTCTGTACTGGTACATGGGAATTAAAGAAAAACCGGTAAGGCATGGCCGCCCAAAAGGGCGTAACCACAGGAATTGGGTGTGGTTTGGCGCGCCACGATGCACCCCCCTTATCGGATCGCCCCTGGTGATCAACTTATGTTTCCTAAGAATTTCAAAGCTTGTACGAGTACTTCAAGTGAGTAAGGTGAAAAGGCATTTGATTTAGGCATCAACTCACCACTAAGTTTTCCTCGAAGTATTCTATCACCACTGCTCACAATCAATTGTTCACTTAACAGGACAAGAGCTGTTGGCAAACCCAGTACAGGGAGGTCAGCAACATGTACCCAGGACTGGGTGAATGTGGAGAAAGCATAGATGGCTGTTGTGTAGTTACTATGACCCCCTCCTCCAATGGACAAAAGGCGGCCACCAAAGAAGGAAGCAGCTGAGCAGCTATTAGGAGCATCAGGTAGCGTCTCCCATGGCGATGGGTCAGCTCCAGATATGAGTGATAGAAGCGACACACAAAATACTTCCCCCTGATCACGGATCAGGTACCACTGGTCACCATGGAGAGCAGACTGCATAACAGACCCTGCACTTGGTAGGGAGGGAGCAGTCGTCCATTTGCCATCTTTGAACACTTCCACAGAGGAGAGATTTTCTGAGGTGTCCCACCCCCCAGCCACAACTAGTGCAGACCCACTACTGACAGCAGAGGGTGATTCTCGTTTCTCTTTCATAAGAGGCAGTGCTTCAACAAACTCTCCATCCCTCATTGTAAATATTTGGTTTGTTATCGCTCCTGTAAAATACTCACACCCACCCACCAGTAGCAGTTCAGAGTCATGGACGACAAGAGTATAGTAAGAGGTGGGTGTCTCTGTCACTGTCCATGTGCTGTCAACTCCAGGTTTAAATGAGTACAGTGAAGCATCAGCTTCCCAATCAGATTCACTAGCAGACCCTCCTCCAACATACAGTGTTCCATTCAGATACACTGAAGAGGCATCATTCATCCTCACTGGTAGAGAGGGCCATTCCTCCCACTCCAGAGATGTTGAGGGATGGAGGATGTCAAGAGTCTGCATGCATGAGAGAAGCCACAAGTGACAAGAAAAATGTTAGCTTATTTATTGGGTTATCGAAACAAAAATGTTATATACTGACATGAAAAGTGCACTATTCAGCAAACTTACTTAGTAGAAGATAGGGATGCGGCGATTATATGCGAGCATAATTTTGAGAATAATAGGTAGCTTGGAGCATTAGGAATTATGCGGGAATAAACGGTAGAGTGGGTGGGAATATTATACCGCGTGGCTAGCATTCTAAATAAAGCACAATTACCATTTAATCATAGATAAAGAAAAGGGGGATTGGAAACGGAAGCACCCTCGTGGTACGATCCGTGTTTCCCCGCGGTTTAATCGAGGCCATCACAACAATACCTATTTCTACACCCAGTGCATAATAAACTACAAGTAACTATGCTTAGTCCGTGCAACTCACTTATATTTCAAGGTCTATACCTATTGTAGTAGTCATAACCAGCACGCTTACACGTTACATGTTCATTTAGCTCTAAAACAGCCTTGGGAACATATAACTTTATTGGAAAGTCTCTTTTTACTGGGTGTGGTCAGTCATTACAAGTACTACACGAGGTTCATGGACTAGGCGTGTTATAAATTGCTGAAAGAGATGATGTCTCGAGGAAACACAGCTTTGGGAGCAACCCGGCAAAAATGTGCTTAATAGCCTCGTTCATAGGGCATAACGCGGATAGTTTTCGAGGCTCCACTGCAGATTCAATGTAAAATCATCACGTGCACCACTCCGTTTCCTTAGTTGGGCGGAGTCCAACCAACTGACCACACAGTTGGTTGGACTCCGCCCAACTACCGTTTCCTATCCCTCTAGCTCTAACTCTTCAATCTATGGTTTAATATTGTACTCTGATCTGGACTAGACTGCAGCTACATGTAGCTAGTACTTTATATGGAATCTGAAGAATCTGAAGAATCAAGAGTACAGCCAGTAGTGCCTATCCCAACACAACAGACACTGAACCTACTGAAGCCACTATGATTCCAGTTCCAACCCCCCTAGTAATATATTGATGCTGGATCAACTCAAGGCACTTTGTTTGGTGATCAGCAAGACAATGCTCTTCAGGACTATATGTACATATTATATGTAGAGACTTCACTTGTATTGCAATTATCAAAAGATGATTTTTATTGTGATTTTAATGAAGAATAATATGCTTTTTAATGGGCTGAATCACTGAGAATAATAGGCTATAGCTTGGGATAACCGGTAAAATTTGGAGCATAATAGCCTCAAGCCTAGTAGAAGATCTAGGCCTACGCCTATAGACTCTACAAACAGACATATAAATAGTCTAGTACATCATAATTGTATGCATATATCGCATGTAACACACCGACAGGTACTAGATCCTGTACCTGATCAGCCATCTTGTTAGTGTTTGAAGCAAGAGGAAATTAACTTTTATTGGGGCGAGCAAAGCGAGTTCCTTCCTAGCTGGCCTGGTGCAGTACTAGTCTCATGAATCAGCCGGCCTTGGAGAGTCTGTCTGAGCACTTTAGTTTGGCCAGGATCAATTTTAGTTGGGCGTGGCCCGACCGTCCCTGACGGGAGACGGTCGAGCCACGCCCAACTAGATCAGTTTATGCACCTATCAAATGCAAAACCCCCCTACCCCCCTCCAATTATGCGATGCAGGACTCTCCCCCGGGGCTATTTTATTTGACAAACCCTTGCAAATACCCCGGTGTCATAGGATAGAACCTCCGGGCGACAGTTTCGCCGCCCCCAGGATATATCATCCATAGCTAATTCATTGAATAATAAAGGAGTTGAGCTTTTCCGACTGGTGGGTGGTTCATTCAAATTGTTATTTAGACCTAAATACTTTAATTTGGATTTGTGTTACTATCCAATTTAACGGTTCGTATGTATGTATCTCATACTATGCCCTGGCACCTGGCGCATATATACACACAATGCCACAAGCCATAAAAATTAATCATAACCGTACAAAACAATTGCCACGGAACAAATGTTTCTATATACACACAAATATAATCAACTAGCCAGGAAGCCACCGTCAATGGGCAGAGTAGTTCCATTGACCATTGAACTCTGATCACTTAGCAAGAACAGTATCGGGTTCACAATCTCCTCCACCTCTGTGATATGAACAACATGTATAATTAGCTGGTATGTAGCGAAAAGTAACAGTTTGTCAGAGAGAAGACGTGTGAGGGTTAATACTTGGCCATAATTACATAATACTGTACAATAATTACAAAAAACGTGCTAATTAAAAATCCCTTGAGAACTCAAACACACCTGCAAATCTCCCCATTGGTATTCGGTCCAGCATTGGCCCAGCTTTCTTTGAGTCGGACCACCCCAGTCTACCCATATTCGTCATTACAACAGTGGGATTGACTGCATTCACACGGATCTATAAGTACAAGGAGGATGTAATCAACTTTTAAGGTTAATAAAATTCCAAGTTTTTCTGTTTTTTAGACGGATTTGTGTCAAAGATGTAAAGTATAACTTTTAAGGAAAGCTCGAGTTAGATATAATTATAGATGAAAAAGGGCTAGCTTGCCCATAATACTCTCAAAAGTACCTTTCATAGAACAATTTATTATTTAACACCGACATAATTTTAGAGTTAATTCGCTATAATAGTAACATTAAGGTACTTATTGACATGGCAGCAGTTGCATAACAACAGTGACAATCTGACAAATCACGAGTAAAGGCCAGAGCTCAAAATTGTATTCATAGAATAATTTAAGTCAGCTCAGAATGTGGGATCAGAATTATTATACAGGAACAGGCACAAGCTCACCTTGTGAGGTCCAAGCTCCAATGACATCATTTTAGTAAGCATATCTAATCCAGCCTTTGCAGTACCTGCATGCAAGTCATGTAATAGATACCGTACATAGATGCTACAATAATGTAGTAATAGTGGCGGAAATATTGGCAAAATGGCTATGTGGTACGTACATGTACATACAGTAAGTAAATCATGTAATACGCAGGGCTGCATCCAGGATTTTGGATCAGGGGGGGGGCGAATTGGGCAATTTAAAAATGTAGGAGGGGCAAAGTCATCAGAATTATAGCAGTACAAATGAATCTACCAGATCCTAGGGGGGGGGGGTGGCGAAACTATGCCCAGGGGGGGAGAATTACCCCCTCGCCCCCCCTCAATGCAGCCCTGATACGTACATGTACATACTGGAAATTGGCCGACTGAGCAGTAAGTAACATTGTAAATCATGTAAATCACTATATTTATACTGGCCGGTACTAGCTGTAACTATGTCGGCTTACAATAGACAGTGTGCTCCTTAAGTGCGCACTGAGAAGCCTGACTGGAGACATTAACAATGGAACCTTCCACGCCCCCTTCCACCATACCTCGGGCTATGAACTGACAAAAAGACAAGTAATTATAATAGCTTGAACAAGTGATCTGTTAGTACTACCATGAACTCTTGGTATGGTATTGTGACTGCTGCGGTATACTCACTTGTGAGATAAACATGACTGCTTTTAAATTTATATCCATAATCCTGCAATTGTTGGGTTATAATCATCTGAGTGATCAATGGTTGTACGTATACCGTATTCAACCGAGATTACGCCCACCCTCCACTTTTAAGTGAAAGTTCCTGCATAGGCTAATTTGCCTCGAGAATATGCCCACCAGGAAGTGATGCATTGTCAGTGAGCAGTTGTCAAGAAAAGGTTTAGCAGTTTCTTGTGTAAGCTGGTTAGCTATGAACAGCTAGATCCAATAATTACTCCTATTTATAAATGTGAGCTATTTGCAAGTGTGAGAGACAGGGACAATCTTCTCTGAATCTCCATTGAAGACTGGCAGTGACAAGGAACAACCTTCTGATGCAGAATTTTGACTTATATACTTTTCTTTATACCTATCTACTTTACCCATGCATTACTATATTGTTGTATTGTATTTCAAGAGCTGGCAGGTCTCAGACGCAGACAAAAAAATACTTAATGAGTGGGCGTAATTTCGAGGCAAACACTGGGTGGGCTTAATTTCGACTACTGTTTTTGAAACCCATCCTACCTGTACCGCTGCTTTGTAGCATGCAATTCTGGTGGGCGTAATCTCGGTATAATACAGTATTACATTATGTACCTATCATATGATTCAGGTGTAACATCCAAGAAGTGCTGTAGCTGCCCCACGCCAGCATTGTTGACCAGAAGATGGATAGGTCTCAGTTTGGAGAGCTCTGCCTTCACCGTTGCCATGTCACTAACATCAGCACACACTGTGATAAGCCCTTTCACCTGCAAGGGTGCTGCACCATAGCTACTGTACACATTATCAGTTGTAGGAAAGTTATTTAAGTGCATAACATTGAGATCTCATAAGTGATGTCCGGACACAGATGAAGATGCTCAATAATCATGCGTACATAATTTTGTATACCCTGTTATATACCGTATTACTAGAATTAAACCTTTGCAAATGAGCTAAATCATCAGAAAGATTGACCTTTTGCGATCTAACTATTAATACGTTCTGGCAAGAATTGTGTGTATTTTTACTCATACAAATTTAGGTGTTGCGATTTTATTGTTGCGAATCAGCAAGTTTGCATATGTTTGGTACTCGCAAAACATTCTAGCACCCTATTAGAGACAGAATTGTCCTAACGTCAAAAGTAACACTTAGTCTGTGCAATAATTACTGTAGGGATAATTACACCACTCATGACTGGTGGATGATTACATTTGCTCACCTCTTCCTTGAGTGAGTCCAGGTCAGCCTGGGTTCTACTGAGTGCAATTACCTCAGCTCCATATCGCATCAAGGCAATCACTAGTCCTCTGCCAATCCCTGCAAGGTGATGTTATGTAGCTGTGTCAATTTAGAATCCTTAAAAGACCTGGTAATGTGGTGTAATGTTGATACAGACTACTCTCGCGAGCAGCAATCCGACGGATGCATGCTCGCGAGACTAGATACAGACCACAATGCAAAAATAACTCCCTATTAAGAGAGAAGCCTCGAGCACCTATTAAATCCTATCGTTATAAATGGCCACGTGGTATTTTCAAGTACGAGGCCAGGGCCTAGACTCGCTGGCCAGTCCCATCATCACTTCTTGAGGATTGGGACTGGTCAACTGCCAATTTGCGAGTTGTTCTAGTGGAATTTTAATTAGTTGCATGACATCATCTTGTGGTTTGTGCGGTTGACCAAAGTTGCGTAACTATCAAGTGAATGTGAGTTATGTCCTGTGGTTTATCTAACACAACATAAGACCCAGCCCAACTATAACGAATTACGTGGGCGAAATATGTCACATGACATTGCTTCTGCACTGTGATTGGTCATTACTGATCGGTAATGAGAACAACTCGCAGATTGGCAGTTGACCAGTCCCAATCCTCAAGAAGTGATGATGGGACTGGCCAGCGAGTCTAGCCAGGGCCTACTGGGGTTGCTAGCTGTACACGTACACAGCTACAAACTTACTTCAGGCATGCACAGGATGTAATTACAGTTGCAGGTACAGTTATTTCTTACCCTTCCCAGCTCCAGTAACTAGAGCTCTTTTCCCAGAGAAGTCATATGAAGCAGCCATTTATAAAATTGATTCACTAGTCTCATGAATCAGCCGCCCTTTTTTTGGGAAGGTCGGTGAACCGACCGATCTTAACCCACTTCGCCATGATGCTCAAATGAGGACAAATGCAATGGCGACAAACCTGAGCTCATCATTCAATCCATGGTCTGCAGATGGCTCTGTGGCTGGGATGCAGCTAGGAGACCCTGAGAGTGGACTGGTTATAGCTAGGAGACATGGTCTGGTCTCAAATAATGTAAGTTTTAGCATTGAATATCGATTACATTATCCTAACCGGACGTACGGGAGGACTACGGTATCATGCACTTTTAGTCGTCTGATGTCAAAACGTTACGACTTGGTGTCCATGTAGTCAATTTTTTAAGGAGCATTTGTGCTTTTAACCTTACACGTACCCTAACCCTAATCGAAACCCAATCCTATTATATCCCCAACCTCACCTCCAATAGAATATCCACAGAGTCCCTGAAGCGTGGCTTGGGACCAATTATATTTCTTTAAGTAATTTATAGGTGCCGTATACCCATTTAAAAATGTTCTCCGCACTACAGGAGGATACTGAGATAGGCAGTAGTGCTAGAAACAGTAGCTCAATAAAAATGATGGACACTTTACAGGATATTTCAGCTATTTCCTCTGAAATACATAAGGTGTGTTCATTGACAGTATGATGAAGGCAAGAGCCAAGAAGGCATGTATGTATTCTCTATAAAGTTATTGTGCACACGATTTTTCATGTGTGAAGTAGCTTCACTCACTGCCTTTCCTTCTGCTTTTGACAGTGGTAAGTTTTTCAAAAATCAAAATCACAAGTACTATCCATTCATAATAACTTTTGATTTTGGATTAACAATTCAGTGATTTAAGAAACGAGAGCCAGCATTGGAATTTACACTCTTGTTTGTCACCACACCACCCTGTACTTGCACACTATATTTCACTCTCACAATTTCTGCATAATAATCATTTATACCTGCATGCATGTCACTGTTTTGCTTTAAAAATAGTGATAGATTATTATCGCTATGCTTCGGGTCACAGATTGAAATTGAACTCAACAAGCGATTTACGGACAAGGAAATGGCTGACTTAGTGCATTTGGGTGTGCTGAGTAAGTGCTTACTACAGTTGAAAATATGTGTGCGTGCTTAATCTTTATTGTTGTTTCCACAGAGACGCGGCTATCTAAGATGAGTTTGCTGCTAGAGCATTTCACTTCTGTGGTCACCAACAAGGAAGCCATAGTGAGCAGACTACAAAGCCAAGCTGCCGACAACTCACTTGTCATTGAAACATCTTATCAAAGGTAAATGTTATTGGAACTAGCAACATGAAACCCCTGAAGTTACGACAGCTACATAATACAGATTGTGTAAAACTGCTTGACTCATACATTTAAATAGGCTATGCGTGCCGTCCCCTTGATCTTGACTCCTGATTGTCAGTAAATGTACCAACACAAACATAATTTTATTTTCCTGGGTACAAATGAAACACTAACTTAAAAGCAAGATCATTGGGGTGAGCGAAGCGAGTCCCTTACCTAGTGATGCAACGTTGTCTGTATGTCTGTCATGGACCAGCACGATATTCGTTTTTGTACTCGTAACCCTTTACCAACTTTTACGTGAATTGCTGCGCATGGGCGCAACTAGCCTAGCTACAGTGCTAGTGGGCAATGAAGTTCAAGACACAGATACTTTTGAGGCCACCTGCAAGTAGGTCAAAGCAGCTCAGATGGGGACCTTCTGAGCCTGAGGCACACCTGCTGGAGGTCACAGCAGCTTACTTGCTAAAACTTGGTCTCTAACCACCTGTTGCCCCTCGTCCTCACTATCCTCAGTCAAAATACAGCACACAACAGGCCATTGTTTAGAAACACAGTAAATCCTGGCTTGGAAAGTAGCTAAATAAGGCAATGAGGCTGACTGATCACTGCATCAAACACGGTGAACTTACACAAACCCTGATCATAATGAACTCAAGCGCTTACGCTCGCCCTTGTGTCACTCTAGTAGTTTACATGGCTCTGACCAAAAAGTTTAAGCACTTAATTGGTAGGCTACAGATGTCAATTGATATTTACAGTAATATGTTTAATTAGACATACAGCAGAAGTTTTGACATCATTGGGAGTATTTGTGAGCCACTTTTCTGGAAATTGTGACAAAGCAAAGTGGGCCTGTTTACTTGACATGGAAACAACTTCACTGGTATGTTTCATTATAGGAAACGATTATTTGTCGCATGCATTAGGCATTTCTAGCTTGCTGTTTTAAGTTCTGGCTTTATATTCAACTTTTTTTTAACAGAGCAAAAAGGTATCAGAGACAGCTCAAAGTATTGTTGAATGCACATCAGACTTGCAAACTTCTCAACAATTACACGAAACCCTAGAAGGAAACTGAAATGTTATGAACCACTTCATGATTATTTATTTTACTGTACCGTATTCTTCAAGTCCTTTTAATTGTTGCAATAAGTGGTTCATACTCATTTGGATACAGAAGGCGATGGGGGATTGTCTCTTCTTTGTTGTTTACTGCATTGTTTTTAGAGCTTTTGGTTTTGTACCACGATCGACACAATTTGAAAGTCGAATAGGATACATAGCATACAATATATAAAAGAGGTATCAGTTTTAAAACGTTTGGTAGATCTCTCCATGCAGCATTGTATGCTGTCCAATACAGGTGCCAAGATGCGCCGATGGAAAATATCAACCAAAACATAGAGTCGAGAATATTGCACCAGTCAGCACGGTATGGGCGTAATGCTAGCACCAATACAGCTGCAATGGCCGGTGCCACTACGTACATTAGTTCACTGTACTCTTGGTTGATGTAAAACACCAGAATGACTCGGAGGATTAGCCAGCAAACCATTGATAGTCCCTTGTTCCTGGTACAGTTCCATTCTTAAAGCATCCTTGAGTAATATTGGCCATTTCTTGTATCAAGAGGCATTTAAATCGACATAATGCAAGAAAATTCTGTTTTGGTAAAATAAGATGAAGAGAGCAGGCAATAAAACAAAGAACAGGGTAAAGAAAGATGCCACAACGAGGTACGGAATGTTGTTCCGTCTTGGCATCATAGTAGATGTTGTTTGTAGTATATCCACACACATTCCAAATTGTAACAGGTTGGATCAGGTACAGTGAGATAGAACACAACTTGCAGTATGACAACAACATAAAAGTCGTGAATGCATTAATCACAGACCCTTTAATTTGCCAACTCTTCCTGAATCTTACCAAGCATTTGTGCAATGGACTCCACGCAATCACAATTATTCTGCACCCTTTGTCATGTAGCGCTATACAGATGTACACGCAATATCAATACCATTGGGTAAAGAGCCTTAATGTATTGCAATGACAACACTGTTAACATGTTCATTTCTTCACTGATGCAAAATGAGGGAGTAGCCATATGTGAAAAAATCTAAGCTGAATAATCCGTACTTCATAATTACAACTGCATGTCAAGTCATAACGTTTGGGTCTGCTGCATTTAGGGAGTAAAACATTTCAGTATACATGTGCTTATATACCATAATTATAGCGGGTGATTTTCGAGGGACAAAGTATTCGTGGTTCAGCAATATTGAGATATTTCATGGGTAATATTATCGTGGTAGTTGCTTGCACTGCAGGTAAAGGTAGGCAAGGTCGTTTCATTCGTGGGTAAAATATTCATGGTCTAAGCTCCAACCATGAAAACCACGAATATTTTGCCCTACGAAAATTACCCGCTATATACGGTAGTTATATAATAAGGAACAAGATTCTAACCATGCAGCATAGGAATTTCAATAGGAGCATAGCTAAAGAGTCAGAAGCTAGTCATGGTATGATATACCTGCAGATGTCAATTGACAGTTAAAGTCTTAGGGTATTAACATCACTGGGAGTATTTGTGCATGAGTCAGTTTTCTGGTAATTGTGACGAAGCAAACTGGGCTTGTTCACTGGACATGGAAAAAACTTCAGTGCATGGCATGTTTTGTTAGGAAATCATCATTATTAATTTTGTGTGCATGCATTAGGCTATTCTATAGCTTACATGGTGTTATGTTATGGATTTACAGAGCAAAATAATTTATATCATCATAATTATCATCAAAGACATCTTTTAAATGCAAATCAGATTTTTATACTTCTCAGCAATCTACTAATCTACTCATTGATGTTCGAGTCTTTAATCTTGAGAAACTGTTGCAATAAGTGGTTCATACTCATTTGGATACAGAAGGCGATGGGGGATTGTCTCTTCTTCATTGTCTATTTTTGTTTTTTTAGACCTTTTTGTTTTGTACCACGATCGACACACTTTGAAAGTCGAATAAGCTACGTAGCATACAATATATACAAGAGGAATAAGTTTCAAAACGTTTGGTAGTTCTCTCCATGCAGCATTATATGCTGTCCAATACAGGTGCCAAGCTGCGCCGATGGAAAATATCAACCAAAACATAGAGTCGAGAATATTGCACCAGTCAACACGGTATGGGCGTAATGCTAGCACCAATACAGCTACAATGGCCGGTGCCACTACGTACATTAGTTCACTGTACTCTTGGTTGATGTAAAACACCAGAATGACTCGGAGGATTAGATAAAAGCCAGCAAACCATCGATAGTCCCTTGTTCCTGGTTCAGTTCCATTTTTAAAGCATCCTTGAGTAATATTGGCCATTTCGTGTATCAAGAGGCATTTAAATGGACATAATGCAAGACACTTTTGAAAAATTCTGTTCTGGTAAAATAAGATGAAAAGAGCAGGCAGTAGAACAAAGAACAGGGTAAAGAAAGATGCTAAAACGAGGTACGGAATGTGGTTCTTAGAGAATGCTTCTGTCTTGGCATCATAGTAGATGTTATTTGTAGTAGATCCACACACATTCCAAATTGTAACAGGTTGGATCAGGTACAGTGAGATAGAACACAACTTGCAGTATGACAACAATGTAAAAGTTGTGAATGCATTAATCACAGACCCTTTAATTTGCCAACTCTTCCTGAATCTTACCAAGCATTTGTGCAATGGACTCCACGCAATCACAATTATTCTGCACCCTTTGTCATGTAGCGCTATACAGATGTACACAAGCAATATCAATACCATTGGGTAAAGAGCCTCAATATATTGCAATGACAACACTGTTAACATGTTCATTTCCTCACTGATGCAAAATGAGGGAGTAGCATATGTGAAAAAATCTAAGCTGAATAATCCGTATACATCAGCAACGAATTTTGTTATCGAGTATGATTCCTCTAATCCACGAACAGCAAACGGGTAATTGTTAAACGCATTTGTAATCAGTTGCACACAAAGCACGAATCCGTTCAGAGCAGGAGATGTGATATTGATCCTAAATACAATGACAATAATGCATAACACAGTAAGTGGCAACATTAGTCTCACAAAGAAGAGAAACCATCCATATGAAGAACCCACGCATTGTTTGCATTCTCGATAGTAAGAAAACACGGCTGGTCCTAGTCCTGGTAAACACTCACTACACAAAAGCCCAGTGCGATTCAGAGGGCTACATGTTTGCTCAGTTAGTTGGAATGTGTCTTGCGTTATAGCTTCGTGTGGTGTTGCATCGTATCGTGTGTTGTAAGGGCAGCGTCCTAAATATGTCATATTGTTTTCAAAGGTTGCGCAGTAGTCTCCTCTGAGAAGTTGTGGTGGAACATGACACTGAGTGATATAAATACCAGTGTGCTCATTACCGCCACAAATACACTGAGTACTCTGGTACCAATACCAAGTAGGGCACAATCCAGGAGGATTTTGTGCTACAGACTGCTGGCAAGAATAATTCTTGGCTGCACTACAATCTAACACACTTAGTAGTCCAACAGCTAAGATCATGATTTTATACCTATTCATGTTAGCTAACGTACTGAACCTAGTAGCTTAGTCTATAACTTGAATCTAGGCTGATCCATATATTTAACTTGAGGTGGACCGTGGAAGTTAAAAATGCTGTTTATTGATTGAAACCTAATCATAATTATCAAATCATGTTGCGCATGCGCAAGCGAGGTTTATCCCTTTACCGGTGTAGAAGCGATATGGGGCTCCCCCCCCATTTCAGGGCCCCCGGGCCCTAAAACGCTAGCGATTTGGGGCCCCCCCACGGCCCTATTTCACTAGCACTTTGAGGCCCCTCCAGCGATATGGGGCCCCCACTTATAACTTGCAGTGTAGATGGTATCTATATGCTTGTAGCCTAAGCCTCATGGTCTAAGTAAATCTAGATGTCCCTTGCTGACTAGATCTTGCACAGTACTTACTCATAATTAGCTCTCTTGCTGACTAAGTGCAGAGTTTAATAACACCATGGCTTGCAGGTGCTATTGGCTAATATTAGACTAGCAGGAAGATGTAGATCTATCCTGAACTCGAGAAAGTTGTTATTTTATGCCCCTGTTATCAGTTACGGAATAAATTACTGTTCCTTTAACTGGCTCTGTTTGTTAGATAATAAGATATCATAGAGAGAAACACATGCATGCACACACAGAACATGCATGCAGAGTGAGACATACATTACTGTCATAGGAACAAAGACGAGCAGGGCCTCTTCACAACACAAGTAAACCATAGAGCCTTGCTCTGCGTACATAGGGCTGAGATAGAGGTAATAAAACACACATGGAAAAAAGAACAAGTGTGTCCACAGGTGGCTGACTACCATGCATCCTCCACAATTTCTTGCTTTTTGATTTGCAGTTTATTCTCAACTTCGCCAGGAAAAGTTCTTGATAACAAAGTGCATGGGCTGCGGCTGCTGCTTGTATTCTCAGTAGTATATGCTCAGCCTATATGAATGCATGCATGCATGTGCTGTGTATACAATGGCTATGTGCTGCCACACTGTAACGCAGGCCTTATTTTGCACATAATTATGGCTGCCTTATACTGTTATCGTCAGTGACCAAGCAGCACAGATTATAGGTTAGTAATATATTCTGTATTGGAGTTTAGATCTACATAAACATTATAGCCATTGATTCTCAACTCAACCTCCTATTACTGTTGTGCTGGCTTGACTCCACTGCTCAGAATAGACTTCTCTAGGGGGGACCCTATAATCACTAAGGGGGCGTATACCGCTAGTGCAATGGGGCCCCCCCTTACACCCCAAATCGCTAGCGTTTTAGGGCCGGGGGCCCCAAAATAAGGGGGGGGGCCATATCGCTTCTACACTGGTCAAATTGTTACAACAACAATCTGGGAGGGAGCGTGTTATCAACTTGTGAATGTTGCATGATATTGGATTCTGTGGCAGATTGGATAGTATCATGAATGCGATTATCCTTTGAAGTTCTGCTGAGCCACAAGTGGACACAAGCTCTACAATAGTCTACATGCTTGCTAAGCAGCTTAGTTGACCAGAGTGCAGCTTTTAGAGGCCACACATACTTCCATCGAGGCAGCAGCAAGGCATAAAATCGATGGTTAGTTTGTGCACAGCCATTGACCCACGCCCATCTCTACAAGCCGTAGCCACTTCATTGGGGGCGGCGATAACATCAAGCTAATTTGGTGGGTTGGGCTCAGATTCAAACTAAAGTGATGCAAACTAAAGTGATGCAAACTAAAGTGATGGAACTGTTCCAGGTTCCAGATTGTGTGCGGCTGACCTGTAAAGGGATATACAGTAGTGTGTTTGTTGTGGCATCTCCACTGCGTACCGAGGCATCAACACCTGCGGTGCTTTAAGTAAATGTGATGCACATGCAAGATTGGCAATGGTTTGTGAGCATCATGCAACCATTGTTTCTCTTCGTCACTGGTTTGAACGCAGTGCATGCATGTGTTCTGGGCATTGCTAACACACCAGCCGATTTCTCAGAGGAATAGCATCAGCAAGCTCAATTTGCTCTTTCTCGATACATGATGTTGGAACACTGCATATTGTTTGCAGGGCTTCATCTAGTAGGGGGGGGGGCGGGGGGGAAGCTTCCCCCCCAAAAAAAGAGGGGGAAATAGGAGGAGAGAGGGGCACTATATATACCCAACATTATCTAGACACAGTCTTTTGCTACATGTAGCTTTGCTATATAGAGGATGATTGGTCATCATGCACCTATAGTCTTACCACAAATCTATAATTATATCCATTGCTAATTAGTACATGTGGTTTCTATAGTGTTCGGTCCACAATTTCAAACCAGCATACCAAGTTACATGGAGTTGCCTGTCAATGCACATTGCCAGGCAACGTCGCTAATAGGGCACAAACAATAATATAAGAGGTGTGGTGACTGGAAATGGGCATGGCCTCAATGTTTTTGCGCTGGCGCGTGCGGTTTTTTTTTAACTTCCCCCCCAAACTTAAAATCCTGGGTGAAACCCTGGTTTGACAATACCAGCATACTCTGTAGCATTTGTGACATTGGCTTATTCACTTCGTACATGCCTCCACACTGTTCCTTTGACTGTGCTGCCAACACCATCAACAACTTCCTTCCATGAGCTGTAGCAAAAAAATGTTACACTTGATCTTTAGATCTGTTATGCTCTTCAGATTTATTTTGCTCGAACTGAGAGCTAGCTCCATCACTGCACTTTATAAAAATATTAAGTGTGGGTTTTTGTTGTGATAAAATGTGTATTGCATGAAGACATACACAAATGCTTTCCCTCCCCTCCTAGGCTACGCATGTGTAGATAAGTGGATGCCAGATTTAAGGTGTTCAGTCTTGCAACTCTGACGTCTGCTTGCTAAGACTAATAAAAGTGGTCACTATACGGAATAATGGCTGCAAGGTCAAGAAGAGCTCGATTTCAGTCAGACACAGGTGGTACAGATGGACATTGTGGACCTATAATTATGAAAGCAACTAGGGACTGCATAACGCCTAAGCAGTGCTAGAAACAATATAGCTCAATTAATAAATGTGATGGACACACTATAAGAGCTTATATAGTCTACAGGATATTTCCTCTGATATACATAAGGTGCATGAGTTCATGAACAGTAAAGGTATAAGAGCCAGGAAGGCATGTTTAACTAGAGCACTAAAGTGCAAACCCTCGGTTGGTGACATGACATGATTATAAAGAAACCAGAAGAGTTATATAATGCAGTGCATGTAGTGATGAATAATTATCATGACTGTATGACTTATTGAACTGTGTAGCACAGCAACTCAGGAGCTAAACCAGACTGGAGGCGTGCTAAAACATTTGAGAACAGGATATTTATATGCACTGTGGACTAGGATCACAGCAAAAAAGCCTGGAGCCTCATGCAGAGAAGTATGGATCACAGCAAAAAAGCCTGGAGCCTCATGCAGAGAAGTAGGATCCCAGAGACTAAACACAGAGACAAACCTGTAATTATTGGCTTATGTTTCGAATAATAGCCGCATCTAATTATAATGGTTTATGTTTCAAATAATAGCCGCGTTTAGTAGTACGCAAAAAGCTTCTTGCGAAACAAAGCTTTTTATACCACACTTACGTCACCACTAATTGATCTCATTGGTCAACAGCTGTAGGATATATAGAATATTAGCATACAGCCCCAGGCATGCACAGTTTTTCAAGTTGTTTTTTAGTTTTTTCATTTGTTCAAGAAAGTAAGCGAAGAGAAAAGAGCCATGCTTGACAGTACTAAGACTCAAAGCGACGGCAGAAACACGAAAGGTGCTCTCCAACAAGATGGCTAAGCTTCCATGGGTCCATGGGCGCGGTTTAAATACATTTTATCCAAGAAAAGCTTGCAACTCCAGTAGGGGACGTCGAATGGTCAACGCTTGGACCAAGGAAGCTCTTGAGCATCTGTATGAGTCAACATGTTGCTCAACTAGCTCTTTGACGGCTGCAAAATCCGGCATAGTCTTGTTCTTTTTTGCAGTCTGCATCGTGGATTGAATTGTTGCTAGGGGGAGGTCCTTTTATAGTGCTGCTGTCACGTGGTATAAGTCAGATATACCACACCTACTCGGAGGATATGCACCCTATAATTATATCCTCCTCTTAGGTGTGGTATACAGTAGACTCTCGCTATTCCGGCTTCCTGAAGTACGGCCACCTCGATATACCGGCCAATTGGCTTGGCACGGAATGCTAGCTATATTTTTACTGCACAAAACTCACCCTGAAGTACGGCCACTCGCTATTCCGGTTACCGGCGCGGCCAGTGCTGGCTGTTCCCTAGCCTCGATCCCAGGCCGAGTTTTCGCTTTTATAACGGTTAGGCGAACAATTTGCCTAACCGTTATAAAAGCGAAAACTCGGCCTGGGATCGAGGCTAGCTGTTCCCAAACAAGGTAATTTTATACGTGTATTACAGCCGGATATGACGTTTTGGGTGTGGTTTAGCAAATAAAATTGAATTACGCATAAATAGAGAACAAAATCTACATTATCCTCGAGACAAGAACCGCAAAAGTAGTAATTATATTCGAGGTAAGGTAGTTTTTAAGCCGCGGCTACTTTCTGAGCTACAGCCACCTCGCTATTCCGGCCAAGCTGCATGGTCCCAAGGCCACGCGCCAAGGGTGACCGAGTCTACTGTATCCTATACTTAGTTTTAATGCTACATTGTAGCCTACAAGTTTCCCTACGTACAAATTGTGATGCCTAAATCACCAGGTAAGCCAAACTGAGCGACAGACAGACACACACACAGACAGACTGCAGAGGAGGTACGACATCCGCGTGTCAAAGGAAACATTTTAGACACACATTCCTTAGGTCAAAGTTCGGAATGTGTGTGTTAAAGACATGCGGATGACACGCGGATGTCGTACCTCCTCTGGACAGACTGACAGACTACTGTAAGGCGGCCTTGGGTTAATAATGCACTTGTCAAAGTAATGCCCCACCTCCCCCCTACCGGGGATAAGTGGGGATTAGTTGGGGATTAGACTTGAAGTTGCTCCCCTACCTAGGGGAATTAGACAGATCACCTGATGCATGCATTGGGTCAAAGGTCAATTAAAGATCACATGATATCTGCCACACTCTTCCTTCCAACACATGCTGATGTAAAATTTACAGTTCCTTAATCTTGAGCAATCTCTGCCTTCTTGACTTCACTAGCTATAGGAGTATAGCTGTCAGGACAGACTGACAAACTACTGTAAGGCAGCCTCCTCTGTGTTTTCTACCCATCCTCTTAGCTGTTGTTGGTGATTCTGAAATAGGTTTCTTTCCATTTGGGTTGTGGCAATTTACACATTGACAATGTGTGCCAGTGAGTGGGCCCCCCTCCTGCTAGTGAAGACATATCAAGGAAGTAGGAATCTGAGCTATGTGTGTCTGCAAGCTTTTAGTTGTTTCTTTGTAGGTTCTTTCTACTCTTGAAATGTGTCCATACTCTATAATCATAAATTATCCATGACAACTTATCATTTATTATTAATCAGTTCCTTTATGAACTGTAGACAAGCCATGACATTGTAAAGATACATGTACATTATGAACGATTTGAGTCAGAATGTACATATCTTCCTTCGTAAACCCTATATGAATATCCCCCTTCATGTATGTCACGCTATAGACTCGCTGACCAGTCCATCCTAGGGATTGGGACTGGTCAACTACCAATCATCTAGTGGAATTTTTGTATGATATCATCTTGTGGTTTGTGCGGTTGACCAAAGCATGACTAAAATTGCGTCGTAACTATCAAGTGAATGTGGGTTATGTCCCGTGGTTTATCTAACACAACATAAGACCCAGCCCAACTACAATGAATTACCGAAATGGGTAATGAGAATAACTCGTTGATTGGCAGTTGACCAGCAGAGGAGGTTCGACATGGTCAAAAGGTTAAGAATAATGACACTAGAAAATTATTGCGTTCTGCATTCCTGACCTTTGGACCCAATGCGTATTGCATTCCTGACCTTTGGATCTAATGCGTTAGCACTTAACACGCATAACGCAAAACATTATTTTAATCATTTAAAGGCTCATTACTAGGATGGACTGGCCAGCGAGTCTATGTCACGCAAGGTTCGGGTGACATATCATGCGTCCATCCGATATTTTTTTATATAATAATAATTATTACAAGTGAAATGAAAACAAAACAAAGCATGTGAAACAGTAAAGCATATAACCCTTTACTGGTCAAATTGTTGTAAATTTTACAACAATAATCTGGGAGGGAGCGTGTTATCAACTTGTGAATGTTGCATGATATTGGATTCTGTGGCAGATTGGATAGTATCATGAATCCGATTATCCTTTGAAGTTCTGCTGAGCTGTTCAATTAGGACACTTAAAAAAAAAAAGGTTTAAAACAAGCTATACAGCATGTAGGACTGAGTAGTATCCATTGGTAGACCCTCTGGACTATGTAGCCATAGAATATTTTCGAAGAGGAAGCAGCAAGCCATTTGTGTTACACAGGCACTTCACAAGTGGACACAAGCTCTACAATAGTCTACATGCTTGCTAAGCAGCTTAGTTGACCAGAGTGCAGTTTTTAAAGGCCACACATACTTCCATCGAGGCAGCAGCAAGGCATAAAATCCATGGTTAGTTTGTGCACAGCCATTGACCCACGCCCATCTCTACCAAGCCATAGCCACTTCATTGGGGGCGGCGATAACATCAAGCTAATTTGGTGGGTTGGGCTCAGATGCAAACTAAAGTGATGGAACTGTTCCAGGTTCCAGATTGTGTGTGATTGACCTGGAAAGGGATAAAGGCTTTCTTGGGTTGCTAGGTCAATAGTGCCAGTGTCTAAGGCCTTCCATGGTGTGGTGGTGGTGAATGACTTCCTAGAGCCTCTGATGCACATAATCACTGATCTTATGAGGGAGAAAGTTAGCCTACATCTCATCCATTGTGCTGTATGTTTTGTCATGTTTCTCTGCCAGCATTGAAGCTAGTTTCTTGTAGACAATAGCTGGGGCCGGACCAATACCTCCAGTAGCAGAGAAAACCAAAGGCGTAAACAATCCATGTTCTATTTCTCTTACACGCTGTTTGTGACGTAAGCTCATTACAAACATTACTTGTTGCGCTTACCAATGGAGTCTTGCAGGATACGAGTTGGGGTTGCCTGTTTGAGGGTGTGTACAGGTTGAATACCCTAACATCAAAAAATGCTCTCTCAAATCTGCTTCCCCCAAAATCTGCTGCCACGTCTAATCTGGCACCATCTTGTGTGTTCGCGGATGCACCTGATAGAATTTCACCGGTGCTCTTTTCTTCTCTAGACTCGCAAGCCGTCACTGTTGCAGGCGAACAGTAACGGCTTGCGAGTCTGCGTCCACTCGATAGACTACTGCGCATGCGCACTCTAACTTGTACGAACTTTACCCAGAGGAGGTTGGACACGCATCATCGTGACGCCTTCAGTCATGTGATAATTATAAACCTTTATAGAATTCCTTTGAGGTCAAAGGTGAGAATGTAAAAGCTTATCAGTGCAAGTAAGAGCTAGAAAACGCTAAAGAGAAACAGATTAATGGTGCTCTGACCTCCTCTGCTCATATAGATCATAATCCTGTTAAACAAAAATTGGAAAAGTGTCAAAAAAATCTAAATACTAGTCTAGATCCATCTTGGAATCTTTTCAGCAGTGTAGGGAAAGTGAGAGGGCGGTGGGAATGCTCCTAGACCACTTCTGGCTACTTACAGTGTCTCTGTACAGCCTACAAAACAGTGGAGCATCGAGGTGCCTAATGGTGCCTAATTGGCCATTAGATTCTTATGAGCGCACGTGATAAAACCTGACGGTGGATGACGCGCGTCCAACCTCCTCTGAACTTTACCGTAAAGGCTTAGCCTCGATTCCAAGCCGCTCTCAGTTGAGAAAGACGCTGCTTAGTGAGAGTAGACTCGCAAGCCACTCCCTTTTCTCTGATTGGACGGGGGCGGGAGAAAAGGGACTGGTGACTCTGGGCTACAGCTTGTGTAAATCAGGAATGCTATTAAATATTAATGTCACGTGCAAATTATCCAATTTATTCTGATGCGTCAAAAGCTAAAGACACACAGAAGACAAGTATACAGATCTATTTAGCCAGCCTTTTGATTTTATAGATCCTTGTACCAGTGTCTGTTGTGCCATAACTTGTGGATTAGCATGGAACAGCTGATGAACGTAGAAATCTTGGCAGTCCTTCTTTGAACCGAGGAGTGGCAGCGATTTAAGACAGCTTGTACAAGTCTGACTACTCTCAATTCAACTGCTGCCGTCTGCCATTATCTGTCTTGTATTGTACAGGTTATTAAAAGCTTTAGGCAACCAATGACTTTCGGCTGCCAGTTCGCATCACGTAAAACTAAAACAAGCTAATCTCTGCTGGTGTCTTAGATGACTATATCCTAGCTGAATGCCTGATGATGTTATTACTCCATCATCTTCTCTTTTCTAGCACTAGCATCCATTCTTAAACTGTAGCTAAGAAGCCCGCGATCACTTTTGCAGGCTACGCAATTCTACTTAACCTCACGCAATTTTTGGATCACGTGGAAAAATCAATGAATAATCTCTACCCAAATTCTGGTAGAGACACAAACTGTGTCCCAGAGTCACCAGTCCCTTTTCTCCCGCCCCCGTCCAATCAGAGAAAAGGGAGTGGCTTGCGAGTCTATAGTGAGAGGGGCTGGGATCGAGGCTAATAAAGGTACGTGTACTTGCTTTGCTGAATCAGCAATAATTTAGCAGTGGGCACTATAAGGAAAAATGGCTGCAAGGTCAAAAAGAGCTCGATTTCAGTCAGACACACGTACAGATGGGCCTCCTAGGAAAAAGATGAAAGCAGCTGAGAGTATAAAGCAGCAACTGGATATTTTAGGTGAGTGCATAACGCCTTTAATTAGGATACCAGGTAGAGTTAATACAACTGAGTACATCATGTCAGATCATAGCTTGTTAAATTGTGTATAAATATGGTTGTGCTATAATGGATATATTAAAGTACTAGTACTTAAGGCTTAAAAACATTGTAAATGTATATACCGTATTACTTAAGTGGCTGACAACCGCATGGCTCAGGGGTGCGATACAATTAACTATTTGGATGCTATTTGTCTAGCTGACCATAGATAGTAGAGGAGAGGGATTGGAAACGCATACGTAAATGCCCGGCCCATGCGTGTCACGGTTAAATTTCTTCCTTTCCTGCCTCCGTCACTAGAAATTGACCTTTGTCCTATGATAATTTTAGTATTTTAATCTTTAACATCCAAAAGACAGGCAGGAAGGCTACTACTGACTAGCCAGAAAGAGACATGAGACAGGCAGGAAGGCTACTAGGATCAAGTTAGGCTACTAGCTTCCATTCGTGTTTCAGAAGTTAGCATTAGAGGAGTTTTCGCCATTGTATGAAATAGTTTACAGTGGGATCAGACACAGTGTTAATAGAAGTTCAAGAACATGTTAACTTCTCTTTTATAGATCTAGATCATAAACAATTCATTATACAAACAATTTAACATAATTATTGTATGTCTACTCGTGATGTAAAGACAGAAATAATGATGCAATTTTCTTGAACGTCCTCTTTGGTATATAGTGGTTCAGTGAACGTGCTACAGTCTGCCGATGTAAACTCTGAAGAAGCATCATCAGATGCACACAATCTGAGATTAAAAACAGTATCAGTTTGAGATAACAGTTACCTTGGGTCTTCCACAACTGACACTTCCGTCGTTTATTCTCTCATAACTCTTCCCCAAAAAACTTGCCGATCCATTCGTATAACTACAAATAAAGTGTACAATAGCATGTAGTAACATTAAAGGGTCACTTCTAGCCTATATACATTTGCTACTTCAACACCTACACTTCCACAAATCCCACAAGTGAAAGTCATGAGTGTGATAATAAATTTGTCAGCAAATACTACCATGGAGAGTCAATCACAAAGTTGCTACATTTAAAAAACACTTAACATACCACTGTACTTGTCTTCAATCTCAAACAGGCTGTACTTGTTTTGGAGAGATAAAAAAATCCCACAATCCTCAGCCAGTCAAGGAAAGCTTAAAAAAACTCATGAAACTCCTTTAGTAGACACTTCTAGGTTAAGGTTACAACTATACTAGGTACTAAGAGCATAGTACTAACTGGCATAGCCCTGTGCAATATCCCTGAGGCCAAGGCACTTCTCTGTCCTTCTAAAAAGATGCCTTGCTTCAGTTACCGCTACAGCATTGCGTGGGCGTAGGCGAGACACGGATGGGCCGAAATTGTACTGAGTCCCACGCATGCGTTTCCAATCCCTCTCCTCTACTATCTATGAGCTGACTGGATCTAGCTATAGTTGTTTTGGAATTCAAGAAAGACCTCAGAACTCTTAGAGAAAGTAGAAGAATACCGTAGCCTGCTATACAAAATTTAGTACAAGCAGAAATAAACTTTTTCAAGACATCTAGCACAAGGAGAGGTACAACCAGCTATAAGACTACCCCAAGGCTTCTGGAGAAGCTTTTCGAAGACCAAAGAAGGCACACAACACAGATTTTGTCCAAAAATCTTATAATCATTGGTAGCACAGCAAAACTAGACAAGTCCTTTTAATTAAGATACTACTGTTCAAGCTTCATTCATAGATGCTAAGATAGGCTATGCTTCTTTTCTAGTAGCCTAGATATCCAGCAGGAGCTGTTTCTGCATTCTCTGGAGAAATACACAGCTCGCCTTGTCAGCTAAATTGAGCTGTAAGGTTTCCCACTTGAACACAGCAATCTGATTGGGCTGCACATTTCTTGCAGTGGAACAAAACTGCTATAATTATGTATTGATACCTAACCATGAGCGCGCGTTGGTTGGACTCCGCCCAACTAGGTAATGAGCACCCTTTGCGTTCTGGATAAGGATCATGTGTCATACCAGTACCAGTTTTTTGCGATTGTTTGCAAAGTGATCAACGCTCGCAAACTTCACATATGTTTGATGCTCGCAAAACATTTTAGTAATAGGGTGACATGTCCGAACGGTTCATCATCACTTGTGACTTCCTTTGGGGTACAGACACACACGGAGAGGAACAATTCCTATACAGAAAGTCTAGCCATACAACATGTGTAAATTTGTATGTTTATTCGTTTCATGCTGGTTTTCCATAGCTCCTCGCCCCATTCTGGATGGCCTGCCTGACAATATAATGCTGTGTATTCTGTCTCTACTGGACATTTGGTCTCTTATCAAAATGTCGCGAGTCTGCAAACGCTTTCACCATCTCTACTCTGACGAGTTCATCTGGAACAGCGTTGATTTAACTAGAGAGTCAGTGGGTTTTAAACTTGACCCTAGGAGGCTCAAGAATATCATTCGGCTGAATTTGCCAAAGTCTGTGAGCCGTGTAAAACTCTCTTCAAATGCTTTCAGTTTGTCATCTAAGCAACCAGTTGTAACTGAATCTGTGTTTGATTTGTTGTTTGAGAGATGTCCAAACATTACCAGCATTGCTGTACACCAATGTGATATGACCGTTGTGAGTTAAATTTTACTCTATTCAATTCATGTACTTTTCTTTTAACATTGTGTAATTTGCGGCCATACTTAAGCAGAGTACGTACCAACATAAACCAGTAGTACATTGAGTTGTTTATCTATTGATTATTTTTGTGTGTCCAACAGCTCTCGCCAGCCTGTAAGCTCTATCATGCCATCAAGCTCACACACTTGTCGTTTGTGGAGTGTAAAAGTAACCATGTTTGGTTCAAGGAAATTAACCCGTCTTGGCCTAACCTGACCCATTTATCTTTCGAAGGGACGACTATGATTGGGGACAGTGATCTGGAGTACATAGCGTCAGGCCTCTGTGGAAAATCTATCAGGTTAGTGCATTATTGCTATTGCTACAGTACATGCACCTTACGAAAATCTCAGTTCTGCAGAAACTTAGTGGGGGGTGGTTAATTTGATCTATCTTGTTACATAAATTTATAAACATAAGAGCATGATTATAATAGTATCGTGAATCAGCCGCCCTCCTTGTTGGAGAGAGCGTCTGAGCACTCTTTTTACAGTTTTGTTGCACATGGTATTCCGGTGCCTCAATCATTCTAGTCAATTAATATTTTTGGAGGCAGTAAAGAACTACATGTTGCTCCATGCTATTAGATAAATCATTACAGGTGCATTATGCATGGTAAATGCAACCTCATGCGTAGTACTCATGCGCTGAAGCATGTAGTTGCTGTTACAGTAGACAAAATTGTGAGCCAAACAAGAGGCTGCGCTGAAGCTACATGTAGTTAGGGTTAAGTGCCTCGATTAGGCTAATTGCCTCTGCAATAACGTTGAGCGTGGGCCGATAATCGAAACGCGGTTACACCCACACTCAACGTTATTGCAGAAGCAATTAGCCTAATCGAGGCACGCGTGTCGTACCTCCTTTAGCTTGTACCGGTATGGCTATTATGTGCTCATAAGGTTAGGTCCAGTAACCATCACAGACAACAACTACAGCTAGTTGTCAACAGATTCAGCGACAGAAACCGTGAAGAAACACAAACTCATGTTTAGGCCACCCTTTTTTTAGAGGGAGGATGACTAGCAAAAGCGTATAGAGACTGTACTGCTGAGTCAGCAAAAATGTAAAGCAATTGGCCTTGAACGTCATTAAAAGTGAATGTCATTAAAATGTCAATAATTAGTGAACCCTGAGTGATGTCTGACCCCCTCTGCTATTATAACAGTGGAGGCATATTAAATAAAGGTCAGGATTTGATGAAATTCTATTGGTTTTGTGAGCAATCGTTGTGAAATGACCTCAGGGACAAATTTAGAATAGCTTTAGACTGGTTCTATTCTACAACTGTAGTTAAGTTTTAGCAAGCATTCATGCAAATTGAGAGTAAAATGACCAATAGCAAACTATTTAGTAAGAAAGCAGTGAGTACAAAAAATGACTGCATGAGCTCAAATACAGTGACAGGATCCCTTAGAGGGCCGCACATAAACAAAGAGAGGAAGTGACTGAACAATAGTGAGATTATCGAGGCATAATCATTATTGCCATGGCTTCCTAGAAATGCTTGAGAACAAAGTAAACTTTGTGACAGCAGCACATTATTAGCTTTTAGTGATAATACATAACAGGCCTGCACAACAGAGTAAACAGACCCTCTCCCACGAGGAGGGTGGCTGATTCATGAGACTAGTATGAGCTGTGGCACCCTTCGGAATTATCAATCATGAATGTGCAAAAATCTACTGGTACTAGTTGTATGACACACAATCTTTGACCTCGTTCCTGGGCTGATTTTGTAGACTCTTGCTAATCCGGCTCTCTGAAGTCTGGTTACTTCGATATACATGTACCGGTCATTTTGTTTGGCACGGATTGCTAGCTTAGTCTTTAGTGCACAAAACTAGTCCTGAAATGTGGCTACTCGCTATTCTGTATACTAGTCAGTTCTGGCTGCCCCAGTGTTTATTACAGCCGGACATAAAGTTTTGGGTGTGGTTTGGTGGATTACACTTAAATAGAGAATAGAGAGCGTAATGATTCATTATCCTCAAGACAGCACCGCAAAATGTGTCATTAGACTCGAGGTCATTTTTTACTTTTTAGCCATCGGCTATTTAAGAAATGTAGCCACCTTACTATTCTGGCCAAACAGCATTGTCCTAAGTGTGACCGGATTAACGAGAGTTTACTGTAATTATATTCAATGGAGAACACATTATATTTTCCACTTGATTTTTGGGACCATGCACATGATATTAACATTGCAGTCAGCCAAATTTGATTCGGCGGGCCTGAGAAACCACCGTATTACTACAATATTTTGCAGGTGAAAACCTTTGCGAATGAGCCAAATCAACAGAAAATTTGACTTTTTGCGTTCTGGCAAGGATCATGTGTATTTACTAGTAATAATTTAGGTTTTGCGATTTTATTGTTGCGACGAATTGATCAACCCTCGCAAAGTTCGCATCTGTTTAATGCTTGCAAAACATTCTGGTAATATGGTATACTTTTCATGGTACCGGACAATAGTTTTGTTATTTTGCATTATTTTCCTAGCCTCGTTCCCAGGCCTTACTTTTTCTTGCTGTTGTCACTGTTCATCCATAAATCATAAGAAAGACATAGTGAGGCAGCAAAGAAAGAAATGGACGTACAGTTAAGAAAAAGTAAGGTCTGGTTTGGGAAATCGCGTGATCCACAAGGATTTTTATGAACGTAGGCGATATGTAGCCCACAATCGTGACGTAAGGTATTCTCCCACGCGTTCAGAGTTTTAATAAGACTGTACTGAGACAACCACCAAGCTGTGCTGCAAGTCAGATCAGAGAACCAGCGTGGCCAGCTCTGGTGGCAGTAGCTACCTGCTATATGATAATGATGACTAAGTTATTCTTGATCTATACTATAGACTATAGCATGTAGAAAGACACAATGATAGTCTGATAGAATCTGAACACACAATTGCAAATTCAATCTAGACTAGTTACTAGTAGATCATCTAGCTAAGCCTAAGGTATAGCTAGCTATAGTGCTTGCAAACTTCCAGTTCGAAGTCCATGTCCAGCTTGCTGCTTTATTAGTCATAGATTTCTGTGTGGGCAGTCCAACATCTCTAGCTCAGCATGCCCACGCTCATTTTCACCCTTCTACCCTCACGCGACTTCCCGATACAGGCTCTCCTTTTTCTTAACTCTACGTCTATTTCTTTCTTTATTCCTCCAATTAATACCGTATTTTATCTCATTGAACAATTAATACAGTATTTTATCTTATTGAAAGATTGTGATAAAGGAGAGCCTGTGTAGAGGCTATTATTTTCCCACAGATATCTTAACTTGGGAGGATGCTATAGAATCAGCAGGGGTCTACTGCTGAAGGTGTGCAGTGATGATCTAATTAAGTTGAAAGAGTTGGATGTTAGAAAATGTGCTGACGAAATTAGTAAATCCCAGTTCTTAAAAAACGACAGGTTGAAACACATCACTATTATTTTTACCTAGTGTATATAGAATTTTCTGAACTCTGCAACCAGTCAACCATTAATAATTATGATGATAAATTTTTATTTCATGTATCAGTATAATTTAGGGACTCGCTATACATAATTATATAATTATACATTATACAAAAACAAAACTTGTTGCTCACAGTGTTATCAGTTTCTAAGATGGAGGGCGAAAGAGACTAGCATTGCCAATAACAACGGGTATGTCTATGGTGGGATCCAAAGAATACGGAATCTCGGCACATACTCTGAGCACGTAACCCACTTTGAAGATCTTAGATTTTGTAGTCACTATGATATTGGGAATGGAAAGACCAGATGCAGACCAATCGATTGTACTGTTTGCGGTAATCACTGAGCTCTCTTCTTCCAGTATCTTCTCGTGCTGATACCGATGCCTACCATCTGCAGAGTAAGAGATATTCTGGAATAGCCGTACCTCCATGTTGATGTCACGTGTAGAGCCGTTTTCAATGTGGAATTGGATTGGAATCTTGTCGCCCTTGACATTAAATCCAGTACGAGCCAGTTCCATGGTGTAATTGACTTCTCCTGCGGCACAGCATAGGATTCCAATTGACTTAGATTTCTCCCTACGTACTGGTTGCTGGAGAGAAGAAGCGTCAGCATCTACCATGTCCACTACTTTCAGAGTCTGCTTTACTTTGTCGTCTTTGCCGGGTTGATCAATTTTGGCCTTAATCTTGTATCGAATTTCAGCAATCTTGGATTTGAACGAGGATGGTGAGCCTACTGGAATGGTGAACTGGAATGGAAAACTGTGCTCTCCAGCCGTAAAGCAACCATCTGGATCATCTTTTTTTTTCCAAACCACCACCTTCTCTTTGACGTACTTTTCTTTTGCATCGAATTTCTCCTTTCTGCGCTCATCACCATCCCTAACCTCTTCCTCCCATTCTACTTCTCCCAGCCCTGTGAGTGTAACCTTGATTTCTCTGTAGTCCTCTGTATTGCTGGTTTCCACAAGCACATGGCCTGTGATGGGGACTCCAGTGGGGTGCACCTTGTGTTCTGGAGCGACCTCGTCCACAATGATCTTGAACGCCTTCAGTCCCATGCTGTGTAATATGAAGCTATGAACTCTTGGGGCGAAATTTTAATTGCTTTTATGGCCGGGCCAGAGCATGTGTGTAAAGTACGGAAGCCCATTAGGGCAATTCACTTCCTAGGTAAAAGGATATATATCCTGTGCAAATTAAAGGTCATTTTTCTCCATAACAGTCATCTGAACAAAATTTGCACACAGGATAATAGTACAGTTGATCGACATAGTCACATTATAAACAATAATTTAAGACACAGTAAATGTAACAGATACAGTGCAGACGATAAGGTTGAAGTGAATGTGTAGCGCCAGAGCGCTCACAGTACATACAGTACACAGATACATGTAAACAGTCACAGTGATACACTAAAGAAAACTCAGTAAAGATGGAAGCTTACTGATAGCAGTCTTAACAAATGGTATTGATTAGGAGTGTTATTTAATATCACATGTAGGCTGTGATCAGTCTACTTCTTTGAGTAACTTGATTTGTGTCTGCTACTGGAGGGGACAAAGTCAGTGTTCTGGGCAGTGGCTGGGTCTCTCAGTTCTCGGTCAGTCGGTCGAGAGTTACGCACACGCTGCCCTGAGTCTGTGTGCAAGTTAAAATTACAAAATTGATTTAGTTGCTAAGAGTATTAACACACCACTAGCATCACGAATGTATCATATAATTGTTCATACATCAACTATAGAGCACTGAAGAAGTGCTAACCCTCGGCTGTTGACATGAATAATGTAGATCTATAGAAATCCAAAGAGTGAAATAAAGAGATGATGACATGCAGCACTGTGGACTAGGATCACAGCAAAGAAGCCTGGAGTTTTAGAAATAATTATGGCTCCTGGTACATGGTATGTGCTGGGGCCGGCCAGGATAAGCAAAGAAGCAACAACCACAATCATAATTCTACTTTATCCTGGTACGAGATCACTTTAGCTGTAAATACGTACCTCAAATAAAGGCCACGTGTAGCTAGCTAGCCATGCAGCCAATGTGCAAATTCGAACTTCTTAGCTTTTGCTCGTTTTTACATCAAGAGATCTGCCACTATTAAAAATAATAAAGTTGTTGTGTAAAGGCTATCCCTGCTGTAAACGCAGCGCTTATGGCATGCAGGCAGACTCAGAAAATACAAACAGACTACTATAACGTGCTGGCCTCAGTTATAGAAGTGAGTATCTACAGGCACAATGCAGAGGAGGCAGGACATGTGTCATACGTCACATGACAATGGAATGTGTGGCATACAATGTATACGTTAGGCTCTTGACCTAACCTTTCAAATTTCAGTGTAGCTACATGTATATGGTGCCTGTGGTAGATCTACTGTTGTGCTCTCACATCACTTTCTAGTAATCTCCAATAAATTATTGTAAACTGGTATGGAAGACGGCAACTAACCTGAGTTAACCCCCCTATACTGCTCTCCATAGTAGCCTATGTACAGTGAAAACCACTATAGGTTTGATCAGGTGAATTTCAAGCTATTGAGCCGAGATCCCACTGAGATCGCTGATCCATAAGTTAGTACTATCCTTTCATTACATGATAGCTGAATGTGGGATCGCTGCTGTTTTGGCTGCTTGAAGATCCGCACTTTTCATGCACAAATCCTTGTCTATGCGGTTAAACGTGGATTGTTAATTACTAAGGCACACGTGATGCGTGTCCTACCTCCTCCGGGCATGATGTAAGTATGAACCCATCCAAAGCAGGATAAGGTTTGCACTATGCCAGGAAATCAACAAAGACAGCAGGAACATCAACATCCTACCGGTGGCAGACAGTGAATAAAGGTGTCTATACAATAGTTCATAGTTCAGAGAAGACCCACACTATGTACATTACATACATAAAAAGTATAGGGGTATTACCAGCACATGTTAGTACACGTAGGTGTACCCATCCATCAATAATTACATTTATTTACATACCACCTATTATTACCTTGTCTCGTCTGACCACTGCGATGATAGTCGATGCCTCCTACAGCCCCTGAGCCATGACCCCCAGCCATGGACCAGTGAGGCTGAGCCCCAGTGTGTGGTGGCAATTCCTTGTCTTTGTCAGTCCTTGAACGAGTACGGGTCATCGGAACTGAAGGGGGAGGAAAATAGGATGACAAATGCATCAGGGCGAGGAGAGAATGCGGTAAATGTAGATTCAATACTGTACAGGTGTACGAAACCGCACGAACTAAACCAAATTTTTCGAATACAGTAAAAGTATTCTTCACTACTATGCGTAGAAATCACGGTGACAATGCCAGAAGAAGATGTTGCAGTACACATTGGAGCGCATGTACATTGTACACATACAAACTCAGTGTAAATTAACTTAATTGACCATGATGTTGATCTTACTTGCTCCTGAGGATGGCTGCTGCTGAAGAGAGGATATCCCGTGGCTCCTGATGGGAGTCCCAGCTATAGCCTGTCTCGATGTTGGGGTGATAGCCTGAAAGAGGTAATTTACGTACAGTTACGTTGAATTGCGATAAGAACCGTATATTCATGCTGTGGTGTAGTAAATTGAATCCAGGGTTTGGTACACAGTACATGTATACACTTATAGACGGATCGACTTGTATCATACTGAGATTACAAGCATTCAGCAGTTTAAGGTGCAAGGCTTACCTGATGTGCAGCATATCCCTGAAGTGCTCCTGCAACAACCCCATGACTAGCACTCTGATCACCGCTTGACTGTAGGTAAAGCAATGTGGAAAGTGACTGTACATCATGCTGTTCATGTGGATATTCACCCGATTAGGTAAGGAAGGATCAACATGCTTGTTACCAAAAAGCACTCTGTGAACAGTCCTATAGTACGTGCTTGTAATGTAAGGATTGTTGATTACGTCAATGTAACCATGCATATACCGTATATGCTTGATCAGAGGCTGTGGCTACTAAATCATTCATTTTGCTGGCTGAGGAGGCTACAATTCGAGGCCACTGTTCCAGCTAATTCAACAACCTTTAGTTTGTCATCAAAAGTTCTTTTCACCTACACAAACTCGAACTCTGCCATGAGAAAGTCTTTCAAAAGCACTAACAAGCTGCTACCTAGCTAGTTGCTACGGTAGATACCAGTATCAATATGGCTGGCACGTGCAGAGGCATAGCCTCAAAGTTTACTACAGCTACTATTTGAGAGTGGCTTATAATTGCACTGAAGATGGGTTGTAGGGAGGCTACTATTTGAGAGTGGCTTATAATTGCACTGAAGATGGGTTGTAGGGAGGCTACTATCTGAGAGCGGCTTATAATTGCACTGAAGATGGGTTGTAGGGAGGCTACTATTTGAGAGTGGCTTATAATTGCACTGAAGATGGGCTGTAGGGAGGCTACTATTTGAGAGCGGCTTATAATTGCACTGAAGATGGGCTGTAGGGAGGCTACTATTTGAGAGTGGCTTATAATTGCACTGAAGATGGGCTGTAGGGAGGCTACTATTTGAGAGTGGCTTATAATTGCACTGAAGATGGGCTGTAGGGAGGCTACTATTTGAGAGTGGCTTATAATTGCACTGAAGATGGGCTGTAGGGAGGCTACTATTTGAGAGCGGCTTGGCTTATACATGTAATTGCACTGAAGATGGGTTGTAGGGAGGCTACTATTTGAGAGCGGCTTGGCTTATACATGTAATTGCACTGAAGATGGGTTGTAGGGAGGCTACTATTTGAGAGCGGCTTGGCTTATACATGTAATTGCACTAAAGATGGGTTGTAGGGAGGCTACTATTTGAGTGCGTCTGACAAACATATATATACGGTAGGTCTAAATGTAAGTGTACACATGTATTATAATGAATGACACCTGTTTGAACATGTTTGGACTCACCAATCTGGCTGTGTTCCAGTCGAACACGTAGTCATAGGTGTAGCCCAGCTTGTGAAAAAGACTGCGGAACAGCTGTCGGAGGTACGCATAGTCAGGCTTGTCCTCAAACTTAAGGGAGCGGCAGAAGTTTAAGTATGTAGCAAATTCACCTGCAAGGATAGGATATATTAATTAGCAGAGCTGCTCATACCAGAGGAGGATAGTCAGGGTCAAAAGTTTTCAATTAAAATCTGCTTCCGGAGGACTTTAATTGCATTCTGACTGTCTACTCTTTCTTTGTCTCCAACCACAGTGAAAGTTTAACATTGTAGGTATTAAAGGAAGATTAGATGATTGGAAATGTCCTCTGGAAGCAGATTTAATTGACCCTGACTATCCTCCTCTGTGCCCATACTGTACATGTACATATCATTTACCAAGGGAGAAAGCTTCACCAATGCAGAATACTGCAAGGGTGTGTATGCACTAAAAAGCAGTTATGATTAAAGACCAACAGCAAAACGGAGTTACATTGTAGTACGTGTACACTGTGCTCAGTGCATATTACAACAGTTGGCCCTTGACCATTTAGTACACGTGACGGGTTAATTTGCCATGTGCTCTGACAAATGGCCAGATAATAATATTTTAGTGCTAGTAATAGTTCTGTAGCTCTGTTCCTAAGTCTAGTCTCAGTACTAGTTCTCGTTGTGATATCTCTGAAGGCTAAAAGGAGCAGGCATCTAGTTAGTATTGCTACTCTTGAAAACAGAAGAAATGACTGTGGCAAGCAGTAGATTTGTAAGCATTTTGCATTTGATGGATGGCTCCACAGATTCCTAGCTGCCTGATATTATACATGTATGTCAGGCCATCAAAGCAATGGTAGGATATTATGTCCTTTCAATTCTAAATCCTAATAAGCACTGACACTTCATACAGCACCCACCTACGTACATGTACCTAATACACACTGTCACCAACAAATCGCCCACCCACCCCACACTTGTCATCTACTCACTAGGATATCCTCTGCAGAGCATTTCAACCGGGGTGGATATCTTCTTTTCACTGATTCTCTCATACTTCTGTTTCTTGTTGGCTGCCTTGAGTCCTTGCCAGGGCAGACTGCCCAGGTTGAAGTACATGAGCATGTAGCCAAGCGACTCCAAGTCATCACGCCGGCTTTGCTCTGTCAGGTGGGACAGAGATTGAGTTCATAGTACTTAAAAGCTGCACATCTCAAACTCTACAAGAACGTAGTCGAAGTAGGCAATGCAGCAAGGGAATCTTTAGTATCACACAATAATCTCGGACAAATTAAATGTGTAAAGCAAAATTCCTGCTCAAGTGTTAACAAAGTTGTCTACATGTCTACACGTACATATCACCAATATATTTGGTCTATACGTCTACACGTATGTATCACCAGAAGCCATTGTAACATTAATGCTCACCAATTCCTAAGTGAGTGTTAATAGAAGCATATCTGGCTGTCCCAGTGAGGTTCTTGTTTTCTCTGTAAGGAATGTGCTGGTGAGTTCGTGCATCGCGATACTTCTTGGCCAGACCAAAGTCGATTATGTACACCAGATTTCCTTTCTTGCCCAAACCCATTAAAAAGTTGTCAGGCTTCACGTCTCGGTGAATGAAGTTCTTGGAATGGATGTACTCAATCCTGCTGATCTAAAGTGGAATGGGAGTGTAAATCTATGCACTAAAAAAACAATATAATAATGTGAGTGCTAATCAGTTCAGTATTATGGCTATGCATACTGAGAATCCATTATGTATGGAGGCAGTACAGCACACACACACACACACACACACACACACACACACACACACACACACACATATAATTTATTCTACAAAGGACAGTATAAAAGTAATGATCTCTTTGAATAGCGATTACTACTATCACGGCGTCAAAGCAAATTCCCAAACAGTGAATTAATGACAGACAGTCTTGGCATTTCTGAGCTATGATCATTGTCTGCAAACGAATAGACAAAAGCTCACACACAGACCCACTCCCACAAGCATCGGATTACTGACACACAGACTCAACGAAGATCATCCTATTAGCAGCTAATGCATTTGTGAGATAATGAATGTGCTCTATAAGGATACAGGTACATAATTATACTGATTTTCTTCTATAATAGGGATCACACATGTACTGTAGGTATAAGGAACAGAAGGTGTAATTGGACACTTACTTGTGCATACATGTAAGAGCAAAAAAATGTAGACATAGGATAAGGCTTGCTACAATCTTGTTCTATACTATAATACTTACCAATTGGTCAGCCAATAATAGAACAGTCTTCAAGCTGAACTTCCGAGAACAGAAATTGAAGAGATCTTCTAAGCTGGGTCCGAGTAGCTCCATTACTAGCACATTGTAGTCTCCCTCTGTGCCACACCACTTAATGGAGGGTATACCAACTGTGAGTGTGTGTGTGTGTGTGTGTGTGCGTACGTGGGGAGAGCATAACAACAAAGGTGGAGAGTAGACGCACCGGCAGCATATACTACATATATGTTGACACATACACGTACACACATGTAGAATCCATGTTTGAAAAAACACACACGAGAACAAACACTTCCACTCACCTCCTGACTGCATCATCTTGTAGAACTTGGCTTCTATGTGAAGCTGTGGGTGGTTTGTCTTTACACACTCAAGCTTGATAGCCACCTCAGCCCTTGTTTGTATGTTGGTACCTGTAGTGAGGGGGAGTGGAAAAGGCAGTACAAGCGTGTAGGTGTGCATGACACATGTGTATGCCCATAAATGTCTATACACGACAGAAAAGGACAATTATATATGACTGGATCTTTTTAAGAGCTCCAACACAGCACCTGTACAAAAACCTACATGTACCATTCTTATTTCTCAAGGATGTAGAGTATGCAAACATGAAATATGTACTGTACATGTACTGATGGTAGACGTAGACTTAGTACTTGTACTTACTTTAATAGACTCTTATAGTACACTACACATGAACACAACACGGTGGTAAAACAAATCACTGTAAGGGAATATCATACCAGGTTATGGTAACAAGCGTGTAATAAAAGACTTAGGTCATACAGACCCTACACGCCTTGAAGAGAATTTGGAACAGGGTCATCATGGTATAAAACATATAATTATATATAGCATGAAAATCATCGTGCTGTACATGTCTGCAAACATGTACAGGCAGCTCGCCCTCAGGCTTGTGCCTTTACATTCTATACAACACTCAGTCTCATGATATATCAGTCTCATGCTATTAATGTTCAATCTCTTTCTTTATTGTGACTGCTGTTTAATGCTGTGAATAAGCTTAGCACATAATGCCGACAGTGTCAACAGTTATTTCAATCTCACCTGTAAAACCAAGTACGTACATGTACCGACAAATTCAGCATTCATTATACCTCATATGAAAGTTCATTATACATGTACCACAAGCCGAAGTGTGTTCATGTAAGAAAGGAAGCTATGAGTAGACACAACAAAGCCATCTGCTCGTGTGATCAAAATTAATTACAGCAACTACTTGCAAGGCTTAATCACTTACTAGACTAAGTAAACAACAAACGAAACAATAAAACACAAAGCAGAAGCTAAACACAGGCTTGCACACAATCCCATAACTCTCCCAATGATTGTTTGTGTTGTACACTAAATTACACTTCCATACTATGATGTCATATGGCAGGTGCAGCAAAAGAGCATGCTGAGATCTCATAATGTACCAAGAGAAATACTGGGAAATACACTATGTCGAGAAGACATTAGGACAATGGAAATAATAATATTGTAGTGTGGGTGGTGAAAATGATATATAACTGCTTACAAAAGCACGCACACACACACGCCGGTACCGGCATGTGTGTGTGCTTTTGTACTGACAGAATTACACTTGTTGAGAACCAGAGAGTATAGTATTACATAATCACATACACAGCTTCATTGGCAATATAAATGTGTACATCCAAAAAGGAAGTGATGCAGAATTACTGTGACAATGTTACAGATCATTTTTATTGTATACGAAGAAGCCCTCCTAACACGTACGTACCACACATTCTGTTGGATAATGAATTGGTCATTTACTATTACTCCTGACAAAATCGCTTTATCTCTCTTAACCTTTAATCTCTCTTAAGTGTCAACAAACTGAAGCTCTACAATTATATATAGCCAATCTGTAAGGGAATACTCCTACACATCACAGCAGATGAAAAAAGGAGCAAGGGACGTATGGGATACATGTAAATATAGGAACAGAACAATGGCAGTTAGACTGTCCATACTGGGTGTGGGGATGCCACATTGTATGGCGATTAGTTGAGTGACTGCCAACACCGTGAATGAATTCAACAGACAGTACCCACACACATGAGCCCAAATCAAAACATCGTGCATTTTACGATTGGGCACTCATGTATGCAGGACAAGCTACATATACTGAGGAGATCTTTCTCTCACCTAGATAGATGTCCCCGAATGAACCACTGCCAATCTTTCTCCCCAGTCTGTACTTGCCTCCAACTCTCAGCTCCATCCTACACACAAGACAGGTTCAGGGAAAGCACAAGGATATCAAAAATACTTATGACTACCAACAAATCACACTGGCTAGAGCAAAGAGTACCTCTTTAACGAAACGACTATTATGAGATCTCATACACAGCGTTACCATAAAAAAACATGTAGGGAAAACAAGGTAACGTTAGACAGAAGGTTATATGACTCACATTGGTGCGTCTACAGAGACTATACATTGTCACAATAGCTAATTGAGTTGTTCACACGGGATTACAAAAGTGGGTAAATAATATGGTGTACAAACATAATAGGGAAGTGGTCTCTTTCAATACCTTCCACAACCACAAGAGGATGGGAATACAATCAAGAACAGTGCACAGGAACACAGCATAATAATGACAGGTTCAAAGGTAAACACGAGGAGCTAATATGTGCATGTGAGAGTGTCATGAAATCCTACATGGTATAAACAAAGCCGGTTAGCATTACACCCAACATTGTCTAATTTAACGATATGAGTTTAACCAGCTACAAATCTCAGCCCCCTAAAATGGTGAGAAGATTAGAAATACTAAATAGCGCTAGCATGCTACATATGCACATGTGTATGGCATCATGATTATGTTAGTTAACGACTGTAACAGATGCATTCAGCCAAACGGTTACCACCAATTACACAGAGAACTTTTGCTAATGGTATGAGTTAGTGTAGGAGAATACACCCCTATGGTGTGCTAACGTTGCATGGATACAGTGAAAACAACCTCCCAACACCTGCACTGTTATTCAACCACCTGCCAACGTACACACCACAACACTAATCTAAGCAAATACAAGTACAATGTAGAGCACATGAATGGTAAAGACGATACAGTCCCTACAGGTCTGCGGTTGCATTCCCCTAGTACAATGGAAAAACACGTACATAATAAACAATAAATATTGAACGTTTAATAGCAAGGCACTGTTATAACAAGCTGACAATGTACCACGTACATGTAGATGAATTGCAAGGTTGTGCAATTGGCTAAATACATAAATGAAACCATTTGTTGGTATTACACTACAGCTTGGAATCCTAAACTACGAAGTGCTGAGAAATGGCACTGCAACTGACAATTAAAGCCCTGTAATGTTGTACAAAGAAACTTGGCTCAACAGAAATACAAAAACATGATACACTCTAATTATTAACATTAAGCATACTATGTAAAGAGGGAATGAACAAGAACGTGCATATTTTGTGCCCATTAACTGGTGTCAATGGTGATTGTGCCCCGTGATCTAATTCACAGTCTGTTAGAGTAGATAACAGGGTGCCATGACAATAGTTATCGTAACCATTTCACATAATTATGTAACTATCATGTTACAACAAACTTCATATGTAGCTAGATTTGTTGTAAGGATTTAGGTAAAACAATTGTGAATGTTGGTAGTAGTATTATTAACGGGCCAGGGGGGGAACGGGAAACCAATATGGACGTACAGGGACAAACGCATGAGCACTTGGATATCTAATCTATACCCCAAGGAAACCCAGCTAACAATTAGCTTTCAAGAGGCACTACAATAGAAAGCCTGACTATTAGACTAAGTAGAACACACGTTGTAAAATCAAAAACAAAGTTTGGTTTTTCACAGAAGCCATGTAGTTAAACGTTAAATAGGACCAAGACCATCCACGTACGTACCTTCTAACTCTTTTGACTTTCTCAAGCAAAAATCAACGATAGCTATTTCGACTTTTGTACTTGTATTATTAGGGAAGACTGAGTAAGAGCACTTGAATCACTCACGCCACATCCGCCATTTTCTAGCAAAGTCTGAATGACATCACGACCTAACCACAGAAGAAAACATTGGTCTCTAATAAGAATGTCTCATCAATGACATCATCATCTTAGCAGTAATCCATTCCTAAGTCAGATTCCCATTCAATCAGCTGACTCATCTGAAAGAGGGTGGAGCTCAAGAATAAAAATAGTAGCATGATTTGCATTACCTCAGCGCATATGCAGAGCCTGTATAAAAACAACTAGTCTAGGACCTCCCTTTATGCTTTAATATAAACAAAACCGTGCATTTCCCCACTCGATCTCGTACTCGAACTCAGTACTATACTATAGATCTCAGTTTATATCCTGACAAAAATGGATTGTGGATCAAAGTATGTTTGGATGTATGATCAATCTGATGAAGAGTTTGTCTCAGAGACAGAACTCAATGAAGGAATGTGGCTCAGCCTTAGCGAGGGGTGAGTCGAGTATAAATAATATAACATTTGACGTCTGCATGGGACCGGGAGTATAATTAACTACAGATGAGAACATAATTTGTTTGAGTGATATTGGAGTGTGTTATTCATTTGATCATCATTTTTCAGTGATGACTCTGATGAGGGCCAAGCCACCGTACCCACTCTGACCCCAATGGCTGCTATCCATCCCAATTCGAAGCAGGTTATTAGGGGTACATAGAGGGGTCGGGCTATACCCCATGTCAAATTCCTTCCAGCCAGGTTTATGAGCCTCAAGCTGTGTTGCACACATCAGGTTGTAAAGGAAGCTTTACTACGCAAAGCAAAGTCAAATCCCTCAGCATGGGCCAAAATATTAGGTCAATCAGTGTCAAAATCCCCTACATGTCCCAAGGGGAGAGGGGGGGGAAGGGTATAGTGGGACAACATAATTATTGATAGGCGCATTACTTTCAATTGCTGTATCACAATTATTATTATGAGAGACACGTTGGCTTGCACGAGTGTACTGGGTTGATTGAGCAGTCCAATATAGTCCAATAGTCCTTTAGTCATAATCACAAGTTGTTGAGACAATGACTATATACAATGTACATGTATACATGGACAGTGTACCCCAAGTACATGTACATGTAGATTTCTGACCTCTTTGCTTTCATAGAAAACAAAGACACTAACAGTATTGTCGTAATTCAGTTCATGTCTATAAGCTAACTGTAATTATTACGTTGCTACTATACCGTATATTCACCAATGTCTTGCATTCATTCTCTATATCCCAGGCTGCTGATGCCCCATTAGAGGGATCCACGACTAAGTACCTCCCATTGGACGATGCCGAGGAGAACCAACCCGGGGCTGTCCCTTCTCCACCACCTGCAATATCACTCCCCCCATCTCTACCCCTCAGGGATGAAGGTAGTGGTAATGAGACAGAGACTGAGGACTCTGGTGATGATGAAACACCGGCTAGGAAGGATCCTAACTATGTCCGCTTGCATCATCCAGTGGAAACTGCAACTGGGGCTACTGCAGATAAGCCTAAGCCAAAATCTAAGCTCTTTAAACACAAGAGAGAGAAGAAGGAGGTAGAGTATGTAAAGATATCAGAGACAAAAACCAAGGCTTTCTCTACTCCAGCTCAACAAGGTATAGGAATAATTATTATGCTGCTATGATTATTATAATAAGTGTAATAAGTGTATACGTGTATAATACATGCATGTATGAATGATTGTACATGCACGTACATAATCTGGTATCAATGCATGTATGTACATGTAATTGTCTCTCCTGCAAATTAGTGTGCTGTATGTGTGTAGTTCAAAATTATTTCCTTGCGTGATAGGGAGTCCCCCTCCTCCACCCCGCCCTGCTAGGGGCATCATCAAGAATAGACTCACTAAGTCTGGAATTAAAAAGGTTAAAAAACCTCGTGTGAATTGGCAAAGTGGTGAGTTTATTTCTGCTTGTATTTACATTTACATTTACATGTACATCGACAATTCCATGCATGCAGTGGAACAAGCCTGAATCTCTGTGCTGATTTAGATCACGTTTGCCATAAATACTGCAATTAGATTGGTTAGAGGAAGCATTCTATCCAATTTAGAAAATCATGCAAACAATCCCTAAGCATTAGTACACCTCAATACTTACTTCCTCCTGTGCAACATGATCATAATAAGTTAGCTCTGAGGCACACCTTTATTACGTTACGCTACAGGTTAAGAAATAATTGTGTCATACGTTAATTGATGATAATAATGCCTGTATTCACTCTCACACACATGCTCACCCCTAGATCCTAGCCGCACAAGACGTGGTGGGCGTGTCACTCGTCGTGCCGACACCAACGTTCTGGCGGTCAAATTCAACACCCTGGTTGAGCCCAGCGATGTACACACTGGCGACTCTGTGGTGTGTACTAACCCCAACTGCTCTGCCATCCTCTCACACCTCTCCTCCATCAAGGACCAAGAGGACCCAGACAAAGATGAGAAGGTGAGTGGAAAGTACTTTCTTAATTGCATTTCTTCCGGCTCTCACTCTCTGTTCATTGACTTTTATGTGGCATGCATTAAGCTGCCCAATTTCATGCTGGTTTCAGGTTACCCCTGCACAGAATGAGATAAATTCTCAGCTGCTCGAGTAGTACATGTATATACGATACAGTAAACTATGTGCTTGCTTGCTCTTTGCGGCTACCTTGTGGAGCTATACATAACGGTTCAGTTCATATTCCATCGCACAGATATGGGAGTGTGAATTCTGTGGGACGACGAATGAGGTGGACATTGTACCTGAGGAGATGCCTACCAAAGAGGACACAACATTCATGATTGCCCCCGCCCAGGCTACAGAGGGTGTGGCACAAGGAGGTGGAGTGGAGGACTCTCTTGTTATGTTCTGCATTGATGTATCTGGGAGCATGTGCGTCACCACTGAGGTGAGCCCAGGGACGTGGTTGGATTGAGTAACATTTCTGTGTGCACTCGCCTCAGTATAAATATTGTAGTCATGGTCGTTATAGTTGGTGATCCGGCCCATATTCGAGTGTAACTTGTATGCTTGCACTAAAGTATATTTGGTCCGCCATTCTTGACCTTTCTTACCACTGTATAAAATGTATAAATACAAAGGTAATGAAGTTTATATTCTAGTGCATTTTATGCAGTGGTGAAAAGTATGCAGTGGTAAAATCGAGGATGGCGGACCATAATATATATTTTAGGCCATACAAGTACATACTATATTTGGCCTAGTACTGATTCATGCAATGGATGATTTAGCAGATGGTGGCTATATAAGTGCCATAATGTACAATGTGCATAATCGGTATCACTTTTATATATTACTGTCACCGAGCGGATCCTTCTCTATAGGTAGGACTAGCTATACCAGGTAGCTTGAATGGTTTATTACAAGAAAATCAACAACAACACACAAAATACAGGCATACAGAGTTTTTGTTCTACACGAGGTCTCTCACAAAAACTCATCAATCATAAACTAAGCTGGCATGACGTCACAAAAATTAGAATAAGATAAATACATTTACGTAACATAAGGTAAATACATCTACCTACCAAATACAAAACGATCAACACAAATAACGTTCCAGTCTCTTACAATTACTATAGTCTCCTATTATAGAGTTACAAACACATAGACAAAAATCAGTTAGTTTGCAAATTGGCTGTCATCTCTTCCTTCTATAAGCAATGGTGGATTGTTAGGATCTTCCTCTGGCTGAGTATAGTATTTTTGGTATAACTTTCTTCCTTGCATGAAAATGTGGCCAATGATGATACAAACGAATTGAGCAAAACTAATTCCCACAAAGATGCCTGTAACAGTGTTTCCAAGTTGCTTGCTTCCGTCAACACCTTGCTGTACATATATACCTAATAAAGCGGTTGCAAACAAGTTGAGGTTTAACAGAAAGGATTTTTCTATCAAGGTCAAATACCATTTCTTGTAGACACCAGTGTGTAGGCAAAGCAAAGCTGAAATAATGGCAAGTGCGATTAGATCATGGCGTTTGTCTTGTGTAATAGCTGTTGTGATTAGGATAGCACCTCTAGCCAGTATGAGAACACCCACCCAATAGTGGTACTTGTCCTCAAGAATTCCTGTGTAGGCATCGAAAAAAGGCTTGAGCTTGTGGACCCATTGAAACGGCCTGATATGTGAAATAGCTCGTAAAGGCTGAATAAATAGTAGGCTAGCTGTGAATGGGAGAAGAAAAAGCGTAGAGAATACTAGAGATACAAGGAACAGTGCGATATGCTCCTCTCTCATATACTCGATAGTTCCATCCTCTGTCCATACAGTAATATTTCCTAGGGTCGTGCCATCAAAGACTGTAGTGACTGCTGTTAATAGCTTTGAATATGATAGTAGGAAAAGTGTTGCCAGTAGTGAAACAGACTTAGTGCCGAACACTCGAGCAACTCTGTCAGAGTATCTGGATGCAAAGATTATCGCTATAGCTAGTATCCATATGTAGATAGGAAACAAAAATTGGAAGAATGCTTTCCAGACTGCATTAAAACCCTTGAAGAAGCACTCAGTAATTCCGAAATCAAGATTTATCCACGCAATGAACACTTTCAGAAAATATTCATTGAACTCGCACTCTCTTGAATTGAAGATAATACTTTCGTTTGCCCAGACAAGATTGGCGTAGATGATTAGCCCATTAACACTGCCAATAGTTACAGTGAGATCAAGCATTTTAATTAGAGCTACCAATAAAGGGCCAGCAAGTATAAAGAAAACGATAAACGCTAGGCCTTTATATGCACATTCTTTACAGTCTGGTCTTCCTAGAGTTAGACTGTAATTGCCACTACAATTACCACACAATTGTCCAGTATGATTGTTAGCACATTGTTCGTCAACTTCAAGTGATTCTCCATTAATAGCAGGGCATTCATTAGCCACACCATCCAAGGTAACCCACTTTTCTGATGTATTGATGTGACCATGGGGAGCATGTTCTGTGTACAGCACCCCTTCTCCAATCCATTGCGTTCCACTCATTTTAAATAACCGCTGGCTATTGCAGATAATACAGGTAGTTTGGTTCTTAAGATCACATTCGCATATATTACGTCTATCATTAAAAGAGAAACCTTCTGGACAATCTTGTACTTTGATATCAATATAGACGGGAGTAGTGAGTAGAGATTCTGGTATCACTTCTGATTCGTTGTACGTCTCGATTGCGGCCTCCATGTAATCTCGATCCCCGTACTCTCTCAGAGCTATCTCCTGAGTCGTCAGTACCAGTGTTACTGTGGTGTTCAGCTTGGAGTTGATTGTGTAGTTCACTGCAGTGCATGATGTCGAGTTAATAGCTACTGACTGGACATTTTCCGTATCTAGAGCTCTGATGTAAGCCGTGCCTGAAACAGTACCAAATTCGTAACCCACTAGGACTATGTAAAATACAAAGTATTCTCCGGGATATCCATTCTTTATGGATGTATTGAATATGTAATTGATATCAGAGCAAATAGGTATTAGAGTATCTTGGCGACACAAGCATATTCGTTTGGGATCAGATGTAACCAAAGATAGTTTGGGTTCAGTATAATTGTTGAACTTGAAATGATTGCGGTAGACTGATACACTTGTATTTGAATTACTATTGGCAATACATGTATCGTTAAGTGCTGCACCGTATATTTCATCACCTCCACTGTCAGCTGTATTCTCAGTGAGATAAATATATGAACTATTGGCTGCTGAATAGAAACAAAGTGGGGATTTGCTTGCACACGATGTTTTGACAACATATATTGCACCTCCGAAACGTGCACTGTTATTTGTGAAGTAGACTTGTGCATTCACAGTGAAAATGACGGTAGAGTCGATTAATGATACACCCCCACCGTAATAACCACGGTTACCGATGAACCAGTTATTGTGTGTAAATACTAAGTCCCCAAAATTAATTTCGATAGGTGTGTTTCGGTTATCTTGAAAGAAACAATTGGATAGACGTGTTTCTATGTAGCCGTGCAGTTGAACTACAGATCGTGCTTGCAGAACATCTTCATTACTGAGGAATGTGCAATTGTTCAGCTTTAGCTTAGACCCCTCTTCATCTGTTGCATCTATTAATATGCTAACACCAGTGTTGCCTGTAAAATGGCAGAATTCAACTGTCATTTGCAATTTCACGGATCGTGATTTGTGGATAATGATGCCACTTTCTGTATTGTTTGTGATGTTACAATTCTTCATTGTTACAATCACAGTGGAGGGAACGTCTGTCAAAGAGTTTATCACTATCCCATATCTATTTGCCTCAAACAAGCAATAAGCAGCATTTACTGTAACAGTGGACAGTTGCTTATCACTCATATCTTCTATGTATAGACCATCGTGTGAATTTGTAATGTTCACATTTTCCATATCAAAAATAAGCTTGGAATTGTATACCTTGAGGTGTATTCCAGTGTTTTGACTTGATATAGAGGAGTTGGTAAAATTCAGTAGATACGTTCCTTCATCCATTGTAATTCTTACTGCTGAGTGTATCGAATGAAATCTGACTGAGGAAATCGATACATTCTGTAAGGCCAGGCTGATTTCTTTGATCGAGCTGTCATGTTCTTGTCCAAAAATGAGAATGCAGTGATCAAATGTTGATTGAGTTATTTCAGTGTTTCGTATGTTACTCATTGAAGGACTGATTGTTGGTGGTGGAATTTTGACTTGTGTATATGTAATATTTATTTGTATCAACCGGAATAATTGTATATTTTTGAAAATGAGTGCACCTTCGATAGGGTTTGGAATTATTGTCACATGTTGGATAGTAAGGTTTGTAATGTTTTCAAGGGTGATTCCGGCTCCAAACCCCACAGAGATTTTAACATTTTGTTGAGTCCAGGTGGTGAATGCAACGCTTGTCCTGTTTATCAAGTGGAAAGTTATTTCCGTTAGCTTGTGATCACCAGGCAAAAATGTCATTGTAATGTTGCCATCTTGGTTGCTAATGTTCTGAAGGTGTTTAGCATAGTATTGCAGTGTCTGGCAATTTGAATCAGTAGACGTTTGTTCGATGACACAGTAGTTTGTAGCAGTCACACCTGTTTCAAGCAACTTCAGAATTAGACAGGTCACCAGCAGAACACTTAGTGCCATAGTTCTGTATAGCGTAGGAACAGATTATAGATCTAAGCTATACTGGGATCGCACTTATAAATACTTATTATAGGTACAGTACCTGAACATCATCATGTGATTTTTCATTGTTCATACATACTCATGACATTTAGCCTCCTTCGCAGGCCTTCCTTTTTCAGTTATAATTTTGATTCTGTTGTTTGTCACAATATTAACACCATACGGGAATAATTGGAGAGAGCAAAGAATAAAAAAAGGAAGCCACTAAGAAAAAGGAAGGCCTGCCCCGCTAAGTCTTGTGATCTGCTACTGACGTAGCCAAATTTAATTGAGCGTGGGCAAGAGTAAACCGCAATATCTGTCCTCCCACACACTGTGACACAGTACTTAGAGCGTATTTACCAGGAACTAGAGGCAAAGAGTGTGTGAAGCTACAGAACACAGTATGTAGAAGTTAGCTCTACAAGATGAAGCATGAAAGGCTAGAGTACTACTGTATCTGATAATAGCACTTGTCAAAAGGACCTGGGCAAAGAAGGAACCTATCCCAGATCCTGGACAACTCACAGCAATACTTCTGACATGCCAAAATTGACAGATCCCTTCATGTCATCAGAAGGAATGTTTTAGTCCAAGTCATAATAATAAGAAGAAGAAGATTGCCTTGGAACAATCACACTATCCAAACTAGAAGGGCAAGGGCAACCAATTTTATCCTCGGATAATTACAGTAGAACTACAGCAGAACTACAGACTACAAGACTCGCCTTATCAAACTCAATGTGCTCCCACTCTCAAGACCTCTCACGTTCGACCCAGTTGAGTGTTTTAAATTACAGCAGACAATGTAGACCTGAGTGCTTATCTGCAGGTATTATTTCCGTATCCACTATAGAGCTGGTTCTACTGCCAGAAAGTTTCCAAAAGGAGCAGAACCTCTAATACTACTACAATAGGATTACACGACTATGGAATTGACAGGACCCTATCGATCTTCAATCTATTACATGTATTGAACGAAGGGAAAATTCGACATTGGTGCTCGTGCTCCTGTGAAAACTGTCTCATGCACACAAATTAGTATAGTTTAGTCACTCTGTCAGTACTCATGAGATCACAACCTTGCAACATTGTCATTTTACACTGTTTCTAGACTAGACTACTGCTCAATAATAACTCAAGCCTCAATTTGAGGCTTGAGGATAGGCTCAAAGATAGACCTTTAGTCTTCAGACTTCACTATGCTAGGTATTAAAGCCATCGTCTATGATAATAATTATCTCCAGACTTGCATATGAAGTAAGTCTACAATGCGTAGGCATCCTGTGGCTTTGTTGCCTGTCAGGCTCCGCCCATCTACTGAAAGCCCACGCTCATTTTCACACTGCCACCACTGTGCCACCGTCACGCGACTTAGCGAGGCAGGCTCTCCTTTTTCTTAGACGGTTCGTTCTTTCTTTCTTTGTTCCTCCAATTCTTACCGTATTTTATCTTATTGACCGTGTGACAAAGAACAGAAAAAGGAGAGGCTGCGAAGGAGGCTACATGACATTATACTACAATAACCTTATTCTGTCTATCAGATACTATAAATGTGTGTATGCACGCTCAGCTATAATAGCAACACCTGCACTCATTGTGCATCAATGTTTCAATCCTTATTTAATAGGGTTAACAATTGTGATAAATATTTTGCAGGTGCCAGGGAAGTTTGAGCTGAAAGGTCACGACCGTGTGCGTGGGTTGTCCTCGCTGAACGTGCACAATGAGAACCAGTACATGCCCGGACAGAGCAGAAACAACACTTACGTGTCCAGACTACAGGTAATTTAACCTGGGCTAAATATCACATGCAAGTAATGCCATGCAGATGTATAAGCAAGTTTCACAGGGATACTGTTTAACCTTGACTCCCGTGTACAGGGTGTACAAGCTGCAGTTGATCACCAGTTGACTCTACTAGCCGGTGCACATCCAACCAACAGGGTTGCCCTGGTTACTTTCGGAGATGAGGTACATGCAGTGTATATACTGTATATTTCAGCTATAGCGTGAATAATTTACATGATTCCGCTTCATGAATCTGGAGTTCATGAGTTTAGCATCCTAGTGCCTTTTGTGATAATCTTAACTCATCAGGTGACAGTGGTGGGTGATGGGCGTAGCACCCCTGTAACTATGGCAGGTGACAAACTGTGGAGTGTGGACGCCCTAGTGAAAGTTGGAGGGGACGTCCCTCTGCCTGGTCTCATCAAGGACACACACAAGAAACTGAGCAAGAACGTCTTTGAGTAAGAATTTCTCATCAATAATTATGCTTCGCATGTTCTTTAAATTCGTACTGTGACTCTACATGATATTATACATGCATGGTCGGTCAGGATTTATGTATTGGCACTATGAGAAAATATTTTGCCTCCTCCATGATGGTTGTAATGTTTTTTAGTCTTGAGGAGAGTGGTCAGACTGCATTGGGGCCAGCTCTGCTGTTGTCTATCTCCATGGCTGCTAGGATTCCCGGCTCCAAGGTAAAAGTCAACAGCATTTCAAATTGAGCGCTGGTGTTAGCTGATCGTAACGACTATATATAGCCAAGCTGCATGCATGAATACATACAGTCACAGATTAGTAATTATAGCAATCGTATTTGTGTGAATGCTGTGAAATAGTATTTTGGTGTGCAGGTGATCATATGTACTGATGGTTTGGCAAACAAAGGAGTGGGAAACCTGGATGGTGAGTGTGTATACTTTTGTCATCCCTATTTTCTGATGGTTGTCACTATCATCATCACCTGACCTAAATGTATTATAGCAACTAGTTACGTACGTTTATACGTTTGCTAGGCAATATCGTTCTATATACTGATTGTTTCACTGCATGTGTTTTCCTTCACTGTGTAGACCTGGTATCAGCCGAAGCAAGAGGAGAGGCACAGACTTTCTATGAGAACATGGGCACTCTAGCTGTGGAAAAAAAGTAAATTAAAACTCACGTGCACATTTTCACCATGCAGCAACATTGTGTTCTGTGAACTTGAGGAACTTCACTTATTTGTTAGCACTGTTAGTGCATGTGTGTCAGATTGTACATTAACTAATTTGGGTGTCCATTTCATCCCTAGGCCATTGCCCACGTTGTTGTGATAACACTACCCTTTCGTTGATTTGCTGGTTGAAGCCGTTAGAAGTACTTACGTGAATGTATAATAATGTATATCTCACGCAAGCCCTGCAGCCAATTTCATAGCATGTCATTTCCCTCACGTATACCTACTTACTTGCACAGTGTGACAGTGTCATTGGTGAGAATCAGAGGTACAGACTGTAAGGCAACAGAGCTGGGTCAAGTGGCAGACAAAACTGGAGGACAGGTAATTTGCACGAGTTTCTACTTGCTTTTAATACATGTTATATGTGCTGCTGAAAGTATACTACAAATGTATGTTTGTAATACCTGTTGACATTTTATCCAGGTTACCACCGTCAACCCGCTGAACATCACAAAGGAGTTCACCAGCATTCTAGCCAATCCTGTTATTGCCACTAACGTCCGGGCAAAGATTGTACTACACAGTGAACTGTGAGTAGAAGTGTTCTAAAACCCTGCTCTCATAAGAATTAATAGAAACTGTCGTGTACATTGTCAGGGTTAGGAAAGAGAAAAGTAACCAGTTTGTAGCTCCATCAAAGACTGTCGAACAGATGATTTTATAATTATACTTCCAAAACTGATTGCTAGTTATGTCTATGAAAATGTTCTACTTTCACCTCAACTCAGATACTTTCGTTCTGAGGATAGCCAGGAGAGCATGCTGTTGATACCAGTGGGCAATGTGACGGCTGATACTGAGCTCACGTACGAGTACGGATCCAGGACCAAGAAGAACCGACCTTCTGTCAAGGGCTCTACTGACGGAGATGGTATGTTTATCATAATTATGCTTTCCATGTCTGTTGGGAAAGATTTAGCCATGCACATGTATTGTATTTATAATATTTATGTGTCTGTAACACATAAATGTTATGCATTCCTTTGTACAGTTTACAGTACTTACTGTGTTCTGGTATCAGCGCTATTACAAATTGTACAGTGCCATGGCTCCCCATGCACTGGTACAATCATGATAATCATAGCAACAGCTAAAATAATGTGCAATTGTGTATACACTGTTTTCCTTGTTTTCCTTGTACTGAAATTCAAAGAATCATTAGTCTTTCTTCATACATAGATAAGGGAGACACTGCCAGTGGGGCATCTCCTAAGCCTAAGGTCAAGCGGCTCCCGCCCCTTCAAATAGATGGGAGGGATCACCTCCCCTTCCAGTTGCAGATTGAGTACACAGGCAGGGATGGGTCAAGGTGTGTACGAGTAATTTCTCAGGCCAAACCCGTCACTAGGGACAGAGACATTGCCGAGAGGGGTGAGTGAGTGCAGTGAGGCATCTTGTATTGCACGCATGTTAGTTTTCATGTATAAGCATGGACTAGATTTACACATAATTATAGATCGAACAGTTCTAATTTGATTTTCTCCATAAAGTTGTTTAACATGTCACTATTATTATTATTGCTTACACTAACTGTATGTACTTATCGTTCGTAGGCATTGACATGGGTGTGGTTGGTTCCCATGTGGCACGCAACACAGCCAAGCTGACGATGGAGGGGGAGTACACTGGAGCCAGGGTTAATGCTCTCTCTAACCAGAGGCTACTACAGAGAAATAGGTGACCACATTCACTTTAGCTTAGCAGCTGATGTGTATAGCTGAACCATTTTCATAATACCGTTTTGTAGTTTGCTTTGGGTGTCAGGTACATGACTATCTCTGATTTGTGAAACCTTAATTCCACACTGTTGTCTTATTTTATGTTTTTCTCCTTTTTTCCCCCCTTTTTACAGTCACTGGACTGGTGAGAATAGACATGCCTACACCAACCTCATGGAGGACATCATCCCTCTTGAGCGAAAATTAGCAAGCAAACAACAGGTGATCAAACTCCTGGTCCATACGTTTGTTAACAACAATAAATAATTACTATAATTATTTAAAATTACTATAATAATAATACCGGTTTCAAGTACGTGATACTCATTTGTAATACTCATTAGCGAATGTCACTGCATGTGCATACTTTCTTCCTTGAGAGTTCGTGAAAATTCGCAATCAAAAGACACAGTCTCGCATTTGAAACTTAGATTACATTGTATGTGACTAAAAAAAACATACTTTACATTGCATTGATGTTTCTTCGTTCACATGCATGCAGGGTGAGCGTGATCAATTTCGATGTGATTACAGTGACGATGAGGGTCAGTATGATGTCATGTACAATCAAGAAACGCCACTTATGGCCAGTGAGCTGGCTGTACAGGAGCCAACAAGGTATTCTGCTCCAAGGACACGATCTGTTCCAAAGGTATAATATACGATAAATGTTCACCATTATTCAGGCAGTGGATCATGTTGCACACATGATTTTGTGCATGTATATAACCCTTGCATGTGAATTTAGAATTTAGATCAACGAGTCTTACTATAATTATACAGCGGAACCTCCATTAACGACCGCCTCCGAAAGCAACCACACGCTATATAAAACAGCCAAAAGCTCAGGTCCGGATTGATGACTTCAATGTAAAGCAACCTCTTAGGAACGGCCACCTCTCTACTCCGTATAACGAGCAGCTTTATAGAATCCCTAACCAGCCTTAGCATGGAAAATAACGTCCCAGAACGGACAACCACTAGCGGAAAGTTATTGCTGCGGTCGCATTATTGCGAAAACCTACGTAGCTGTAGCTTGTCTACAGCCTTTTCAAAGCTTGTATGAGCTAGAGAAGCAGTTAGCAAATCTTCAAGTAGTAGGAATTGACTTAGAGCATACATACCTGGCAATCGAAACCTCTCAACAAAGCCAAAAGGCTGTTCCCCATGCAATGGTATCCGTTTTATGGAGGTTCCACTGTATTTAGTGTATAGTGCATGTGCATGCATAGAGTATACTGGGAGGAATTCCCGGACGGAAGTAGTAGGCGGACCATAGCAAAAAAAGCATGTGGATCTAAAAATAGCTGCCAGTGGCGTCTGCTATGTCATCTTTCAGCCTGTAGAAGTTGCTCTAAGCGTTCGTATCAGCACACAACTAAAATCCGGAAGTTCGCTTAAAAAGAGGGTGTTTTACATTCAGCAAAATCCAGAAATGGTCGTCACTGTCTGTTTATTACCTTGTGAACTGCTACTTTTCAGGCTGCGCTCATTTCCAAAGGAAAGTACTGACTTTTGCTGTTTTAGCTGCCGTTGCACAAGTGATGTTTGATGCTTATTTTATTCCCCCAAAAAGATCTCTATGTCATGAATTTGTGAAGTAATGCAAAAGTTTGATATTATCTTCAGTGGTCCAATTGTGGTAGTACATGACTTGACCAGGAGCAAGAGTTTAATGTACCCCTAGTGATGTAACTATATTATTATGTGCTGTGTGTATATAGCATGCACGCATGGTGCTAATTCCTTGCCATTTTAAATGTCACAGACCAAAAAAGCGGTGAGTAGGAGAGGAGAGATGGAAGATGATCTAGCAGTCTACCTGTATAACATGAAGGTGAGATGACTTGTCTCTGCATGTGTGTGGCTGCTTACTTAGGGGTTGGTAGATTTTTTGCGTGCTTATAATTATCAGACTAGCATTTTTTGGGTGAGAATTATTTTGGCACAACGGACGACACCTTCTAAACAATTGTTATTATGAGAATATGATTTTGTAAAAGTCAGTACCGAGCCAAGCATTTGTCTCCTTATATATACTATAATTATGTGTACTTTCTCATTGACGGTGGATATCTCCGTTATAATATATAGTTTCATCTCAATGAGATGTAAGTCTATTATGTGCTTGTGGTTTACACTGAGAATAATAGCTGCATGTTTTCTTAAGCATAAATACCACCCCTACAGTTAGGCCTTGATATTTATGACGGCATGATTTTGAGCAATAGGTGCTCTCGAGCATCAAGTGAAACAGACCACCATTAGGCGGATTTTCAATCGGGCGTTGCCAACTACGCACTATTGACTTAATTATTAAATACATGCACTTAATGGACAGGGTCAATGTCTATACTGTATAGCGGGTAACTTTTCATGGGGTTTAAAATTCGTTCAATTCGATGAGGAAAAATTTCGTTTGACTTCATTGCATGCGTTCTGGTAAGCCACGCCTACGTTTTCGTGGAAGTCAGCTTGCCCACGAAAATAACGAATATTTTACCCGACGAAAATATGCGGTACTAATAAAAACCACCAAAACACGGTGCGTCCAGTAGTAGATTAATTACTATATAAAATGGCTAAACCCAGTTGCACAATTCGATAAATGAGGTGATTCAAAGAATATTAGGTGAACGAAAAAGAATTATTTTATGGGAACCAGAGAATAGTTAATAGGCATGCAATGTCTAGGCCCTGATAAACTATGCTTTTTTAAAATGTGCCTATTATTCTCATAAAAAATCTAGACATAATAAAGACGTACATAGACATAAACACAGCACACAATTGACACACAACATAATTAATAATCATGATTCTCAGGTGTTATCTATTTTAACTGGCTGACTTGAACTAACTTGAACTAATCCATAATATTCACCTTCAAGCATTTTTTCCATGAAAACATTGTTATACAAATTTAATGTAACAAAAAATGGACATTGCATGATCCATCCTATTATTCCCCAATTATTCTTTAGACACCTATTATGGTAAAATTATTCCGAGCATAATCTATCCAGGCCTATACGGTCCTACTGCTTGTGCAGTTACATCTAATGTAGTATCCTCTTCATACAGGCTACTAAGTCCAGTGATTATACCCACTGCGATACCGATGATGATGAAGAAGATGCAGATTAGCTGGCGTGCTTACTATAATTATAAGGATTGGACATTTATTTTATCCGTGCAAAGAACTTCTCATTTTTATAAATAGTTAGACCTAGTCTGAGCACTGTTTTTAAATTAATTACTTTGTGAGTTGCATTTTTGGTGATTGATTATTAGCTCTAATAATTATAATATTATACGTATAATCGCATGTTGTCCTATTATTCACTGTGATTCGTGCAGTGATTAATCGCATATCAGTAATTGCATGTCGTCATTAACGACGTGCAATTGCTGCCTTGACAACCGCACGTTCGAATAACGGCCGCGGCAAATTTTTTTTACTGAAACTGCAGCTAAAAATGTCCTTAAAACTGCATCACAAACGATTAACAATCAATAGTATGGCTACTCGTGCACTCTTAGCCATACTATTAATTATTATCTTGTCACGAATGCAGCAACTACGATGATTACTGATTTTTAATACCTTAAGGTGATATATTTAGCGAGTATTAATTTCTGCTATTTCTGCGAATGATAGTAAAATCACAAAAATGTGTACTCGCAGATAATTGGAAATTGCAATTTATCTCATTAAAATCACTCGCAAGTAATTAGAAATGTTATATAACACTAATTTCACAACTTGAGCGAGAATTAGCAAAATTTAATACCAGCAAAATGAGCTAAACAGTGAATTCGCAAACATATCTACCTGTGAAAATATGTCACTTTAAGGTACATACTATACAGTCTTGTGCAAGCATAAAATCTAAAAAATATTGCGATCGAGTTGTATATACTCACCCTAATTGGTATACGCTATAATAATAATTAATCGGCATAATTATAGTAAACTTAGTAAGTTGTGCTGCATGTGTACATGTGCACGTTTCAGTCACGTTATGGTTCAGTGTTCCTTCTCCTTCTCGTAAGTGATTTATTAGCATTATCAAAACCACTCAGAAATGTGATCAAACGTTTCTCTAAGATCCCAGCTGTCAGTGTAAATAACGCAGGAACAAGAGATCCAAAAGAAGAGAGAAAGCCAGCAGAGGAGGTGTACGGCTCCGCAGTTGAGCCATTTCGTAGTAGAATGACATGTATAGCAGCATATCTGCAAGAACTAGAATTGCACTAACTACTGCAATAAACACATCAAAAGCCAATAAGCAAGCACTGATTTTTTCAGCTCTGGGTCCAGATTGTGGGACAGGAGGAGGTTCATATTCAACAACATTTTCCACGGATGTATCTGATTCTGAATCAACAAGCCTCATAATAATAGTAAAGCCATCTGATTCTTCAAGTTGAATTCGAAACTGTGGCTGTGGCTCACGACATGGTAGTGGGTCAAAAACGACGTCACTTTTAGGATTTTTCAATTTCTTATTTGCAATGCTGAAGCCTTTGCATGTGCACCAAAGCTAGGAACATGATCAAAAGAAAAAATACTGTCAAATAGAGAAGCAATCAAACCCATAAAAATATAGATAATGTTAAACAAAAGAACGTTTGTTGTCATGACAAGAACAGTGATGGATTAGATATTAATCATCTCGTCCCATTCTCAGGCCTTAACTAACGAAGATAGCATAATAATGCCATCTGTTACGTAAACTGGGAATCATATGAGCTGATACAATGTCTGGAAGTAATGTGTCCAGTACAATAAGCCCTGTGCTCGTAGTCCTCAGACCATGCCGCACTGCAAACAGCAAAAACATAAAATCCATCATTCAAGTACGTAACTATGTATGTTGCAATAATTATGCGTAGCATTAATTAAATAGTGATCTGCATAATTATTTGTGTACTACAGAAACTAGCTGAGAGATTAATTAGTACATGGAATTAATTAAATCCAAAGACGTAGCTATATACACCGGGAGATATATAATTATGTCGATATAAATATATATATATACCTTGAATCAAGATTTAGAAACTTCAATTGTAAAAGTAGTCAATTTCTCATCGTTCATATTCTTTAATTGCAGTCTTAACAGTTCGGTTGAGAACTGATTCCATATCTACATTTTTACAATGTATAGGTCAGGCATATCAACAAAAAGACAGAAACAATTTACAAATCTGGCATGCATGCAGTCATCATGAAGTTTGATTTTTAAGCAACTCGTAGACATAATTATATAGGCCATAGTTATTACATATCAATACGTACGTAAGTGAAGTGGGAAGTGCGGCCTGGGATCGAGGCTACATTCTGCAGTACTGTCTAGTGGTGTACTAAAAGTAGGAACCAGGCCTCTATAAGGCCCTTAACACGCATGCTTGCTTTTTACCCAAGCTCAATTCAATCAAGCTTTTAATTGTACGCAAATACATCAATCAATCCCAGAGCATGCAAAATTAATATATTTTTTGGGGACTACCACAAGACCCCCGTGCAGGCACACTTTAATATGTGTGCACATGCGTATCAGCTCCCCTTCTAAACTTTTTCTACTATCCATGCTCTCTAAGTGATAACTCTCTTCCTACGCCACTGCTGTCACTGCTGTCAATAATTATGTTCACATTTCAAATTGCTAGTTATTTTTTCTGTGTGATATAAGATAGACCATGTACACACCTCAGCTCTGGTATACCATTCTCCATCTCACATCTGTGGAGTAGGCCTTATTACTGCAACCTTGGTATCTATAGTTGTTGTGTTAGTACACTGACCAGTAAAGAAACCACTCAAGGATAGCCTGCATGTAGTCCATGTTTACATTGTGGGTTTACATTGTGGTTTACCATTTGTGTGTGTGTTGCAAAGGTGCTGTACACACAACTGCAGGAAGATAAATACACCCAAAGATAGCCATGGTCAGCATCAGAGGAGGTACGACATCCGTGTGTCAAAGGAAATGTTTTAGACACACATTCCTTAGGTCAAAGTTCAATATAATAAGGAATGTGTGTGTTTAAGACACGCAGATGACACGCGGATGTCGTACCTCCTTGTACATCATTTCCAATCCCTCTCTACTCTATCTATGGTCTGCTAACCAATTGATGTGCGCTTATGAACCAGATTATACGCCGTAACGGTATGCTGCATATGTGCAAGTAATGAATGCTTGGTTTATAAACAACCTCAGCCTCGGGCGCAGTCTGGGTCAGCATTGTGGCTTATACTATGAGCTACTAACGGGAGTACACACAACTGCAGGAAGATAAAACCACAATACACCCAAAGATAGCCATATGGTCAGCATTGTGACTTATACTATGAGAACACCACAAAGTACTAATGAAGTACACACAACTGGAAGATAAAACCACAATACACCCAAAGATAGCCATGGTCAGCATTGTGACTTATACTATGAGAACACCACAAAGTTACTGATCTTGCTTACGGGTCTATTCATACCAGAGGAGGTGCGCCAATGTCAAAAGGTCAAAAATTAAAACACCACGTGGGTTTATGTAAAACTGAGTTCACCCTCGCGCCCCTGGGTTTATACACCACCACTAGCTTTATCCTCTTATAATCACAGCAGAAATCAGTTGAGCTATATCGCGCCCCAGACGAACCAGCTTGAGAGAACTACATGTAGAAGAGATCCCAGATTTAATTGCAACCTTTAATGTTAATAACCTCGAAACCACAAGATATGGAAAATTAGCCTTCTGTAGCTATATAGAGTTGATGTGTATAGCAATTAAGCTTTCCAAGCAGGCGAATAAACGATCAAGAGCAACACATAAGCTGTAGCTGGTCAAGAACCCAGGATAAGATGTTTATTAAACGTGACCCTATTGACCTTGGCTTACTTCCTCTGTATTCATATACTCTAGGGCAGAGGAGGTATACCACATGAGTACCTCGATTAGGCTTGGTCATGTACAGTAAAGTCATATTGATGCATGTGTTAACTCAAATCGAGGTACTCGTTTCGGACCTCCTCTAACTCTAGGGTATATGCTGCAGATACCCAGGGATAGAGTCAGGCTCAAAAATTAAAATCTACCTCCGGAGGACATTTTAAGTGCATTCCGATCATCTACTTTTTCACCTCCAACCACAGTGAATTTACAAGGTACTAAAGGAAAATTAGACGATCGGAATGCAATTAAAATGTCCTCGGGAGCAGATTTTAATTAAGACCCTTGGCCTTGGCAGATACCCGGCCTTGTTAGTGGGTATGAGATTTGTGGTTTTCCTTTTATGTACAAAATACACATCATAATTATTATGTGGTAAAATGTGTTGCATTTTGACCTCTAAGATCAAAGGGAACATGCAGTAACAGTGTGACATATGGCACTGCAGACTCCAGTATCTAGATATTGGCATAGCGTTGGATATTGGCATAGAGGTTTTTGTGCTCTGTATAGTGACTCAATCAGATTACATGACGCCAAAAAAATTGAACAAATCAGCTTCACTGTGCACCCATTGTAGATATTGAATCAGTAGTGATGTTTGCCCTGGGGGGGGGGGGGAGCTGCGTACTACTTAGCCAATATATCCCATATATATGGCACTCGTGGCTGTGTCACAACCATATAGCGGGCATATTTATTATTGTACAGCATTATGAAAATTGAATTATTCTACCGCAATAGGTTTAACGTCATTATCATGAGCTGCATGTACGAATTAATTGGGCAGTTCATACGAACATTTGCACCAACGAAATTACCTGCTGTACGTTAGTAGATTATCCCGTACAACACAGTCAGTAGTCGAACTCTCAAATAATTATGCCGGTCTATATACAATCTATAGTGTCACAATTCATTGTGCGGAATTATGTCATTGCTCAGACCCTCTGTAACGCAAACATATTGCTATCACTTTTTCCGGCCTGATGAAGGTGAACGATTTCGTGGTAATACTTATAGGTTCACTTTGGATTCATCGTCGATTATTAGTTAGGTGCTTCCTCAACAACACACCATCTCCTACATCAAGAACCTGCACATGTTTAATAGATGCATTCCACACAGCCCCATGGCTATACCGTTGTTAATAGTGCATTGTAGCAAGATTTATATCCTAATCAGCAGGAGTACACTCCTGGTAACGGTCATGCATAACTGATAAGAGTGTGGCAGGCTGTACGAACTTATAATTCAATGAAATTGTATACCGTATAGCGGGTAATTTTCGGGGGACAAAATATTCGTGGGTTCAGCAATATTGAGACATTTCGTGGGTAATATTTTCGTGGTTTGGAGTTTGTACTGCGGGTAAAGGTAGGCAAGGTCGCTTCATTCGTGGGTAAAATATTCGTGGTCAGACCTCCAACCACGAAAACTACGAATATTTTGCCCCACGAAAATTACACGCTATACGGTACTTTTCGACTGTTGGAGTTTGCCCTGCTATACCGTATACTGGGAGATTTTCGGGGGGGGGATATTTATTCGTGGTTGAGCAATATTTAGTGGATCTTATTTTCATAGTTGCTACTTGCACTGCAGGTAAAGGTAGACAAGGTCGCTTCATCGTGGGTAAAATAGAGAGCGGCCTGGAATCGAGGCTATAGGTAGGAACCCTGCTTAATTGTTAGTATGGATTTGTATCGTGGTTTTCCTTTGATGTTCATACACATCATGGACCTAAGTGGTTTGCATTTGACCTCTAAGATCAAAGAGAACAGTAAACAGTGTGCCAATAATTTATCTGCCATAAATTATTGGAAAACTCCAGATATTGGCAAAGCTGTCACAATAATTATTCCAAAGTTGCGAAGTCAATACATTCCATATAGTCTTCTAGAACAGGTTAAATTGGTCTGTCTTATGAGCTTTGGAAATCCAGAAAAAAATCACCCTCACTACAATCTGGTCGAGAGTTTTTGGGTATCATCATTATGAATATCATTAAAAAAAAATGTTGTGATGTTGTCCTTATGATAAGATACTTGTGGTAGATCTATGCATTCCGTCTTGTCTTGCAAATACTGAAAACTTGGGGGTGGGTCTTAGGGCCTAACTTTTGTCTCTGGTAGATGTATCACACTAGATAACAATCACAATGGACACAGAGTTCTAGAACAAGACACTATTTAAAAGACAGAAGCAAGATACATATGGTATATATATACAGTAAAGTTCAGGTGTTTTATCGCATACAATTTTATCGCATCTATTAATTTTATTATGCAACATGTTTAATGTTGTTAATTTCTGTGTATATACAGGATAGATGTAGCGCATTCTTGTTCGTCATTTATCTGCTCTGTGGCAGTACACATGGTGTGCTATCTGATAACAAATTCTATGTCACACCAATGCCCTCGAATCCTGACTGTCCAAATAATTCTCAGTGCTACACACTGAATGATTACGCTTTGAACTCAGAAACATACTTCGAGTCTTATACTAACATTACTTTGCTATTTTTGGGTGGTACCCACAACTTGACGGCACATGATTTTGTGTTGAAAGATCGGGACTATGTACACTTTGCTTCTTCAAGTGCTGATGCCACAATCAAAATTGGACCCCAAAGAGGCATTCTGCTCCATAACATGACTAAATTACAACTGAGTCATGTTTTTTTTACTGTCTTGAGTTCAAATGAGGATCGATATCTTCCTAAAATCAGTATCTCAATGGTTCAATTTTACGAGCAAATGCAAATAGATGTGTTTGCTTTGCAGCTAAGTATTGAAAATGTGCTTAACATTGCGATTGCTGACTCAAACTTCAATGAGAGCATTTTGAACGTTACGCAGCAATACAACAGTAATGATTTTACACCAGGTGATATGACCGTTACAAATTGCTCAATGTTTGCGCTCAATGTTTTAACAATCTTCTCAATTGACATTGTCAGCAATGGAAAACCCTGGAAAGTAGCAGTGACGCAAAGCAACATAACGTCCAGTCTTGCTGCTGGATTTAGTCAAGCAATTTACTTGTCTTTTACCGGCAGTCCTTCAATTGTTAGTGTCATCGAGTGTGTAGTGGATCAAACATTATACGGTGTTGCAATCACAAATATGAATTGTGATGTGAATGTTGAAATCAAAAACACAAAAGTTAATAGCCGTAACACTGGAATTTCTGTTTATACCCTAAATGGTGGTTTTGTCAACATTTCATTTTGTCAGAGTTCGTTGATCGGTGGTATTTCGCTGTCACTTTCTGATGAGAGTGAAATTGTAACAAAGCTTGAATCTTCTAAAATAGCCAGTGAAACAAAAGATGGTATTCACTTGGACCTTTGCTCAAAAAATTGCCTTGCTACGTTAAGCATTGTGAGATCAAACATTTCCAGTACTTCTAAAGCAGGAGTGAAAATTGTTAGTGACCAAACTTCCGGAATAATACTAAATGCTAATTTCTCACAGTCACAAATTTTGAGGTCTTCATATGGCGTGTATTTTCTGTTATCGATTGAAGGAAATGTTGAAGCAATTACAAATAACACTTTCAACATATCTTTTAATGATACTATCTTCTATGATATTTCAGATACTGCACTTTATCTAAACATCCCATCATTCGATTCTATGGCCTTTGCTTTGCTAATTCAAAATTGTTTGTTTGTGAGAAATGGTGGGACTGTACTAAACGTTTTATTAAATGAAGCTAATTCTACACAGAAAAATAAAATTGGAAAATTTATTACCGTCGACAATTGCAGTTTTTTGAATAATACCTTTGGGAGTTCTGTTGTAAAAATTGATGCAACATCCATTTCCGACATGGCAAACGCTCCTATAGTCGTGTTTTCAAGAATTTTATTTCTTCAGAACGAGTTGTTAAGCTCAGGTCACACTATTCTCCAGTTAATAGGTTCTGTGAATGCTGTTATTGAAAATTGCACATTTGAACACAATATTGGTACACCAATCACTGTAATGCATAGCAATCTAATCATCAATGAAAGAAATTATTTAGTTAACAACAACGGATTTCAAGGAGCAGGAATATCTCTGTTTGACTCACAGTTGGTTCTTAATAACAATACACACTTGATATTTGAGAACAATCATGCTACAGATGTTGGTGGAGCCATATATGTGGTGAAGAATCCTTACAGCTTGCAGTCATCAAAATGCTTTTACCAGATACCTTTGATGTCTGACAAAACGTATTCATTAAATATTACTCTGGAATTTACAAACAACACAGCTGGGAGAGGTGGAAATGCCATCTATGGAGCAGCTCTACATGATGATTGCACAGTATCAAGCAGTGCCAGTTCCCCTGCAAAGTCAGTCGATGTCTTCAAGGATTTTTTTCAATTTAACAATACCCTCGAGTCATCTCTGATTTCTTCCGACCCTAAACGTGTTTGCTTGTGTACTACAAATGATGATTCAGCTTGTGCTAATATTAGCTATATTCTAGTCTCTAGTCAAGAACTGTATCCAGGAGAGAAGTTTAATGTGTCTGCAACGGTTGTGGGGGACGAATTCGGTACGCTAACCTCCACAGTTTATGCGAGTATCCTCGATAGTGTGTCCGGGGAGCCCACTAGCGTGGATCTAGGGGTAGGGCAGTCCGTCCAGGCAGTTAATTTTGAGAAATGCAATGATCTGACGTACTCACTGCACTCGTATAACGCCACAAATGGAACACTTATTCTCAAAGTAAACCTAACCTCTACTGGTCGTTATGGAAACTATGACATACTAAATAATGATCTACTGAAATATGAACAATCTAAAGTCATTCCTTCAACATTACTCACTACACCAGTGTACAAAAACTTCACCTTACTTGATTGCCCGATGGGATTTGCAATCAATGAATTGCAATATCCACCATCGTGTGTGTGCAACGAGTTTCTCAGCAAAAACAAAATTTCTAGCTGTACAATACAAAATCATAATGCGGCCATTTATCGTACTGGTACACAATGGATAGGTTTTTACACCAAGATGAACAGCAATGACATCGTTCTAACTCAGTACTGCCCGTATGGCTACTGCAAACCTGGTGATTATCTATTCAATCTCAGTGATCATGATGTGCTATGTAGTAATGGACGGTCAGGTTTGCTTTGCGGAAGTTGTGCGGACAATTTTAGCATAGTGCTTGGAAATTCTGAGTGTCAAAAATGTTCGAGCAACAATCACATAGCTCTACTTTTAGTTTTTCTTTTGGCAGGTCTGTTGTTGGTGTCATTTATTCACCTTCTTGATTTAACAGTGGCAATTGGATCAATTAATGGGCTGTTGTTTTACACCAACATCGTTTGGGCAAATATACACACAACGCTGCCGCCAGAATATAAAAATGCATACTATAGTGTTGTCAGAGTGTTTTTAGCATGGTTAAATCTGGATTTTGGAATCGAAACTTGTTTCTTTGTTGGAATGAATGCCTACTGGAAAACATGGCTACAATTTTTGTTTCCATTGTATGTCTGGATAATTGCTGGACTGATAATCTTGGCCTCTAAGTACTCGTTCAGAGCTTCAAGATTCTTCGGAAACAACTCTATTCCTGTGCTGGCTACCATCTTCCTTCTCTCATACTCTAAGATATTGCGCTTTATCATCAAAGTACTCAGATTTACATACCTCTACTATCCTGGTGGCTATATGGTGGTATGGACTGAAGACGCAAATATTCCCTATGTTGGCTTGCTTCATGGCGTTCTCTTTGTATTTGCTCTGTTTTGCCTGACATTTTTGTGGGCTCCATTTATGTTAACTCTGCTTTTTATACAACCACTTAGGAAAATAAACAATGTTTGGGCACTGAGATGGATCCAGCGGTGGAAACCATTGTTTGATTCCTACACTGGACCACTGAAAGACAAACACCAATATTGGATTGGAGCTCTTCTGTTCGCTCGTGGAGTCATTCTTGTAACCTCCGCCACAACTTCGGCTGTGCTGCCCAGGATGTACTTACTAGTCATAGCAGTGACCACAGCCTTCGTTGGCTTTTACAGTAACGTGTATCAGAAATGGTATTTGTCAGTATTGGAAAAATCTTTCCTTCTAAACTTAATGCTTTTGGCATGCACGTTACTATACGTAGATAGTTATGATATTGTGACAAGACTAGCTGTTTCTTACACTTCCGGTACTATTGCACTCGCGCAGTTTGGCGGGATTATAATTGGTCATGCTGTTTACAGAGTGAACAAATTGAGAAATCGAAGGCGCCTCAGAAGGAATTTCGCTTCGAACAACGTTGATGACGATGATCATCACTATCGAGAGCCACTCATTGCAAACTAGATCTGCCGTCGACCCTGGGTATCATTCAATAGTTAAGTGTGCATTAGAAAAGTTGTAACGACTTTGACACGTACGTAGTTACCCGTGTCCTATATTTCTTGTGTAGCTTCTTGTGTAGTTTAATGTGTATTGTATGTGCATTGTTTCTTGCTACTATAATTATTACTTTCTTTTGTATACATGATCTCTTATGTTCTTTGTAATTAACTAGGGACCTGCAGGTGCCTTTTGTGGGGAGCATCCGCTCCACTGTGTATGCTGTATTTAGTATTTAGTGTGTTTTGGGCTTTTACTTGTGGAATCTTGAACGTGGCACGCTGCCTGCCAGTGATTCGCCGTATGAGCTCAACAAAATATAGTCTATAATCATACAAAGAGCAACTGATGGAGTATCACCTAGTAGTGATGCGTGCATGAATCATTTCTCTCCTATTAGGCCAATCCCAACTTAGAATTTACTTTCCCGTCCCAGTGGCGGATCCAGGACATTGGAAAGGGGGTTTCATTTGAAAGTACTGCATGGATCTGCCACTGCGTCCTGAATTTTGATGAGGGTAAGCGCTTCTTTACAATGGGTATGAAAAATGCATCAATGAAAGCACCGCGGGTGCTGATGCCTCGGTGGAGGTGCCAAAGCTACATAACATAAAGCTACTAATAGTTAGCTTTTATACACACATTGATTATAATTATCATGATGAACATTTTTGATTTTGCTGCATGCAGAATCCAGAATCACAGGGAAACTCAAAGAGTGGGTAATGATCGATGATGATTGTTGTTATAACGATCGATGCCAAAAGTTCGAGTCTAAAATTAATGGCTGCAAGTCAGCAGAGCCTTGCAGCTCTCTTCTCACTCTTGGAGCTACCAATAGCTAGCGTTCTAGTACAGAGCTAATTACTAAATAGAGTAGCAACACTCGGTGAACAAGTTTTGCTACGGACTCTTTTGAAAAGGCTGCAATGGCATTCCAAGTAAGCAAAACTAGGCATAAGGATTTTGCAAATCCACAAATACCAAGCCAAGAAAACATGACTAGAAGCCTATAGAAACTCTTACTTGCACTTCATTGATCCTTGAGCAGCTGAAACAGTCTACACACACACACAGACACACAGACACACAAACACACTACCGTATACCTCGCTTGTGCATGCGCACCGAGGCATAATAAACTATCTATACTGTATAGTACAAAATTACCAGCTATACGGTATGTCTCAGTCCACTGCTGAAGATCCTTGCATATGTAGTCACTAGGGTAAGCAAGCTAGCCATTTTTTCATCTGTATCTGACTCCAAACTTTCCAACTCATACTTGTACATCTTTTGACTAATAATATATTATTGTGGTAATGAATTTGCTACAAATCCGCCAAAATTAGTACCCTAAAAACAGATCTGAAAACGCTAAAATTACTACCCGTCTATATTAGACATTAAGGTAGTCAATAAGAAGATAATAGTCTAACAGTATAATTATTGTAATAAACTGTATTATTTGGGAACTGACTATGTCGTACGTTTGTTTCCCAGAGCTGACACAATGTCTGGAAGTAATGTGTCCAGTACAATAAGCCCTGTGCTCGTAGTCCTGAGACCACTGCAAACAGCAAACACATACATAGAATCCATAATTCAAGATATAAAGTAAGTAACTACGTATGTTAATTGTAATGCATCTCACAGTCCACCCTCCCCCCTAGCCGAACCCTGGTGCTACCCTAGAGACTGATCACAATGCCTTCAGACTAGTATCACATTAAAATAATCTGAGGCACCACACACCTACTATTTGTAATACAGACACTATAATAACTGTATAATTGTAGTCCTAAAAACGTAGCTATACACAACAACTCGGCGGGAGATACAAGTCAATATAAATATATACCTTGAATCAAGATTTAGAAACTTTGCTTGTAGAAGAGTAGTCAATTTATCATCGTTCATATTCTTTATTTTCAGTTGTAACGGTTCGGCTGAGAACTGACTCCATATCTATACAATGTTTTGTGGGTCAAAGAAACAATTACACATCTGGCATATGCATACAGTCATCATGCATCTCCATGAAGTTTTATTCTAGACATACATGCATGCAGATGGTGCCCACCGAAATAGAATAAACAAAAATTGAAATAATTATGCACTGTTAATTTGTACCAGGGCTATCTAGGGTGTACCGTTATAAGGGGTATATTTGGTGAATCACGCATTACCAGGAGTCATGAGATAGAAAAGGAAGGGATTGCAAAACGACCAGGCCTCCCTGTGTAAAAGGTTGAAACACTCAGCGTTATATTTCGCGCTCGCGAATATTTTCGTAGTTGATTGTTCTGTGTTGTATTTTAACTGTTTCTAGCTCACTAGCGATCACTCGGGCTGGGAGGTATTCTAGAGAAGTAATTTATACCACTGACAAGCTCTAAGTCCGTTGTCTTTACTCTGTTTGTTGCTGAATTACTCTATGTCAACTTTTCTCTTTCCCTGCTATGAAGTCAAAACAGCAAAGGATATTGCTTGACTTGGTTATTATGTATCTAATTTAAGTGCTACATAGAATGGCTTCATGCTATGGATAAGCTGTACTGTTCATGAACTTTTGCAGTATCGTCCTTCAAACTGCTTTAGTACACTTTTAGACACACCACAAGACTTGACCTCCCACGACTTCATAGTAAGGGCTATTCCTTATTGTATAGCATTTATTTGTTTAGTGATAGTGGCTGCGTGGCCTAGTCCACTTGTTTTTAGAGCTAAATTCTCTTTACTTTTTTTTAGAAAAATCACTCTTACAATTTTACTGTGTGTGTGCATAATTATACCTCATTGCTCAGACCCTCTGTAGTTCGCAAACATGTTGCTATCACTTCTTCCAGCCTGATAGAAGGTGAAACATTTTGTGGTAATACTTATAGGTTCACATATATATTATATTCACCGTCGATTATTAGTTAGGTGCTTCCTCAACAACACACCATCTCCTACATCAAGAACCTGCACATGTTTAATAGATGCATTCCACACAGCCCAACGGAATAGACCTATACCGTTGTTGATTTATAGTAAATGTATCATTGTAGCAAAAAGGTAAGATACGTGTATATATCCTATATGTATTCTATACGGTCATAACTGGCGGAATGGGCTAGGCTGGTTAATGGAACTTACTCTTGCAGCCCATGATTTTGGCTCCAACGCATTCACAGTATGAATATAGTGACTGTAAGAATCGGAAGCTTTTTCGAAGTACCTACGTATGTAAGAGATTAACTTGATAATAATATTATTACGATGAAGGCCAAATACCATGCATGCAATGTATACAAAAGTGAGTCCTCCTATTTTTACTGTGCAGTAACATACCTACATGCAGAGTGAGACGTTATTCAATTTTCAAAGAGGCTATTCTTGAAGTAGTGTCATTCATTTGAACGTGCTCTAATTATACTTAATATCCATTGTAGAACCATGCACCTATAATTATATTTTACATCGCACTACATAGCTCACCTTGAATGTGCACCTGGAAAAATATAGGGGCAAACACAAATGAGAAAACTGTGCAATATAAGTAACATACGTACCGGGACCAATTCCAATGTAGTCACAACCTGTCCAATACGACATATTATGACGACTTTCAAATCCCTAAAGCCAGTTTCAACATAATTATAAACTAGTCGATTGAATAACAGCGCAAAAAAGCTCACTTCTTTAGCAAAGTTTGAAACTTCGTATCTCCGTAAACCAGCCTCCTCTAAACTCTGTAATTATAGATGCAGCAGACACAACAAATTTAAATCAAAATTCATCCATAGTAAAGTACCGGTATATAAATTTATAGGCAGATAAACTCACTTGGACTGCATGCTCATACATATCAGCTACTGTGTCCTCGTTCGGCATACTCTGTGTGTGGAAGCAAGCACTGTATTACAACATGCAAGCTGGAAAGCCTCCGACATGTACAATCATATTAATTATGTCTTGCAAAAGTGGTGCATTTCATTTGAATACAAAACATAAAATCCAATTATATGATCCATACCAGCTGTATTATACATAACTGTGTGAATTGTGGTAACAAATTAGCCCATGTATCTTAGCAGTACATGCACCTATAGCTCCTATACTTGTATATTTATTTCTTACTAGCCACATGAGTCAACAAAGTAAATTGGGCCGTCAATTTTAAGAGAATTTATGGGCCGTCAATTTTAAGAGAATTTAGGTTTGCTTGAATACAGTCTATACATATAATAATAGAAATACAGAACTGTTGGCTGATGATCTGAGGCTTGGTACGACGCTAACGTACCTGCTCTCCACTAAGAACAGATTTGGCCAATGGTGTCCCTTTCTCTACGGTGAGCTGGTATAGGGAGACATGATTGTCAACCATCCCATTCACCTGCCAAGAGAACAATTACAAGTGTATATCAGCACTGAGCAACGAACAGGAATTCATGATCTACATACGTAATTATGTTATTATCTGCCGCTTCCAGGCGAAATCATACCATGTCAAATGAGGATGACAATAATATATCAAATGACGAACTCTGTGTTGGCATGGCTAATCTTAGGATGCATAACTATGTAGTGTGAATTTAGCACTAGCACGTATTCCAACAAATATGAAAGCAAAAGGGGAGTAAGTAGCAGGGGATGGTTTCGATCCATCGACCTCTGGGTTATGGGCCCAGCACGCTTCCACTGCGCCACTCTGCTAGCACACACATATCATTGCCTATAGATACACAGGGAAAATTACGTAGCATCAGTACTTAGTTCATCAAAATTAAAAAGGTAAGTAGTAGCAGAGGATGGTTTCGATCCATCGACCTCTGGGTTATGGGCCCAGCACGTACGCTTCCACTGCGCCACCCTGCTAGCCCACACATATCATTGCCTAAATACACAGGGCGAATTACGTAGCATCAGTGCTTAGTTCATCAAAAAATTAATAAAAAGCCTCTGGGTTATGGACCCAGCACGCTTCCACTGCGCCACCCTGCTAGCACACACACATCATTGCCTAAATACACAGGGCGAATTAACATCAGTACTTAGTTCAAGAAAGCAAAAAGGCAGTAGCAGAGGATGGTTTCGATCCATCGACCTCTGGGTTATGGGCCCAGCATGCTTCCACTGCACCACTCTGCTAGCACACACACATCATTGCCTAAATACACAGGGCGAATTAACATCAGTACTTAGTTCAAGAAAGCAAAAAGGCAGTAGCAGAGGATGGTTTCGATCCATCGACCTCTGGGTTATGGGCCCAGCACGCTTCCACTGCGCCACTCTGCTAGCACACACACATCACTGCCTAATACACAGGGCGAATTTGGTACTGAGTTCATCAAACAAGAAAGCAAAAACGCAGTAGCAGAGGATGGTTTCGATCCATCGACCTCTGGGTTATGGGCCCAGCACGCTTCCACTGCGCCACTCTGCTAGTACACACATCACTGTCTAAATACACAGGGTAAATTAGCATCAGTACTTGTTCATCAAAATTAAATAAAAAAGCAAAAAGGTAGTAAGTAGTGCATGGGATGGTTTCGATCCATCGACCTCTGGGCTATGGGCCCAGCACGTTTCCACTGCGCCACAGTTTATTATTCAAGGTGGGAAGAGTCTTTACAGACAAACTCCAGATATAAGCGAAACTCAGGACAACACAGTTTACTCTTAAATATTTGCAAACAAACCGACTACTTTCATTCTTTGAGAATGTATAGCATGTTAATAATTATGAGCTCTTGATAGCATGTAGACAGAGAGGGTAGAGGGTGAAAGATACTGGGCCACTTACAGAGACTCTGCATGGCTGTATGTAAGCAACTAGATGCCGGATATGTACTTACATCACTGAGCTCCTCTTTCCATTTTTGTAGGCTCTGTCCAGGTCTACCAAAGATGACGTCAGTGTTAACACTTCCAGGAAAGATGGATATGGCATCCTTCAAAGCTCTGTAGAAAAATCTCGAATCATAATGGAAAATCAGACACGTCAGAGAGATCATTAATTTTATCATGAAGGTCCACCTTGTCCCTTCTTCACTGGAGTGATCTCTGTTCATAAGTTTAAGATCAGTGTCATCCAGGGACTACAACGATGGTGATGAATATATAGAGAATGAGATAGTTCGTGATATTAAGTGGAAAAACAGCTCACCTGAATTCCCAATGATAAGCGCGTGACACCAGCTAATTTAAAGTCTCTGAAATCATAAGTAAGGAACAGTAATATTATTGGTCATACCCTTAAAACATGGCAACAACTATGTATAACCATAAGACAGGATATTAAAGCTGTGCTATTCAATACCGGCCACCCGTCACACACTGTCATGATGAGGTACTCACCTTAGCTGTGCTAGTTTTGCCGATGATGGATTAGCCTCTAGGCACACTTCAGCCCCACTTTCCAACTGAGAATGTTCAGACACAGCTCTCAACACAGCCTCCACTAACCCGGGACCGGCTAGACTGGGAGTACCTGCACGAGATGAAAAAGCACATAGCTACTCTCCGTCTAGCTATATAATTACACTGAAGAACACCTCTGACTGAGAATTCGGCTCTATTATAGCACAGAAATATGCATGGCCACGTCAACAATCTCAGGTTGGTTAAGGCCGTTTCACAAATACAGGCCATAAATGAGGGTGCATTGCTGTCTATTCATTGAATCATTGTGTAATGGTTTCATTGTGTACCTTTTTATTCGGGATTCATATTAGATACGTAAAATGGATCAGGATGATAACACCGTTGCCATGGTTACTGCCTTGTTGTGTACATTAACTTGCTATTTACTTAAACCAAAGAACGCTGTCTCCAATAATCACTTTCATGGTTCAATCTTAGTATCAAAAGAAAGCTCTTACTACAGTGCAATAGAAACCAAGTGGATATTTAGGGCTGCTATCACGTATTTTGTACAATAAGCATACAAATCATAAATTTTCACGTTTTTTTTGAGCATTTTTTCAATAAAGTTGCTATAATCAGAGCTAAAATGAGCTCACACCAAATATCCACTTTGTTTCTAGTAAACCTCACTAAAAGCTTTCTTTTGATACCAATATTGCTTTCTACAACTTGGTATTGGAGGCAGCATTTTCAAAACAATTGTTAAGGTAAGTCATATTTGGTCACAGTTAACGCACATATCAAGATAGTAACCATGGTAATAATGTTATCAGATAAAAGGTATTCCTGTTTACAATACATTTTGTGAAAAATAATGTGTAATTGACAAATTTTTTTACAAAAAATGGTAGTTCTTTATATATAGTGCACTTTTTCTTCAATTTCAATAAAAAACAACCTTAACCTACCTGAGATGGATCTGGACTATGCGGAACAACTTTTAATGGCCTATCTCAGAGAAGGTACGCCATGGTCAAAAAGACAAACATCACGTGGGTTCCATTGCACCCTAAATGAAATCGCTAAATTTCGAGCCTGTTAATAATAGTAACAATTTAAGGAAGATGAAAAATACTAAGAAGTGACCCTAGCTGGCGTATATACCTCCTCTGAAGGAAATCTACTCTTTGCAATAAACTGGATAACTGTCTACTTATTGCAGACAATTTCAACTCTATAATTATACTCACCTCCTCCGAAGTAGATTGAGGTGAAATCAGTAACAGAGGACCTGCTTAACACAGACTGAAACTCCTTTACCAGACATGAAAACATGTGTTCCTTGTCCATAGAGCTAATGTTTATGTTTATAGAGATAAAGTGCATTATGCATGCATGCAGAGTTCATTGATACTCATAATTGGTTGGCTATATTCCACTACCGCTTTTTCAACTGTTGTTTTTTATTAGTATGAAAGTCTGTTAGTACCCCATCGATTCCATAATTGTCTTGTAGGGAACAATTTACGATACTCACTGTGTGTTCTTGTACTTGTTGAAGTTGCAGTAGGTACACAACTGAGCGCAATAAGGCCACTGCATGTATGTAAATGGTAAATTATCATGAACAACAGCATGCAGATCGTATATGTGATTGATTTGAAAATTATATGGATACACAGAGGAACCCTTCTCTATAGCGAGTTGACCAACCCTGGAGATAATTACAAAAGGCCATGCAGGTTCAACTGAACAAAATGTTGGCGAGTGCGCAGCAGCGGAAGTTTTCTTAAAGATGTACTGTTTCTTTAATACACCAATCAATCACTTTATTACCGTATAGCGGGTAATTTTCGGGGGACAAAATATTCGTGGTTCAGCAATATTGAGACATTTCGTGGGTAATATTTTTGTGGTTGCTGCTTGGACTGCAGGTAAAGGTCGCTTCATTCGTGGGTAAAATATTTGTGGTCAGACCTCCAACCACGAAAACCACGAATATTTTGCCCCACGAAAATTACACGCTATACGGTAATTCATCCACTCTATAGAACAAAAACAGAGCAACAGAGCAGCATAATTATATATTTACTTGTACATACACACAATCATGCATTTCTAGAGCATTCTAGATAACATTTGTCTGGAAACATAATTATACAGCTCTAGAACAATCCAGGGTGTCATACGTCATACGGGATTTTGAAATGGGGGGGGGATAGTGCCGGAGCACAAATACGGCACGCAAACCGCCGCCTACGGGGGTCCGCGGGCATGTCCTCCTGGAAATTTTGTTTTTAAATTAGGTGGCTCTGAGATGAATTCTCGTGGGTTTTGGGGTGCTTTTGCCGATTCTAAATAGATGCCAAAATTGGGTTTGTGGGTATGATTTTCTATTCAGTCAGCGAACATCATTATTATTCAAAATTAAAGGAAATAAAGAATGACATAAAGTGTATGGGTTCTATGCAGTGGGACGCATTTATGTTATAGTTGTGACACATACGAGTGCCACATGGGATATATTGGCTCAGTAGACTTAGTCCCGAGGGCCGCAGGCCTCGAGGGGCAAAGGCACTACTGAGCCAATATATCCCATGCGCACTAGTGAGCTGTGTAACAACTGATTTGTTGCATTCCTTGCCGTGTACACATCACTCCTTTTATCGGACAACTAGTTTCAACTACTTGTGGTGGCTGTGGAATGCACCAGCCACGTTTTTTCTGCCTACCACTGAATCTGTTAACAGTGTTATACTATAAAAGGGACCCTTTCAGGTTACTGGGTGGAGCGTGGGCTTTAGGAACTTCAGGCATACTATGCCAGTATCTAGATAGTGGCACAGTGTTTCCTTTGATCTGCCTACTCAAAATGCAACAAAGCTAGCATAGTCAGCCTAATTAACTTCAGCCATACTATGCCAGTATCTAGATGTGGCACAGTTCAAGGCTTGACCTGTGCCATATGGCAGATATTGGCACAGTGTTTCCTTTGATCTGCCCACTCAAAATGCAACAAAGCTAGCATAGTCAGCCTAACTAGGCTACTGTTAGTACGTCAGTCAAGGAGCTATAATTATAATTATAGCAAGTCAAGTTGACTGCACTATACGCCTGTGAAACACTTTTCTTGTTCCTTTAGCACTCATTTTCTTGGAGTAATGCAAGCCAAACAAAAATTTATATTCATAGATGCATTTGCGGTTTACTTTAAATTGCATGTGTTGCTATGACACTGAACATTTCATATTGTGCAATATGGCCTTCAGACTAAATTAAGTGCTCAGACAGTCTCTCCCCTAGGAAGGGCGGCTACTTTATGCATGAGACTAAACTACAATGTCAGGGTTCAACTGCTGTTAAAGATTCGTAGTTAAATCATATTCATAGTTGCTAGTCAAGCATTGCGGTTTACCTCAAATTGCATGCGTTGCACAATAACAGGTTTATGACACTGAACATTCCATATTGTGCAATATGACCTTCAGAATATAGCTAGTGCTCAGACAGTCTCTCCCCTAGCTATAGGAAAGGCGGCTACTTCATGCATGAGACTAAACTACAATGTCAGGGTTCAACTGCTGTAAAGATTCGTACATCTATGTGACATGCATGAACTCCATCAGCTGAAATAAGTTTAAATTCACAAGTTTAAACCCACACTACGCCATGTGCATGTGTGTGTGTGTGTGTGTGTGGTATGTTATATATAGCTGACGATACACAGCTAAATAACTCACATGCACATAGAGCGTTCCCGTTCTCCGAAGTCGATTACATGATCTAGATCTACTCTCAGAATTCGAACAACTTCTCCACTGATGAAGCACTGAAGAGGATTCCTGCTGGAACAAATATTTGAAGACTGGAATTCCTCTTGAATTCACTACCAGTGCCATTATGATGTGGTAAAGATGGATTTCACTATACCATTTATATGATGTGGTAAAGACTGTTTCCAGATAACCATTAAAATAGACAGCATGTAAACAATAGTCAGTATGGTTACACACTACTCAGTAACTATGCATGCTTCTGTTATAAGTTGGTTGTTCACAGTTGGTTGTTCACATGACACAATTAATTATAAGAAAATTGATTAGAATGTCAAGTCAATACCCATACACATGACATCAGTCATATAGATGGTATAGAATGTTCTGGTAGAGTGCAAGTCACTAGTATTTCACTGAACTTGTCTATGAGAGTCAACAATTGGGATCGTGGAATATTCTCCATCAGCATGATCCCCTCAAGGTGGTGGTTTCCGTGGAAGTACTGTGACAGCCTGTAGGAGGATTGATGCACAAGCTGTACATATTCGTTACATTTCATTTCAGCTACAACTCTTGCTGCCAAAGGTATACATACGTACTGCTAATCACATTAAGATAAGTATGGCTCCAGGCATGAATTATTCGGTTCCATGTACGACATTAGAACCTCTAATCCCTATACCACCTCGAGTGTCAAGCAACAATAGTAATAATTATGTATATTCGTTACATTGCAAGTGACATAATGGCTTTGGGTTACAACCTTCCAGTATTAGATGAAGGCTCACTGATTAACACGTACCGTAGCTGAAGCACACGCATGCATACCAGCATACCTAGCAAACTCCTCCAAGTCATCACTGTTGCTAGCAGCTGTGGTCTGGAGGACACAGTTCTTCTCTACGGGAGTTAAATGGCTAAGCAGCTCTGACTGCTTCAATGCATCTCCTGCATACAGAGAAAATATTGAATGTTTTGTGAGCAAAATATCTTTGCAAATGAGCAGAAATATTGACACTTTGCGTTCTGGCAAGGATCGTGTCAGTGATGTCATACAAGTACAGTTTCACAAACAATCGCTGCAACAGCTTCTTCCTTATAGAGGACCCTTCCCATACTTTCACAAGTGATCTCTACCATGTACCACTTGCGAGTACCGTACCCTCGCGAAAATACGCCCACCCTTTTCTGCAAGAAGTCTATAGGCTTATTAGGGGACTGGGCGTTTCATCGCGAAAGGCGAGTTTTCATTCGAACATACGCCCACCCGCGGCCTCAAATCGAGGTTTACATTTTGCTCTATGCCACCATTAATTTATTGTATTTTCATTTTAATATGAACATTTTATTGACAACAACAATGTTATAAACTAATGCATGAGTATGATTAAAGCATGACAAGAGAATGAACATAAAGAAGTGGACTCTAGTTGATGTAGACTGGCGATGACAGCCGCCCGAGCGCGAGCGACTGGCAAACTGCCTATCAGTCACTCGTCTCAGCGGAAGTGTAATAGATCGTATGACACTACTAAACATGAATATCGTTATAGATAATGTGGTTAAATTTTGCTATGAGATTCAGCTACTATGGAATGCACTGAATCCCCTGAAGTGTAAGTGTGGTTACAATTACAGGGCTAATATGACGTTGAGCAATCTGATAGGCTGCAATGCTTGTTGCAGCTGAGACGAGTGACTGATAGACAGTTTGCCAGTCCCTCGCGCTACGCACACGAGGGGCTGTCGCCGCCAGTCTACCGTTGATGTTAGATGTAGCAGAAACTTCTCAAAGGATGGTAGGTCATACTCTTACAGAGCAGCTATCAGGTACTTTGTTTCAGAAAACCAAGGCAAGGTAATGTGCAAAATTAGCCTGTGTGATAACTTTCTTGGACTTGTGTTTTCCTTTCTCAGCATATAGGACTACTTGTTCCCTGCATATACATCTTCAGGGGGCAAACAGATCCATACAGAGAAAGTTATAATGTCTGATCTTGGTCCAGCAAGGAGTATAGTCTTACTAGCTACTACCTAGCCTCGATTCAAGGCCGATTAAAATACGGGCCTGGAATCGAGGCTAGCTACTACCTAAAGCTTCCTTTCTTCACTAAAATTAATTAATAGTGAACATGTGGCATTCAGCTACTGCGCATGCTCAACTTCTTATTCTGGGTGGACTTTTAATCGAGTGAAAATACCACTTCGAAGCAAAAGAGGGGATGGGCGTTTATTCATTTTCGCGAAGGTAATTGTACTTGTGGTAAGGGGAACTCTCTGGGAAACTCCCTGGTGCTTTTCATGAAATACCGTAGATCTACTTGTGGTACATGGTAGGGGGAACACTCAGGGAAACACCCTTGCCACTCTCAGCATAAATACACTGCATCAGAACCTACATGAACACAACTGTTTCTCTACAACTAAGAATCAAGTGAAACATTAAAAAAGTAGACATGAGAGGCTACTTCAGCTACATTATTGTGCTGGCAGTCATCACGACCTTGCAGTCAGCAAAAGCTGTTACATTCAATGCTAGGAATCTGAGTGAGTCTGTTTGTATTTCCACTAGATCTAGAGTAAAAACTTTATAGTCTGCTTACATTCAGTTGCTGAAATGGAGTAATATGTTTAAAACATGTAAGAGGTAGCTTTGTTAGCTAGCTATAAGTGACTGATATCAAACATATTGTAGGATGCTCTTCTATTTACAATATGTACGTACCATACTTCGCGCACTTTATATAAAAATTTCTTGCAGGGTTGAAGCAGTCTCCACCAGGACCTACACTAATGATTAAGCCTGGACGAAAGACAAAAATGACATTGCAAGTCTCTTCAAACGAGCCTCAATTCGAAGTATTTCGCTTGGCAGTTCGTCTTGGATCAACTCAAATCCAGAGAAATAAAAAAAACCGTAATATCACAGTAATCTACAACAGCTGCACAGACAGCGACGATCCCCAATGGAGCTGCAAAGAAGTCCGAATCACTCTTAGACAGAGAATAAAAGAACTAGGCTTTCAGCAAATGTCATTTGACTTATACAACACAACTGAGTCCCTCCACAATCTCACCGTGATTGGCCTTTTTTCTGCTCGAGAGTCACCAACACGTCTCAGTAAGTATCCATAGACTATTGGCATAATTATTGTACCATGTACCAGGTATAGGACATGTACATCTATACCATGAATATTGTTGTAGCCACCAGTGGGGTAGCCAGGATTTTGGAAGGGCGGCAGGGAGAAATAATAGGGCGCTGCTAAAATGAAAGCACTGCAGGTGCTGATGCCTCGGTGGAGATGCCAAAGCTGCATAACATAAAGCTACTAGCTAATAGCTTTTATACACAATCATACCTGCCAACTATCCCGTCTTACCGGGAGGGGTCTAATTTCAAGCACAAAACATTTTTGCTTGATTTCTAAATACTGCACATGTAAACATTCCAATTATAGGTGCAAACAGAAGTAATATTGGAAAGCCATGTGGCAGGAAGTGCACAAAACCCACAAAAATCCATAAAATAAGGAAATTAATGTCAGCTTTACAAGACTGTATTTTTAATTATAATTATTGGAAGATTGATCAAGAATCTAATTTCAAGCACAATCTTTGATTTTACCAAGTAAATTTAGGTTGGCAGGCCTGCACATGCAATGTCATGATGAACATTTTTGCTGCATGCAAACTCAAAGTGTGGGTAATGATCGACCATGATTGTTGTTAAAAACGATTGATGCCAAAAGTTCAAGTCTAAAATTAATGGCTGCATCAGCAGAGCTATATAGAGCCTTGCAGCTACCAATATATAGCTAGCGTTCTAGTGCAGAGCTAACTACTAAGTAGAGTAGCAACACTCGGTAAACAAGTTTGGCTACGTGCTCTTCTGAAAAGGCTGCATGCAATGGCATTCCAAGTAGGCATAACTCAAGAACGAAGCATTATTTTGCAAATCCATGGATTAAAATACAAGAAAACATGACTAGAAGCCTATAGAAACTCTTACTTGCACTTGATTCATCCTTGAGCAGCTGTAGCAGTCTACACAGACACAGACACATACACACAGACACACTACCGTATACCTCACTTGCGCATGCGCACCGAGGCATAAAAAATGTCATCACTTTTTTCACACTAGATAACCCTGCCTACATTTCAATTGCATGACATCATTCTATAGTAAATATGCATGCAGTAGAGCAGAGGATAGACTCACAAATCACAATGATTCAAGTGAGTTGAAGTTCATGGAGCATGCAGAAGGGGGCTTTAGCCCCCTCAGCATGCCTACACCACTGCATGGTCACTATACTTTTGCATGGCAACACAAAATTAGTTGTATGTGACTTATTCAAGTGTCTTTCCCAATGCAGGCACCACAATTATGGCAACCCCAAGTGAGGACACTACCAGCACCACCTCTGAACAGCCTGGAAGCACCGGTAAGAATGAGCTCTATAGCAGCTAAAAACTAAAACTAAAAAAGCACGTGCCCCTTAGAAATTCATTGTAGTATACCATATTTTCCCACACAGAATCACTCAGATTCTTAGGTCCTGTCACTGCATTGTCGCTGGTGATCGTGGTCTTAGTCGTTCTCGTTTTAGTCCTGTTATGTGTGTGTTATCAAAACTCAAGAACGATCAAATCTCTAAAAGTGAGTTTAACGCATAATTATATTTATACAGCATAAATATTATGCATGCACTATATATCACTTGTGTTTTGATTGAACATTCAAACTAAGTCTTCTTTTTTAGCAAGGAGAATCCTAACAAGCGGTTATCGATATGGTTGGATTGCCTACATCGGAATAAGCGACTGGAGAACCCCTTCAATACATAACAATGTTGAACAACAGTGAGACTGAGATCAATATCAGGGACCGAATTTCAATTGAGAACAGAACGAAGCCCACAAGCAGTGAAGCGAAGTGTTGCTATGTACGTCATCCCTGAGGCTCAATTTAAACTGATTAACTATAGCCTAAGTATATAGCTATGTCTGTTACTCTGACATATATACGCGGAACACACTTCCTTGTTTTGTTTACAAGCATAACATAATTATTGTTGATTGATGAATGGCTAAACTAATTAGTCGAATAGAAACTTCAAATGAACAGACTTTGCTTGGCACGATTTTGAAGAATGCAACAGTCTTCAATGTATACATGTTTAGCGATAAAACTTGTGAACAAAGCTTTAGTTTAGAACTCTATAGAAGCTGATGATTATTAATTCTAGTCGCATTACAGGCAGTCGGCTTTACAGTACCAATGCTTCCTGCATGTGGCTACTCCCCGAGGTATAATTGTCACCTGTACTCTACTAAATATAAACATACAGTCTGCCCTAAGACCCCCAACTTTTCAGTATTTGCAAGACAAGACAGGAAATACATACCACAAGTATTTTAATGGGATGACATCACAAAAACATTGTTTTAATGAGATGATGACACCCTACAACTCTGCCAGATTGTAGGTAATTAGAAACACTATGAATTTGAGCAGAATTTAATACCAGTAAAAATGAGCTAAACGCAGGCCCGGATCTAGGGGGTGGGTTTCAGGGGTTACAACCCCCCCAAACACTCACAAAAACTACACTTGTGGCTAAATGAGCAATGTGGTTAACTTACAAGCTGTGAACTATGAAGTATTAGTATCTGTTGACATGAGTACAAGTCAAGGACGCACTAAGTAGTAAATAATTACACAATAATTTTCATTCCACACATACTATTCACATACATGTATTATGTATACCTGTGTCACAACTATAACATGACAAGGCACCTAGCTGTAGTAGACAGTAGATTTGTAAGTATACTTTGTGCATGTTTACTATGATGTCAGTTTCAATTAAGGGGGCGTGGCCAAACATTTTGTTTTATAACCCCTCTATAAATGTGTGGCTGGATCTGCCCCTGAAACGGTGAAATCGCACAAAACTATCTGTGAAATTATGTGAACTTTAAGGTTAAAGATTGGATGATGTAAACTATCAGCATAACTACTATTACACATGTACCGTATAGCGTGTAATTTTCGTGGGGCAAAATATTCGTGGTTTTCGTGGTTGGAGGTCTGACCACGAATATTTTACCCACGAATGAAGCGACCTTGCCTACCTTTACCTGCAGTGCAAGCTCCAACCACGAAAATATTACCCACGAAATGTCTCAATATTGCTGAACCACGAATATTTTGTCCCCCGAAAATTACCCGCTATACGGTATGTATGCTACCAGACACTAAATAAAAGCAAACAACGTGAAATCATGAACACGACCACAAAAGAATATACTTGTAGAAAAGTTATAAGCTGCAAGTAAACATGACACACGCATACAAGATAAAAACCTTTTTTTGGTGAATTTCCATTGATTTTTGGGGGTTCAGCTTCATTGGGCACAATGTACACATACGTGTGTAGCTATAGGAGGAGAAGAAGGAATGATGATCTGAAAATTGCAACAACCATTTCGACGATACTACGTTTGTTATGAGGATGATTGAGTCATGTATGCGTTTAGGTATATAAGCAACTAAAGAACATGCTTGTTCAAGGGATGCTATGGTAACAGTTGTTACAACGCTGATGTGTTTGGGCTATGTAATAATGATTATAGTCTCCAGTATCAAGGTTACGTTGAGTATTACGTAGCTCTATAGTATGAGTCAACTGATCTCTCTTATCTACGAACCTGTACTATCTGTTTATGCTGCAGCAGCCAGATCACAATTGTCTGTGAAAATTTCAAAAATCGTACGTGCACATGGAGAAAATGTTCTATCTGATTACAAACGCTCTGTATAATAATTTATATAGGAATAACTGAATGTGCATGCATACAGTCAATGTCAGAAAGTACGCATGGTCAATTATTGCACATAGACAATACCTCATCGTCAATGATGTCCTTAATATCCCCTAGAGGTACAGGGAGGGAGAAGTTTGAGAGTATGTCGGCCAGACACTGGTCATGAAATCTATCGCTGAACTGGGAAGACAGCTCAGAGTTCCTGTATAAAGAACTAAGTATATACATGTACTGCATATACCTGCTTTGTTTACCATAAATAGTTCGTACTCCTATATATACATACCTTGATTTGTATATAGTACTTTATACGTAAATGTATACGTAATTGTAGACATTAAATTATATATAATTATACCGTCTTCGTTTTGGCCGAAAAACTCACAATCTAGTATCTGCCATAGGACTGGTGATATATACATTGTTTTCTGACAGTGGATAAATGGCCATGGCTTTCCTCCAATGGACCAAGTGGGAGGCAAGACGTAACACCAGCACTAGAGGAATGTCCGCATCTAAAGACACTGCTTGAAGACTGAAAATGAAAACACAGTTAGCATGCAAGTACAAGCATCCCAATAAAAATCAATGGTAATATATAGACGCCTTGTTGGCAATGATGCATCTTGAAATCAGACCCTCAGTACACGCGTCAAGTTATAGTAAACAGAAACATGTGTAATTTTACCACGCATGCATTTTTCTAAATTTGTGCAATCTCATGTCAAAGGTCCAGCACTATACAAAGTAATAATCAAGCAATGAAAAACTAATTCCAGGAAAAACATGAGTAAAGTATTATCAGTTTTATCAACCTACTTTTTTAGTGGAGAAACAACACTAAGTAGTCTCTGCATGGCGGGGTTGGAAGAAGGAGGCAGGGATGTGAGGACATTGTCAGGGCTCTCAAACAGAAGAAGTGCCGAATATGATCTGCATGATTGACATTGTATACATCTTGCAGATCTTGAGATCCTCACAAATATATTGACGGGGTCGAAGTACTACCAATAATATGGCATTTCACATTCCTAGGCAGTTTTTTTGTACAAAGAATAAAGGAAAAACTATGCTAACAAATGCCATAGACTAGGATCTACAACTGTAGTAACCACAGACCGTGCTCTATTATTCTGTGGTTGGCATTTTTGGAACAGTTAGAGCACAGCTGGGGTAGTTGGAGCACTGGTTGGTGGTCAAAATAATTGATTTTTAAGCCATAGAATTTTATAATAGCTATACAACTGCTCCATGGTTGCAATGCAGTACAGCTAAGTGATTCTATAAGCTTCTAGCAATGCTATCTTGCTAATAAAGGCTTTATTCTCAAGTAAAGGCTATAGTTTTGCTTACCAGTACGTTGAAGGCCATTGCAGTCTCTCCAGAATCAGGAATAGCAAAATCTTTTCGTGTAGAAGGTTGCTATTCTAATACCGTGCATTAACTAGTACGTAATGTATATATAGTACATGCATGGCTACCAAGTATATAGCCTAGTTTAGTACGAGAAGAAAGATAATTATTATAGCTCCTGGCTCTGCACCTGAAGCAGGTTGTTCATTATTGGTACAAACCTTACAAAGAATACTTGATCAGATAAGTCATATTCAGCCTCCTGCATTTTGGACTGAATTGTGAGGTATACGTTTACTGCCCTGATCGAAAATACTTACGCTATCAAATTTGATGAACATATTCACATCAGACCAGCCATTAATCTTCACCTGTATGTGCCTCTCACCTCTTTGCAAACTGTAAATGTAAACAATATTTATGCAAGAAAGTTTACTTAACATATAATATATAGTGAGCTCTATAATTATGCACACTATAATAATTAATACTGCATCATAATGACATAATTATAGTTAACACCACAACGAGGGATGTATGGCATATATAGCACTGAAGACCGAGGGCACCTATAGCGTCCCGAGGGTTGCAATAATTATGAGCCATGCATCCTGTGCCGTGCTGTAACCTGGGGGAATAGCAACATAACCGTAATATATACGGCTGAGACAACTGTATCGGCACCTCGGCATCTCATATATATCTTTCAATAATATTCACTGGCATCTATATAGTAGACAGCTATAATCGATTTGTACTATCAGAAGCAGCATACAGGTCATCTCAACAAGCTAAGGTGAGGCTTAGAAATAATGTTGCAGCTAGTTTACTGAATTACTATCTGTAGGATGAAGGAGCCTCCCAAGTAGATATTGTACACAAACTGGTACTTTAATAATCTATAGAGGATTACACCAAATGTGTGAGTATAGTTGTACTTAAAATGATTATCTTAAGATTGGTTAGCCTCGTTCTATTAAGGAAAAATTGGCCTGGGAACAAGGCTAAAGATGGGTAAGAATTGTGCTGATAAACCATAATTATTGTGTGCATAATTATATGAATCAAAAATATTTCCCCAAAAGTTGCTATATATACAATGTATGGGAAATCCGTTTAGGTGAAAACAGGTGTGTGATCATAAATATAATATCAAGGAAGTGAAGTGTTTCTAGACAGTTTTTCTTAGAAGATTCGAGCTTACTCGGTGTAATTTTTGATTTAGCCGTTAGATCTGCTTGAAATCTGGCTAACCAATTAAAACTAGCTAAATTGTGAGCACTGTGGAGGATGTGTACCTTAAATTTATTCGATTTAAAGCAACACTTTTGAATAATTACGAAGCCAGAGGTCGTTTCTTTTGGAGGTTGAAAAATTATGTGAAGTCCTGGTGTTGCATATTTAGAGGGTCGCATCTAATTGGAGGTCACTCTACTGTCCTCAATTATAGGCCGCTTGTTTCTTGCGGCCTGGAATCGAGGCTATGGTTTGACCTCTAGCTATTTAGGACGCGACATAAACAAATAATTGTCAACACAGCAATCGCTACTTTTAGAGGTATAGTAAGGTATTCTCCCACGCATTCAGAATAAGACTGTACTGCGGTACTGAGACAAGTCAGGGAACCAGCGTGGCCAGCTCTGGTGGCAGCATAGATAGAAGAGTAAGAGGGATTGGTAACGAAAGCAGTTCACGTGATCATTTTACATTGAATCTGTAGTAAAACCTTGAAAACTATCCGCGTTACGCCCTACAAACAAGGCTATTTTGCTGGGTAACTCGCTCAAAATAAGAAAGTTGTGTTTTCTCAAGACATAATCTTTTTCAGCAATTTATAACACGCCCAGTCTGTGAGCCACGTGTTGTACTTGCTAATGACTGACCACACCCAGTAAAAAGGGACATTCCAGTAAAGTTTTAGGCAAACAGCAGCTATTTATAGTCTTGTATTGCTAAAATGTGTAAGCGTGCTGGTTATAACTGCTAAAATAGGTATAGACCTTTAAATATGAGTAAGTTGCACAGACTGAGCATATATACTTGTGGTATATTATACACTGTGTGTAGAAATGCCATCAGCTTGGCCTAGCTGGACCACGCTCATCTACAGCTTTAGCTTTTTGACACAGCCTCGATTAAACCGCGGGTAAAGCGGATGTTACACGAGGGTACTTCCGTTACCAATCCCTCTTCCTCTTCTATCTATGGTGGCAGTAGCTACAAATGTACCTGCTATAGGGCCTAGATGATAATGATGACTAAGACTATTAGTTTAGATCTAGCATTTAGAAAGACACAAGAAAGATAGGTGGTGATAGTCTGATCACACAATTTAGACTAGTAGATCTAGCTAAGCTCTATACTATACCTTAGGCTTAGCTAGAATAATAGCTATAGCTAGTGCTTGCAAACTTCCAGTTCCAAGTCCATGTTCAGCTTGCTGCAGGCAAAGTCATAGATCTCTACGTGGGCAGTCCAACATCTCTAGCACTGCATGCCCACGCTCATTTTCACCCTTCTACCACCCTTCTACCCTCACGTGACTTCCCAATACAGGCTCTCCTTTTTCCTAACTCTACGTCTATACCTTTCTTTATTCCTCCAATTAATACCATATTTTATCTCATTGAACAATTAATTCCGAGCGAAGCGAGGCTATAATCATGCTAGGTTCAATCGAGATCAACGGTGGTAGTGGTGGTAGTGGTAGTGGTGGTGGTGATTGGTCGATTTATAGATCTAGCTCCAGTTGCTCTCCAGGCAAGCGGTTTCGTCCTAAACTCAGCACAGGTACTCTACATCAACACAAGACTCTCTGAACGACTTCTCATCCCGCAGTGAAGCTCTGCACAGCCGTTAGTGAACTTACTTCAACTATGGTTCTTACCGTGACGATCCGCCACAAAAACGATCATTACACAAGCATCTCCAGCTAGCTAGATCTAGCTACTTCTCTATACCCTACTCTTCTCACAATATGTAGTGTACATCAACACAAGACTCTCTGGCCCACTTCGGATCTCACAAAGAGGTTCTACACTGTCTTTATTGAATACACAAACCTAGCTTACCTAGCTTTCTTACGTGCCGATCATTACGCAACAAAAGAAAATTACGTCATAAGCCAAGCAAGACTAAATTACGTTATAAGCCAAGCAAGACTAAATTACGTCATAAGCCGATCAAAATTTAATGCTGAGCGAGGATTGCACCATGTGTACCCCTAGTACAGTATTTTATCTTATTGAACGAGGTGATAAAGACTGAGAATAGAAAAAAGAAAAAGGAGAGCCTGTGTAGAGAGGCTAGCCAAACTCTATAAATATTGTAACAAAATCCCAAACAGACCTTAGCCGGAAACCGTCCCACCTAACCGATTACCTACTATAATTTTTTTTGCTGTTCTATTAACCCACCACCTTATGTTTCCTTATGTTGTAGCTTATTCATTCACCTATATACACGAGCAGCACTGTGACAGCCTGTACATGTATAAGAAGATTGATGCACACCATTTTTTAGTACCTACAATCTAGTTATTTTTTACTTTTCATTTACTTACTAATCATATTTAAGTACAGCAAGATACACGTTGGATTCCGTTGGATGAAGCTAGTTGTGAGCAAAAGGGGGCGTGTAATGAGCAAAGAGTGGTGTGTGCACATACATAGGTATATATACTACGTATAATAATAAGTGTTACCGGTACAGAATAATGTGGTTGTTTGCATAGGTGCCAACTCTTTTGACCTCTGAGATCAAAGGAAATGCAAAAGCAATCCAGTGCTCTGTATGGATGGCATGCTGCAACACTACCATAGCAACCCGGCATATATTGCACTGCAATAATATCAAAACATAGGGCATGAAACTGCTTTTTGACTTATGCCCCACCATAAATACATGCACTAAATACACTAATACACGCAGGGCCATGCAGTATAATTATGGCTATTGTAGGGCCAATATATATGGCCAAGAGTATAATTATTATGATAGAGAGAGAGTATCGAATGTAGGCATATTGTGTATCAGATCAGAGGAGGCTGGACACGCGTCATCCGTATTCATCTGTTAGTCATTAATAGTCATCAATAGTCTCATGAATACGCTTAAAATCGATCATTTTCGATCCTGCTGAGTCAGCATTTTACCTAACTCCTCTCCATTCTTATATATACTTGTCTATCTCTCTTGTATTATATCTCCTGTTAGTTAATGAGTCGTAGTAGTTTAACAATATGATTGCTATACCTGCTACTACATCAAGACAGGAGTAAAAAAACAAAGGCAAATGCAGCAACAACTCGATGTTTGACTAATCTATGTTTCTGGCTCATTGCTTCTAGTATGACTATGCTACTCAGTTTCTAGTTTCATTGGGTATGTTTAGCATCATTTACTACTAGAATAAAGTGCTAAAATCGCTTGCAGGCTTTTGACTTGGCTGAATAGCTACTGTTCTCTGCAAGTTTCCGTATATCTCTCCATGCACACACATTTCCTCCGTAAAACATTATGACGCGTGTCCAACCTCCTCTGGTATCAGATGTATGCAGAGAGTAACGTGACTTCCTGTATCTGTCACAAGCTTGGAATTTGCACACTGACAAATCCAAGCGTGGGTGATGTAATCTATCAAGAAAGTAGATTACATCACCCAAATAAATTCCAAGCTTGTGACAGATACAGGAAGTCACGTTGACTTCCTGTATCTGTCACAAGCTTGGAATTTGCACACTGTCTGACCAATCCAAGCGTGGGTGATGTAATCTATCAAGAAAGTAGATTACATCATCCACGTAAATTCCAAGCTTGTGACATATACAGGAAGTTACGTTACTCTCTGCATATATCTGATGTACAGTATGCCCACGTTCGATACTCTCTTCTCTATCGTATACACTTGATATGGCATATTGCACTGGACCAAAATGACCTCTTGAGAGATCTTACCCCACCCTCCACCGAAAACTTTAAAATCATTGCTTTTATAGGGACACACCCTCTCAGGCATTTGTGGTTTCAAGAGTGGTATGAAGAGTGTTTTCATACACTCCTGGTCTGCAAGGCAACAAAGTATAATTTCCATATAGTGGGTATATTTCGAGGTTATAAACTTTCGCAGAAATGCCTTTAGAAAGGTTTTTGCGCCTTTTTGCAGCATGCATGCATGCAATATTAAATTAGGTACAAATGTTCACAGTATAATTATGCTTAATCAGCAAAAACCACGAACTATAATACCTGCTATACGGTAATGGCAATTTGTGCCACAAACAGATTATTGGCCCTTGTAGTAGATAGTGATCTTGGCACCGGGCCAATAAACTAGCCATGTATAATAACTATTACACATGCAGTAGTTGCTTACTCTCCTTCATACATTCCTGATAGCCTATTTACCCTTAGGTATATCGTATCGTCGGTTCCACCAACTTCATGTTTCCTTTTACAGTTACCAAACTTAAGAAAATGTTGGGCCTATTAAGCTGAATTTTGTGTGCCTATCATTTTAGCTAGCATAATTCTTAATGCTCAGTGGTACTGCCCTTTGCAGCTCACTTGGAAGTTTGGGGCAAATAGTAAATTGCAAAAAACACTTGAGATAAGTGTAACAGTTTACATAAGTAAACCACAATACTACAGAGCAAGGCAGATCTTTATGTTTTGTTGTTGTAGTTTTTTCACGCTATTTGTTGTAGGTCATGTCAGCTCACGTGAAGTTTTAGCAAATAGTATTACTGTAAAATGCAAAAAACCGCTTGAAACAGTTTACAGCTAAACCACAAATTGGCTATCTGTAGGTACAAAGTTTGGGCTCTAGGGGTAGCTTGATTACGACATAAACTGCCTGTCGTTTAATTAAAATTGTTGACTGAGAAACAGCCTGCTGCTGAACCAGTCTCCAATTCTCTGCCACATAGTCCGCCACTTAACACCTCTTAATAACTAAGTTTTTCCTGGTTACCCAACTAGTAGTTTAATACTGCAGGTATAGCTATAGATCTATATATCCACATATACTGTAGGTATAGCTAGATCTGTATATATCCACATAAAGATCTGGTCTACAGAATCTTCTGTTCCAAAATTTAAACTTTGTCCCTTGCTCTATAGTATTGTGGTTTACTTATGTAAACTGTTACACTTATCTCAAGTGGTTTTTTGCAATTTACCATTTGCCCTAAACTTCCAAGTGAGCTGCAAAGGGCAGTACATCTACTACATGTACATGTACTGCCCTTTGCAGCTCACTTGGAAGTTTGGGGCAAATAGTAAATTGCAAAAAACCACTTGAGATAAGTGTAACAGTTTACATAAGTAAGCCACAATACTATAGAACAAGGGACAAAGTTTAAATTTTGGAATAGACCAGATCTTTATGTTTTATTGTTGTAGTTTTTCATGCTATTTGTTGTAGCTCACATATAAGCTCACGTGAAGTTTTGGCAAACAGTATTACTGTAAAATGCAAAAAACCACTTGTAACAGTTTACAGCTAAACCACAACTTGGCCAAATCTCTATCTACAAGTACTCAGTTTGGGCTGTAGGAGTAGCTTGATTACGAAATAAACTGCCTGTTCGTCTAGCTATTTTTTAAATTGTTGACTGAGAAACAGCCTGCTGCTGAACCAGTCTCCAATTCTCTGCCACAATGACATAGTACGCCACTTAACTCCTCTTGGTAAGGATTAGTTTTTCATGGCTACCCAACCAGTAGTTTATGCTGAATACTGTACTAGGTATAGCTAGAGATCTATATATCCACATAAAGATCTGAATCCAAAATTTTAACTTTGTCCCTTGTTCTATATAGTATTGTGGTTTACTTGTGTAACCTGTTACACTTATCTCAAGTGGTTTTTTGCAATTGACTATTTGCTCCAAACTTCCAAGTGAGCTGCAAAGAGCAGTAACCATATATGGGTAAAATCAGATAACAGTATGGGAAATTACCTGGGAAAATTCCAAAATTGAATTCATATAGTATATAATGAATGGGTAATAAAGACTGGCATATCTTTCACATTACTCACTACCTCTATAAGTAAAGGCAACAATGTCAACAGAGTTATAGGACGACAATTATAACCTGAATATACCCTGAATATACGTATAGGTGAGCAAGATTGATTAGCATAGTATTATGTGTATGAATGATAATTATAGAGATCTATACATGTACTTTTGGGCTGATGCTACAGTCTATCAATATATGCTAGCCATGCATATATAGACTCAAACAAAATATACGACTGAGTTGAACACAACTGATGATTGCATGCAATATGTATGTTATATTTTGTATTATACTGTTCTGCTTGCATGTATAGTGCGTAACATGCCGTATAGCGAATACAAGTAACAAAAAGTTTCCAACTATAGGAAATATAATTAACGAATGCCACAGATTAGTGGACTGACACTTATACATAGCATGCAAACACAGCTCAAGGTACTGATTGACACCACTATCAATATTGTACAAACTGTAACAAGATACACACACTTTGAGTTGTGTGAAAGTCTGCAGTATCCAGGGTAGACCGTACGATACCGTATACCGTATGTGTCCGAGCAACGGTAATTTATTCTATTACGAGACCGACTCGTACATACGTGCAAAACGAATTTACATGGCACATATATACACAACCAGTCTTATGCATCTGTAAATCTACAGTTAAGCCTCGATTATCCGAACACCTGGTATCCCCACCTCATCTGGATGGTTGAAATGTTCGGATACCAAAATGACTCAAAAAGAGCCACGCCCATCAATAATTCTCTGCATGCAAAATCAGCAAACAATGTCCAGAGCTCTAGTCTTGGACATAATGCATCGGTGGACAGAACAAGGTAGCAAGCTATACTGTTAGGCTATAAGCTGAAGCATTTAGCTGCTTCTGCTAATCAGCAACGCAAAAAGCTTTCAACCACGTGGACACTTAATGCATATTATGCGAGTGGGTGTTTACTATAGCCAATTAATAATCGAGAATTCGGATGATCGAGGTTCGAATAATCGAGGCTCAATTGTATAGGGAAACACCTGTATGACAGTTGAATTAACAAGCTGTAAATGGTTTAGGACACAACAAAAGATTTGATTAACGATGGCTTACCATAGAAGTATTGAACTGAGACTTTTAGCTAAAGAGCTCCTGTCCAAAAGGTGACCTGTGATTTGAAAAAGAGTACAGTCATTTGATGTTTATTCATTGCTTGATGCCTTACATTTTGGAAAGAGGTGCTCCTTTATAAAATGTACGTGAAGGTTATACAGTTATCAATGATGCACAACATGTGGGCAATACAGCTAGGAAAGGGCCTATATCGCCAGCAGCACTTTGTTAGTTGGTGGTGCAAGGTTGAACCACCGAACTATGGTATTGCCTTCATGGAGGGGGGGTGACACTAACTGCAATCAACTCCTAGTATAGATAAGGACCGCCTATCTTGGAAATTCAATTGTAATCCCACTCATAACAATTAGCCTCTACACAGGCTCTCCTTTTTCTTTTCTGTTCTCAGTTTTGATATTACAATCGTTCAATAAGATAAAATACTGTATTAATTGTTCAATGAGATAAAATACGGTATTAATTGGAGGAATAAAGAAAGAAATAGACGTAGAGTTAGGAAAAAGGAGAGCCTGTATCGGGAAGTCGCGTGAGGGTAGAAGGGTGAAAATGAGCGTGGGCATGCAGAGCTAGAGATGTTGGACTGCCCACGTAGAGATCTATTAATAACACTTTGCCTGGACATGGACTTGGAACTGGAAGTTTGCAAGCACTAGCTAGCTATTATTCTAGCTAAGACTAGACTAAGCCTAAGGCTTAGGCTTAGCTAGCTAAATCTACTAGATTGTGTGTTTAGATTCTATCAGACTATCACCACCTATCTTTCTTGTGTCTTTCTAAATGCTAGATCTAAACTAATAGCTTAGTCATTATTTTCATCTAGGCCCTAGCAGGTAGCTACTGCCACCAGAGCTGGTTCCCTGACTTGTCTCAGTACAGTACAGTACAGTCTTATAATTAACTCTGAATGCGTGGGAGAATACCTTACGTCACGATTGTGGGCTACATATCGCCCACGTTCATAAAAATCCTTGTGGATCACGCGATTTCCCAAACCAGGCCTCACTTTTTCTTAACTGTACGCCCATTTCTTTCTTTGCTGCTTCATTTTGTCTATTCTTTTTTTGCTACCTTCTATTTATGGACGAACAGTGACAACAGCAAGAAAAAGTAAGGCCTGGGAACGAGGCTACATAACGATGCCCTCTAGACAACAAGTGTATGCATGTATTTCAAGTTGTTTATTCATTGCGCATGTGCTATATATAATTATGTGAGCTATTTTGTGCAGTTGCACATGGCAAGTGCATAATCTGTAACAACAAACACAACAAAGAAACAATTTAAAAAAAAGACAGGGAGCGAGAGCGAAGAAACAGCTGAAGAGAGGGAAGTAAGACTGGCCAGATTCAGAGAAAGCTACGGGGCGGCGGACCAGCTCCACGTACCTACTATATTTGAAGTTTATGAAATTCATACCTAGACCTACATATAGCTATCTATTTAAAGAAACAGCTAGGTCGAGAATCAACTTACATTTTCGTTGCTTTTCATTCTTAGGAAATCGCTTTAATTGATACTTCTTCACATTACAGTGTTCCAAACAAGTTAATAGACAAATCGCTCTTGCTCACCCCAAACGTACTCTAGCTGTATGCTCTAGCTATAATTACCTTAACAGGGATTCAGGCCAATGATAGAAGTGCATGTTGTTGACAATTGACGAGCCAGCTGAAGGTCAAAGTTAAAGCGGCACAAAGACGAGGGTACAATTCAAACGTTGAACGGTATAATAGCTTTTTTTTATAACGTTTTTGGATTTACTACAAGCTTGGTATAGGACTAATGACCTTATTTGACAAGAATGCCCTGCCAGTGACACTCTTGTCCTTTCTCCTCTTGTTAGGAGCCGGTCAATGGACTATAAAGTACGTAAAAGGCGAGCTGCTGTTTGGATCCTTGCTTTTGGAAGCTTTAATTGCTTGACCATGCAGTAACCTGAAAGATCTATAGGGCTCTACCAGACAGAAATGCAGATCCAACGCTATGCTGAGCCTCCTTTTTATAATTATTATAGCAAATATTTAACGAGAGCACTGAAGTGCTAACTCTAGGCTGTTGACTGTTGAATAAATAGAACCATGCAGAGGAGTGTTGTGTAGAGTTAGCCGGCCAACGTGCTTCTTAGTTTCTTAGCTTTGCTGTTGTTAAAACTGTTGTGTGAAGGCTATATCCATGCTGTAAACGCAGTGCTATGGCATCCAGGTGAGTAGACACAAACAAACAAACCAACCGAATGACTACTATACCCGCTGGCCGCAGCACGGCCTCGGGTAACAATAGGACAATAATAACGTTTAGACACGAGACAAGTGAACATTAACTCATGTGATACAAAACCCAATAACTCAATACAAAGATTACTAACGCCATTATGTTCATGGTTCATACATCTCCCCTTCCAAAATAATCTGGTTTAGACACTAGTTGATAAGATCTACGTGGGAAAAATCAAAAGTGCTTTGAGGAGGTATATACTATGGGACTTATATCCCGTTGCTACGTTGTTGCTAAGTGCAATATGTAGCGCACCAAAGTTATAATGCACTAACCACAAAATGCCCCTCTGGCATTAGACAGACATGCATATATTAAATGAAATAACATCATCACGAGAAATAACAAGTATCAAAGTAAGTTAGCCATGCAGGAATGTTCACCACTGCTTCTTTGCAACCATGCAGGCTTCAAAGTTCATTTTGTGGAAGATGTTGTGTTCCTAGACCTAGTCCTTGTGATGCATGTCAATTCTGCTTCACCAATGCACTAAGCATCTAGAAGCGGCTCTTTTTGCTGGGGGCTTGAGTAGAGGCGAGCTTCTTTGGCTTGGTTGTGAGGCCGAGGGGCTGTTCGAACAGCAGTGGGGTGGCAGTTTGCAGCAGCAGTAGTGGGGTGGGGCTGTTTTGCAGCAGCAGAAGTGGGGCAGGCAGTGGTTTCAACGTTGGAACTCCAACAATTTTGTGTCAAGCCATTTGTTGATCCATGCCAATCTTATATGCTGCAGATACTGGAACATATCGCCTAGAAGAGAGAGAGATGGAGCTGTCTATTATTAGGGTTGTCTCTGTCATTTTATGCAGTTTATATTGTGTTACTGTAAGACAGTGTTATGTTGCTATGCCCTCGGGATATAAACTAGTTATAACACGTGCAGTCGGGATGAATGGCTCGTACCTGTGTATATAACTATCACATAACGTAATATCTACAATTTACTTAGTATACGTACCTAGTATCCCGTTGTGTCAAGCAATTGTATTGTAGTCAAGACTCGAGAACAAGGTTTTCGTGTGCGCACTAGTATATCTAAATGAGTAGACACTGTTTTGTCAGTGTCCATGTAATTTAGGAGCCCTCAGGCACTTGTAGTATACCCTCGCTACGCTATAGGGATACTAAAGCAGTGCCCTTGGGCTTCTAAATCCCATATATAGACCCCTTCAAAACAGTGTCTAACTATTATTACACTACAAAAGAGAAAACAAGATCGAAATATGTATAGAGCCCAGGTATTCTCACCAGTCTGATAATCCGCACCACAGTAGAAGTAAATAGCTCTCTGCCGGGTACATGTTGTACTGTAACATCATACCGTGCTATAGTATCAGGTTGAAATCTTAGGGCTCGTGAAGTTGTTTGGTGTTGAGAATGGGTATCAAATCCAACTCAAAGGAACTTACTTGCATCTTAGACTTCTTCAATGTGAGTCAGTGTTGCATCCATCCGAAGTTTCTAAGACAGTGCTTTGTCTTTGATTACTACAACGCAGGTCGTCTTTCAGTGCTGCTCCGTATAGTACAAACTGTATAGGCAAGTTTTTGTTCAGCACTGCACTGTCACATTCGGCTTGGTCTCTGCTGGCTCTCTCGAAAATTGTTTCGTCTGGCCTGCAAGAATCTGTCGAGTTTTGCAATGAGTGCTGCCTCTCTTCATTCATCGGTGATGTTTGTAGAGGTAAGCACGTCCTCTGCGTCCTCGCCCATGCAATAGAGCAACGTACTGACAGTCCTTGTATCCTCAGCATGCTCTGTCCAGCACTGTGCATGCATGGTATTGGTTAAAACGACGAGGGTCTTCATATAAAGTTAAACGGTCCTGGAAGCTTGAGATTGGACAAACTTTCCCTGTTTTGGAGGTGCTTCGTCATCCGCCATCACACCGCTGCCACCATGTAGTGTGAGGGTTCTCATACTTATAGATTAGCAGAGACTTAAATAATAAGAACGTTTCTTCACACCAGACAAGGATCATGATGTCATTGGTATATATATATACAGGTAAGTAGGTATTTGCAATATTATTTTGGGCATTTTTGCAATGCTGTAAACACTTGCAAAATTCACAGTGGAAGAGTGTGATATGGGATTAATAGCGCGAGTAACAAGCAATAGCAAGGCCTCTAATTTGCCGAATGCAATTTACCCAGCCAGTGCTTATTATGAGTGCTCATTGCACAAGTATAACATTGCATTCTTAGCAGCAGCGTTATTACAAAACAACTTCCGTGCAATTACAGCTTGACAACAAGCAATTACTGGTATTGATGTGATACGGTATTAATAGCACTACAAATTCTAGTGCAGTAATAGTAGTAATATATATTATACTAATAATACCATATCCTCAACTATAATGAACTTTGTCGTAAAAAGTAGTTGGAGCCAAAGTAATTATTCGCTGCAATGGCGCACTTGAAATTGTCCACCTATAACATATGGCATTTGCACTATACAAGTGCCAACTGTTGTATTAGTACCCCCTCGACTCACCCACGACACCTGACCAACATAATGTTTCCTATATATACATACCCATAAAGACTTAATGTTGTGTAGAGGGAAACTATCTTACTGTGTCTAAGATGTACTGTCACAACACAGCACAGCAATATTTCTATCAAGGGATTGATGAGGGTAACTATGCTTTAGGTAAAGTTTGTACTACAACACGGCAAAACAATACGTGAAGAATTAAACTGATTCCACCACTCCCCCCTTATTATCACAAGGGCTGTCACTGACAGCATCTACGGTACACATTGTAACACTTCTTCTATACATTATTATACCGCATTACTGTTTTGCGAGCGAAATTTACGAATGAGCCAAATCAGCAATTTAGTACTATGACATACTCAGACAACAATGGGTTTGTACGGGCTGTATAGTAGTTGCTTACTCCCCTTTATGCTATGGTATTATGATACATGTATGTTAACGTAGGTGGCTATTGCCATAGCGACCTTACCAAATCAAATAATATACTTACTTGCTGAAGGGTCTGGAATGTCTGCTTCCTCAAGAAGCTGCATTAGCAAATTGACCTCTTGACACAAGAAATCACACCTATATGTACAATCAATTAAGTAAAAGAAATCAGCAGGCCCATGCAGAACTTAGGAGATAGAATGACTTTTATTTACAGGTATTGATTACCGTAAAGCGGGAACGCACTCATTTTCGTGAATAAACATTTTGTTGACTGCATTGCCTGGTAAACCACGCCTATTTGGGGCATTTCGTGGAGGTCAGCTTGCCCACAAAAATAACGAATTTACCCCACGAAAATTACCTGCTATACGGTACCAACAACTTTCAACATAGTGACTGCATCGTCTTAGCTTTTGAAAGTAAATGACGATGAAAAGGTAAACAAGTTAGGGGGGAAAAACACAAGCTTCAATTCTGTGCAACCAACTTTTTTTCCTCATGAACAATTGCTGACCCGATCAGGTGTGAAAGATGGTCGTAAGCTTCAATCAATTTTTCAGAGCAATGTGACTGTATCAGAAACCAAGATCAGGGACCTTGACAAACGTGTACAATACACTTACCTCTAATACGAATACTACATTAAAAGTAATTGAAAACGTTCCATTGTATACGGAGAATGGATGCCCCACAAATCTCCATTGATCAACACTGAGCTCAAACTTCCTGTCAACCATAAGTGAGCTAGGAGCTAAGATCTCAGCTAGAGTGGTGGGAGGTAGAACACTGCAAGAGAAGAATTTAAGTTCAAATTATACGGTATTATACACAACTCTAATACCTTGCAACATCCTCATGTGTCGTCACAGTGCCTATTAGTGTGAAATAACGATACATGAAGATCATTACGACAATGTATATTATACAGGTGGTCGGCCAATAGGCAGGTCAACGTGCAACATAGATACAAACCAAGCCAAACTTCAGGCCTAAAAGGATATTTACTACTATAATTATGCCACGGTATGCATGCGCAAGCGAGGTATACAGTAGTGTGTTTGTGTGTGTGTGTGTGTGTGTGTGTGTGTGTGTGTGTGTGTGTGTGTGTGTGTGTGTGTGTGTGTCTGTCTGTCTGTCTGTCTGTATGTCTGTGTAGACTGCTACAGCTGCTGAAGGATCAGTGAAGTGTAAGTATAAGGCTTCTAGTCATGTTTTCTTGGATTTTAATTCGTGAATTTGCAAAATAATGCTAGTTTCGCGAGCAGACTACTTGGTTTGAGTTATGCTTACTTGGAATGCCATTGCAGCCTTTTCAGAAGAATGCGTAGAAAAACTTGCCCATGAAGTGTTGCTACTCACTTAGTAGTTAGGTCTAGCTGCAGGAGTGAGAAGAGAGCTAGCTGCAAGGCTCTACTGATGCAGCCCATTCATTTTAGTCTTTTGGCATCGATCGTTTTTAACAACAATCATGGTCGATCATTACCCACTCTTTTAATTTTTGAATGATGCTCTTACAATAAATGCTATGGTGAGCCTTTTGTTTCAAAATGGCGATACAAAATACTATGTGTTGGTGTCCCAAACTGGAAGGATAAATCGACTCGATGTGTTTTATCAACTCGATTTTATCGACTTCATCTGGTAGGGATCGACTCGATGTGTTTTATCAACTCGATTTTATCGACTTCATCTGGTAGGGATCGACTCGATGTGTTTTATCAACTCAATTTTATCGACTTCATCTGGTAAGGATCGACTCGATGTGTTTTATCAACTCGACTGCTTCTGGTAAGGGGATCGACTTGATTCCAGATCGCTGGGGTAAAAGGCGAGTTTCGAGGGCGGCCTGATATGGCTGTACTCTAGCAACAAAGGCGCTAGGCTCAGACAAGGCACTGAGACTCTTGAGGCCACAGGCACGCCTACAGCAGCTCAGAGTAGCTCAGATGGGATCTTCTGAGCCTGAGATCATACAGCAGCTACTTGCTATGTTTCATGAACTCAAGTAGACAAGCATTTAGTGATTTAATTAGATCTACCTCGACCCAGCACAAGTAAGCTGCTGTGACCTTCTGCAGGCGTGCCTGGAAGGTCAGCTACTCTGACCTGCTGTAGGCGCAGGCGTGCCTGTGGCCTCAAGAGTCTCAGTACTGGCCTTGTCTGAGCCTAGCGCTTTTGTTGCAAGTACAGCCGTAGATAGCCACGATATCAAGCCGCCCTGGAAACTAGCCTTTTCCCCCAGCGGCCTGGAATCGAGTCGATCCTTACCAGAAGCAGTCGATATGACATCGAGTCAATCCTTACCATATGAAGTCGATAAAATCGAGTTGATATAACACATCGAGTCGATCCCTACCAGATAAAGTCGATAAATGATTTTTGGTACACCAACACATGGTATTTTGTATCGCCATTTTGAAACAAAATGCTCACCATATGATACCACCATACGAAAATAACCTACATGTATTACAGTGTGTGTAGTAGATCTGATATTCATAGGCCTGTTACATGTAGTATATAAATCTTCAATGAATAATTATGTCGTAATCATAACTCCATGTAAATCGACATATAGACTTAGCTGGGTACCGTTCTGACGGTACGGGTGGCCAGGGGGCACGATTTACAGTTATTCTAAGATAACGATATTCATGATTCAAATATGCTTCATAATTTTATTCATGATGCTAACAGGGCAGTATTGCATATGTACCGTGCCACAACATGACAGTACAACCCCCCCGCCACCCGTCAGATCAGAACGGTTGGCTGGGCCACGCCCAGCTAATATAGATTTTACGTGGCCCAGTAGTCGACTCAGTCCTAGTTGACTAAATCCATGATAAAAGGAATTCAGTATCAATTAATTGGAAAACCACCATGGTGTGGCCAGCAATGGCTCACCTCCTCTGTGATAAAAAACAAGCCGGTTGCCCCTGCTTCCACTAGTGACTAGCCCCACTGCTACCGACATAGCAACACGTCCCTGGTATACGTACGTAGTCAATGTAGAACTAGCTCTAGCTATATAGCTAGCTCAAAAGTGGGAGGGGCGTATACATATCATTGTTTGTACCTTGTACATGGTAGACCAAAGATAGAGGGTAGATCTACTAATACTATACTGAGACTGAGACACTGAAGATTTAGTTCTAGGTGGATCACTTTTGTGTTGTAAGTAAGTATGGACATAATATCTAGAATATGGTGTGTAGATATACATGCCATGGTATGTAAATATAGTCTATAGCATCACTTTAAAGGCTGAAATTAGCTCATGATTAGTCATTGTGATGTGGCATTTTGTATTTATAGATCTAGCTAGATCTACATGTATCTAGATCATCTAACTATATTGTCAGCAAATCCAGGTTCCTGTTTTAAACTACCTCTGCTTATTTCATTCATCAATACAGCTAAATCGAAAGGCTGGATACTTCACATCGTGCTTGCGCTTGGCACTGTTAGGTCTATTACTGAAACATGGCTGTTTTGTTTGACAAATCAAGGCACTCCATTGGAGTTCAGTTTATAAAGGCAGGTTTACTCTGTGTTCTTCTATATGCCCAAACAACGAATAGTGTAGTGTTTCTTGCGGCTGAGACACTATTTGGAAAGCGAAAACAGTTAAAGTTTGAATTCATGATACAGTACGGACCTCAGGCAGAACCTGTTGTTGGCATATTCCATGTACCACCGAATTTGGACGATTTGTGGCTGAAAGAGAATCCTGATGTATCCTTTATAGACTTGGTATCAGGCAGTCTGTATATCAGAGGTAAAAAAGTTGAAGGGGACCTACCTCGGATCAAAACAGGAGCGATTGTAACGGTAGAACTCAGCGTGACGTCTCCTTCTATGTTGAAGGTACAAAATCCTGGTGAATCTTTTGTGAAGAGTTTCTTCGATATCCCTGAAATAAACGAGACTGATTTTGTCAATGTGTTTGCTGGTGCACTACAAACTGGCCGAAAAGCTATCCAGATCGATCTTACAAATGATGGAACAGCCGACCAAGTTCCTACAGCGGAAAACGAAAACGACATTCATGTAAATTTCGATAGGTACCAAGGAGTAATTGAAGTTTCGAAAGATGGAAAATCCTTATCAAGAAATGCCACTCAACAAGGGAATGGTTATGCCCTTCTTAGCAAATTACTAAAAATTGGGATTCACAAAATCAAATTCAGTATTGAATCAGATTTCGGTGCATCTCTCTGCATAGGCGTGGCAAGGCATCCTTTTCGGCTGTCTGACGATTATATAAAAGATGTGATGAAGCATATTTATCGTCATCCCGGATTAATGTTGTGGAGGTCTTATCGCGGTCTACTTTATTGTGACGGAAAACAACTAGAAAAATCGACTGGAGCATTAGGATGGCAGCACGGAGGCTCAATCCTTATTGAGCTTGTTGTGAACATGGAAGAGCGTACTATCGAATTGTTGAAGGATGACGTATCCTTGGGTACCATTTTCACAGATATACCAGAAGTGGTTCAGCCGGTAGTATGCTTCTATGCTTCATATGAAAAGGCTGTTAGACTAATATCGTACACATCTTCTGTAATAACACCCAAAAAAATACCTTTCGCTCAGCAAAGTGTACCTTCGCCAATACATGATAAAGTTCACTTTGAACCTCAAGGTAAATCTGGGTTGATAACCTTGTCATCCGATAGAATGACAGTGTGCCGAGAGAAAAATCAGGGAGGAAATTCGCTGTGCTTATTAAATGTCGTATGCGAAAAAAATTGCCTGCACCGATTTAGTTTCGTTATCGAAATGGACCAAGGAGCAAGTGTGTGTGTAGGAGTGACAAATGTGCTAAATTCAAAAAATATTCGAATAAATGGAATAGGAAACATCTTTTCTTCTCCAGATATTTACGTATTCAGGTCATTCCAAGGAATGTTGTATAATAAGGGAAATGAGCTTCCGAAGCATTTGGAGGAGTTTTGGATGACTGGCTCGTTACTGGAAATGATCATTGATGTTAATGAGAGCCAAGCAACAATACAGTATGCAATTAACGGCAACGATCAAGGCATTGCATTTTCTGGTATCTCTACTCCTATTAAACCTTTGGTGGCTTTCTATGCAGGCATGGAAAAGAGAGTTACATTGATACATTATGAAGCAACACCAAGACTCGTACAGTCAGTTTCAACGGAACGGCACGACTCAGGATATGAAACAGGTATTCCTAATCGATTCACAAGGCTTCAATCAATGGCTGTACAGCCAGATGGAGAGTACAAAGAATCAAAAATTGACTATAAAGCACTCGTTATAGATCCAAAAATTAAATGTCGAAACTGCCAAAACCCGGTGGATTGCGTAGCTCTTCCTTGCGGGGATAGATTTCTGTGTGCAAAACATTTGTGTGAATGTGGGAGTTGTCCTTGCGGTGTACATAACCATAAACACTTTAAGATGTGGAATTTATTTTGTTAGCTAGTGTTCGTTTGTGTTCCTCGACATACTATTATTATAGTACAGTCATGTTAATTATAATTATAAGTCATTATATATAGTTGAAGTGTAACAAAAGTAATTATAATGCAACAACTAACAAAATACGCTACATTTATATAGCATTATAGCAAATTTAATCATGTGAGCATGAATACACCTGCCGTATTGTATATACATGCATGTATGTACATGTATTTATTATAGCTATAGTGCAGTGTTACACGAATAATCATAAACTATAAGCTCATGATTATAAATAATTATTATGTTTATAAAAGGCAAATGGAAAGAAAATTACACAGAACAATGTTTTAAAAAAGAAAAAATATTGTCTAGACTCAACACACGATGAATTAAGTGTTCTATAAAGTTTCCAATGCAGACCTTTAATATTGATCTGTGCAAACAAGAACAGTATGTGAGATAAATGAAGAATGTACCTCAAATACTGATTGAGATGAACTCATGTGCATACAAAACGTCATGTCCAGGAGAAAAGTATAGCTTATAATCAACTGTAGTATACCTGTATACATGTAGCCTCCTTCACCGGCCTTCATAGAAAAGAAGGCCTGCTATCGACTGCTTGCGCATGCGCAAAATTATTGGATAGTTTTTCCCGTAAAATTTTCTATAATACAGTAGAACCTCGATTATCCGGACACCTTGGTTCCAGAAGCAGGCCGGATAATCGAAAAGATAAACCACGCCTTGATCCACCCACTTTATTGATAAACAGCAGTGCCACTGGTTGTCTGCGCATGCGCAGAAGATAAGCAGGTATGTCTCCATGGTAAAAGCTGCAACGCGCATGCGCATTTTAGGGACACGCCCATTTTCAGAATAATTTAATCTGATAAAAAGAAAACTGCCAAGCCGGATAATCGAGGTTCCGGATAATGGAGGGCCGGATAATCGAGGTTCTACTGTACTAATTCATCAGAGAAAATATCCAAAAGTCATACACATGCAGAGCTATATAGCTAGCTAGCTGGAGACAGAGCTGTGTAGGTTTGTTGTACAGCTATTTCTTCTGATAGAATCAGTAGCAGTAGTATAGTAGACTACTTTCACCAAAGTTAGTGTTAAATGGGCGTGGCCTGTCCATATAGGCTCTTGTCAGCTTTCACTCCGTTCAGACAATCGTCATCCACACTGTTGCAGGCTGTGAGTCTTTTGTTAACATATAGCAGGCTAAGGGTAGCTATCAGAGAATACTATCCGATGGGCTAGAACCTTCAATCGAAATTTCTATCTACTTCCTTCAATCCACTTCCGTTCGTTGTGATGTCATAGTTTTACTGAGTCCAAAGCCCCCAGATACCGGGGGGATATTAGCGCATGCGCAAACAGTCGATACCAGGCCCACTTCCCTGAGTAGAATCGAGGCTAGTATACATGAGGTAGTACGATACGTATGCCAACACAGGTATCAGAAGCATGCATACAAGAGTCTATAATCGTTCCCCGATGCATGTAAATAGAGTGACAAAAGTGAATCCATAATTATACCTCATGCTTATCTTCTGGAGAAGTAAAACAGTGGCATCAACACCCTCTCTCAAAAATGGCTCATAGACAGTATGCTGTATACATACAAGTGCATGAGAGCAGGCAACATCATTATAAATTACACACTGACGTACGTACAGATAGTCAATTCAGCTCAATACGAAAATACTAGCACAGCATACAATTTCAAATGGATGATCATGATACAGTGATACTCACATGTTGGTTCCATTTCTGATCTGAAGTGCATGTATGAACTACTTGATCAGACACAGATGAATTAAATCGGAGACGCTCATCTCTGATAAGGATCTCGTACCGCTGATAAAAAAATAGTGTGAAATCGAAAGTTGCAGTGACACTATGTAATTATTACCTGTTCAAGTAGGTGTTGTAAGAATTCGATGTACTGAATCTCAAAGTGCGACAGTATCTGTATAAAAAATAAAATTTTCAGGCACATGCAGTCATGATACTGGTGCGTACGTATGCTATTACAAGCAAATCATAATAATTATTCTTCATGAGGAAAATGTACATTTAATTTATACCTTGCACCCTGATCATTGGACTATTTTGCACTTCGCCAAATTCACATCACATTATTTATCTCCTCTCCGTAACTATCGTTCAGATACCCGTGTATGAAAGAAAGGCAACTACCAATTTACAAATTCTCCAAAATTCTACCTGTGCATGGTATACGTTCTTTATATACAGTACTTTTCAAGTAGGTTGAAGATTATTCAAAGTTCAATGTTGAAGTGAGTACTCAGAATACACCACAAAGCTGTGACAGCCACCTAGATCTAGACTCGCTTTATGGTTTAGTGGCTTGTTATTGTGAGTACTCATTCAACATTCAACTTTTCACGAATCACTACAAGTTCAGTGCATTGATGTCATTGCAGTCACGTGATAACGTCCAGGCCAAATGTATTGAACTTGTATAGTGATTCGTGCTGACTTGAAAAGCACTGTAGTAAATCACATGGGCATTACGTAATAACAAAGGTAAACAATGGTCATGCCTTGCATTCATGAGCAAAGAAAACATCACAAGTCATGCATGCAGACATGCTCAGCAATAGTATTATACTATTATATAATTACGCTTATAATAACATTACAACATACAAACAATAATTGGTACACCTACCTACCATGCTTATATAAATTTTAGTCGCTACAACTTTCTCCTCTGTGCTCCAACTATCTTCAAAGGGGATAGGTAGCGAATACCTGCAAAAAGTGGTAAAATGTCAGCGAGTAAACTGATACGCTCCGAATACAGCAGCTGAGTTAGCAGCTGATTTAGCACAGTTTGCAAACAATAACGGCTTGTATTAAAGCGTTACAACTATTCAGTTTTGTTGCCTTTTAACCTCCGAATCAAAGGAAATACAGTGCCAATAATTATATGATATAATGCAGTTAGAGCCAATTGCACTGCACATGTGACCTATATGGAAACCGAGACCACACTGCACTGCAGTTATCTTTAACCTCCATTTGCAGTGATGAAATTATAAATTATGTCATTGGAATGTCGGACATCTTGGACATGTAGCAGACTTTTATATACAATCGTGCATGGAATGGCTATAGTATAACAGGGAACTTTCAAACTACTTTTGCAAATCTATTAACGTCCAGTTATGTTCAAGAAGGGGCGTGGCTTGCAACTAGCCATGTCACCGAGGCAAAATTATCCTTTGTTTGGGAAGTTCTCACAGAATTAAAGCAGATACTAGGGTATAATTATGACAATTCAAAGACAAGTATGAATCATTCATTGACAAGTGGTACCAGACAGCAAGGAATGGCAGCAATAAAAGCAAGCAAGTTGCACTATATGAGTACTATTTTGGACTACTGTGACTGTTTAGATGGGTATGGCCTAGCCTCGAATCCAAGCGGATTAAAATTCCCGTCTCCAGGCCATGCTCATATCGTGAATATCTGTGACGTTCGGTTTAGTGAACCTGGACAAGCTAAAAAAGTTAAACATACCCATAAAAACATGACCATACAGAAAACCATATCCTATACAAAAAAACACATACCCCGTAAAAAAAATTTGCCCCAACACAATTATGCTCTGAAAAAGAAAAAGACGCCCAAAAAAGAATTATCACATTTTGGCGGGAATCACCTCCCATAGAAGTTGACTGTGCAATACTGGTGCAAACTGCAAACTTTATTGTCCCAAGGTGTAAAGTGTGAGTGTTGTGATGATGTTCCCTAGCTATATGTATTCCTAAGACAGTGTTGAGCACAAAATGCAACGAGAAGAACTGTCATTTGTACCATGTTTGTAGCCAGTCCATGCATATTCATGCACTCTTGATGTGATGACTATAATTATGCATTTTGAGCATAATAGGTAACCCTGGAGCAGAAGCCTAATGAACAAAATATTTAGCCTAATAGGCAATTTTTGACAAAAATGGGTACAAATGGTAAGGAGCATGCAAAATTGCTTGCTATTTCAACCATCATCAGCTGCAGATTTTGTAACGTAATGGGTAATAAAATTTAAAATAATATCAAAAGACTGTGTTAATTAAACACACTAATTATGACCATTTCAGTTTTACCTTCGTAAGTGGACCTTTGAGCTGGAGACACCGATTGTGTCAGTGGACTACACACTGGCCAAAGGTAAAATATGAGCAGTAAAAAATAGCCATAATAGGCACAATTTTGGGCAAGCCCTAGTCACGATTCATGTGGGGGTGGATATGCTAATGATTATTCATGAGACATGACTATCATTAGCATACATAAGGATGCATGTATGTGTGTATGCATGTATGTGTACTACGTATGTACGGTGGGATATACATTCTTTTGTTCTACACTTTTTCCAGGGTGATCTTAATTGCTCTCCTGTTCTCCTGTTCTCCACCTTCTCTTGTTCTCAGCGTTATCTTGTTCTAATGTTCTCCTGTTCTCTGCGTGCTCTTGGTCTCTGAGAACTTATGATAATGCAGAGAACACTGAGAACAGTAGAACGTTGAGAACAGGAGAACAGCTGAGAACAAAAGAACAGGAGAAAGCTGGGAACGCAGTTGAGCCTCAATTATTCAACACCAATCATCCAAAACCGGATGAAAGATTCAGTAAAATTTTCATGATATTCATAGCAAAACCTTGCACATTAAAGTGCCTGCGTAGTTGGAAAACTATGGCGTTGCTGGTAGCAGAAGCAGTTCGGTGCTTACTAGTATATGCTTGCTACCTAGTTCTGTCTACTGAATATGGCAACGCATTAAGTACGTTTATAAGAGCTCTGGACATTGTTTGTTGATTATGCATGCTCTTGGATGGGCAAGGCTCATTCTGGTATCCAAATATTTCAGCCATCCGGATAAGGTTGTACATCAGGTGTTCAAATAATCGAGGCACAACTGCATATCGCAACATAGTACACATGCAGAGTATCACTATACACATCTACACACGTAATAACCCAAATTGGCAATACAGCAAAACCAATTAATTATTTACACTTGATTGATGAGATCATACTCCGGCGCATCACTCCATACATTGACTGAGACACTCTCCTCCAGGGTCTCCACATGGTGGAACCAGAATGGGGGCACCACCAGCATGTCGCCAGGCCTCACCTCAGCAACCACCGGCCTGGCACTGAACACGGCAACAACATGCATTAAGGCATACCGGCAGTCATGCACTCCTGGTACACTTCATGCATTGTTTTATAGTAATTATTGTGACAAAGTAGATAACAAATGATTCACTATAGCTACCAATTCCTCTACTGATAATTAATTGTCCTCTACCATTAACCATGAACTGCTCACACGACAAGCTCTTTCCAGGACTATTACTAGGGCACATCCTCAAGTGACACTAACTCCCATACGTATCACAAAGTACCAATCCTTAGACATACGTACATGCATACTTTAAAAGCTCTCCTATAGAATATATATATATACCTACAGTTGCTTCAGAAGTGCAGAACATGGCATTATATATATATTTTGTTGGCAGCAGGCAATGTTATTGTCATACAAATTGCTCCTATGACTGCTGAGTGTACAGGTCTATATATATACCTTTTGAAGAGTGGGAATTTCTTGTTGTCAGGATTAAGGATGTCGACTTGACTGTGACCATAATGCTGCATGTAAAGTTAATGATACTCTTGGTCTATATATATATGAGAGATATGCAATACAATTATTTTATGACATGTGATACGTACATGTATATCATAATATGTACATGGAGGATATCGCATTAGGTTACATTATGTGCGACAATAATGTGTATACTGTACACAAGTCGTGTTTATTAAATAATTGCACCAAGTATTGAATACACATAGCTATAGTAATTATGTAGTTAGGGAGTATTCCGGGAAACCTTTGACTGCATAAACAGCAACCCTCCTTAGGAATAACGTACATGTATAGGGGGCCCCCAACATACTTGTACATAATTATTATTATACCGAAACTGAAAATATGGCCACTTTGAAATAACGTCCTACCACAAGCTATTATACGTACGTACATGCAAAGTATTATAATTGCCATCAGTATACTCACTGGATGCAGACAAGGGTAGAGATAAAGGTGGTCGCTAGGTGGGTAGAGGGTGAACCTCTTCCTGCCTTGCAGCTGGAAGAAGAAGTTGTAGGTGCAGTCATAATGTGCATGAGTCACAATTCCTTCTCTCCCAACCCACAGGTTAACCTGCAAGGGTGCAATTAGCCTTTTCCTTAGCAGATAAGAAAATAATTTACCTGCACATTTTTGTCACTCAAGAACAAGTCTTGAACGGGCTGAATGTACCCAATCACATTGGGAAATTGTCTAGCCGTGCATGGGAAAGGGTCATATCATTAAATGCAACAGCATGATGATTAGTCTCTTACAGTCGTACATGCAGTATTAAATAGCCCGTAAAGCATGCAGGCCTACATGTATATATACGTAATGTAAAGTCCATAGCAAGTATAGTGTGTGCTATAAGGGTCACTTTCTCAGTTTTCACCCAGCAATTCAACTAAAATAATGCTCTTGTAATAAAACGTGTATGATACTCTCACACCTCATTGTGGCCATATCTTGTGTATAGTACAGAAAAGGCCCTTTAGAAGGATCAGTTCCCTCCTCACCCTAAAAAAAACAAGAGAGATAATTATGCTTTTTGTCATGATTGTGTCACCTACCCATTGCAGAACAGTGGGGATGGTGGTGTTCACTTTGAGATTGAAGTTCTCCCATTGCTCAGGGACGTAATCTTCCAGTGGTTTATTGTCATGGAAGGTGATGAATGATCGAGCATCCTCCTACAACATTTTCAGTTAGTGAAAGCACACTGAAAGTACAAACATGTGTGTAATGTAATGTTGTTACATACTTAAGTGCATCTACACAGACAGATCAAATTGAAGCAGTCTATGTAAATCAATACAACCAATGCATGTACATGCAGGAACACTCTTCACAAGTATACAAGCATACCTGAATATGGGCCTTAACATGCCTGATTTTATTAGCCAGGAATTTGGTCGTAAATTGCTTCCTTGCTGGCCACCTATATATTTAGAGAAGCAGACAGTCAGTTAAAAAGTCTATACAGCCAGCTAGATCACATTTACCTGTCCACAATAGTTTCTGTTAACATTAGTGGCTGTCTCATCTCTGCAATTTGTCTGCATTATTTAAAAAGCGAACTGTACAATAATTAAAGGTATACCACAAATAAACATACATGGTTTGTGTGCAAGAAAATAATAGTTGTGATGACAATTCAAACAGAAATACCAAGGTATAGCCCAAACTCTAGACTGATCTACATTTAATGTGCCATTATACATGCACACCAGTGACCTGTAGTTTAGGGTTCCATCATATCGCTTCCTCTCAACAGTGCTGATTGAATAACCTACAGGGAATCCCGGATTCCGGGATATTAAAATGTAGGATGAAGACAAACTACTGATAAAGCAATACTAGAAATATGAATTTAGGAATGGCCGGGAGCTAGAGAGCACTAAAAAGCGTGGAAACAACTGTGAAATCTACCATCATTCACTCTTGCAGGCAACCACAGCAGAGCAAGAGCAGCAACCACTGCTAGAGCCACTGAACACATAATGAGGGTCCTTGGCCATGGGCTGATAGTTTGAGGTGGTGTTCTTGATCTTTTATTCCTCTGAACCACTTTGCTTTCACTCTTTGCCATTGTTGTTTGGATGGAACTGGTAAAAATCGTTAGAGAAGAAAGCGTAAAAGTACCACTTTCCAGCATGCGCATGCAGGAATTCCTCGATCAGTAACAGTCAATCTAGACCTCGATCTAGACCCTGCATGCCCTAGTTGGGCGGAGTCCAACCATAGATTGAAGAGTTATGGTCCAACCAACGCTTCGATCAGAGCGCAGCGTTGGTTGGACTCCGCCCAACTATGCATGCCCCCCTGCCCAGAGGAGGGAGGACACGATTAACCTTAGCTCTAATCAGCTAATTATCGTGACCTTTTAATGACATTCTTTGAACGATTCATCTTTTCTTTCTTTATAACCTCTACATATTGGGACACACAGAACAGTACTGTAGTATGAGTGACAGGCAATTCTTGCAGGCACAGAGCAAACCATACAAATAAAGGGGTGCTAGAAGCTGAGACTGTTAGTGTCATTGATGTTCTTCATGTTGGAGACACTCTGAACTAAACAATTCCATGTTGCAGCTTTATCACAGAGACAGGAGTGCCTGGGGTGCTTCTCACAGGGATCTTGGAGACAGGAGTGCCTGGGCTGCTCCTCATAGTGATCCTGGAGACAGGATCAAGAGTGCTTCTCACAGGGACAAGATCAGAGTGCCTGGGATGCTTCTCACAGGCATCTTAGAGATAGGAGTACTTGAGGTGCTTCTTATAGGGGTCCTATTACCTTCAGGTCCTGACAACTTGGCCATAGGGGTACCTCCAGTAGGAGAAAAGGACTTACTTTGCTCTAGCTCTTGTGTCCAATATGTAGAGGTTATAAAGAAAGAAAAGATGAATCGTTCAAAGAATGTCATTAAAAGGTCGCGATAATTAGCTAATTAGAGCAAAGGTTAATCGTGTCCTCCCTCCTCTGGCCCCTGCCACAGTAGTATAATGAAACCAGTAGACTCTCGCTATTCCGGCTCTCTGAAGTACGGCCACCTCGATATATCTACCGGCCATTTAGTTTGGCATGCACAAAACTCACCTGACTGCCTATTTACATGTACACTACCCCAAACTATGTTTTAATGTAATTTTATACGACTGCAGTAATACAGGGGAAGTTTGAATTGCGTGCGCACAGACACAATACATTAATTATGAATACAATAATTATTGTTTCTAATCAGTTTGAATTGCGACACAAAATGCGACACAAAATTCAATACATATGGATATGTACATAATTGCCATATCATTAATGTTCGTTTTCTAATCGGTGAGTCCACAGTTGCTAGAAGAGATCTATATCTACCTAATTATACTAACATGCAGCAATCAAATTAAGTTAGCACATCTTTCTTTGGTGTTTTACCATCAGTCTGCAATATGAACGATGTCAGAACCACAAAATAAAATATAGATCTATATCTTACATGTAAGTTGGCATTTGGATCCACGATATCCAGTTGGGCAGCTACACCTCTTGTAGACACGCCCTCGACGAGTTATAAGCCTGCAAATCCCACTATTCAGGCAACCACACTCATTGGGAGCCGATGTAACTGCCGATGTAACTGGGGGTGCTTCCTGTACACAAGAAAACGATTTCACGAGTCTATCAACACACTTCAAGGGCCACTGGTAGTAACCTGAAGATCAATCTACAGTATAGTATACTGTAGTGCTAAAAACTGCATTTTGGAAATGTTCAAGGCTTCGAAAACATGCGATACTTATTTAATATGTGATACCTCGATTAAATGCTGCAATTTCAATGGGAGATTGTACAGGCCTTGAATAAAAGCCGATTCATTGCGCAATACAAAAATGTGTATATATGACAACTGCATGCTCACATCATTATAGCAAGTAAACAGTATACACGACATGTGTTGATACATGCAGTATTAATGTATTTTTTAACCAGTGAGGCTACGTTTGCTACAGTACAAGGCATACTGGTAAATGCAGTTTGCAAACCTTGATGATAGTGACCGTTTTGTCAACTGTCAAGGTATTGCAGCCATTTTCAGACAGGATGGTGAGTGTTTTGATGCCATGGGAAAGCGAATCTGGTACAACAATTGGTACAGTCACTGCAGACGACTTGAATGCAGGCACAGTAATTTCAACTTGTTCCGAATGAACTGATAAATCAAGAATTTTAGCTGAGAGTTTGAATGTCGAAGGAAACCGATTGTTGTTATGTATTGTTACACTGACTTCCGCAGTTTCTTGCCCTTTTAGCTCCAATAGATCGTTCGGATCATCAATTTCAAAATTGTATTTACCCTCTCTAAAGGTAACTTTTTTGATACTGGTCTGAAATGGTGTACCGAGAGAGTCGGTTCCACTGATCTGATATGTGTATGTTCCACTGGGAAATGTTGCATTGCCAGAGAACATTTGACCACATCCGTTCATTGGGATTGTATGGAGGATTTCTCTCCTTGGATTAATCAGGTTAAGATTAATTGTACCACATAAAGATGCCTTTGATGTGAGCAGCGTAGCAGTGCCACTGGAACCTGCAATTAATAGAACATAAAAGTACCCTATAGCATGCATGCAGGTAATTATTTCAAGGGTATAAACTTTCGCGAAATGACCGATAGAAAGGTTTTCGCAGATTGCGGAATAGCAGCCTTTCTGCAGCATGTATTGCATGCGATACTAAATTCGTGGGTATAAATAATCGCAGTACTGAACATCGAGAACATTTATACCTTTGAAATGTACACGCTATATATACGGTAATTAACTCACATTCAGTCGGAGGAACACTTGTCCGATTTGATCCTTCTATATTGTTGAAGTAAAAGATTGTGGCATCAATCACAATATCTTCATAAACCGACACTTCTAGCATTCCAGTGTCAGCACAAGCCTGCCACTCTCCAAACTCAGGGTTGGGCCTAGCATGAACAGCTACTCCCCCCTTTGAAGCAACTTCAATAGATTTTCCTGAGGGACTAATGAGGGTAACCGTGCTGTTAGCTTCGCCAGAAAATTTGAACATAGATGCCAGTTGTGATACTCGGAAGGAGCTACATTTTAAAGAGATTGAAGGAGCTCTTTTTTGCCGTTCATCAATGAAAATTCCACATTTTTTCTCTTTATATGACGAAACAAATCTTGCAAGAGTCCAATTACTATACGGATTCACAACAGTTCCTTCTGTTTCTTCTGCAACGTACTGATAGACTCCATCTTCAAGAAAAGAATGATATGATACAAAGAAATGTATGCAAATAAATTCTTTTTTAGCCAATGAAGTCACATTTAGCTTGAGGTCCTTGTTTTTTGAAGGCGCATCTGTTAGAACAATCATCTGAGATCCAGGCCATAGCAATGGACCATCTTCGTCTTTTATAGTAAACTCTAATGCATCTAGCATAGCATCAAGAGCGTACTCATTGATATCACCGCCAGATTCGGGTATAGCCTTGAGAGCAGTAACATTGTTGTAAAATGAAAGAAGCTGTTCAGCATCCTCAGTATATGCCACGGTAATTGGTCCAATACCTGCGGACAATAGTACAATTTCGTCAAGACATGATAATTATGCATGATCGTATACAAAATATACCGTGGATTACTAGCGCTTGTTGCCCATGCAGTGAGTGGGCAGATCAAAGCAATCCAGTGCTCTGTATATGGCATGTTGCATCACTACCATAGCAATCATATATTGCACTGCAATATGCCATAATTATAATGCAGTGCATCTGTTTTGAACTTATCCCCCACCCTCCCCAATAACTCAGGCTACTACCTTTTGCACTAGTTGTGGGAAGAACACCTAAGAATTTACTATGGAATTCATGAATTCACTCAAAACACATGTCTTTTATTACAGGGAAAAACTTGACCAATCAAAAGAGTTTGACGTCATTGGGCAACAAGTTAGTTATTGCAGGCGGTCAAGTAGTGCATGTGTTAACGGGTTTTTATTTGCAAACTAAAGCTTTGGGAAGAGAGGAGCTAATGACACAAAAATCTTTGAGGATAGAAGCACACATAGAAGTTTAGTGTTACTGCCAGTAAAAACTAGCCATAACTCGAGAAAAGCTTTAGTTTGCAATCCAAGAACGTGGTTAGAAGCCCATAGTGTTTGTCGCATTGCAACCATTGAGCAGTTACACACCACACACACACACACACACACACAGTCAGTTGTCGGAGTGAATACTGTCCCCCGTAAATATCCCCCCCCCCAGATATTATTCACTAGAGAAAATTTTCTTCCACCTCCCTGGAAAAAAGTATCCAGTAAAGTGCCAGCAGCCCCCCTCCCCTAGTGAATTTTGTTGTCCCCACATCAGCCATGTACAAAAAAGACTTTCAGACACCAGAAAATAATACCGAAGAGGAAGTGTGTGCAATACTTTAAAAGTGGAGAGAGGGAGTTTATTCTAGATAGACTCCTGGGCCTCAGGGCAGCAACATGAGTCGTGAGGAGTGGAGACAAGTTCCACCAACTTCCCTAGTGGTTAGAATGTTGAACATTGAGGGCGAGCAAAGTGAGCATAGATAAATGTACATCCGTAGATGCTGATCAATCAAACGACGTCATTGAGTAAGGTAAAGAGCATATGTTTTGTTTTCTTCAATCAAGCAACTATGATACGATACAAACATAACATACATACATGTATGTTATACATGTGCAAGTTGCTAGAGTGCATGTCAGTTGTAGAGTGTGAGGCTCGCCCAATAATTATTATAATAATTATTATTTTAAGTTTGCAGCCTGCAATCAGTTAATAAATACAAGAAGACACAGTTTAATTATTATAAAGGCCGTTCAGTAGATACTAGCCCTTCCTACTCTTCACTTAGTACTTCATACAGTCTAAAGTCTATATAATTATGAGCTACAATAATGCAAATTTGTCGGTTATCTGACGCTATTAAAATTTGCTGGTATATAGGGGACAAAATTTGCTAGTGAATAATTATTGCCCTGGGGGGGGGGATATTTTGGAGGGGGACACTACACCTCAAAGTATTTATGCGAGTACAGTGCATAATATATAATTACATATAGCTGGTGATATTCATCTGGAGGGATTATCGAGAATGTGAGACTTGGATGGTTCCACTTCCTGGATGTTATTTTTAGAATTGTAAAATTAAATGTAACATGCTAGTTTGGGTTAATTGCGGCTGCCTACTTTCCAAGGCAGCTAACTAGCTAGGTCATGCGCTATTATTCTAAAGAAAGGAAGTTATCACTTGTCACAGGGACATCGATCAGGCTATACTCAAATATAACTGAGCCCATAGATCCCATTTGCGTGTAATACTATGCTAAAAATCCGAGTTTCTACATACAAAAGCTCACAAAACATGAATACTCACTTTCATCTGGAACATTGGCTTTTTCTGATCCTAAATCGTTGAAGGGAACAAGCATGTAGCAACCTTCAGACGTAGCAAACTCTTTCTCAGCGTGGACAAACTCCAAAATGATTCTCTTTACAGCATCGATTTCTTCCGACATGCTACCAGTGGTATCTACAACGAATGCCAAACATGGAAATAGAATATCCTCTACACCTAAATCAAATCCAAAAATGCTCTTCAAGTTACTAGAGTTCAAACATTTATAAAATTCGCAAGCCGAGCCGATATTTTGAATTCCTCCTAACGGACATTCACAATTTTCGTCTTCATCAGATTGTCGTTTAGGTCTTGTTTTTTCAGCATTACACAGTAATTTACCCACAAGCTCTCGAATATTTGATATGTCCTCATTCTTTGAATTCACTGAAAAAGTGGAGACAATTTCATCCGCTAACTTTTGAATGTCCTCAGCTGTTTTGTCTTCTTTACATAGTTCGTTTACTTGTCCAATCTCATTCATTGCAACAATAAAACCGTTATAGTTTTTATCAGAAGGTTTCACACCCAGAATATCGACTAGCGTTTCAAAAGCCGCGATAAAAATACAAGTGTTTTCAGAAAATGTCTTATCGTTTAAGGAGCTGACAATCGACCTTGCAATTTCTTCAACATCCTTGTCAAAAGCCTTCATAGGACAATCAGTGCTTACAGTCCCTATATACACACATCATAATTATAAATTAGACTATTGGACATAGTTATGGACAAGTATTTACCTAGACAATTTGGTGGTGATCCAGACCATCTTCCATTAGCTGTACAGTATCGATGTTCAGTTGCAATGTTAGTTCCACAAGTGTAGGTAGCAATACCACCAGGTCGATAAGTTGACACAGATACATTTCCTTCAGTAGGAGCAGTCAGAAGTGGACACATCAGCTCTGAAAATGGCGAAGTGAGTATACATATTGCTATATCTATAAATTAAATCATGCATATACACTATGTCACTATGTAAATACGTATACCTTGACAAGCAGGGTCGCTTCCAGACCAGTTTCCTTGTTTGCAAATACGATCAAATGATCCCAATATATAGTATCCACTGTCACAGGTATACACAGCGATACCGCCATCATAATAGGACTGGACCTTCAGCTGACCATGAGGTGGAGTACTCAATCTTGGACATGTCACTATACAATCAAATCGAAAGGAAAAGGTTGAATTCGAAGTTAAACTACGTAGCTTGGTTATAGCTAGACAGATCAAGTCATTGTGTAATGTACATGCAATGCCACCGCTATCTCTATCTAAATATACCACAGTGTCAATGTAATAATGATCTAAGTTCGATCTAAGTACCTAATTACATTGACGGATAAATACCATTGCAAGATGGTTGCTTCCCAGACCAAGTTCCATCAAAAAGGCAGTTACGAGTAGGTGATCCAACTACTCCATATCCAGTGTTGCATGTGTATGTGGCAGTAGCACCAACATCAGGAATGTTCACACCGACTTTACCATCACTTGGATTGTTTAACGGAGGGCACACTCCTACAAATATCATGCATGGACCTCTGATATAGGACCCTCTATTACGACACAGCATGCCTCTTTAAATTATAACAAAGGACAGTCAATGCTTCTACCTCAAGCCTCCGATATACAAACGAAAAACAAACAGTATATATAATTATGTTCCAGTATTGTAAACATACGGATGCATTCTGGGAGGCGTCCACTCCAAGTTCTCGAGGTTTGGCAGCGTCGGGTAGAGTCTCCAGACAATCGATATCCATCATGACAAACATACATTGCATTCTCCCCAACTAAAAGAGATACTGCTGAAACTATACCATTTCGAAGCTGATCAGGGTACAAGCACAAACCTATGCACAATTCATGGTAATAATTTCTATCGAATGAAATCTAAAATTAAACGTACCGATACAAACAGGCACCTCCTCAGACCAGTTTCCAGTAGCAAGACAGGTACATCTGGATAAGCCAGACAATTCGTAGCCGTTGTCACAGGTAAAAGTAGCCACACCTTCAACATTGTGTGTACTAACCGACACATCACCATTTACAGGGGGGTTTCTGATGGGGCACACTCCTGAAGTCAACAAACAAACAAACATTAAAATTAGCATGAACTGCACTCTTTAACATTCACAGAGCTACACTAAAACTTCAGTTAACAGTAACATTAATTTAGAAGTACAAGCACTCACTTTCACAAGTAATATCCGATCCAGACCAGATTCCAAGAGAAGAACATGTTCGGAGAGAAGATTCATCAGACAGCTCATACCCACTATTACAAGTGTAGGTAGCAGTGCTTCCAGGAAAATAGGTATTAACAGACACGGCACCATTTTCTGGACTGCTCAGTGCAGGACAAAGATCTATTACAATGCAAAAGATACCGTATGGTACATGCATGTGGGCAATTTTTGTACAATTTTAGCATTCATCAAAAAATAAAAATACCCATACTATAGCGTTACATCACTATTTTTGAACATTTGGTACAAAATTGTTTAAATGGAATACTTACTGCTGGTATTCAGAGTTAGCACTCACTATGACAACTTGGTGGTGATCCAGACCAGCTCCCATCAACGGAACATGTCTCCGTTGCTGAACCTAACAGTCCATACCCACGATTGCAGCTGTACACAGCTCTGCCTCCTCCAAAATAAGAGTTAACAGACACTTGACCATTACTTGGATTACTCAGCGTAGGGCAAATTCCTACAAATAATAAAAAATTAGGTTATAACTCACAAAAGCATGCACCTACTTTGGCACGTGGGGACTGATCTGGACCAGCTTCCACTGGAAGAGCAAGTACGAGAAGATGTGCCAGACAATCCATACCCATTGTTGCAGGTGTAAGTAGCTCTGCCGTTAACATTGTAGGTACTCACACTGACAACACCATTGCTCGGAGATGTTAGTGCAGGGCAGACACCTGAATCAGAGATTAGAGAGGAAAGAGATAAGAAACTAAATCACGTGAGTTTATGTGTTCAACATAAAAGCGTTTAGGCACTCCTCGTTGCTATAAAAATGGCGGTTTAATTAGTGAATAAAACAAAACAGGCCCATGGGAAGCTAGGTGACTCACTTAAAGAAGAGTCATGATCATATAATTGACTGCCACAGATTTTTTTTAAGTGGCAATAAAATCCAGAACGCCAGATTCCCTGGTTTATTGGCTATGCTAGCGAAAGCAAATTGGTTTTCATAAGATGGTTCAGTGATGGGTTAATGTTAGCTATGTATTCTATGGACTGATACCTTTGTAAAGGCTAGGTCACTTTTATACTAAAAGAATATCGATTTTTAGCATACAATTTTGTTCCAGGACCGGTATACAAGAGGTCAATAAAGTTGAAGTGATCAAACAAGCTGCTGTCTCTTTAGTTTGGGTTTTTTTAGCTGAGGAGCTATTTCACTTCCCAACGGTATACTCTAGCAATTTTGTTTTATATGTAGATCTAGCAGCGGGAGCAGGTCTAGAAATACATGCAGTCCCACAATTTGAAGTATTTCACAGAACTTGCAGTAAATTAAGACACTCCCATTTTGGCCCGGGCAACAAGGATTGTCCACGTTTATGCGTTCACGTGATCTAGTTTCATATCCCTCTTCTCTGCCTGAATTGAACATCACTCCTATAACAGCGTACATGCATGCATGCAATGTGACACAGGGATTTGAATCCTATATAGCCATATAATGGGTGACTCGATCCTTAGACGTATCTCATAAGATTTCCCACATTGACTTCACATCAGTATTTTACATCCGTGCATGATCTTACATATAATTAACATTTATACAGCACATCATGCATGCATGTATATACTCACGAATACATGACGGCTGCCTTCCACTCCAGGATCCTGAGCTTTGACATACACGTGGTGACGATCCAGATAGATGATAACCAGAATTGCAATAATAAGATGCAGTGTCTCCAACATAAGTGGACCGTACTGACACAAAACCATTTGATGGTCCAGGTGGATTTCCACAGACAACTATATACAATGTTGTGCATGTGTACATGTGTGATAAATGTGATTATAATTATAGCTTATATCCAGTGTGTGGGGGGGGGTGTCCCTAAACACATGTCAACTTCCCCCCCTCCCAGTAACAGTATATATATAGTAACATGTACAGGATAGTTATTAACTGCAAACATTCAAAAAAAATCTGCGTGATTCATCTTTCCCAAAAATATATACCGTTGTACCAAGGGGCATATAAAGAGAAGAGGGCATGCAACTCGCAATGTATATTATTGTGTATGAGTCATATTATTGTGTATGAGTCATATTATTGATGAGTCAGCAGGATATGCTTATATTTAGCCAACCACCCTCTAGGGAATAGAGTAAAAACGAGGCTATTCTAGAGTATAAAGTGCATGTGCAATAAATTATTGTCTATTTTAGACATACGCCTATGTGTCCATTGATAATACGATAGATTGTAGTTGCATGCCCTCTTCTCTTTATACGCCCTTGGTTGTAATAACTATATACTACCCTGGCATACGCTACAATTATAGGTAATGGCTTGTTGCATGCATGCATGCATGAAATGACACAAACTGATTTATCGCTATGTTAGTTCACTTATAGAGCTAGACAACTGATGCATTGTACAACAAGAAATATGCATATACATTATTACGGATGGATTTATATACATTATTTTACTACTGAGCTTGCATACTGATGTGCTCACGATCATAAAATACATACAACATACCCTATAATTGCGTTATAATTATTACAATGTAGTTACCGTGACATATCGGTTCACCCCCAGACCAAGTACCATCAGACCGGCAAGATCGACTTGATGAGCCACGTAAAGCATATCCACTGTCACAACTATAGGTAGCCCTATTCCCTTCTATACGAGATGGCACAGACACACGACCATTACTTGGGTGACCCAAACTGTGGCATTCTCCTGCAAAGGACAGTATCACACACAATCATGCAGTTACATGCATAAATTATGTCAACCAGGATATAACCATCAGGATTGGAAACGAAAGCAATATCGTAGTACAATCCGCGTTTCCCCACAGTTTAGTCGCTATATCATTGCTATTTATAGAGGACCTTAATTTAGATGTTATAGCTGCATGTATACATGCAGTCAGTTTCCAGATCTGGATCTTTCCTTACATGCAGAGATATAACATTTCAAACATAAGTAAACATTCATGAAACAATTATTGCTACAAGTACTAGCTCTGCCAATCCAAATTATACAACCAAGTCCCATGTACTAGATATAACAAGATACTCATTGCTTATAGAACATTCACCCTGTGCGTGAGATTCATTGCACAGCAAAACGACAATAACTTTTTATCGTATAATGACCTCATTATAACATTATCATTATAACATTATCATTATAAAATATCGTGAACCATACAGGAATGATCATGAATCTAGAAAGCAACGATTAGTAAACAGTTTTTTTTCGCCTTTAAAGATCACCTACAAGTAAACAATAACTAGCCTATTATTTTTCAATTACTGCATGTCTCATTAGCAATTAAAGCAGTCTATGGAAGTGTCTAGTTCGCTCAAACAGCTCATTTTTGTGTCCACACACACACCAATCATTCTACCCCTGCTATGTGCTACGCACACACGGGGTAATTATATGTCATGCAGGTAGAACAAAAATATGTGCAATCAAGTGTCAACCCTATAACTCTCTTTGTAAATAGTTTTACGGGCCTACATTGAAGGGGGAAAGAACGTATAGTGTCTACATATAGCCAAGTTCTGTGTTGCAGTGAAATTAATTGCGCTGCATTAACCACCGCAATAATGCTGTACAAAATCCACAGTCTTTCTCCAGAAAAATATTAGTACAGCGAAGTGCTAAGAAGCTATCAAGTGAACAGACATAAAGACCATCAAGACAATGGATGATCAATACAAAAAAATTGTAGATGTAGATGTGTAGAGCTGCACATACCTTAAGGTGGCATATTTTTGCTAGTATTAATTTCTGCTATTTCTGCGAATGAGAGTAAAATCGCAAAAATGTATACTCGCAAAATGCAATGAATTCACTTGCGAGTCTTAGGAACGCTATGAAAACATTAATTTCACAACTTAAGCAGGATTTAGCAGAATTTAATACCAGCAAAATGAGCTAAATAGTGAAAACGCAAACAAATCTACCTGTGAAAATAATATGTCACCTTAAGGTATACATGCAATGTTGTCTATTGCACTGATTTCTGTTTCCATGTCACGTTATCTCTGGAGAGATTGGCTTTTTTCTGCCTGAAATAATGTAACTATAGTTTTGCCAACTTTTGGGCTTCCTATTCTTCTCTTCACCCTTGACTGTAGCTATATATCCATCAGCTAGAAAAGCAATACAATAGTATTTAGATTGCAGACTCGCAAGCCAGCACTTTTTGCAACAGTGACGGCTCGCGAGTCTATTACGTTGCACAACCAGTGCAGCTTGTCAACTTTTAGCAATGGCGAACGTACGTAACGACGCCCCTTTTCAATGATTGTGCGGTACATTTTGCAGGTTGTCATGTAGAAATTCTTGAAATTCCATCATTCTGAAATTCAACACGAAAACCTGGCTATAGTCACCATACGTTTTTTCCTCCCTTCAACGTATATGGCCTGCGATACTACATTGTACCATGGTTGAACCAAGATTCAGCTGACTGTGTGGTACAGTACCTCACCACCTGCTCTATAGTTTGCCTTTACAGAGAACTGTTGTAATTATTGTTGCTACTAGGTTATCTGATAATTCTCTATAAACTTGAAAAAAAATCTACCGTAATAAAGTTTACGTTGAGAGAGGCTATCCATGCTACATGTATGTGTTAGTTATTGCCCAGCCAGAGTGCAACATGCCATATATTGCACTGGAGCAACATAATGCCCAAGGGCATTATGTCATCCAGTTCAATACATGGCATGTTGCACGAGGGCGCCTGCAATAACTAACTTGTTGCCCAATGACGTTAAACTCGTCTGATTGGTCATATAAAAGCCGTAATAGTAAATTTTTAGGTTTTCTTCACACTTCTAGTGCTAAAAGTAGTAGCCTATAAAAGGGACCAAATGAGTTATTAGGTGGGATGGTGGGGCATAAGTCCCGATCTCTTACAGAAATCTACTGCATTTACACACAGTGCAAGTGCATATAATCCCAGTGCATCATGCCATATTGCAATATATGGTTGCTATGGTAGTGATGCATCATGCCATATACTGAGCACTGGATTGCTTTGATCTGCCCACTCACTGGGCAACAAACTTTTTTAACGCACAGATTAGCAGCCAGGCAAACTAACAGGCAGATAAATACACTGACATACTTCAATAACCCATGCCTCCTACTTACAAGGGTTATAGAAAAAATGTTAAATGTTGTGGTAGATAAAAATCAACCTATAACTATGGTATAATTATATGTACGTGTATTGTATTCTACCGAGATTACGTCAGGGTTTCGTACAGAGGGGGGTACCCTGGAATTTCTCCCCCCAGCCAAAGTTCCCCCCCCCCCTAAAAATCTTAAAATTAATGATTAAATATAATTATTTCATAACAAAAAACTCCTTTAAAATGTCTACTCATCCTATAGACTAGCACACAAAAACACAAATTTTCTGGGGGAGGCAGACCCCTCAATTAAACATTTCCCCCTCCCGAAACCCTGCACGCCCACCCTCGCTTTTGAGTGAAAGTTCCCATAGGCTAATTTGCTTCAAGAATACGCCCACCAGGAAGCGATACAACAGTTGTCAAGAAAGGTTTAGCAGTTAATAATTGGTTAGCTCTGAAGATACTACCATAATTGATGTAATTTTTATTACAGCGCCACGCGAGTATCAGCATAATTTTTAAGGCCCTAAAAGAAGCGCCTACCGTTGCTGTAATTATTTTTCTGGCGCTTATAAAAAGGCTTGTTTGAGACATCAAGGCAATCATCTTGAATTTGACTTCCTTCACACTTCTGAACAGTTTCAACAGTTGTCTGATATGTAGCTACAGTCAATGAATGTTGTTCATGAGTCAGCTCTCAACGGTGCAGCTAGCTAGACTAGTGACTGAAATTGATCTAACACTCATTTTCTCTAACTAGCTGTAGCGCATAAGCGCTAGCTGGGCATAGCCCGGCACCCGTTCTGACGGGTGGCCGGGGGACACGTTTATACTGCACTGAGAAGTACGTACAGCCCAATCAGATTGCAGTACGTAGTATATATATATTTCTGAGATAACGATATTCATGGCTCAAAGATTGATATTCATAACCGGACATGCGGTTTATAATTTTATTCATGATGCTTACAGAGCAGTATTGCATAGCACAGCTAGATAAGCGCCACCATAATTTAGGCGCCAGTTGGGCTGTTCTAAAAGATGTGCCACTCAGAAGTGGAATAAATGATTTCTGGAGCTGTAATTATATATCAATTACAGCATCGATATAAGTATATGCCAGTTGTATCATAATTATAGTGTACAAGTGTACTCTTAGTGTAATCCAGGAGTACATGAATCAAGTGTACAAATTTGTAGATCTACACTCAAATTTGAAATCCGAAGTGAAAAAAACTACTGAATTTACGAAGTAAATAAATGGTACACTCTTGTTTTTCCCCTCTACTTATAATATCTGCATTTACAAAGCTTACGTTTACAGGAAGGTGCAGATCCAACATAACCAGAACAGCAAAATTTGTCAAGATAGTATTGCCTGCTGTATCTGGTTGTGTGTGCTGTGCTCCCTACATTCCTATATAATAATGCACACATGTGACAATTAAGATGCATGAAAATTACATGCACACAATACAATTTATACCTGTACCCAGTCCTCGAACACCTACTGAGCCAGAGAAAGCCACAAGAAGTGTAATATCGGTAACTCTGTCTCGTATATACTAAGGACGACTCCGATCTTGATACAGAACGACTCGCAGTTCTGCTACACACAGCAGCTCTGTAGAAAAAATCCAGTAAAAATTAAAAAATGGTGCAATATACATCACATACGTACTGTAAGATCTCTAATTAAGGCGACCCTCCAAATATGTGACACCTGCCAGCTTAGGCAATTTTCTGACCTCTAAAAGTAGCTATATATCGACAGCTGTGTTGATAATTATTTTTTAGTGTCGTGTCGTAAATGTAGCCACACTCTAGCCTCGATTCTAGCCCACTGGACAATAGTAAGCAGCCTAAAACCTGAAATTGAGGCAAGTAGACTAAATTAGTACCTCCAATTAGATGCGATCCTCTAAATATGCGACACCAGGACTTAACATCAACCTTCAAAAGAAGTTACCTTTTGGCTTCGTAAAAATTTGCCTTAATTAGAGGTCTATATGAATGCTTGCACATTTACGACATGTAAAAAATTTCCTCTGCATCATGATGCAGGCTATAATACTAGATCTAGGCAATATATAATTCATAGCTCACGATTCAGATCTTTGCGAATAAAGTAGAATTATTGCAAAAATTAGAAGCTTTCTCAGCAAATCCATAATGTTATGTGCATCTGCAGCTTGCATAACATAGTATATAGCATGCATGATACACTTATACTCATTTTATACACATCCTGATTGTGCATATCCTGAAATTTACTATTATATTTATGACACAATACAACACCAGAGGTGGTACAGTTCATATACACAGACCACATCAAGCATGTACTGCATGAGGGAGCACCTGGTGCATGCATGGAAAATTTGAAAATCTGCCAAATCAATATATGCCATAGACTGCCAGACAGTCTGTCCTAAGACCGCAAAAGTTATCAGACAGAAAGTTCCCAGTGTAGCGTAAGCCTCGTAAGAACAGCTATAAAATAATTATGTAATGAAAAGACAATCTTTAAAAGCGAGAGTCAAACTCCTGTATACAGTAAGATTGTTCAGCATCAGAGGATGACAACGATTTCTCTGTAAACTTCTATGTAGCTGGTGTTGCACGGTCATTGGAGACTGAAGGCTAAATGTATGCATTTCTCGCGCTATATTGATTATAACCAACCCGATCCCCAGTGATCCTCTCCATTCTGATAAGTTATCAGCTATACTGCATGTATAGCTATATAGAGTGTTCACTAGATTCTTGCCAGCTAGTACAGTGCAAGCTATATACATATACGTAACAGCCTGCTGAACCATATACTCTGTAAAAATGATGTGTATAGTTTTCACAACAAAGTGCGTGACTGTTGAAGCACAAATGTCAGTTTTCGCCTGATATTTGCTACACATGAAAACCACACATGAAAAACCACACATTCCATTTTTTACAGTGTACTCTACCTAGCTAATCATAAATCCTGGTCCAATTAACCAGTCAACAGACAAACAGCTAGTCAGGTCACCTGAGCCAATGTGCTAACACTTTCACCATGGTTACGGCTTCGTCAGAATGGAGGGGATCACTGGGGATAATGATTCAAAGTAGTCCAAGAAATGTAGAGTGCTGATTGATTGTGTGAATGTGAAACTGACCACTATAGTTAGTAAACAGGTTGTGGTGTATAATTAATTAAGCCTAACTTCTCAACAGATGTAACATGTTCCCGGGGACTATAGAGATTGGTAGATAATGCTTAAATTGCCTATAATTATACCCCGTTGCGTGCGCAGCCAAGGTGGAGTGATTTGTGTGTGTGTGTGAGTGTGTCAAAGGCGACAAAAACACTGTTCTCTATGCTTTATAGATTCACGATCATTCCCGATTCACAATCATTCCCCATAATGTTACAGTCATTACGGTAAAAATTTATATCTGTTTGCCGCTGTGCAATGAAGCTCAACGCACAGGGTGAATTGCTCTATGAGTATCTTGTTTCCTACATTATTCATCAGTGTAAACAAGCACAGCATATCGAACCACATCCCGATGACGTCCCACATCGCAACGATTTATGTCGGTATATAATTATAAGTATAGAACTCCAGTCTTAATACTGACCTGTATTTAAAGTGTGCCTGCTAGCCAGAGGCTAGTCTCATGGATCAGCCGGACCTGAAGGACCAGCCAGAGGCCATATGCAGCGTAACTCACATCAAATAAAATGATTGATAAAACATAAGTTGTGCCAGCCTATTTACCTGAGACCGATTTAATTTAGGGGACTACTGAATAGATTTCGCTCGCTTACTATTATGTTGACAGGGGGTGCAGTAATTATGTCGGCACTGCATGTGGTAACAGAAACAAATGGCTATGATGCATGCCAGCCAATACGTAATGCAACCATAGATATTATCTATGACGCAACTTAAAAATATACGTATACACTATATAACTATACGTATATACTATTTTAGTACTTTAGTACTATAATTATACGCCTGGCTTACAGCCATCAATTTCTATGTTATGATGATGTCTATGCAGCTAAGCATTATATGTATTATTATGTCCACGACTTCACACAATTATTGTATGTCTCCACATGCAATTGAACATCCCATTATTATGGCTTTAAGAAAGGGACTCTCAGCAAAATTGAAAACATGTTGTTGAGTCCATGAGATATGGGACTTTTGCAGGGTCTCTCGAACAAAGCAGCCAGCTGCTGTTATGCTGCAATCAAATCATCTTAAAATACTAGAAGGCTTCACTCCCTAGAGTCCATGAGATATGGGACTTTTGCAGGGACTCTCGAACAAAGCAGCCAGCCAGCTGCTGTTATGCTGCAATCAAATCATCTTAAAATACTAGATTACCTAGAGTTCATGAGATATGGGACTTTTGCAGGGACTCTAGAACAAAGCAGCCAGCTGCTGTTATGCTGCAATCATTAAAAATTTAATACTAGATTAATTTGAAGGCTTCACTCCCTAGAGTCTATACATACCCACAACAATGCACTGCTATATATAGAGCTTGGAATACTACCATTGCATAATTATAGAGGGTATCATTTTCGTGGGGTAAAACATTTCTGGAGTCATTTGAAGTTGGCCTACTATGCTATAATATTATATGCTAGCTAACAGTGATTAATTTATTTATATAATTATAGACACTCTTCAAGAGTAGCTCTAGGACCAAATCCAACTCACCTTCACTGTGAATCGATGGGCCATTTCATCAAAAGGAATACGTTGTTAATTATAAACCACGTCTATATAGGTTTTCGTGGAGGTCAGCTTGCCCACAAAAATTAATAATGAATTTTTACCCCACAACAATTACCAGCTATACAAAATAATACTAACTCACCAATTCACTCTGTCAAGGTCCAGCATGCGAAATGTGTGCAAGATACTGCTTATTGACATGTGCGTGGACAGTACTGCATAATGCACGGCACAGAAAAAGGCTTTACTAAATCCAATGACTTATATCAATAGTGGTGTTTCAAAAAATAATGTGTTAGCATTCATGTCTACATGTACTTACGATATCAGCATGAATTCGTAGTAAAAGTTTCTTAGTTATACATTGCAGGCGTATCATAATGATATAGAAGCACATGCACAGTGACACTCGATCCACTATTATACAACTATAAGAAGGGTACACTAAATGTGGTCTATCTGGCTTAGAAAATAATATTCATAGCCCACAGCTCTGCAGGTTTCTAGTAACCTGCCCATAGGCCATATGTGTACTAACCCAGTTAGCGATCTGTGGGTGGTTGCTTAGTTAGTACACAAGTGTCCTATCAAACTGAATACCACAAAATTGTTCACAAATTACTGTTTCAGTTTCACTCTAGTACGAGTAATCACGAGTAGATATTAACAATGGTAGGTCACTGCACGCAATATTTATGAAAATAGCATAATAATTAGACTAGATCTACTCACTTGTTAGGATGTTAGGATCTTAGTACTACAGTATAAATATCAATTGAACGTGAAGAAGGCAGTGATGAGTCAACACTCATTAAGTGACAAAAGTCAATATAAGATCGAGTATCCTTTCTTGCCCATAGCTCATCAAGGCAAATACCTCCCGATAAAGATGAAACACCACTTTCATTTATAAATAAACCAGTCTCAAATACTACTCTTCCAGTAGTTGTTGATAGCACAAAGAAATCAACATGTGCCCTGCCCATGATTGTCACATGACTAACCACACTGTATAACTTTCCGACAGATATTATGAACATCTTTTCAACAGCTGCAATCGGTCTCAGAATCCGTTCTAAGATTGAATGCGAATAGACAACACCATCTTTAAGATTCCAAACACTTAATTTGTTTTCTTTTGGCATAACAGCAACTAAAGTTCTATCATTGCTAACGACAAAATTACTACAATCTGGATTACCAATATCGGACCAAGAAAATCCCTCAGGGCACAATATATGTGAGGGACCAGATAGCTGGAAGTCACCTTTGTCATTATAACTCAGCTCTCGAATAACTAACCCAACACCTATTTGAACAAACAGTTGATGTTCGTTACAAAACAGGCCATGCGTAGAATTTTGAACCTCGGAGATGGGAATGAGACGGACAGAGCGAATGGTAAATAGAGCACTTCTCACTAACTCAGGATCTGGTACGAAATGGAATTGAAGTTCTTCGATACCTGCCTCGTTAGTAGGTCCATCCAAAAGTTTCACAATATTGATAGTCCAAGTACCACTCTCTTGGTTGATATGCCTAACAGCCTTAACCACTATTCGACAAACAGGGCAGCCACCAAAGACAAAGTGAGCAGGGCTACAAATATCACCTTGCCACATTTTAGTTTGAAGTGGAGGATGAACAGGTCGAGATGAGTCGATGAGAGGATAGGGTATGAGTGTCCATGTGCCGTCATTGCCATAGAAAAGAGCACCTCCATTCGTGGACCATGACCAAAGGACCCTCATACTGCGGCTAATGTCATTAGCGTTCACTTCAAATGTACGCTTCTCAAAAGATGAGCCACAGAAATAATGTATGAAAAGCAGAGTGTCGTCATAAAACCACTTGAAAGATGAGCCGATTGGTAAAACGTGATGGCTTCGTGAGTATAGTGTCATAGTTGTAGGTATTGCCGTTCGTAGATGTCTTTCAAATTTTAAAGTTTTGATTGTCAATTCTCTAAATGATCTCTTCTCAGAGCAGATAACTGTCTTGTGCAACTTGAAGTATTGCGATCTCCAGTAAGACTTGCAGTTACCGATTAAACGCCGCCATCTTGTGGACACCTATAGCGGGGGAAAATAATTGGTAAGATCTACATGTGAAAAGTGCTTCAGAGAAGGTACATGTACATCCGGTTGTAGCGCTAGGCGATGACAATGGAGTAAAGTCGTGTCAGGAACAAGGCTAAGTATTACTTGATGCATTGTAGTCGAAGCCTCGAGGATACCTACAGTGCAGTGTAGTATCGATATAGCCACAGAAATGTTGTCTCGCTGTGGCTATATCAGCAAGACTAAGAGTCTTGGAAATGATATGGGATACTATATACGCAGATCTAAAGCACAGTCTATATACCGTATAGCAGGTAATTTTCGGGGGACAAAATATTCGTGGTTCAGCAATATAGAGACATTTCGTGGGTAATATTTTCGTGGTTGGAGCTTGCACTGCAGGTAAAGGTAGGCAAGGTCGCTTCATTCGTGGGTAAAATATTCATGGTCAGACCTCCAACCACGAAAACCACAAATATTTTGCCCCATGAAAATTACCCGCTATACGGTAGCTACGTATGTACACAAAACAAATGAATTTATGGCGAAATGTCCTTATATTTAACGTCGCCTTAATGCTTAATCCTCACCATCATACAACTGGTGATAATATCAGCTGGCTCCAGATATTCCAGTACCAATGGTACAACATCTAGGGGAAGGAGGACGATAAAGTCCCTGCACAAGAACTTGGGGAGCTCCTGCAACAGAGTCAGTTGCTCCTGATGAGAACAATAGGAAAATAGATTTCGTACCATGTCCAATGTCTCCATTTAACTTCCAACGTCAACATAGATAAAGTTTATAATTTCAATTGGCATAATTAACCAGGTTGTTATTAGGAAATAATCGTCACATGTACACTCATACAATGGTTCAAAGTGCAGTTACTCCTGCAAAGCATGTGACCTACATCCGGTAAAGGGGCGTGTGCTAAACAAAGACATAAAGCAGTTTTATAAGAAGTCCATTCTTCTTTACCTCACCCTCGACGCGACCTCACCAGCTCAAGCTCAAGATATCATGGCATTGTCTACGATGAACACTAGCACTGTTATGACTGTCGTGTCCTTGGCCATTCTGCTTCAGTTTAGAGCTGTGCTGTCACAGTTTAATTCGGACAGTGATTTGTGTCCCACTCCTATCAATGCAACTGATGAGACACTGACAGGAGCAGTCATGTCTCAACGTGAGTGCATTTAATAATGCAGTACAATTCTATATTCATGCACGCACTCTCGATCTCGTATATTAAATACAGCGCAAGTGTGAAATTAATTTTGCACTATACCTCACTTGCACTGCTGTCCCGTCACGTGGTTTTGGGTTACCGTAATACCTTGATTTAAGGCGACCCTCCAAATAGGCGACACCTAGGCCGGAGCTTCAGCAATTTTCTGATCACTAAAAGTAGCGATAGCTGCGTAGATAATTATTTTTCAATGTCGCGTTCTAAATAGAGGTAAATTTAGCCACTCCCTAGCCTCGATTGTAGCCCACTGGAAAATCAGTGTTTTTAAGCAGCCTGAAATCGAGGCAAGTAGACTCTGTAAAGTTACCTCCAATTAGATGCGACCCTCTAAATATGCGACACCAGGACTTTAATATAATTTTTCAACCTCCAAAAGAAGCGACCTCTGGCTTTGTAATTATTAAAAAGTGTCGCTATAAATCGAGGTCTTACGGTAACTGTTAACTGTGTGATGCTAGAAGCACGTATACATATGTTTGATTTGACGTGACAATTTACTCTGAAGTGTTTTGCAGTTATGTACTTGTTCCACACCTGTCCTGTACCTGTGCAGATCGCAAATTTCTTTTTTTGGGGTTTACAAAGTTGTCCTCAAGTTTAGCGCTTGTGTTCTTTTTTTCTCGGGAATAGTGATTGTAATCAATGAGCATCAAACATAGAATGTTTTGGTAACAGTATAATAATGAACATCACCTTTGAAAGTACAAACTCGGCTTTGTACTTGTGAAATTCCAGAAATTCAGATTCTTTCATTACCCCTAATTAGAGCTTGTGTGAGATGCTGCATGTAACTTGATGTGTTTAATATTTCAGTACAAGTGCAAATCTAAGAACCTTTAATGACAAACCTCCATCGCATGTACATGTGTAAGTGGTGTGCTTTTGACTACATCTATTTCTGTACACGCACGCACAAATGCACAGTACCTTGCAGCTCCGATTTCTCGGACTGTGACGTCCATGACTTAGTCAACATCTCCATGGACAGCTACACTTACTATGGTGCCATATCACAAGTAGTCATTTCCGTGTCAAACAAGACTAAGGAAGAAACGTACTATTACAGACTGTGCAGTATGCTCGGCGATACCAATAACGTTCGACTCCTAAAATGTTTGAACAGCAATGAGTCAAGTTTCAACACAGACCTGTATTGGAACATGACTGGGCGGAATGAAGTGATTGTGCGCGTGTATAGTGACTCGAGCTACTCTAATCTGGTGGATTGTGAACATAAAACAGTTTTAGTGGCAAGTAAGTGAGTGCTGTGTCCTAAGTGTATACCAGTCAATGACATAACTCGTAACTTAAGGCTGAATGCACTTTTTAGCCATAATAGAATTTCAAGTACCTTCGATCTCCCCACTATTGCACCACTATTATTATACATAGTGAAAGCTCTTGATAATCAATCAGTGTCGAGGTGCAGTGGTGTGTCAGAATCTAATGTATGTGCAAAATTATTTTGTCTGAGCATAATGTAGTATTGTACTCCAGCTCTATGTGGGTTGCTCTGTGGAATAGGTATTCTATTGCTCTGTAGGCGTGCTGGCAAATTTCAACAATAGAATACTGTAACAGTGTGTTGTTTTAAGGGCCTGAGTGCAGTAACAGTGGCTTTTTTCACTTGTGTACACAGACCTAGCTATTGTGACTACATTTTATCTGTATAGAAAAAACCATGTGTGAAGATGAACAATAAGGGGCACTCTTTAATGTATCGGGTTGGTCTAAATCCCAGTTTTGTCTGCTCTTCCAGATAACAGTGGTCTCAACTTGAAAGTGAAAGTCTCCCAACCCAAGCTTCAAAACATCCATTCCATTGGAGAACCCCTCGTACCCATTAAACCTGCCCTCGTCGGTCCAGTTTGTACCTCCTCTCTATCTAAGAAACACTATCAAATTGGAAACCTGACTTTCAAGTCCTCAGTAAACTTCACTAACTTCACTGACGTTCATTTCACGTATAACTTTGGAGATGGGCATACTCTTTATGTTTCCCAGAATCACAGCAATGTGTCTACAGTCGAGCACTTGTATAGCGGTAAAGGAGTGTATCATTACACTGTGGATGCACTGGTGGTGTTGGAAGATGATGAGCTTGCTGTACATTCTTCCAAACATAGCAACGTTAGTGTATACGGTAAGTGTGTTTTGGTCAGAGAGGTTGTTTGAGTATGTTGTGCAGTTTGTAAATAAATGAATAGGCCTGATGTTATTCCGTATGCAGGCATATGTCATATATAATTATATACATGACCGGATCAGCTAGCTTAGTTTAAAGATGTTCATTATTCAAGTCATTCAAAACCAGCTATGTGAATTGAGTTGCTATGTAGACACCTTGTTATACTCAATATCAGTTTGTGCTGCAAACAGAACATGTCAGGTGTGTGTATTGCATTCCTAAAGTGGGCCTACAAACATATTTTATTGTTACAGTAGTGGTCAACCTCTAATTGTGGGGAGATCTGATAATGGCTGATTTGTGGGACTGGTGTTAGTGTCATGTGTCATGCAAAGGAGGTCCAACATGCGTGCATGAATCACTACAAGGGCTAGTGTATTTAACATGGACATTATCACGTGGCATCAATGCACTGAACTTGTAGTGATTCGTGCACGCATGTGATGTTGGACCTCCTCGAGTGTCACGCCATCATACTGTGTAGTATAATAGTGTACAAAGCCATGAGATTTTCATACCGCTATTTTTCTGCCCTCAATGGTCCCCCACTTACAAAATGCTTGCGTTGCTATGTACAGAGACGCTGACTGAGCACACTATCAATGTTGGCAGATACAATTCCGTGAAAGTGGGTGTGTCTGATGTGGTCGTCACTCTATCTGGCAGGTAATGTAAACCGTACAGTACTGTACATGTTGTACATTTGGCTTTGTGGTAGTAAACCTCTCTGAGGCCGAGGGCAAAGTATGTTGCCACCTGTCCTGCCCTTATCACCAGTGTATAGCGAGCCCCGCCCCTCTTTTTGGCTCTGTAACACTAACTCATTTATCAAAACTTAGTGTACCCTCAAGGCAGTGATTTTATGGAATGTGTACTCCAGGGCTTATTTGACTAGAGTTGATGGCAGTTAAATCACACCTACCTGTAGTTGCTATGATATACATACCCACCGTGTGGGTGTGTCTGATGTGGTCGTCACTCTATCTAGCAGGCAATGTAAACCGTACAGTACTGTACATGTTGTACATTTGGCTTTGTGGGCTTTGTGGTAGTAAACCTCTCTGAGGCCGAGGGCAAAGTATGTTGCCACCTGTCCTGCCCTTATCACCAGTGTATAGCGAGTCCCGCCCCTCTTTTTGGCTCTGTAATACTAACCGATTCATTAAAACTTAGTGTGCCCTCAAGACAGGTATTTTATGGAATGTGTGCCCCAGGGCTTATTTAGCTAGAGTTTTATGGCAGTTAAATCACACCTAGTTGCTATGATATACCGAAAATTGGTTTAAATCCCAGTATTGAAACTCTACTGTAGGGGTACGGGTGTGATCATTTGAACCTCTATCCTCTAAAATATAATCTGCGAAAATTTTGTGCCTCAAAATAACCCCACTATACGGTAGTCCAAGTACAAAATGAGCTTATCGGTGGTGAACTGGATAATGCTGAGTGCTACTGTAGATACCAGTATTAATTATGGTTGCCAGATAGGGTCAAAGTTCACTGAGGCTACTATTTGAGAGCAGCTTCTATTGACTGAAGATGGGAATTTAAGTGCGACCGTTCACAAGAGTGGCCTCTGTCAAGCACATACGTTATTCATACAGATATAAAAAGTGAAGATTTAAAACTAGCCACATGACTGCATTTGATGGATGTCATTGGCTTGTAGGTCACATGATCAGCAATAAGTAAAGTGTTGAGCCTAAACCCAGTGAATACATCCATGCACGTACGGTTCATTCCCAACCTTGTACTATCTCTGCCCTGCTGCAGCTTCCCAGTGAAGTACTGCTGGTGTATGGTGTTCCCAAACAGTACAACATGCTCGAGAGTGCCTGAAATAAACTCAACCAGCAAAGGCAACATCACCTGCATCACAGTTCTTGAGCCACTTCAAAATCAAGCTAATGTTATGAGCACTGTGAAAATGAATTTCACCATGCCAGGAGCACATCGCATCATAGCAAACTTCACTAATTTTGTGGACTGCAAAAATGAAAGCTTCACCTTCAACGTTTATGCACGTGAGTTGTCTGTCTTATTGTTGCAAGTTGCTCACACCCTCTAACTACAACTTTCCACTGTTACTATGAATTATGTGGAACCTCTGAATAAAGAACAATTTGGGAACAGAGCTTTTGTCCTCTTTTCGAAGGTTATCCTCTGGTGAGAAGTTTATTCAATTGCTGACTTATAGATAGCATGTTAATGTATGTTCTTATAATTATAGTAATTTCAGTCCATGCCTTAGCTAGTGTCCATTAAGAGGTTGTCCTCTGGTGGGAGGGTCCGTTATGGGAGGTTCCAATGTACTTAGCAGCTCACTTTGAGGTGAATACATTAGTACATGTATATCCAAAAACTACGAGGTACGTAGAACATGGTTGTACCTATTCAGTTTTTTTTATTGTTGCCCCAAATTTCAAAGTGAAAATCAGAGTACATGTACATAGTCTTTTCAGACAGAATTGCCTGTAAGAGGGTTCTGTAGTTTAGTGAGTACAGTAGACTCTCGTTAATCCGGTCACCCTTAGGACCATGCAGCTTGGCTGGAATAGCGAGGTGGCTGTAGCTCAGGAAATAGCCGCGGCTTAAAGACGACCTTAGATTCAAATTACATTGAAAACCTTGTTTGGGACAGCCAGCACTGGCCGGTAAACGGAATAGCGAGTGGCCGTACTTCAGGGTGAGTTTTGTGCAGTAAACATATAGCTAGCATTCCGTGCCAAGCCAAATGGCCGGTATATCGAGGTGGCCGTACTTCAGGGAGCCGGAATAGCGAGAGTCTACTGTATATTAATTATACAGTATAATTGTTATACAGTAATAACATTATTGGTGGTTCCTAGTCCTAACTAGCCTTGTTCCCAACCCGATTTAGAGACAATTCGGCCTGAGGACAAGGCTAAGTCTTAACAAGAACCAGGCCATACTTTTCTATCAACTTTGTTGTTCAGCTAAAGTAATAGTTTGTATTATACATGTAGGAAGAGGTAATTGTTTTGCTAAGAGCTAAGGCTTAGGAAGAGACTAAGTTAACAACTGAATGATACGTTCGGTTAACCAACATGTATTGTTAATACACCCCCCCACCCACCCACACACACACACTCACAGCACCCTCACCTGTGGTCATCATCTCTAGCACAACAGTAGGTGTCCTAGCAGCACTTCTGGCCATCGTCGTAGTGGTGATAATTGTCATAGTCACTGTCATCATTCCGTACCGCCGATACAAATACAGAATGACTGAAACGGCTAACTTTAGATTTGTTGAGCTTTCTGAGTCAACAGCTACTATCAAAGGGAAAGTGAGAAAAGTTTCTCGCAACTTCGCGGACTATTTCAGGCCGAGTAAACAAGATAGAGTGGGATTAGTGAACACTGAGAGCAATGATGTGACTAGTAGTCCGCGTGACAGACTGATTAATCGTAATGTTGCCACATTTACTCCATATGATTCTCTGTGACGTACCTTTTATAGTTCCGAATTGTTCATTGTGTGTTTTATACAGTCATGTAGATAACAATTTTGTGTTTGATCACTGTATTTGTGCTATATATCATCTATAATAATTCTATCCAACTACATTTATATATTGCTTGACATACAAAAAATATTATGCAAATAGAATGGACAAAAACTATAATACCTGTTTTAAATACCACAAAATGAAAGTAAATGAAAAGCAGTATATGCATGGCCTATAGTATAATACACACACGTCTGGTGTGACAGTATATATTATGGTTTGACTGACGCTAAGTTGCTTATTATGTCCTCATAGATGGGAATTCCTTTGAGGAAGACCCTCTCGTTAAGAAACTCGTTATGGTCATGAAGGAGGATGGGTGTGTTGTTGATAGCAGAGAAACCCAGCGCAGGAATCCCAAGCTGTGTGTGTGTGTTGTGTATGTAGTGGTTTACATGGACGCCATGAGACAATCAGGAAGCAGGGTAAACTGTACGTACGTACGTGTGCAAGCTTACACAGACTACAATGTTGTGCATGTGCTCAACAAGCACATGCATAATGTATACATGTAGTGGGAAATTTTTGATGTGCAAATTTTTGCTATTTGGCTCAAAAGCCGAAGAAATGTTCGTGGGTTGTAATATTTGCGTTTTAATACCAGGAAACCACACCCACCAAGAGCTTTAATTTGCTGAAATATCGGTGCATGGGCGTTTATCCCAGTCATAATTTTCGCGTTAACTTCTCTGCCCTCTAAAAACGCAAAATGTTCCTGCTACACAGTATAATTATAGTCTACGTACGTGTTTAGCACATTGCATACAGTCAAATGCTCTCAAGTCTCTTTAATACAGAGGCACTGTACGTACGTACTTTGGAATAATACTTACTAGGCTCGGGCAATACCTACATATATACGCTTGGATACAGCGTATATACAAAACAAAAGCCACTTACTACAAAGGTATACAAAACATGTAATTACAATCTAGGATCAACTGTTAAACTCACTGGTCTGATGACTCGACTGTCGGTGCCAGCTGGGAATACCTCCTTCTCAACCTTCAAGTCACTGTATATAATTATAACAGACAAAGGCTTAATACGCACTCATATACAAAGCACCCTGCAGGTTAATTTCAATTGCCAATACAACTTTCTCGATACACTTTGTTCAGCACCACCCACCCACCCCTCTGAAACACATGCACTGAGTGCGCACGACTGTAGCTAATACCCACCGGTACGTACCGCTGCTTGCAGGCAGACGAGAATGCTCTCCACCATGGGTCACTCTCGTCAGTGCTGACTACTGGTGATTTGCTGTCTCTGATCCTGAACTCGACAGTGCAATCCTCCCCCGCCTCCCGTGCCCATCCCTGGATCATCTCAAGCAGCTCCTGAGAAGGAAGTGAAATATTCATTAAGTACCGTATAACGTCAAATTTTCGAAACGCTAGGGTTAACAATTTACACAAACATAGCTAATGGTGGACGCAACATGCATTGACATACTGTACGTATAGCGCAAAATTTATTCAACGAAAAGGCAATCTATAAAATTAATTACCTAGAGAATGCCCCCACACCTCCCGTTAGGCGTGTGTCCCAGCACTTTACATATACAACTGATCAATGCTTCTGACTTTCAGGGTCATGCATTTAGAGTTTATGTACACCTCCATCAAGGACGTGGGTAGAATAATAGACTTGCCATCACACAATTCACACCTGGTGGTCCTGAGTTATGGTGACTCTTAAGTCCATGCCCAGGGACATTGAGTCAGGGACGACGTTCCATTGGACGCCACCTCCTAGCATTGTCACATTGAGTGTGGTCACATCACCCAGTCGTAGTGAGGGGTCAGAGTTCAGCCTGAACAATATGTTACAAATTCTTAATTGGTATCGAATCAAGCAGAGATACAAAAGAAAGGGGATTGGAAACGACCGCCCACGCCCTATGTAAAAGGACTGACATCCGGTGAAGCACTCCGTGTAATTATTGCGCTCGCAAATAATTACATGGAGGACTGCGCTACGGTTTTGTATCCCTGGTTTCTAGCTCTCCTATCCACTAGAGATCACTCAGGGCCTGGGAGATACTTGAGAGAAGTAAGCTTATACCACTGACAAGCTCTAAGTCCGTTGTCTTTACTCTGTTTCCAATTTTTTTGAGTTTAGCTTGAATTACTCTATGTCAGCTTTTCTCTGTCCCTCCTGTGAAGTCAAAACAGCAAAGGACATTGCTTGACTTGGTTATTATGTATCTAAGTGCTACATAGAATGGCTTTATGCTATAAATAAGCTGTACTGTTCATAAACGTTTGCAGTTAGTCCTTTAAACTGCTTTAGTATACAAACTCCAAAAACTGAATACAGTGTACATTCTCCTGCTCATGCAGCCTGATTTACCTTGCCTCCTGGGAATCTCTGTAGTCAAGCGCCCTGTTCAGAATCTTGCGCTATACAGAAAATGAGTTTGTTAAAACATAATTATTATCAACACCTACGATGTACATGTATACAGAGAGCTCCGATACAAGTTTATGTATTGCATTACCCTCTCAAACCAAAACCAATCGAGGATGGCTAATAGTTTAACGTAGTATCTACTTTTGTTTTACTGCGCCTTTAAAATGAAGGTACGATTGCTTCACACATATTTAATCCGTAAAATGACTGACCGATACAATTACAATAGCGACCTCATAAAATACTAACTAGCTTTGTTTAGAGTGAGATAACGACCGTATCAGCAAACTAAAATATTAATAAGCCGGCCAATGTTGGAAGGGGCTGTGGTATGAGATGAGGTGTAACAATACATGCAGGTACAGAAAGCTAACGGACAACATAATCTCTGGGTAGTTAAGGCCCGGGTCTAGCCTTAAATACCAAAATGAACACTATGTTCATACTGCTGTATTATTTGCAATATATAGTGTATGCTGCATCAAAATGATCCAAAATGAAGCTCAATGTTTTCTAAAACTTATTTCAATTATGCTAATTAGTCCCATGAATGGTGATGACGGCATGGCAGTTTTGTACCACAAATGCGGACATGAAGAAGCTAAGATCAAGCTTCAAAAACAAGGCTAGATGAACATCTCATAGCTAAGTACTAGGATCCAGCTGGGGAAGAGTAAAAGTTACTGCATTCTTGAGATACACAACATAGCCTACCTCTAGAGTGGCTGTCAGAGCTAAAGAAGCCAGCATAGCTAAGGCAGTTTTGCACATATTAATTCCCCAGCTGGAAACATAATCATGACAAAACCTACTCTATCTTTTAAGGGCCTAAACAAGTACTCTTACCTCGTGTAAGCCCACCGCATTTGTTGCTAATTTAGATTTATATTGTAGAATAGTTCCAGCACAGAGGAGGTCGGACATCACTTGAACTTTCACTAATTATGACCTTTTAATGACATTCCAGGCCAAATTGCTTTTCGTTTTTGCTGACTCAGCAGTAAAACATGACTGGATCTAGGCGGATCTAGCTAGTATGGGTATTATGTGCTGATAGGGTTAGGTCCAGTAACCATCATAGACACCAAACACAACTAGCTGTCAACAGATTCAGCGACAGAAACCGTGCAGAAATATATTGTCTCATGAATTAGTCACCCTCTATAACGTAGACTCGTTATTAGGCCGCCCAACTTTTAGAGGGCGGCTGAAATAGAGACTAGCAGAAGTACAGTAGATGCTACTGCTGAGTCAGCAATTTGGCCTGGAATGTCATTAAAAGGTCATAATTAGTGAAAGTTCAAGTGATGTCTGACCTCCTCTGGTTCCAGCAGTGCTAAGCAAGTACCTTGGACACGTGACTTCACTTGCAATGAATAACATTAATAAACATTATAAATCTCATTAACACTACATAATCTACATCATCTACATTAAATGTTGGCAATGATGTTATCAGTGCCCCACCTCCCCCAGAGGAAAAACAACCACACTTGCCTGACCCAGGCCTTAAGTACCCAGAGATACCTGACGTGGGGAACTCGACAATGCCTATAACGCACATACATGTACGAATGTGCCTGTGTATACCCCAAACCTAATTAAGGCATTTCGGAGAATCCAACGCACCACTTTCTCTACAGCGGTGTTCTCGATGAACCGTGAGCCGTGACCCGGATTACCAGGACAGTGAATGGTGAGCCCTGCAGCAGAATAATTTCGTGTAATTGATAAACAAGTTGGAAAGGAAATTGGTACAATGTACACACTGCTTTCCTGTCAACAGAAGACTTAATTGAGCCCATTCACCTAAAGAACTCATTTTTGGAAACCAGATTAGGGGTTAAATTGAAATATTCGAATTAGATTTAAAAAAGTACCACAGCTGTAACACAGAGGGCCATGGAGGATTGAGTATACGTACACTATGCACTTTGACTCTAAGCACATACAGATATATAGGCACACAATGAATGCACGTACACCATGGTGACCTCTCAGCATAGAATACAGTGAAGGCGTCTGTCGGGTTGGCCAAGCCCTCGTCCAAACAGAACCCAACATTCAGCTCCTTAAACTCCTCTCTCTGAACAAATTTGATCATACCATTGAAGCTGCCCACCTCTTCATCTGTACGAGGGTATGGTGCGTGGGTCTACTGAGGGTAATCAAGTACGCGAAACATACAGAGGCAAGGACTGAAAGGTATACAATTAATTGATTGTACATTACATTGCTTATCCTTGTATCAATGACTGGCTGAATGTAGTATATATCTACATGTATTACTATGTTGCATCTTTCAACGTCCACCATGTTAGTTACTGTACATGTATACATGTACCTGGCATAAACGTCATATGGATTGTTCTTAGGAAAGACTTTCCAGCAGCTCTCAAGTTTCTAACGGCCTCCAAATACCAGCAACCACAGCACTTCATATCCTATGGGAATAATTATAAAGAGTGAGCCTCGGAAATTTGTAATACTGAGATTTTAATAGTTAACAACTAGGTATACAGGTAAACAGATTAAGGAGAGGTTGCATTGTTTTGTAACAATAGTGCAATAGTGCAATAATTATAGTGGCCTTTATAGAGAGGTTGTCCTATAACAAGAGGTTTCGCTCTACCTGACTTCCTCTTGCCACGATGTCTCCATTCTCCTTCTTGTAAGCGCTGAATGCATCACATTCCCACTTGTCCTGGAACACTGGTACGACGTCAGTGTGACAGTTCAGCATCACTGAGGGCAGGGTGGGGTCAGCACCCTCCCATGAAATTATCACAACTGGACGATTGGGGGCCACCTATCATTAGGGAGAATTAATGTAAAATGTGGTCTCTATTTCATTCTGAAACACATGCTCTCTAACTTGTGAACAGATAAATTTCTAACTAGTCCACAAACCTCAAAGCACTTGAAGAGGAGTCCGATTTCTTTAGCCTCTCTCTCCAGAAACCGCACCACCCCATCTGAAATAACGTCGAGATAATTTAACATTAATTACACAAACGCCACCTCTAGCCAATTTTTCTCACAGCCATAATTATAATCGATTTACAGTGTACGTAGATCTACATGTAAAGGGACAAACTTTACACATCTAGCTTATATAGCTCGAGCTCCAGCTAGGCCAAGATCAAGAGGTACTAGCAAGGGCATTGGTACTAGATGTTACGTATCCACCTTATAAACCGTTTGATTTTAATTTAATAGCAATATCAGTTCAGCCTGCAGCAAGCAAACATTATGTAGTCTAGTATGTAGTCTAGTTATTATTGGATGCAACCATAGCTTGTATCATATATAGTAGCCTCCTTCACCGGCCTTCATAGAAAAGTGAAGTGGGAAGTGCGGCCTGGGATCGAGGCTAGTATCATAGATGCTTGTATCTACGCTGCAACCCACAATAGTCAGGCTGAGGCCCAGGGGTGTCCAGATTCTTGAGAGATATAGTCTGGATGCTCAGCAACTCTCTGAAGCGAGTCACTGCAGGATCTTCACCAGAGTAGTGGAGCATGCCTGAGGTGGGCACCTCACTCTGGCACTGATTAGCAGGAGCTGAAAACATTCAAGTGTTTTTTCAATTCTGCCCCAGCTAATAATAATAATATTGAAGATCCTTATAATTATAGCAATCAATTACAATCAAGGTGCGCATGCGCATTAAGTTCAAGGATAATAAAACTGATAAACATGATGATGTTTAATAGCAATGTGTTGTAAAGATGTAATAGAAATGCACAATGAGTGTCTATGCACATTTCCACAGGCAAATGGCAGTGTTCCCACCAAAGAACATGTAGAGAAGGTTCTTGACCTCATGTGTGATCTCCATTCCATAACCCGCTCCCACCACTGCATGCCAGGCTGGGCCAAACTTTTTGTCCATTGTCTCCTTGATCAACTTGGCTGCAGCCTGCATGTGGTAAGGGTAGAATACCTTGAGGTAAAGAATTTGCCTAAGAATGCTCAAAATCATTATTCAGTTAATTCTACAGTAAACTCTCGTTAATCCGTTAACCCTTGGGACAGTGCAACTTGGCTGGAATAGCGAGGTGGTTGCATTTCAGGAAATAGCCGCAGCTTAAAAACGACCTTACCTCGAATCTACTGACTAATTTTGCGGCTCTTGTCTCGAGGATATTGAATCATTCTGCTCTCTATTTAATGTGTAATCCAATTGTATCTGCAAACCACACCCACAATGTCATATCCGGCTGTAATAAACGTATAACATTACATTGAAAACCTAGTTTAGGGCAGCCAGCACTGGCCAGTATACAGAATAGCGAATGGTCGTACTCAGGGTGAGTTTTGTGCAGTAAACATCTAGCTAGCAATCCGTGCCAAACCAAATGGCCGGTATATCGAGGTGACCGTACTTCAGAGAGCCAAAATAGCGAGAGTCTACTGTACATTACAATTATGACGACTATGTTTCTACAGCTCACCTCATTGTTGCTGGCATGCTTCTCACACGCTGTCACACAGAGCTCCATTGCTTCTACCCTAATCTCTTCATTCATGTCGGAATTCTATAAAGTCAGAAGGTCAAGATTAGAATGAGTCACCATTACATGTAGCGTGGCATTACGATGCACAACAAAGTCTCTCATGAGTTGCTGATTTGAGTGGGTTTTGCAACCCAACGGGACTGTTTCGACCTTGTACTTCAAAATCTGTACTAAACTTTAGCTCACAGAACCCGTTTTACATCCCGTCTTGAATTTTTGGTAAGCAGCTGGAAGAGAACGTGAACAAGCAGACAATTCCCCGACTTACCTTGATCAGTGGATAGTTGTGCAGCCGTCTGTTCCTAAAGCCAGACTCAGAACTCTCAACTGCTTCAGCAGTTCCCGTAGCTTCTGCTGGCTTCTCTGCCTCATCTGCCATGTTCTACAGTAGCCTCAAGATCAGAGGCTAGTTAAGTCTTCCAAGTGTTTGTGAGTCGAAGCAGAGGTAGACACTGATTCAGACGGGGTCGTCGTTATGGAAACGGGTCGTCAATGAAAGAAACAAGTGGGCGTATGTTAAATGATTCAGCCCCACCCCCCAAATATGCAATGTCCTTGAGCAAAGCCTTGTTTTCTGCTTCAACGCTGTTGGGCAGAGTACTCAGGGCCAGGGTGATGGCTTCTCCAGCAGGTATATATGTCAAGCTGGACAATATTCTGAAGTTATTTTTCCTTTACAGAAAGTGATTTCAATACCAGTGCTGAGCTGGCAAAGAAGCATTCCCCTGAAGAGATTGCAAAGAGAGAAAAATGGAAGAGGTACGATGTACAAAGTACTGAGTCTGAGTGATGGTATTTTGATGAACTGCTGTCGTGCTTCCCAAGTCATATTTGGTATCATCAAGACTTTAAATAAGGCCAAATTTAGAGGCTGTCACTTTCTAGCCTCGAGACCAGCCGTTCGTTATCTGAAAGAACGCCTGGTCAAGTTCTAATGTAGCACTCATTCTATGGTCCAGGAATTTCTTGGACCGGTAATTGCCCGCACAAGGTGTATTACCCATGAATATCATTATGATGCTATAAAACGCTGACTCAGCTAGACCAGTTGCACATTAGAACTTGACCAGGCGTTCTTTCAGATAACGAACGGCTGGTCTCGAGGCTAGTCACTTTCATCCATAATTATATATAGTTACAAGTACTTGCAAACTGTGGGGGATATTTGGTGTTCATTCTGTCACTTTTCATTCACGGTTCAGTCAGCAGGAGGAACTCAAATTGCGACTGATGGAGGTGGATAGTGAGGAGGTGTTGCAATGGGGTTCAGCGGAGGGTATGTTCTCACAGCTACACCATGTAGCAGGAGTCGACATATCCTTTATGAAGGAGAGTCCTAACCAAGCCTGTGCCATGATCAGCATCCTCAACTTTCCACAGTTAGAGGTGAGATGAATGATGTGGGACATTCATGTACAAAGAGCCTAAACCCTTTTTCCTTCCTATACATTCACTCACATTTTGATACTCCAACACCTACTTTATATGAACTGCTATGCACTTGGCATTACCCTGCATTGGTAGGTGGTACACACGAGTTGTGCAGCTGTGGAGATGACTGAGCCGTACATTCCTGGTTTCCTTGCCTTCAGAGAGGTTGGCTTTCTTCTAGACAGACTGGAGGAAGTGAGGCAAAACCACCCTCAATTCACTCCTCAGGTACAGTGTGTACACTTACATGACCATCATGGTTTCTGGTGTGCAAGTACTTTGTTTATCAAATTGCTTTATATGCAGTATGAGCTTATTATGCCGTTTGTACATGTAATACCGTATAGCGTGAAATTTTCGAGGCACTTATATTTCGTGGATTAGCCTCTAAAAGCTATTTCGTTGTAAAATGTTCACGGAATGACTGCTTACCGGAAGCTACGCCTTTAAATCTATGCATGTTATAGCAATTTTCGTGGACTTAATTTTCGTGTAGGATTCTAACCCACGAAATCCGCGAAAATTAAGCCCCTCGAAAATTTTGCACTATGCGGTAGAAGCAAGTTATCTCCATTTGTACATACTTTTGCAGGTGATTCTTGTGGATGGAAATGGCATACTCCATCCTAGAGGTTAGACCGAATACTATATTGTTGTTGGCCCATCTTTCCTAAGCATAATCAACTACACGTTTTCTGTGTATTCTACATGTACATACAAAGTGAAGTTGATCCCTAAATTACCATTGAAAATGTTGTCATGTAGACCCAAGGTATTGAAGTACGTACGTGTAGGTAACGAGACTGTTAAATACGACACGTAATACAGGTTCTATGGACGATTAAAAGAATTAATATACATACAAGATAAACTATAAGAGAAATAAATGTTATGTATGCCCTCAATTTAATGGGTATAATAAGTATCACTGCAATGAGGGTAGTTCATGCAACTGGTTCTATGCTTTCTCCTTACTTGCAGGCTTTGGTATAGCCAGTCACCTTGGTGTTCTTTCTGGAATACCCTCCATTGGTGTGGGCAAGAAGTTATTCCATGTGGATGGGATAGAACAAAGCCCACAGCACAAACAAAAGGTGAGTATAATGTATATAGCATGTAGCAGTAACAATGTTTACCAGGTGATGAAGTTATCTAGAAAGAATGTGAAACAGGGGTCCTATGCAGAGTGGAGCTTGTGTGATATTCGTTAAAGTAAAACAGAATGTTCTGTTCCATTCGTCAAAAATCTAGTGGTGATCTTTTGTCTGCCTCTCCATGTAAAAACAGCAGTAACACACAATCACATGGAGTTTCAATTAAATTACATCATTCTACCACTAACTTAAATGAACCAACGTTTCCCCAAAACTGTGTACAAGAAGGATGAATTATGTTGAAGATACGTACCTCCTCTTCCTATTTAAAATACATACATGTACTAATTATAGTTTACCTGTATCTTGAATACGTACCTGTTGATGTTGTTTAAATGCAGATTGTGGACTTATTACATAAGAAAGGTGACTATTTCAGTCTTGAAGGCACATCTGGGCGCGTTTGGGGAGCTGTAAGTAGTTATATGTATACCATTTGGTAGATTTTTCCATGCATGCATATAGCCATATAGCAGTTACAACTAGCTTTGGTTTCCCCTAACCTGACTATGCTAAATTTGAGTTCCAAAACTGTAGCCTTGTAATATTCTTAAGGACTATCGCATGCCATTTTTTGATCAGTGGATTTTCTTGCAGGCTCTAAAAACGTCCGATGAAGCATCTAATCCCGTGTATGTGTCTGTGGGACAAAAAATATCCTTGGAGACTGCAGTGAAGCTTGTTATTGCCTGCTCTATGAAGAGGGTACCAGAGCCAATTAGACAGGTGAGTACCAATTAGTGTATGGTATAGCATTTGTTTGGTAAACTTATATGGTGCTATTATATTCCTTGACAATTTCCTGTATGGTAAAACAGCTAATGCAAAATTTTGCACCGTACGAAAGATAAATTGCTATACAACGGCCAGGCACCCAGGTCCCAAATGAACAGTTTGTGTATAACAAAGGCCACCTATGTATAAAGGCCAAAACATTGTTCCCTAAAGGTGTCCGTTATAGAGGGTTCCACTCTACCTTATAGCGGGTATATTTCGAGGGTATAAACTTTTGTAGAAAGACCGTTGAGAAAGATTTCTGCGGAATTAATTTTCGCCATACCTGAAAATAGCAGCCTTTTTGCAATAATTATTATTTTGTGGGTATAAATGTTCGCAAAATTAGCGAAAACCATGAATATTTATACCCTCAAAATATACACCACTATACGGTATAGTAACACATGTGTTTACGTGAGAAGAGTGTGATGATGTTTTACTGTTGTACACAGGCTGACATTCAATCAAGGGAGTATCTCAGAACGAAATAATGCTAGCAACAAGTTTTTGATTCCAATTCAATTTTTAGAACTGTCCAATGAATGGTAACTTTAAAAACAATTCCTAGTGTCTTTATTTTTATAGCCTTTTTTATAGGCATATTGCTGATTACCTGTACATGTACATACAGCATAATTAATATTGCAGTCAGTGTCATATGTATCAAGAGTAGATAAGAGTAAGAGTGTTGAACTGCTGTAGTAATCGTGGAACTGCATTTGCCTTGACATGTGTCATCACTGTCGTCACTATTCAATTAATGAGTGCTGTTAAGTAAACTGTGGTCTGTGGTTTGTAGCACTGAACTGTGCAATCACAGCATGTGCGGTTTCTGGGAAGTGTTTGCTAACATAACTATCAAGTGATGCCGCAGGAGCAGGAAATCGCTGTTACTAGCAGTTCAACACTCTTACTCTTATCTACTCTTGCATGTATATATATGATATTCGAGTCTGCATGGAGAACATTTATAGTAACATAAAACCAGTCACACACACCTTAGTATAAGCACTCATAGTTTTTACTACTCCATGGGTACTCCATGGCATGTCACTCAAAACTAGAACTACACACACTTAGTTTAAGTACTCATAGTTTTACTACTCCATTGGTGCTCCATGGCATGTCACTCAAATATTGAACTCAAGTAGAGGCTCTCGCAACCTAGGGACAGACACTTCCTGGTACGTAATTGATCGAGATTGTGCCAGTGGGGTTAGTCTGTCAAGATCCTGATAACCGTCAGCATTGCTTCCATTTCGTTGTTTTATCTTTAGTAATTTGACTCTAACCCAAATATGATACCCCATAATGCAGAGAAAGAGACTGAATGCAAATCCCACTGAAATGCAAGCAAGCAGGTCTTTGCTAATTCCTCTATGAGCCTCAATAAATACTGCACCACTACTCAGCAACACCAAATTTACCAGGAAACACCCATCGAGTATAGTTGGAAGCAATTTGTTATACACAGTCGAGGCAAATACACAAAGTATGCTGGACACAATTATGATAAGCACTGCAGTGATGTAAGGTGCTATAGTCAGTAAAATAGAAGTGACCACTAGCAGAACGAGTCGAGTTAAAAGGCATAGCCCTACCTAGTATTGATGATCGTTTTTGAGTGGTCCTAAATAAGAGTCAAACATGGGCTTCAATCTATTCACCCATCCTAGAAACTTACGGTCAGAATATTTTCGAAAGGTCTGAACAAATAGTAGTACGATTGTGTATGGTAGCCATAGAAACAGCAAAATAGCTAGTGCAACAGCAAACAAAACACCGTGTTTTAGGCCAAAATAAGCAACATTACCATCAAAAGACCAAACTAGCTTATTGCTATTGGGGGCTACTAGTATCATAAACTCCAACACAACAAAAATAGTACGCAATAGTTTAGCGTACGCTATGAGAAAAAGACTTGCCAAAACATTTTCCCATTTACCAAGAAATTGTGTGATCTTAGTCGAATAGTGAGAAGCAACTATAATCAAACCAGCTAAGGACCAGATGTAGATTGGAAAAGCAAATTGAAGCCATGTCTTCCAGTATCCATCAAGATGTTCAATGAAGCAAGTTTCAATACCAAAATCGAGATTCAGCCATGCCATAAATACCTTTAGAACCATCAGCAAAGTGCTAGTTTCGTTTTGTGGAGGAAACAGCACACTTTGATTTGCCCAAACAATGTTGGCATAAAACAATAGGCCATTAATCGTCCCAGTTGTGACTGTCAAGTCTAGAATCTTAATAAAGAATACAAGAACAATGCCCATGACTGCAAAAGCTAGCACTAGTAGCATACCATAGTTGTCCGAACACGGTAGACATCTTGAGCTGCCAATAACCAAGCTGAAATTAGAAGGACAACCTCCACACAGTATACCAATACGATCTAGAGAGCATTGCGAGTTGGAGTCATTTAAATTCAATTTCGATCCTTTGTCACAATAGTTGAAAGGACAGTACATACTGCCAATAATGCCATCTGGATTAAAGACGGGTTTCACCCAAGTGTTTCTGGAGCGTTTTATGTATGCTTTATTCTCACTTATGTGACATTTGTTGACTCCAATGTCCTGTAGAATGTCACTACAATTACAGCTTGAATTTATTAGTTGAAACCCCGCTGGACATTTAAGTAATTTAAGATTTATATATACTGGGACTGTTGACAAAGTAATTGGTATCACCTTATATTGGCTGAAGTCATTGATAGATGAATTAATCGCAGATGTATTTCCTGGCTGATTTATCGGTATGTTATTAACTGCAAGCACTATTGTTTCAGCTGGTTGCTCAGAAGACACCTTGAATGGAATCGAATTGCATTTTGTGTGATTAACGTCTTTTACATATAATTGATTGTCTCCTAGTAATGACCCTGTGTTGTTCGTTGTTGGCAATAGTCTAGCGTACATGGTGCCGTATACTGCTCCAAAGCCAAGACCAACTACAATTAACGGAATATGAAATGTTTCCCCAGGGTACTGTTCAATATCGTAGAAAATTGATGTTAAATTTGCACAGACAATTCTCTCAGCATTATTGCATAGGCATATTCTTCTGGGGTCTGTAGTGGTTGAAGATAACTTTATGCTATATTTAGCATCTCTGTCGAATTTGAATATTCTTTCTTGTATATCGACACTACTATGAGTATGACGGTCTTTTTGATCAAGGTTCACCACACAGTTGCTGTCAACAGTTGCCCCATAAATGTCATATCCACCATACTGTGCTGTGTTGTTGTTGAAAACCAAGCTGATGTTAATCTCTAAGTCAGTCAGTTTATCGATTGCAGCTTTTGGGAGCTTATAAAAGCAAGCAGACCCTGATTTAGAGTCAGTGTACACGGGATGATCAATGTGGATGCTCCCACCAAGATACTCAGCACTGTTGTTTCTAAATACAATCACTGTATCTGTACCTCCTTCCAATATAAGCATTGAGGAGGTGAGTGAAATAGCAGCACCCTGATATGCAGTATTGTTTTGAAATGTAACACTTCCTTGTAAGCTTACATTGCTTGTGAATGCTCGTATTGAACTTCCTCTATTGTTCTCAAAATTGCACAGGTCTCCAATGAGTACATGGACGCTTGCATCAACTTGAACTATTCCAGCTTGATGTGAACTTATATGCTCATTGTTATAGAATGTAACATTACACGCATCAATCGTAGCAGTGCTTCTTGGAGGAATAGTATTAAACACCAGGTCAATAATTCCTAAACTAACTCCAACATTCTCTTGAAAAAGGCAGCTCCTCAATTCTAAAACTGTGTCATAGTTTTGACCCAATAGTACGATTCCATTATTGTTTTCTCGTATTATTGTCTGGGATATTGATATGATCTGTCCTGTATTCGCTATCACAATAGCAATATTATTATTTTTAACAAAAGCACAATTTTCGATGTCAATACTTGTATTTGCATTTCTTATAAATAATCCCATTTGTTTTGTTGAAGTGAAATTGCTATTCACAAACATTGCTCTGTGTGTTCCAATTTAAATAGCACTGTTTTGAAAAGAGCAATTTCTGACTTGCATAGAAACAGCACTTACACTAAGACCGATTTTCAATTGATTATCTCCATGAAGATCATCTTGTATTGAACTTAGCCTCGATCACAGGCCGAGTTTTCGCTTTTATAACGGTTAGGCGAACAACTGGGCCTGGTACTAGTTGTCTGCGCATGCGTCAAATTTTCATTGTATATTTGTGGTCGGCAAAAATATTTAATAAATCAATAATAGAAATTTGTACACAGAAAATGCACAGAGTGAGTACACAAAAGATGCACATAGGGAGCTGCTTCACAAAGGCCTGGGGAGTTGACAGTTGTGCTGCAGCACAATTACAGTGACCCAGGGCAACACTTCAGGATGATTGAATGCCTTCAAATTACGTTTCAAAAAGATTTAGCAGGCTGCTGGACTTCTCTGATTCTAGGCCCCAACTCGTAACTCATTGCTTGAGAAAACGTAGATTCTCTTGATGTCTCTGAGCTACCCAGCAACGCTCGAATGAGCAGGTCATACTCCAGTCCTGTGTCTGTGAGTATAGGACAATATTAAAAGAAACCAAAGACGGTTAAACCCTTACCTCAAACTGTCCAGTCTCGTCCGTTAGTATAGCCAAGAGGAGCACTGTTGGGACAGCTGGATATTAGCCATTGCTCCTGTACAGAGAAGTAGACATTTTAAATACGTGTAGAAATTTCTCGATTATAGTGTCATTGTCGACGAGCTGATGATGGCAGCACCAAGTTCTCTAGCTCACACTCTTCACTTGATCCACCATATTAATGATGAAACTATAGTCTACCTACATTCTTGCCAAACATGAACAAGACTTGATAGCATGGCAGGCCATAGGGCCCACACAAAAATATCTGACCTTAACAAGCTTGACAAAGCTTTATACCTCTTCCCTTGTTGTTCAGTCTTCAGAATAAGCTTCAGAGAAGAGAGAAGCTTCAGCTAAGAGCCATTCCAATCGATTCCAATCGATTCCAATAATGATAAAACGGGAACTGACTTCTAGTACACGATAGTACACGAATATAAATGTCACGAAAGTGAACTAGAATATCCATTTGTCAGAATCTGACCAACGACTGACGCATGCGCAGACAACTAGTACCAGGCCCAGTTGTTCGCCTAACCGTTATAAAAGCGAAAACTCGGCCTGGGATCGAGGCTAGTATTGAACTATGAGTCATTTCGAAAGTTAGATTGTCACTACTGACTGTATGCTCACTACTGGTGGCTATTTCTAAGTCTAAAGTATCTGACAGTGTTACAATGTCACCAGCATAAATGTAGACTTGAATAAACTTGTTCCCTGATATTATAGTAGAATCAATTTTGATATTTGCTGTTGTACCTAAACCAAGAACTAAACCAATACCTCCAAACTTCGGTGCAACAACTAAGGCAAAGTTACCACCATTATTAAGAAATTGGCACTGTTTAATCTCTACTTCAAGATCAGCCGAGTAGTTTGCCAATAATGCAAGGCCAACAGAGTTGCCCGAAATCTCACAATTATTTATCTCAAGACGGAGTGTGACATTCGAAGATATGTCGACATACAGCCCTGTCACACCATACAAATTTGAGGGTGCGTTACCGTTTTCACTGTGTACCCTTGTGTCTTTCAAAGTAACATCTAAATGTAATTCACTTTGAGTTGTAATTTGTACCGTAACGAAAGAGTCAAATAAGGAACAATTTTCAATGCCAAACCTGATACTGTTATCATTAATATTATTAGGCTCGGTACTAGAATTGCAGGGAATTGTTTGGAGCATTGCAATTGTGGATAGACTGAACTCACTTTCTCTGATCAAAACTGATTTGTTCAGATTTTCTTCGTCAGTAGAGTTGCTGGATATAGAATAGTAGATCCAACTTTTCGAAAAATTTATCTCTTCAATGTTCACAGTTTCCACATTCTCTATTGCTAAAGAGCACTGTTCAAAAAAGGAATTTTGGCACGAGAATACACTCACTTGTGCCAGATGTATGGTTTTATCACTATCAGGAACACACCATGGAGTGTAGTCGAAACGTGTTGAAATAAATGTGAGCCCAGTTAGGTTTACAAACTTAATGTTCCTTAAGATAAACTGTGCTTCGTCTTGAACCTGAATCGTAACATTTGCATTATGATGCAAAATCATCACCACGGACTCTTTTTGTTCAATTTGAAGATTCAGGCTGGTTAAATTATGTGTACCATCCAAGAAGATCAAGACAATATTGTCATTTTGGCCAAATTTGTCGCTTTGTGCGTACTCATTGATTGTGTGACAATGTTCACTTGCAGGGCAGTCCAAAGGAGAGTGTGGAGTAACATAGTACACAGCAGCGTGGCAGGTGGGCCCCAAGCACAATATCAGACAGAGCAATTTTGGCAGCAATTTCATTGCCGTGCTGTAGCCTTGAAAAAAATATCAAATTGACCCAGGTCATAATTATAATAATTGTTATACGTACTGTTACCGTATTACTAGAATGTTTTGCGAGCGTCGATCATGCAATTTGCAAATATAAAATCGCAAACCTACTGCATGGTAATTACACACGATCCTTGTCAGAACGCAATAATTATAGTTAGATCGCAAAGGGTCAATTTTTCTGGCTCATTCTTCACCAGCAAAATATTCTATTAATACGTAGTATGTTTAACCCACCTGTCAAGCCTCAGTCTATGCCTGTTAAGGTGATTGTTGTTGACCTGTTCCTTAAGCTATTATACAACTCACTTTTGTTGTGGTATACTGAAAGTAACTACAGTGATTTTGTTTTATAGACAATGGTTATATTATTATGTAACAGGTGTTGTACTGTACATGACTGTACCACCATGCATTGTATTGAGTCCGGCGTTGCTACAACTTTTATTCAGGGTATCTTCCCATATACTACTATAGCTCTGTATTGTCCATGATCGAAAGCACGCCTGAAAGATAATCCTCTGGGGATATTTAGTGTACATGTATAGTACTAGCACAATGCACACATCAACCACGTAGTATCAATTCTCGTCAAATGTCTGGATCATGAGTTTGAACATCTTTTATTCAGGGTATCTTCCCATATACTACTATAGCTCTGTATTGTCCATGATCGAAAGCACGCCTGAAAGATAATCCTCTGGGGATATTTAGTGTACATGTATAGTACTAGCACAATGCACACATCAATCACGTAGTATCAATTCTCGTCAAATGTCTGGATCATCTGAAACAGTGCAACACATAACAAAGCAGCTGACATGCATATAGTTTAAGATATAGTCTCTTGTCGTACGTACAGCTTTAAATTGGGTTTTGTAGAGCAAGAATGCTTCACCCAAAGCTAATTGTGTAGATAAAGCACTACAGTAGACTCTCGTTAATCCGGCCACCCTTGGGACCATGCAGCTTGGCTGGAATAGCGAGGTGGCCGTACTTCAGATAATTAGCCGCGGCTTAAAAAAGACCTTACCTCGAATCTAATCACTGATTGCAGTTCTTGTCTCGAGGATAATGAAAGATAATGAATCATTCTGCTCTCTATTTAAGTGTAATCCAATTTTATTTACTAAACTACACCCAAAACATCATATCCGGCCGTAATACACATATAAAATTACATTGAAAACGTTATTTGGGACAGCCAGCACTGGCCGGTAAACGGAATAGCGAGTGGCCGTACTTCAGGTCGAGTTTTGTGTAGAAAACATATAGCTAGCATTCCGTGCCAAACCAAATGGCCGGTATATCGAGGTGGCCGCATTTCAGAGAGCCGGAATAGCGAGAGTCTACTGTATAACACAATCTATATTGTTTGTAAAGATGGCTAAATACAGTAACAGGGAGGGACTTTAGCAAACAATAGCAAGAGGGTTGAGTGTCAAAGTCCATGCGAAGATTTTTGAGTATGTTATAAACTTGAGAGATGAAGGATGCAGGGCTTGAGTTGTCATCAGCTTTATACAGCTAAATGTAGTCACCTGTTGTTTAATGCACACTTCAAGTCTACAGTTATTGCTAATTGATCACCTATAGCAAAATTTATAATTAATTCACACACACAGACTAAGGCTAGCTACACACAGACTAAGGCTAGCTACACACAGACTAACGGCTAGCTACACACAGACTAACGGCTAGCTATACACACAGTCATGAACGAACTCTTGACTGTGCTAAAACAATTAAGATGCTCATGCAGAGAGCATTCACCCTGTGTATTGACATATAAGGGACACGCAATTAACTGTTTATCGGGAATGATCGTGAATCTATAAAACATGATTAGAAAACAGCCTTTGCACCTATATACACAAGTTTCATTATTTTTTCATTAGCAGTTAATTAAAGCAGTCCATGGAAGTGTCTAGTTTGCTCAGTTTTTTGTCCACACACACCAATCACTCTACCCCTGCTGTGCAAGCACAGGGTAATTAATGTATGTATAGCTTGGAACTGGCTACACCTTTTTTTAAGTTCAAATAAAACACTTATATATGGTTAACGGTTTTAATGCTGGATGATGCAATAATGCTCGAGGTTATGTAACACACGAGCGTATTGCGAGTGCATGCATTACTCGATTAGCTAGCTAGCTAAGTCTGATTATAATCATTGTTTTTAAAAAGTGTGTGTTCGGAGGGAGTGCAAAGTCAGAGGTCCCGGAGATCCGTCTTCGCTATGATGTGTTCTGAAGAAGTTAGTGCTGTCATGTATGTCCAGCCTTGTACAGCTTCTACTCAAAAGATGCCCCCAACTATAATACGTAACACGGACTTCATTATAAGCATAATTATAAAGTGACACATAATTGTCGCAAAAGCAAGAAACCCAAAATTTGCAAACTGTATAGCGCACGGTATACTTTAATATGACAATTAGGTAGTTCAATACACATCATAGAAGGAATGAATATAGTTAAAGAGGAGCTACTATTTCTGTTTAGAACATTTTTCTTTCTTCTTCTTAATGTGTTTGGGTACCTTGTTTCTGCGAGCCTCTCTCTTCTCCTCCTTTACAGCTTGTTTGTGAGCCCTCTTCTCGTCAAGCCTCTCCTTATCTGTGAGGGAATCACAAGGTCATAGATGGCCAATACGTGTATAAAGGAAATGTAAAGAAAATCTAAGAGTAGTGAATAAGTACGTACGTACGTACGTACATGCATGATTCAAGTAACTCTTAAGATAGTACATGAAATTTCTGTGAAGCAGAAGAATTCTGTTCAAATAAGTCAAGAGGGTATAGTTATTAGTTGAAAGTACCGTATACATTGCTTGCGCATGTATACCCAGGAATAATGAACACTGTATTGCACAACTGTATGATAGGGAGAGAAACACTGACCCTGATGACATGGCATTTGAACCCTATTAACATAAGGTTACTACTAATTGAACTAGAGCACTGAAGTGCTAACGTACCCTCGGCTGTAGACATGATCTACAGGTGTGTAGCAACCAAAAGACAATAAATGCAGGAGCTAGAGGCTTGAGTTTTGTTACATTATTTTAGCTTTCTACTTTAGTGACCCTGTTCCATTTTTCCGGGTACGGGATCACTTCAGCTGTAAATACGTAGTCTGCCTCGAATAAAGGCCGCGTGTAGAGTAGCTACAATTATACCACACTTACGTCACCACAAATTGATCTCATTGGTCAACAGCTGTAGGATATATAGAATATTAGCATACAGCCCCAGGCATGCACAGTTTTTCAAGTTGTTTTTTAGTTTTTTCATTTGTTCAAGAAAGTAAGCAAAGAGAAAAGAGCCATACTTGACGATACTAAGACTCAAAGCGACGGCAGAAACACGGAAGGTGCTCTCCAACAAGATGGCTAAGCTTCCATGGGTCCATGGGCGCGGTTTAGATACATTTCATCCAAGAAGAGCTTGCAACTCCAGTAAGGGACGTCGAATGGTCAACGCTTGGACCAAGGAAGCTCTTGAGCATCTGTAGGAGTCAAAATGTTGCTCAACTAGCTCTTTGACGGGTGCAAAATCCGGCATAGTCTTGTCCTTTTTTGCAATCTGCATCGTGATTGAATTATTGCTAGGGGGAGGTCCTTTTATAGTGCTGCGGTCACGTGGTATAAGTCAGATATGCCACACCTACTCGGAGGATATGCACCCTATATATCCTCCTCTTAGGTGTGGTATATCCTATACTTAAGCTATGGCATCCATGAGTAGACTCAGAAATTACAAAATTACAAACAGACAAACAAACCAAAGTACTACTATACCCGTGGCCACCCACGCGCGCCTCGGGTAATGAATGGAGGCGCCAAAGCTTTATAGCAAGAAGCTACAGTACTGAGTATACTAGCAGACTATTATTAAATACCCACATGTACAATTACAAAATTCTTAGGGAATCAGAGCAGAAAAAGAGTGGGAAATGATCGACCTGCTAAAAAGGATGCTGAAAGTTCAAAGTTCTCATAATTATTAATGGCAGCTAACTGATGAGAAACAGTGTGGCTTTGAAGCTCTTTTCTCACTCTTGCTGCTAGCAATAGCTAGCGTTCTAGTGCAGAGGTAACTACTACGTAGAATAGCTATTATATCAACAGATTTTGCTATGCAAGAGTCTGAAGAGTCTTCATAGCCTTCAAAATAGCACTCGAGAACAAAGCATTATTTTGCATTGCTATCAACAAAACGTGACTAGAAGCCGATGAAAACTCTTACTTTCACTTGCCCTATAGAAGTACTAGCTGTAACCTGAATTGCAACGGTAGAGCAGCCACTAACAGACTACTACCGTACATCACTTCCGCATGCACACGGAGGCAAAACGACTTGCAATCATTCATAGAAAAATCGGTTCATAATTATAGTTAGCTATGCACTAAGTGTTAAGAGCTCTGCCATACCCACAGTTTTTATTGCACGTTGAACATTTGGCAGCCACTATTGCCGCTTTGTGAGTCTTAAACTCTAAACTGAGCCATCAGCACACCTGTGGTGCTCTAGTTATGGTATGAGGTGCTCTAGTTATGGCACGAGGTGCTCTAGTTATGGCACAAGGTGCTCTAGTTATGGCATGAAGTGATCTAATCCTACCTTGTTTAGCCTTTCCCCTCGGATGAACATACTGCGTTTTGAGTGGCTGATCTCCACCCTCACTTTCACTTTCACTTTCACTACTGTTGCTGTCAGTTAACTCCAGCTCATTTTCCAGACACTCTGCATGGGGTAAAGTAAATTACACTCTACAATGCAAAAAATAACCGATACATAGAATACTTGAAGCAGCAAAAGATTAAGGAGCTGTATACTATTGCACCTTGAACATTATCCACCAGTAGCTGTGGTACAACCCGTGCTCCAGACAAATCAGACCTTAGTCCGGTTACAGTCCGATACAAAACGTCTGTCTCCTTGCCTGACTGTTGCTCGCGATAATCTTTCTCAAAGGTAGCTACCTCGTCCAAAGTCCGTGGAATGAAAACCTGCTGAAAGACTGCTTCTGATACCTCTTCTTCAGCTGACTTTGCCCCCAAAGGACGAGAAGTAGCTCTCTCTTGGGCTATCTCTAGGTACTCCTCTATATTATTTTCAGTGATAGTGATGTCTGTTATGAAGTCGAATAGTTCTTTCACAGACATTACAGGCACCTCGTTTTTGCGGAAGAAATCAGTGATATTTGTGCAATCTTTTCGAAGGAATTCAAGTGCTTGTGGGTGGTCATGTTCGACAGATTGTGAGACGTCAATTACACAAATGTGTCCATCGTGCAGTAGAATGTTGTACTCACTAAGATCGGCATGAACAAGTTTGCAATTGTGGTAAATCCTTCTCATTATCAACACACACTCCAAGTATAATTCTCTCGCTTTGCTCTCAGAAATCTGAACTTCTTTCAACTTAGGCGATGGCCAGCCGTCTTTTCCCATAAACTCCATCACTAAGACATGGCTTCGTAAGAGAATTGGTTTAGGGCACAATACTCCATTGCTATGAAGACGATTTAAATTCCTCATTTCTTTCTCTGCCCAAAGACGCACCATTTTCCTCGGATTGTGTCTAGAGTAGCCGTGTCGAAAGCGAAACTCCCCGGTTACGTATTTGTCACGATCTTTGAACACCAGGATGGAGGTCTTGTACACCTTGATAGCACGGTCTCCATCGGGACTGGTAGCATAGTATACATTAGCTTCTTTACCAGTACTCACACAGCCATTCACCTCAGTGATGAATTCTCGACTGAGCATCTTGAACATAATCATGCGTGTCCGAGGGTCGAGTACTTGTTCAGTCGTGGCTCGATCTGCCTTGTCTTTTGTTCGATATCGATTCACCTCCTTTGACACTCCGAGTAAAGATTTCGTTGCCATGTGGGGTATCCTCTGTTCATCAATAGATCCAAGATTGATCTTGTTCTCAAACCTCTGAATGGGAAATCAAAAATGAGTGTGCAGCTATTGATCTACAGTGAAGTTGAAGTCATGCGTAAAAAAAAAAAAAAAAAAAAACGAGGATAGTCAGGTATAATTAAAGTCTGCTTCTGCATTTGATCGTCTAATTTTTTCTTTGGTACCTTTAATCAGTTGAAGGTACATGTACGATCTCGTCTTTAAGAAGCAGATTTTAAGACCTTTTAACTGAGCCTAGGCTACCCAGTACCGCACCCCAAATGCAAAGCTTCAAACTATAGTATTCTATTAATCCAAGAGTTCATAATAAGGGAGAGGGAGAGAGAGAGAGTATCGAACGAAGCCTTTCCATGCATCAGATGTATTCAGAAAATAGCGTGACTTACTGTCTGAAACGCATAACATTATTGCTGCCTTGAGGCAAGTGGCGGCTCCAGGCGCTCGGATTGGTCAGTTACCATGCAAGAAGTATTAACGTTACTTCCCGAATACATCTGATGCAAGGTAATGCTATGTTTGATACTCTTTCTCTTATTTAATATGGACACTCTACAACATACAATAGCATAATTTACAGCGAAGGTCTTTGATCCGATAGCTTTGGAGCGATCACCACAGGCAAGAGGCTGCCTTCTGTTGGAATTGGGTTGAGTGCCACTTCTGACAGCAGCCAATTTTTTCGAAAAGTTACCAATCTCATTCTCCCAGTTGTAATCCTCTAGGTCGGGCTCATAATCACCCTCATCAGTCCAGTCAGACTCAACGTCTTCCTCAGACTGACAGCCATTACTCTTGTTAACTACTGGTTTCTCAAGGACAGGGCCAGGGAAAGCGTCTTCAAACTGACCTTCCATGACTTATTATAAAGCTATAGGCCACGTGGATGGGTTAGTAATTAGGTTAGGGTCGTCAAACGATTGCACATTAATTTTATATAATTATGCAGTCATAATCAATGGTCGTGTGTCAATGAAAAACATTATTGGGAGTGGCATAATAAGATAATGCAGTGAAAAAGAGAAAGAGTTCACTAGAGTTTAGTCCTCTTCAGGCTTTTCAGGAGGAACTCCACACGGTTGCAGCATTTTCTGCAGGAAGGGATAATTGAACACAACCAATCATGATAAGACATTTCATTTACACGTAATTTAGCACGAAACACGAGTCTTCACTACTCTACCTCACTTACGGACAAAACTCAATCTATAATAACGAGTGGCTACTAACTTACTACAATGTTTAAGGTTACGGTATACTAATTGCTCATAAATAATTCATAAGATATTTATTTTCTTTATTTCTCATCACTACATTATTTTTGTAACTTGCAATGATTATCAATGAAAAGAGAACATGAAACAATGCTAGCTATTATTGTAGCTAAAAGTATCTATGTCTTATAATCCAATGAAGTGGTCTGAGGTCAGCTGGAAAAAACTGAAAATTTTAGCGTCAAGTTTTGTTGACTGCATAGCTTCCAGGTTGTCTTTCTGACCAGTATTCGATGCCTAAAGACTTACTGGAGGGCGACTCGAAGAGATCTTGTTCATAGAGACCTTATAGCAAAAAATATATCCTTGTTACTGCTCTACAGTCGCCATATTAGCCTACAAAAACAGCTAGAAATGGCCGTAACTTTGTTTCAACTTCTCTCTTGGGAAAAACTCTTCGAGTCGCCCTGCCCCTTTATTCGTATAATAAAAAACAGCAGACTATACGGTAAGGAGGGGTTTCCGGATGCTTAGAATTGACGCCAAGTGACCATTGCCAGATGAGAGCCATTTTACTAGTGTACTGCATTGAATACCCACGCAAATTTGAGCGTGGGTGGAACAGTATACCGTAACCTTAAGCTGTGAAAGGTTTACCTGTAAACAATTGAATTTTATTCTAGCTTTACTCTCATTCTCAGCGATGGCAAAAAACTCAGTGAGGTTGGGGTGTCCAATGTACGAGGCGAGGGAGTCTCTGTGCTGGTTCACAACCCATTCACTGCAAGGAGATTGAGAGAGGAAGTGAAATCAAACAACAATAAACAAGTTTAGGGTATTATTCTGGATATCCTTACATGATGTACATGATGTACAATCCATTTTCGTACACAATCATGTGACTAACGTACGTTGCGTGTAGTTGTGTGTTGCTTTCTAAATTTGGCAGTTATAAGTTAGGTGTGGTGGGTGTGATAAGAACGCGTTTGCAAAATGCGCATGACCATCTAACAAATTTGTTGCAGACAGGCTATGAACATGCACAAATAACAGTCCCTAGCCAAGGTGTGTGAGAGAACAACAGAAAATATGTGTTATAGGAAAGTGTCCAAATTATAATTACCGTATAGCGGGTAAGTTTCGTGGAGTAAAAAATTTGTTCAACTCGAGAAACGGTAGTTTTCGTGAGTAAAAATTTTGTTTAGTCTTGTGGCTGCATGGCATTCCTACGTTCAGATAAGCCACGCCTACGATAAATTTCGTGGAGGTCAGCTTGCCCACGAAAATAACAAATATTTTACCCCACGAAAATTACCCGCTATACGGTATATTTTACTCCGGGGCTTACAATGTAAACACAGACAATAATAATTGCAGGTGTCTAATTACTTTGTGTGTGGCTACATAAAAAATGTACACAAGCACCCCCACAGGCCTACCTCTAGCAACCATTACAGACTTAGCCAAACAAATTTACAAGGTACATTGTACACACAGAGTGAAACCTGTGGTTTTAATACACGGACATGGCATAGGCATAACTACATACTGTATGTAAACTTATGCTATGGAGATTTTGGGGCACATTAACTTGGTCATACTATGAACAGTGACTACCATAAATTGTAACTGTCTACTATAATTATAATTACAGTAAACTATCGTTAATCCGGTCACCCTTGGGACAGCAGCTTGGCTGGAATAGCGAGGTGGCTGTATTTCAGGAAATAGCCGCGGCTTAAAAACGACCTTACCTCGAATCTAATGACTAGTTCTTATCTCGAGGATATTATACTATTTAAGTGTAATCCAATTTTATCCGCCAAACCACACCAAAAACGTCATATCCAGCCGTAATAAACGTATAAAATTACATTGAAAACCTAGTTTGGGGCAGCCTGGAACCTCCCATAACGGACCCTCCCACTAGAGGACAACCTCTTTATAAAGGACACTAGTTATGGCACGGATTGAAATCACTATCTAAATGCACAGAAACAACCTCCCATAAGCGGACCTTCTTGACTCCGGACAGAGGACAAGCTTCGTGCTCCCAACTGACCAAATCTGTGCAAAATTGCCTCTTATAACGGACAAACAAGAAACCACACCCATATTTTACGTCCAATATGGTAGAGATCGTCTGTAATGTTATTGCTAATCTCTGGCAACTGTAAGGAATCCTTTAATTTTAGCGAGTTCCTTAGTTTCTTGAACTAGAAATAGGGTCCATACAAACAATACATGAACATACTATCTATATTCTTTAATATGGCAATAAATAGTTTGAATGAACCTCCCACCGGAGGACAGCCTCCGAAAAGAGGACAAAAGCTCTGCTCCCAAAGTGTCCTTTAATCAGAGGTTCCACTGTAGCGGGTTATTTTCGAGGCACTAAATTTTCGTGAATTGCCAAAACAAACATTTTGAGGATAGGGGGTTCAAATGACCACACCTCTACAGTTGAGAGGTTTCAATACACCATTTTCAAGGCACTAGAAAACTTCGTGTCTCGAAAATAACCAGCTATAGGGTATATATACGGAATAGCAAGTGGCCGTACTTCAGGGTGAATTTTATGCAGTAAACATCTAGCTAGAAATCCGTACCAAACCAAATGGCCGTACTTCAGAGAGCTGGAATAGCGAGAGTCTACTGTATTATCAGCAACGTTCTCTTGCTGCTAAAAATAGATTTGTACCATAAAATATAGTGCTGTCGCCACAATCGTATAGAGCAAGCACGCAGCTCAACGTAAGCATAAAAATTATAATGGCCATTCTATTTTTAGAACATAGCTAGCAGATGTGTCAACAGTCACACCAATAGTTGACACACCAATGAATATTCAACACCACATTCCAAAAGCAGGAAGTATAATTATGTAGTTCTAAAAATAGATCCTGTATACAGACTTCCCACTGACTTCCCACTCATTTACACACTATGGAAGCCAAACTTTGCAACACACATTGTATTTTGTACCACAACTTCAATGTATACGTCAAACTGCAGCTCACAATTTTGAGATGTCAGCATGGCCAGTCCCCACATACTTTGACTGTACTGTAATGGAGAATGGATGCAATGATTAAAGTGTGCAGTGCCAATAATTAATAATTAAGAGACTCAGCATACTATTATGATACATAGAGGTTTACACGGGCAGTGTACATTTTTGCAAAACCATTACAATCGTCAAGTTTGATACTTGCAAACAATGTAGTAATACGGTATGCATCACTTTTGCTTCACTTTGTAGCATAATTATGTGCACAACGACACAATCATGGCGATTATACTTTTTTAAGCAAAAAATCTTCCCCGGGAATACTTTACTACCGTAATTGATGTAATTACAGCGCCACCATAATTTAAGCGTCATGTCAGCATCAGCATAATTTTTAGGTCCTAAAAAAGCGCCAACCCGTTGTTGGAATCATTTTTTTCTTGCATTTATAAAAAGGCTTGTTTGAGACATCAAGACAATCATCCTGTATCTTTGACTTCCTTCACTTCTAAACAGTTGTTTAACCCATAGCTACAGTCAATGAATGTTGTTCACAAGTCACTCAGCTCTCAACGGTGCAGCTACCAAGTGAAACTGAGCTAGACCACGCCCATTTTCTCTACAAATTCTATACTAGCTGTTGAACATAAGCGCTAGCCTCGATCCCAGGCCTTACTTTTTCTTGCTGTTGTCACTGTTCATCCATAAATCATAAGAAAGACATAGTGAGGCAGCAAAGAAAGAAATGGGCGTACAGTTAAGAAAAAGTAAGGCCTGGTTTGGGAAATCGCGTGATCCACAAGGATTTTTATGAACGTGGGCGATATGTAGCCCACAATCGTGACGTAAGATATTCTCCCACGCATTCAGAGTTAATAAGGCTGTACTGACAACCACCAAGCTGTTGCAAGTCAGATCAGAGAACCAGCGTGGCCAGCTCTGGTGGCAGTAGCTACCTGCTATATGATAATGATGACTAAGCTATTCTTGATCTATAATCAGTAGACTATAATTTATAATAGCATGTAGAAAGACACAAGAAAAGATGATAGTCTGATAGAATCTGAACAGATAACTAGTAGATCATCTAGCTAAGCCTAAGGTATAGCTAGCTATAGTGCTTGCAAACTTCCAGTTCCAAGTCCAGTCCAGCTTGCTGCAGGCAAAGTTTTATTAGTCATAGATCTCTGCGTGGGCAGTCCAACATCTCTAGCTCAGTATGCCCACGTTCATTTTCACCCTTCTACCCTCACGCGACTTCCCGATACAGGCTCTCCTTTTTCCTAACTCTACGTCTATTTCTTTCTTTATTCCTCCAATTAATACCGTATTTTATCCCATTGAACGATTAATACAGTATTTTATCTTATTGAACGATTGTGATAAAGAACAGAAAAAGGAGAGCCTGTGTAGAGGCTACATAAGCGCCACCATAATTTAGGCGCCAGCTTGGGCTGAATGCAATTTTTGTGCTCTAAAGATGCACCACTCAAAAGTGGAATTAATTTTTTCTGGCGCTGTAATTACATCAATTACGGTACATATTCCTTCACACACATCATGTTCACATAATTATAAATGTGCTTACAATGCTCTAGTTGACTGTGAATGTTGTAACGGTCTCCCTGTATGCATGTGGGCAATAAGATTAGTACAATTTTTTGATTTTATACACGTACATGTATGGGTACGGCCGGCCGGGTATGCATGATTATGGTATAGGTATAGTGCAAGGTATGATGCTCATTAAAAAGAAAAACGTTTTCTTTTGTTTTAGGTTGCGTTTGAGCATTACAAGAAATGAGATAGACACAACACACTACATGTTAGTCATGCTCTTGTATGTTACATACCATGACTTCAATCTCATATGGCAGTGCCTCAGATTATATGCGTATGCGGCAGCGCAGATCAGCAAAACAAGGACTGCACTTCTTTCAGTCTGAAATGATACCACGTGAGCAGAGAGCCAATCTGGTCTAAAAATAGTAACATCTAAATTTAGTTCTTCCTTATATGGGAAAAGGTGTGGTGGATATAAGACTTGCAGTGCCCAGCAAGAAGTAGGAGTTGACAATTTAACCGCTTACTGAACACCTCAGAGATACTTTACTAGTTCGAACTGTGATCTTTTTAGTCAATAAAATCACTCAAGATGCAGGCCATCAAGTGTGTCGTAGTCGGAGACGGGTGAGTTCTGTGTTGATAGAAACCACACTCACTTTTGCTTTGTATGTGTGTGTACCATATTAATACAAGTAATTTTAATGTGCCTTAAGGGTTTTCTGGATATATTCCTTGTGTCTAAAGGTAAAGTAAATACTTTCTATATAATATGGGAGCCTAGGCCCGACATTTTGGGTAGGCTACTGGTACCAAGAAAACCTAACTTAACTGTAGTGAATGTACACATACAAAACTTTGATTCATTGTACTTTGTATAGAATAGTAGGTTTGCTTAGACCTGATCATTAGCAGAGCCCTGGGTAGGTACTAGGTGCAAGGTAGTATTGTTAGTTATGTATATGTGGGTGTGTCAGGAGTTGACCTTTGAAGTCATCTCTATCAATTATCCAATGAAGTCATGTGATGTTTTCTTTCCTTACAGAGCTGTTGGTAAAACATGTCTTCTGATCAGTTATACCACCAATGCTTTCCCTGGAGAATACATTCCAACAGTGTAAGTTTGCATATCTGATTGTTTTGTGTGTCTTCTTGGTAGGCCCATTGCGTATCGGTTAATATTTTCGCTACCTGGTGTGGTGAATTACTTCATGTGTTTGGGAAGTGAAAAGTGAATGGAATGTCATACTTATCTATTGCCTCTCATACTATGTAAGGTGCAAGTATTTGTCAGGGGCATTTGCTCGCTTAAAAGCAACCCGTTTGTGTATTATAGATAATGTTCTGAGAGTATCAAGACAGGTCAAACCGTGTGTATGCCATTGTCTGTATGTAGTTTTTATAAATGCCTAATTCTTGTCTGGTGGATTTCTGTGCCCATTTTCAAAGTTAGTGCTTAGCATAGCTTTAGACAAGGCTCCTAAGAATGCTTTATATAGTGTTTCAAGCTAGCACGTTTTGTAAACAATCTTCGTTTATGTTATTGTCAGCCCATGTTGCTTTATGTATATCATACACAAATTGTATAGTTTCAATATCAAAAGCTGCTCTGTCAAGTTGTTTGTCAAGTCCTCAGTGCTCTCCTGTTGCTATGGCATGACTTGTTTATTAAACAGCTCAGATCATGAATATCTTATGATGCAACATGTACATTGCTGACATGACAAATCATAATCGTTGTTTATCTTATCATTCTTGTCTGGGTGTGCCTTTTAGAATGTCAATGTATTTTCTTGCTGCAGGTTTGACAACTATTCTGCCAATGTGATGGTAGATGGAAAGCCTATTAACCTTGGTCTATGGGATACAGCAGGTTCGTGTTACGGTAGATTATGTAACAGACCACATGATCTATTGTGTCTCTATGCATACATATTGTATAAAACAGTGCATGTGCATTGAATAATCACTCTTTGTGTGCTCTTTCCCTGTGTAGGTCAAGAAGATTACGACAGGCTTCGACCTCTCTCCTACCCACAGACAGTAAGTCATTCTCGCGTGCTCTAAAACAATGTTTATATTCTAAATGTAAGTACGTGGTGGAGCTCGTTCTGTGAGTGTTTCTTTAATTGTTCTAAACATGCAATGATGATTTTTTTCGCAGGATGTGTTCCTGATATGCTTCTCTCTCGTTAGTCCTGCCTCTTTTGAGAATGTCAGAGCAAAAGTGAGCTTTTCCAAATGCACCTTAAAATACTCGGTGCAGCTGTACTGGCAAGTATTTTAGGAAGTATTCTAAATTTATTTATTGCCCTGCAGTGGTCCCCTGAAGTGAGCCATCACTGCCCGAACACCCCCATCATCCTAGTCGGAACCAAACTTGATCTCAGAGACGACAAGGAGACTGTCGAGAAACTCAAGGAGAAACGTCTTAACCCCATCACCTACACTCAGGTGTGCAATCTCTCTCTAGTTATTACCTGTGTGGTGTGTAAGTACTGAGATACATGTACAAATGTAAGTCTTCTATGTATAGTAATGCTGTCTCCCTTAGATTGGTAATTTTGTAGCCAATACTAGTTTTACAGCTACTTCCTGGTATATTCATGATTAGATATTTAAAAAATCCCCACGTCCTGGCAGTAAGTTATAGTCACACAAGCAACAGTAGTTTGTGAGACCTCTTATTGTTAATGCTTCCTATTATATGTATTAGTTGATAAGCTTTCTATGTAGGGCCTACAAATGTTGAAAGAGATCTCTGCTGTCAAGTATCTGGAATGTTCTGCACTGACACAGAAAGGCCTCAAGACTGTATTCGATGAGGCAATTCGTGCTGTACTCACACCCACCAAGGCCCCTAGGAAGAAGAGATCAGCGTGCAACGTCTTGTAAACTAAAAACACATAATTGTTTCTTGTAATATAGTAATCGTAATTTATTATTTACGGACATACCCACTCACAGATGCACATAAAATAATTATAGCTTTTATTAATTATGATGTTCAGATGTGACTGTGCATGCATGATGTAGATAGTCAGACATAGTAACTGTTATGTTGAATTTTATGCTCTGAAGATTTCCGTGTCGATATACATTTTGTATTTGTATATATTCTAATGATTTTGTGTATGACTTGTGTGCTCAAAACTCTTACATGATGTAACATGTTTTTGAATAAAATATCAAGAGTGCAGGGGTTTCTGTTGAGCTGGCAAAGCTATTAATTATAAATCAACACACATGCATGCAGTGTATGTGAAACAGTGGTTGCAAAATAGGCTATACTTATAGTAGTTGAAACTTTGTAGGCAATCTTCGAAGGCGCCAAATGCAAAAAAACACTGTTTCTAATCATTCCGATCCCAATTCATGATCATTTATCATAATGTTAAGGTCATTACAGTATTTATCATGTCCGTTATGTCAACGCACAGGGTGAGAATGCTCTACTGAGCATCTTGTTTTTCTCATGCAAGCCTTGCCGTAATAAATGTATGGCGTTTACATATGACAGTACTACCGTAAGAAGGATATTTTCGAGGTACTAAATTTTCACAAATTGCTCATTATTTTATCAAATTTGCCACAGCCCTACAGTATAATTATAGAGAGGTCTTCAATAATAACTGTAAGTAAACCTATTTTCGAAAATAACCTATGTATACGTAATTTATTTGTATTGCCTGTGTTATCCACTACGCTATAATTATTGTGCAACACGTTACACTGATACACTCCTCTGGTTTCTTATTATTCATGTAGGTAGATGAGGATTTAGGCTGCATGGGCTCTATCCAGTGGGGCGGATGAAAAACTTATTTTCTACTTTCCCCCAAACAGTCTCTAGATTTCCCCCGTCTGCTTAAAAACTAGAAAAGGTCTACCATAACTAAAATAAGCGATCATTTTCTCGGACTTCCCTTACTTCATTTACCTCCCCTCCCCCCACCCCCAATCATTATTTGTGCATGCGCATGCACTTAATTAAGATTCAATAAACTGGCAGAAGTACATCTACTGCAGACAAGCAAATGATAGACAAAATGACGCGGGGTTCACGTACAGGATAAAAAAATGCTAAATGCTAGGAACAAATTTTGAATAACAATGCTAGGCTGTGCTATTATTCCTAAATACTGATCCCCTAAGCTGCTGAATGCCTTGGTTGTACTGATACTCATGTAACAATTTTTGATACTGTTTCTCCAACTTTTTCTTCTGTAGCTGTAGGGAATTGGTAGTCTCTATGAGGTCCTGGAGCTCCTTCCTTAGACGATGGTTCTCCGTCTTGATGTAACTTGTGTGCTCTTTTAGGTGCTCAGTCACCTCCTATGCAAGTGGAGACAAAAGCAGTCGTTCATTTACTTATGGGATTAGCACAAATGTGGTAAGACACTGAATGTGAATCAGACCTGATGAGTGTTTCCATTACGGCTAGCCCATCAAGAGCAGATCCAGGGTCAGTTCGTTGGGTTCAACTAGATATGAACTATATTGACTTACTGATTCGCTAGCTATACTGTCATGACAACACAGTACAAAGTTCTCTCTGCATGATAAGAGGGTGGGGCTGGCTACTGGCTGAGTCAGCTAGTCTAGATCAGCTACCATATGGTCGAGGCGCACATCACTACTACAGAGGAGGTAGGACACACATCACGTGTGCCTCAGTGATTAACACATTTTAACCGCAGAGATTTGTGCCAAAAGTGCGGATCTTCAAGCAGCCGGCCCGGAACAGCAGCGATCCCACGGTTATTTTCTCGCTATCATGTAGTGGAAGGATGGTACTAACTTATGGATCAGAGATCCCAGTGGGATCCCAGCTCAATGGCTTGAAATTCACCATCAAATCTAGTGGTTTTCACAGTACATATGGGCTACTATAGAGAGCAGTCAGGGAGTTAATTCAGGTTGGTTGCCGTCTTCTAAAACAGTACAATATTCGAGATTACTAGAAAGTGATGTGAGCGAGAGCACAACAGTAGATCTACCACAGGCACCATATATGTAGCTACACTGAAATGTAAGGAAAGGTTAAAGGTCAAGACCCTAATGTGAACATTGTATGCCACACATTCCATTGCCATGTGACGCATGTCCCGCCTCCTTTGGTCGAGGCAATCTAGACAGTGGCATGTTTAACAGTGGTTTTTTGGGGCTTGAGCACCCCTGGTCTCTCTCATGAAAGTGATGTTACAGTAGCTATTAGCCTGGGCACTGGTCTAGCGAGATAACTGTTGACAATTTTATGCCTCGGTGCGCATGCGCAAGCGAGGTATACGGTAGTGTGTTTGTGTGTGTGTCTGTCTGTCTGTGTAGACTGCTACAGCTGCTCAGGGATCAATGAAGTGAAAGTAAGAGTTTCTATAGGCTTCTAGTCATGTTTTCTTGGATTTTAATTCGTGGATTTGCAAAATAATGCTTTGTTCTTGAGTTATGCCTAGTTTTGCTTACTTGGAATGCCATTGCAGCCTTTCGGAAGAGCACGTAGCCAAACTTGTTTACCGAGTGTTGCTACTCTTCTTAGGACTTAGCTCTGCACTAGAACGCTAGCTATTGGTAGCTGCAAGGCTCTGCTGATGGCAGCCATTAATTTTAGACTTAAACTTTGGCATCGATCGTTTTTAACAATCATGGTCGATCATTACCCACTATTTGAGTTTGCATTCCATGCAAATTAAAAAATGTTCATCCTGTGTATAAAATTAAGCTATTAGTAGCTTTATGTTATGTGGCTTTGGCATCTCCACCGAGGCGGTGCTTTCATTTTTATCAGTGACTCTTCTATAACCGTTCACAATTCCTAGATCTGCCCCTGCCCATCCACAATCCATTGCATATATGCAAGTGGTTACTAGCATTAGAAGAAAATAAAGATATGTACCTTGCTGGCTTCCACTGCCATGGATTTGATTCTAGTCTCAATCGAGTCCTCGTAAGCTTTCTTCTCTTTGAGGAACTTAGTCTTCATTCCCCTCACTCTGTCTTCATGTTGAAATCTCAGGGTCTCTAATCGGCGCTCCAAGGACATTATCTCTTCGTCCTGCTCCTCTTTCAATGTCTGTGAAATAACATTTTATAAGTAGAGGAGATGCTAGATTGATGAACAAATATGACACTCACAGTACCTACTAAAGGGTTGCACGTGGTAACAGAACTGTAACTAGAGTACTGAAATGCTAAACCATTAGCTTGAAGTGTGCATGATTGTAGGAGTGCTGTGGATATGGAAGCCACCATGCAGCAAATAATAGCTAATAAGGCAATGGATACTGAAATTTAGGTTTTGTAAACCTCAACCAAAGTTGAGGTAAGGCTTTGAGAATATTATTACTGATGCAGTCAGTGATAGGTCATACTGGGGTTTGGGTAGCAGCAGGAAAGCCAGAAGTTTTCGTATGGAAAACAAGCTCCATGTGGTAACGTTGTGGTTGTAGTGGTTATGTGTATGTGTAAGGAATTAAAGCCGCACATACATTTAGCCAGCTAGCTGTTTCTATAGTCTTAAGTGCAAGGTGCGCTTCTTAGCTTTTGCTCGTTTTTATTCAATAACAGCGCTTGAAAATCTTCCACTATTATACCTTAATACATGTTTTGCAAGCTTAAAACATGCTAAAATGGGGTTCACAAAAAATAAGACCGCAAACACTTAAATGTATGTACTTATAATTATGCAGGGTTTCATCTAGTGGGGAGCGGGCGGGGGGGGAAGCTTCCCCCCCAAAAGAGAGGGGGAAATAGGAGGAGGGAGAGGGAGAGAGATAGGGAGATAGAGAGAGAGGGAGAGAGAGAGAGGGAGAGAGAGAGAGAGAGAGGGAGAGGGAGAGGGAGAGAGAGGGAGAGAGAGAGAGAGGGAGAGAGAGAGGGAGAGGGAGAGAGAGAGAGAGGGAGAGGGAGAGGGAGAGAGAGAGAGAGGGGTACTATAACCAGACACGGTCTTTTGCTACATATAGCTTTGCTAGAGGATGCTTGGTCATCACCTATAGTATTACCACAAATCTATTCATTGCTTTTTGTGGTTTCTATAGTCTTCTATAGTCGATACGGTCCACAATTTCAAACCAGCATACCAAATTATATGGAGTTGCCTGTCAATGCACATTGCCAGGAGCACATCGCTAAATAGGCACCAAAAACAAACAATATAGGGGGTGTGGTGACCGGAAGTGGGTGGCCTCAAATTTTTTGCGCTGGCACGCGCAGTTTCTTTTCAAACTTCCCCCTCAAACTTAAAATCCTGGATGAAACCCTGTTATGACATCACGATACTTGCTAGATTGCAAAACTTAATCGCAAATTTCTATTTCTGCTAATTTGGCTCATTTGCAGAGTATTTGCAGAGGTTTTTTGCTCACAAACATTGTAGTAGGTAATGCGGTAACTATAATTATTATGTCTCGGTGCGCATGCGCAAGCGAGGTATACGGTAGTGTATTTGAGTGTGTGTCTGTGTAGACTGCTACAGCAATAGGCTTCTAGTCATGTGTTATTTTGCAAAATAATGCTTGGTTCTCGAGTTATGCCTAGTTTGGCTTACCATTGCAGCCTTTTCAGAAGAGTGCGTAGCAAAACTTGTCCATAGAGTGTTGCTACTCTACTTAGTAGTTAGCTCTACTAGAACGCTAGCTATTGGTAGCTGCAAGAGTGAGAAAAGAGCTGTACGGCTCTACTGATGATGCAGCAATTAATTTTAAACTTTTGGCATCCTTTTTTCCAACAATTATGGTCGATCATTTCCCATTCTTTGAGTTTCCCTGTGATTCTGACCGCATCCAGCGCAAAAAATATTCATTATGATATCGTGTGTGTCATGATCAGCAATAGCTAGTAGCTTTATGTTATGTACGTTTGGCATATCCCGAGGTATCAGCACTCGTGGTACTTTCCTTGAGGCTATCAATGCTGCAAACGCAGTACTGTATGCGGCATCCAGGTGAGCACACTTAGAATATAGACAGACAAACAGGCACACTGACCGACCACTATAACTGGTCGCCTACAGGTCTCGAGTTAACTATACATGAAGAGCAGAACAGTATACCTTAAAGTATGCCAGGGCTTGCAGCTCGTCTTTCTTAACCTCAAGTTCCTCCTCTTTTCTTAGCAGCTGTACATTCAGTGCTACATAGAGAAGTGTATAACTCTACTATTTGGCAACAGTTTATTGTGACAGAGTACAGCTTCTTAAAAGAGAACAACCTTTGTAGGCTCTAACCTTGATTGCTTCTTGGCTATACAAATCTTGTAAAATATTGGTATTCACTTATCTAACCAACACAGGGACAGTCTTACAAGCACAATTGTATGAGACAATGAAGAATTTTTAGGCTTTGAAATCAAATTTTCTTTATGAATGATCACCTTTTTTCTCCTCTGTGTACTTATCAATGACCTTCTCCCTCTGCTCCTGTATCTCCCTCAACTCGTGCTGGTTGTGGTCGTTGAGGGATACTATCATAGTCTGTCTCTTCTGGGCCTTACGAGAGATGTAAGTTTGGTAGTCTTGCTAAATGGGGGAATCACGAGGACAATAATATTATTATTATTGAAGGGTTACTATCAATCACTTTACTCTGCTTTTGATTGAGGATATAGAATATGTATAGTTTCACTAAATAAACTTCAAGGATACTTTTAGACTATGCATCTATCCTTTCATGCATACGTTATGCTGTTTCAAGGTAAACAATACATTAACTAATTCCCCTGTAATGTTTAAAGTGCACATGTACATACACTTTCATCCTTTGATTTATCTGCTTCTCTCTGAAGCCAATCGTTCTCACTCCTCAGATCGCTGACTTGCCTCTTAAGAGTGTCCAGCTCAAAGTCCAATTCAGCCAATCTGTTTGGGATAACAATAGTTGGAGTCAGTATATAGGGTGAAGATGCTTTTAGATGTACATTGCAAAATGAAACTATCACTACTACCTAACTTGACATAAAAGTTCATGAACATTATAACGAACTACATAAATGGCGCCTGTGTTGCTACTCTGTATAATTGGCAATAGTGCACGACAAATGTGGTAACCCACACAACAGCTGTAGTATCTACTTAAAAGAAAGAAAGGAGGCTCCGTAACACAAACAAACGGACTACTATACCCGTGGCCGCCCACATGCGCCTCGGCTACTATCGTTTTTTCTAATTACAGCACCACCATAATAGATGAACAAGTCCATAATTATTTTTTGCTGTCGCTTATCGTAGAAAGGATTTTTTGATTTTAAGCGCATGCTCAACCTCAGGTTTCTTGTACTCAAATCCAATTACAGTAGACTCTCGTTAATCTGGCCACCCTTGGGACAATGCAGCTTGGCCAGAGCGAGGTGGCTGCATTTCAGAAAATAGCCGCAGCTAAAAAACGACCTTACCTCGAATCTAATTACGGGTCTGTCTCTCTGATAATGAATCATTATACTCTCTATTTAAGTGTAAACCAATTTATCCGCCAAACCATGCTAAACTTTACCACTGGTTTTTCAGTGCTATTTTATACAAAAGACAGTTACCGTAATACCTTTAATTAAGGCGACACTTTTTTTTAATAATTACGAAACCAGAGGTCGATTCTTTTGGAGGTTGAAAAATTATATTGAAGACCTGGATGTCGCTTATTAGAGGGTTGCATCTAATTGGAGGTAGCTCTACTAAGTCTACTTGTCGATTTCTAGCCGCTTAAAAACGTGTTTCCAGTCGGCTAGAATCGAGGCTAGGGTGTGGCTACATTTACCTTCATTTAGGACGCGACATTAATTGTCAACACAGCTGTTGCTACTTTTAGAGGTCAGAACATTTCCTAAGCTCAAGGGTGTCGCAAATTTGGAGGGTCGCCTTTTAGAGGTATTGCGGTACCGTATTTCTTAATTACAATGCCACGAAAAATTTATTATGATTTTCCAGTGGCACACAAATAAATCCAGTTTGCTGCTTATATTAGAGTGGCGCTTAGCAATAGAACGTAGAGTATTAGTAGCTGTTTCCATGAGGCTACCATAGACAGTTGTACATAGAGCCTCGCGTTATAATTTCTTTTCTAATTACCTAAGCGGCAGCAAAAATAATTCCAGAATTTACTTGGCGTTCAATTGGAGTAAAATAAAAAAATTATTTTATGAATTTGGCGCATGGCGCTGTAATTAGAAGAAAGTCGAATCGATGGTAGCCAAGTACGTTAGGCCACTCCAAGTGATACTCTGGTTTCTGGTCCACCGCCCGCATCAGATTTTATTCTTGGATTTCTATCTCATTATTTCTACTACGCATGCGAAGAATGGTCCATGTGGTACAAAATAGTGTAATAATGATATTCATTTGCAAAATAATGAGTTCATAAGGTGAAATTGATAATGACATAATGAGAAAAGCCGCCCACCCACATGCAATTAGAAAAACTTCAGGACCAGAAAGCAGAGTGTCACTTGGAGTGGCCTTATATACTGTAATTGATGTAATTACAGCGCCAGAAAAAATTAATTCCACTTCTGAGTGGCGCATCTTTAGAGCACAATAAATTGCATTCAACCCAAGCTCTGGCGCCTAAATTATGGTGGCGCTTATGTTCAACAGCTAGTATACAATTTGTAGAGAAAATGCGGCGTGGTCTAGCTCAGTTTCACTTGCTAGCTGCACCGTTGAGAGCTGGATGACTTGTGAACAACGTTCATTGACTGTAGCTATGGGTTAGACAACTGTTTGGAAGTGAAGGAAGTCAAAGATGCAGGATGATTGTCTTGATGTCTCAAACAAGCCTTTTTATAAGCGCCAGAAACAAATAATTCCAACAATGGTTGGCACTTTTTTAGGACCTAAAAAATGATACTGATGCTGACATGGGGCTGTAATTACATCAATTACGGTAATAATTTTCACTTACTCTTTTTTGAGAATTTTTTCTTTCTCTGAAACTCCAGGTGCTTCAAAAGGCTTGTCAGTATCCTCTCCTTTTTCCTTGACTTCCCCTTTACCCTTGCCCTTCTTTTTACCACCCTTTTCTTTTTTTTTCTTTGGCATGGTCACTATTATACAGTTGTCATGGAAACGACCTTTCAGATCACACAAGGAAGCTAGTGTGGGGGCGTGGCGTGGCCATGTACTTGCTGAAGCCGTATGATGCTCAGCTACAAAATTGAGAAGACAAAAATAATGTACATGTAGGCTTGAGAAGCTCATTTAATAGTACCTTTACTTTGACTAGCTACTTGTGACAAAGACAAACGCATTGCATCTAGTTGCGAGTTGTGTTTATGAGTTGTTGTTGGTGAATCTGAACATGAGCAGCAGGCCAACAAACAGAAGGAAGTTTGAGCATGTCACTCCTTCTCTTCTTATCCCAGATCACTTTGTCTGCAATGTGAGCTAAAACATGATCTATTTACACTAGCTACTATGTGTGTTATGCATGTAGATATCTATCAGTATTTTTGTACAGCAAGAAACAAGAATGGTAGTGCTGTATGATGATTCCGTTGGAGATGAGAATGAAAGGATTACACTACAATTTCCAGGGGATGTCGTGGGAAGTTCTCCACGGCAAATTACAACAAGAAGAGTGGGAAGTCAAACCATTGTGTTCAATACACCAGGTAAGCACAGGTTTTGTTTAGAGAGGATTTGTGCTCATTTTGCTAACACGATCGCGTACGTTTAAACAAAAGAATGAAGTTTGAGTATGTCACTCCTTCTCTTCTCATCCCATTGCAAGCTATTAGTGACCTATTTATTTCGTAGGAGTGTTTTGTTATAATGCAGGGCATTGCATAAAACTTGGTTGTTATGATGATACTTGGTTCTGGTTCATGAATATTGAACTGCTGTTGTTTGCTTCACATCTGCACAAAGTGTCCATGTATCTGTCACCTGACTGAAAGTAAAGCCTCATATATATTGTTTGCTCAGCATATGAAGCACACATAACACATTCCTCAAGCACACAAATCCCAAAAGTAAACTTACTGTGATGGGTTTTTTTAGAATAAAAACAATTTAAGGAAGTGATATGTATACGTTAGTATACTAAGCTTCAGATAGATACTTGTTTGCGTAGGACTCAATCAATAATGTTTTTGTTTGCTTTTGGTTGTTGCTATTAGTTAATGTGGTCCCTAAACACATCATGAAGTGTGCATCTGTCCACTAATTAATAATTAAAATGCAGTTTATTCAACGAGCAGAGGTCAAGTTGAGGTTACACCGATTCTAGAGTCCCGAAAAGGTTACAAGATACAGTTGGGGGCGTTCAGATTAACTTTAAAGCATCCTCTTACAACTGCTATGGAGCTTTGCATGAACCTGTCCTCTAGTACTGCCGTGCTACCAGTACTAACAACTTTGATGTTGAATGCTAGTGGAGAAAAAACAGAGCAATTTAAGGTAAAGTATTGCATGACATAATTATATATAATCGTTACTGTAAACTGTGCTTCACCTCACAAACGTAGGATTCACATACTGATCGTATGATGACTCTCCTAGTTGGCAGCATGAAGCCAGGGACCAGTTGCACTATCCAGGATATCCTTCTACCGGGTACGTTAATAATACATGTATACCTACACAATATGTTATAGTTGTGACACATGCACGAGTGCCACATGGGATATATTGGCTCAGTAGTGACAAAATGCAACAACGTAAGGTAACTTCAGCCATACTATGCCAGTATCTAGATAGTGGCACAGTTCAAGGCTTGACCTGTGCCATATGGCAGATATTGGCACAGTGTTTCCTTTGATCTGCCCGCTCAAAATGCAACAACATACGTTGTTGCAATACGTTGTTGCATTTTGAGTGGGCAACACTTGTGCCACTACGTTGTTGCATTTTGAGGGAAACACTGTGCCAATATCTACCATATGGCACAGGTCAAGCCTTGAACTGTTCCACTATCTAGATACTGGCATAGTATGGCTGAAGTTAGCTAAAGCCCACCCTCCACCCAGTAACCTGAAACGGTCCCTTTTATAGTATAACACTGTTCAACAGATTCAGTGGTAGGCAGAAAACGTTTTTCATGCATCTGGTGCATTCCACAGCCACCACAAGTAGTTGAAACTAGTTGTCCTATAAAACGAGTGATGTGTACACACGGAAAGGAATGCACAAGGAATGCAACAAATCAGTTGTTACACAGCTCACTTGTGCGCACATTGGATATATTGGCTCAGTAGTGCACTTGCCCTCGAGGCCTTCGGGCCTAAGTCACTACTGAGCCAATATATCCCATGTGGCACTCGTGCATGTGTCACAACTATAACATAATAATTATAAGGCCTAATAATTATAATGATAATAATTATACTGAGTGGTATAATTATATTAAGCATGCATGATGCTATTTTCCAACACTTCAGATAAGAAGTGGAAAAAGAAAAACTTAACAGATCTTGCTCAAAAGTTTAATCTAAGAAGCATGGAAAAAGAAGCCTATGCATTTGCCGCTGTGAGTTAATCCAATGTATCCTCGTCACAATTGCTCATTATAATTGTTTGCCCTTATAGCAACGCAGGCGACCAAGAAAAAATGAAACAAGTAAGCAGCTAGATCTAGTATATCGGAATTTTTTATAACGTGCATAATTTGATGTGATCCTGCAGCGAAAAAACGAAATGAGGAAGTAGTAAGAGCATTAGACTCAAGCCCTAACCTTGATGCAGTGGAGGATGAAGAAGAGGCTGTGATAACTGCCTCGTTTTCAAGCCCGGCTATTAATACTGTGGGTCTGGACGAAACCGCTGAGTTGGAGCCAGTTGACGTTGATAGAGTGTCAATGTGGAACCAAATGAAAAACGATGTGAAACGCGTTTACGTTGTCAAACAGGATTTTTACACACAAGAACCAGGAAAGATTAGCTTGAAAGTAAGTTCCCCTTTGGTGGTATACAATGTACACTTTTGCTGCTATTAATTTTAAGCAAGAAGCTAGTGATATGCATGCATTACGGCAATGCTATTACAATACAATACTCATTGATTTGGTTATAGATTGGTCAAAAGGTTTACGTTGTCACTAGCCACTCACGTGAAGCTGGTTGGTGGTATGGAGCAAGTGATGGAAAGCACGGCTTGTTTCCTGCTGTATGTGTGGAGGCAACCTACCAAACACAAGAGGTCATATACATTTATACAAATAGAAAGACCGTCCATTTTATTCGCATGCATGCATTTTGTAACTTTATTTATAACAACAGAATACCAGACGAATGCTACCTCTTCCTCCACTGCCGAGAAAAACACCTTTCTCAGCGACAGATAAGAGATTGTCTCTGCCCTTCAAAAAGCCTGGATCTTTCCAAGTAAACAATGCTCAGCATAAATTATGGTTGATTTGAGTTAGAAATATTGAAGCTGGCCTTCCCTATGTGATATGTAAATGGCCATCTTCGCCAAATATTCCCAATAATTATATCTCAAGGCTAGAGTACTTTATATGCAGTATCAAAATTTAGTAATTTATTAGTCTCCTCTGTATGTACTTATACAGCAACCTGCAATACCACAAAAAAAGGTGGCACCGGTGTTAATCCCTTCAAAAGCCTACAAAAGATCGCCTAACATTGGTCTATCACCATCCTCAATAAGTTCAAATAAAGCAGACAGCGAGGATTTTTTGTTCACCAATGAATCTGGAGAATATGTGGACATGGTCGCTGCACGTGAACAAGACTCGACTGACTCTGAGAGTGAGAATGATTCAAATGCCGAGGATCAGCAAACTGCCTTTCATGGTAAGCTCGACTAAATGAATAGTCACACCATCAATCCATCTCTATCGCAGGCACAAGGCAGCCTATTCCCCTTCCTTCGCGAGCTACTAATAGGATTGCTCTTCCAGTTCCTCCAGCCAAAACAACCTCTGTGAAGTATTCGTATGAGGAGGTAACTATTATTATTATTTTGTGCAAAGGTACCTTTTCCCCCGGCCACTCATTCTGTGATCTATATTAAAAATGCCCTTCTACACGTACGTGTGTATACAACTGCAAGGTTATGCGTTATATAGCTAGTATACCCGTTATACTGAACCCACGAAAAACTATTGCCACGGTTATGGGTCTTTACATACACTTTTACTTACAGTTATAATTATGTTTATGATGTATTCCTGCCGTGCATGCACCCTCATGAATACGTACCGTATAACGGGAAAATTTGGAAAATGACGGAAATGGTGTTTTTAATTTGGGGTTTCAGGCGTGGCTACTATATACGGCAAAGACGTTGCGTCCACTTAATTTTCAGTAAAATTCACCAATCGTCGCCAAATTTTCCCGTTATAATACAGTACGTAACTGCCTTCCGGTATAAATACACTTGTAAATCCAGGACGGGTACATTTACCTCCTATAAACTTGATTGTCGATTATACAGTGTACAGAAAGTGAAAGTGAAAGTAGTCAACCAGAAGATGAAGATGACTCTGATGATGACAAATTAGACTACGTAAATCTCAATGAACAAGGGTTCCCACTGACAGGTGCAGAGCTTAAAAAGAAATTAACAAAATACGAGAACTTCAATCCACTCAGTTTTGACTTGGTACAAGGACACATGTACGATTTACCGGATCAACTCAGTCCAGAAAAGCAAACTTCTCCACACACAGAGACCTTACACCCCACTCAATATCCAGCGGCAAAGACACCGATATGGCCGTCTGATCACCATCCAGAATCGGAGGCAAGGAGCCAGAGCCTATTTAACAACCAAAGAAAGACCCATGAGAATGTCGTGCTCTCACCAACGAAGCTAAAGATCCCACCAGTTCCACCTCCAAAGATCGCACCAGTTCCACCTCCAAAGCCAACTGGACAAGCGGGGTCTCCAAACACCTCAAGGACTAAATCAGTTTCAGCACGAGTGAACTGGCTAAAGCAAGAGCTCCAGACAACAAGCAAACCAACAATATTTGCAAATGAGGAACACAACCATAGATAAAAACATGCACAATTATTTACTTTTTAATTCGCAAATCAGATTACAATAAATTATTTATATGAAGGGTTAATCATAATTATAGTGAAACCACTAGCTCCAACGATTGTTTATAATTATAAGAGTTATATTATATCAATATAGTATTGATGAAAAACCAAAGGCCACATGCATCAATTCCTTGCATGGAAAAATCCACGCCCATGGCAGTAACCCGGCATATGCATTACATACACAATCAGATATATGAAATATGCATTCATACGATCAACCCCAGAGTGAACATAATTAATGTCATGCATGCAAAATCTTCGTAATTATGTACATGTGTACAGCAGAACAAGAAATTTGATTGGATACAGGTGGATGTGTGAGAATGAACACAAAAGAGGTATCAATTGACGCTAAAGGCCACTTTTCAACGATCATAATTGAGCCATTGTGCACAATAAAACATAAAACTACATGACGTGCAAAACATAACATAGACAGAGAGAACAGAAATAAAGAGAGAGTTTGATTCACCAGTAGAATGAGTTGGTCAGGAAACTACTGACAGAGCTGAACCACCCTCCACCTTGACCCACGGCTCCACTTCTTTCAATGGCCTGCAAGAAAAACGAACATGAGATGCATTAGTATTTGTACGAAAATGTAACTCTAAATAGAAAGTATGAGCATATTCACATTATTTTTATCAACCTATACATGCCTGCTGTGTATCTAACGTTATAAAACAAACCAAAATACCGTATAGCGGGTATATTTCGAGGGTATAAACTTTCGCGGAAATGCCTTTACTTTAGAAGGGTTTTCGTGGATTTAATTTTCGTGGAATAGTGCCTTTTTTGCAGCATGCATGCATGCGATATTAAATTCGCGGTTATAAATGTTCGCAGTACATGCCTAATCTGCGAAAACCACGAACATTTTATACCCTCGAAATAATACCAGCTATACAGTATGTACATGCATGAACACACATACACATATCTACATTTAGGTCCATTACTATTCTACAATTTATTGGCATACAGGCTGTCTTCTGGTAACCTTACCTTTTCATCATCCTTGTGAGATTCATCATTATCTTCTGGTAAGTAGTCTGGCAGCTATAGGAGGAGAGACACACAATTACAAAGTTTGACAAGCTGGATTACGTGTTGTAACTACAGATACAATACACTACAGCGCACACAATGTACATAAGTAGAGTAAGCAACAAAACAAACAAGAACAAGAGCACTAAAGTGCAAACCCTCGGCTGGTGACATGATTATAAAGAAACCAGAGGAGTGATATAAATAATAATGCAGTGCATGTAAGCATGTATGACTAGCACTGCACAGCAACTCAAGAGCAAACCAGACTGAAGGCATGCTGAAACATTTGAGAACAGAGTTTTAGTGGTACATGAGACATGCACTGTGGACTGGGGTAACAGCATAAGAAACCTGGAGTCTTAGAGTAGTATGGCTCCTGCCAGGCTGGTCCAGAGTCAGCCAACAACTAGTCACAATTCTAGCTTTCACTTTAGTGACCCTGTTACTGGTACGGGATCAAGTCACCTGTAAATGTAGGCTCTACCTCGAATAAAAGCCGCGGGTAGTTAGCTAGCGCCAACGTGCAAGTTCAAGCTTCTTACTCGCTTTTATTTGAGCAAAATCTGCCACTATTTAAACGATATTGTTGTGTGAAGGCTATCCATGCTGTAAACCCAGTGCTATATGGCACCCAGGTGAGTAGATTATCATGTTAAAAACAAACAAACAAACAAACCAACGGACTACTATACCCGTGGCCGCCCAGGCACGCCTCGGGTAACAATTACATAGCAGTGTTGATGTGGGTGGATCACTAGTTCACTACTCACTTTAGTAGGTTGTGTATTCTCCTTCTCGTCTAGACTGGGAATGCGAGGTGATGGAGCAAACGCTAGTAACACCTGGAGTATGGAAATATCATAAGTACTAGCTGCCCCATCCACAGTATATAATCTTTTGAGGCAATGTTTACATGCTTACATACATGTACATTGTACATGTACATACTTAAACATGTATGGTCATTCAAAGGAACTGCCATGCACCTTATTGTGCACCCGTCACTCACCTCCTCCCCCTGCTCATTTTTGATGACTTGCTTGGCAGATATTGATCCTGATCGCTCCACAGCATGACAGAGGGCATCTGGTCTAACCTCTGATCTCACTCTCAGAGAGCACCTTCTCTGAGACATGTTGAATGTGAAGCTGATCACTCCCTTTACACCCAGGAAAGTCTCCTCCACCACTCTGCGAGACTCCTATATGTATTAACACTGATAGCAACAGGCTCTGTTCATTAATCAAAGCATCGCAGGTGCTGATGGCTCGATGGAAACCTGCATGAAGCTATTATTGCTATGGACGAGTCAGAAGAGACAGCAATGGTCTCCATTTAAGCAAAAATAGACAAAACTCAAGAACGAAGCATTATTTTGCAAACCCACTAATCGAAATCCAAGAAAGCTTGCACTTCATTGATCATTGAGCAGCTATAGCAGTCTACACAGACACACTATACCGTATACCTCACTTGCGCATGCACCAAAGCATAACTAAGTACAAGTGCTTGTATATTATTTTGGCACAGTATACTGAACTAGTGCGAAAAACACAAAGTAAAAGGATGAATACTTTATTAGAAGTACATGCATGTACCTCTGCTGTACAGCTAGAGGTTATGGTATGCCAAATACTGTCATTATGCCTCGGTGTGCATGCGCAAGCGAGGTATACGGTAGTGTGTGTGTGTGTGTGTGTGTGTGTGTGTGTGTGTGTAGACCGCTACAGCTGCTCAAGGATGAATCAAGTGCAAGTAAGAGTTTCTATAGGCTTCTAGTCATGTTTACTTGGATTTTAATTCGTGGATTTGCAAAATAATGCTTCGTTCTCGAGTTATGCCTAGTTTTGCTTACTTGGAATGCCATTGCAGCCTTTTCAGAAGAGTCCGTAGCAAAACTTGTTCACCGAGTGTTACTACTCTACTTAGTAGTTAGCTCTGCACTAGAACGCTAGCTATTGGTAGTGAGCAGAGAGCTGCAAAGCTATGCTAACTTGCAGCCATTAACTTTAGACTTGAATCGATCGTTTTTAACAACAATCATGGTTGATCATTACCCACTATTAGGTTGATTGCATGCAGCAATTAAAGATGTTCATCATGATAAATGTGTGTATAAAAGCTAGCTATTAGTAGTTTTATGTTATGTAGCTTTGGCACCTCCACCGAGGCATCAGCACCCGTGGTGCTTTCATTCAGTACAGTGGAACCTCCCATAACGGACCCTCCCACCAGAAGACAACCTCTTTATATAAAAGACACTAGCTAAGGCACGGGTTGAAATCACTATAATTATAAGTTAGTACACTAAAAACCTCACTACGAGCGGACCTTCTTGATTTGGGACAGATGACGAGCTTCATGCTTTCAACGACTAACTCTGTGAAACTGCCTCTTATTATGAACAACCAGGAAATCACACCCACATGTCATGTCCATTATGATAGATATCGTTAGTAATGTTATTGCTAATCATACTGGCACATAAAAACTATTGCGTCATATCTTGGATTTCAGCAAGTTCCTTAGTTTCTCCAAGTAAGATAGGGAAGAATGATATGGCTATACATTTCCCCTCCCACCAGAGGACAAGAGCTCTGCTCACAAATTGTCCTTTAACGCAAAAGAGTACTGGCCAAATAAAAATTTACACACCTGATCTCTGAGTCCATCAATTTGCAGGAGGATGACCTTTGCCCTCTTGTTAGAGGCTCCCAGGAAAGGGTGACCACGAGTGGAGCGAGCTTGAGAGAGTGGTCTGCACACACATAACATGGACAAAGGTCATAATACAGTTGACACACCACAATGATCTACATACAGCACCTTGTGCACTGTAAGTAGGGACTATGGATGGGCTTGGATACTTATGATATCAAAACAAAATTTGTTCCAGGAACAGCTATTGCACAAACACTTCATACAGTACAAGCAGGAGAGTGTGTATTATGTACCTTGTCGATCCAGCTGGTGGTATAAGAAGGTCGTGAACTCTTTGCGCTGATGATTTAACGTCTGGTGGAGAGCCGGACCTACAGCCAAACACAGCCAAACATGTTTACACATCAGAACAGAATGTCTCCACAAAGCATTTATTTATTGGTAAAATTCTTGACAATGCACATCATGAATAAAGGCCAACACAACACTTATCACTATATTCAGTGCAGTGTACATACACATTGTACTGTACTGTACGGTTATTAATTTTAACCAATACCTGCTGATTATCCTATTAACACTGAGCAAGAGGCCAACTTCATTCTTCATGAGAGATTTGTTGGAAGGCACCTGTGCTAAGTAGTAGAGTGCCTATATATATACAGAACAGAATCAGCATGAAAACCTATAATTACACTTCAAATGTGTTACATAGTCATAGTACCGAAGAACCTTTCAAAGTTTCACATGACTTACACAGTTGAGGGTACATATACCAGTAAAGCAAAACTTCAAGCAGGCATTAGTGAAAGAAAAGGTAGAGGGATAAACAAGACAGAGCCACAGAGTGACGGTCCACCGACACACATACGTTTCATGATTCTACAGGCAATTACATGTACATGTGTAGGTTACAGCCAGTCTCTAACTATGCTACAGTAAGTGAAAGGTAGTGATTGACAAGCAGAGTGTGGATGAAACACTTCATTGAGGGGGGACATGCTACCACTGAGAATTGTTCTCACTATGTGAGCTGTGTTTAGGACAAGTTTTATAATTAAAACACGAGAGATGCATGCACCAAATACACACCAAATACACAAAGGAATTTAAATGCTATGTTATTAATCAGCAGTGGAAAAAGTACATGAACGAGTATATGTATGGGCAAGGCATAGATTCGATGGGAGAATGTACACACGGACTGATTCGTGGCTGCGTGGCTGCTATTATTACCTCCAATGCTGTGCCCACAACGTGCGGATTGTCATTATCCAGGAATATAACCAGTCCAGGTAGACAGCCTTGATCCTGTGTGTATAGATGTATGTGTGAACATAAACGACACCAGTCTACCAGTACCAGTCTACCAGTACCAGTCTACCAGTACCATATCCCTAATAGAGGTAGAGGCAGTGCAGTTTCCAAGAAACAATCAGGAAGCACACACCCAATCACGTACATTCTGACTTCCAGTTTTTAATTTCTAAGCCCATATATATATAAATGATTCGTTCACTCATAGTGACGCTAAGAAACCTCACAACACAGCACACGTTCTCGGTTTAACTTTAGAAATATATTGATTGATATAGATCACGCGTGCACACACATGCTAATGCATACAAGTCTGAGGATACGTACCCTAACAATTGTAGCTCTGTTCTGTGGATCTGCTGCTAAGTCTCTCAATTGTTGCACCACTTTTAGAACATCCATAATTGCACAGCCTTCAAGGGACTTTTGTCAGAGTTCTTAAGCACACCACCACGAAGAAGCCTGTCAGTAAGCTTGTTAGTGGTAAGTACAGAAGTGTCTAGTGTAGTAAAGAACGTCTTGAGAACCTTTTTCTTAACTGTAAACTGTTAAACACACGTACCTTCGTACACGGAGGTAAAGTATCTTGAACCTTGCTTGAACCGGAACGTTAGCTGTCACGTGATAATTTTTTTACACTCTTTTCAGTTCAAATTAAATACAAAGCTTTTCTGAGTTTTCTCCTAAGTTCTACATCCTCTCCTTTCCTTTGAAGTTTCTACCTACCTGTAGCTGTACTGTCTTGTCGATTACGATACAAGAAAAACTCAACAGAACGGTAGAAGATTCACAGTCAGGTGAGTATTATTTTTCTGATTAGAGCACATCATTATTTTGGTTGAAGATGTGTCCTATTTTTTAATCTTAATTAATAGATCTCTCTACATTTTCAGGTTATTGCAAGTACAGAAAATGAGCTCACAATCTCTTTGTGTGGTGAGTATTTATACCATGTTCAAAGTTGATGTAATTACAGCGCCAAGCATAATATCATAGATAGTAGAGGAAGGGGATTGGAAACACAGGCAATTAGCACTATTTCACACGGACCGTCCTTGCATTTATCAGTCCAAGTTCTTGCCACACATCGACACTGCGGTGACAAAATCAGAGCATGAATAGTGATTTTCAAAATCTAATGGATTGGAAGCAATAATATGGACATTGATCTTTAATATTTCCGAGTCTCGAATATAAACTCAGCTTAGTTATGGAGATGCTACCCCGCAAAGATGGCTAGTGGAAATCAACAAATCGGAGAAGCTAAGTGTTGTAAAATCGTGTGCTACCAAGAGTGAACATGACTTCTAGCTAGTAATAATGTTTCATTTTGTACCTAGCCATGCCTCAAGACAAATTTTAGGGCTATTCATACATTTACTTACCTAGTATCCTCTCATTTGCTTCTTTTCAAAAGCTTCTCTTGACCTCAAAACCAGTAAAATCACACCTCAAGGTGTCTATTGGTTGCTGAACGCACTGTCCCAGAGGCCTCACATGGCAAGCATAAGCTCACGTGATCCCGTTTCCAATCCCTCTCCTCTACTATCTATGATAATATTGAGGTCTTACATGCAAGATATACAAACCGTGAAAGAAAAAGTAATCTCTCTACAACCGGTTGTCTGATTTTATAGTGAAGGTACCAAAAAAAATCTAATAAAGACCCCACTCTCTTAAAAGCTTAGCGCCAACTTGAACCGTAATGAAAAATGAAGCCATCAAAGCTATTTATCCTGTAATTTCAACGTGGCCATTACTCTAAATGATGAGGCGCCGGTTGAGGCTCATGTATTTTTCTCTGTTCAATTGGTATGTGTGCCAATTTTTTGTGGCGCCTTTATTAGAATTTTTACGGTACTGTCAGCAAAACGTGATAAGTGTACAGTTGCATTACTGTCTAAATCCTGCTGTTAATACAGTGAGCTTAGGCCGGACAATATAAAATTAATTACTTGGTTCTCAGGGCGGCCGCCTGCGTCGACTGCTGCTTTAATACCTCCATAGAGTTGCTGCCAGAGCAGAGTTTTGACAAAAAGCATCACTGCTCAACCTGTACTCTACATGCATATGATGGTGAACGCTTTCCGCTATGGCGTATTAGTGACATACACTGTACCTATTTTCTACTAATTATATTCTTAACCCTGATTCTATCAGCTATATGCATTTACCTGTTGGACAGGGGCATCGGGATTCGAAGCTAATCATCAAGATATGCGGCATCCGCAGTAAAGACCACTTGCGGACAGCTATCCAAGCGGGAGCCAATGCCATCGGCTTGATGCAAGTTCCGAGTAGCTCACGCTACATTAGTATAGAGGAAATAGCCATGCTGCGACAGCTTATTGACTATAAATGTGATGGTGTAAAGGCCGTTGTGGTAGTTGCCAACCACAGCGAGGCGGACATGCATGAAATCATCAACACTGTCAAACCCGATATGATACAGTTTCATGGTTCCGAGAGCGAGGAGTACTGCCTATCATTTGCCCTCCCTTACATCAAAGCCATTCAAGCAACTGGCACTGACTCTATCAGAGAAGCAGTCACCAAATACCCAAGTGCTTCTTACATGTATCTTCTGTTGGATACTCCTACTAAGCTTTTAGGTGGTAGCGGCAAGGTTTTTGATTGGAGTGTCATCCCTGAGGAATTGACGAACAGATTGATTATAGCTGGCGGTCTCAATGCCGACAATGTTGGCGATCTACTAAAAGTGATTCAACCAGCTGGGGTTGATGTCAGCAGTGGTGTGGAGGATGAACCGGGCATCAAGAGCAACCGGAAGATCCAGGAGTTTATGGCGGCGGCCTGGGGGATATAAAGAGGATTGATTAAGGGGGACAGATTAAGGGCCACATTTATAAATTAATTATACATCAAGAATTAATGCGAGACTGCCTTTAATGCTATCTATAGCAAATCATAGGATGACAACATCTATAGGTGTTGTCATCCCATGATTCACAGGAAGCAAATCTTGATCCAAGTCGTTCAGCTCCTTTGTATCAAAGGAAGGAGGAACAGCCAAATTAATATCGGGTGTTTTACACTATTCCCTCCAGCATAAACATGGTGGATCTCGCAGTGTAGTGAGACAAGTGGGAGATTGTCTACCCATCAGAACTGGGAAGAGGCTGTACATTCAGGTGAGTGCATGTCTGTTATCTAACAGTAAATCAGCCTGTTCCCTAACTTTACAACACTGCAAATGGATCTTTGAGCAAAATACATTGTGACAGACTCAGTACAGTAACTATGTGCATGTATAGCTGGACTTTTACTTGTATTAATTGTGTATCATGTTACATGTACACCCGTTTTTTGAAGCTCAAAGTGCATTGTGTAACAACTACTTTACATATTTACACTAACAGTACATCTTACTTATTCACTGTTGCTCCCACACGATTAGCTTACAAGTGCAAGCGTTCCCTCTACCCCTGGTATGGAAGTGCGGTATGCTGCCACTGGGGAGAGACTGGCTCAAGATTCTGACGGCCTCCGAGCACTCTCCTATCTCAAGGACCCGAGAAGAGATGGCGCCCACATGGACCTAATTACTGAGGATGGACTTGAAGAGGCCAGTTTTTTTGAAATGGAGGGTGTGGAATTTGAGGAGGACAGTAGTGGAGAGGGAGGAGACAAGCACCGTAAGATGGTTACCTTTACAGGGGAGGGGAGCACACACGTGATGCATTAAGCAGGCCAGCACTGTCACATGTATTTTATAGACCATTCTTGATTTTAGCATGTGTGCACTAATCTTTTGTACTGAATATTCTACGGAGAGTTTTGTCTCGCAAATGTACATGTATTAACTGTAAAATGCCACTAATGTACTGTAGTTACTATGGAGAAGATATCTGCTCTGGAAGGTGAGCTTGCTAAGCTGAAGGCTCAGATAGCAGTGTATGCTCTTGCTGAGACGAGGGATCTCCCAATACCTGCCCCTCCTCCACCACCTCCTCCCCCTGCACTCAGTACAGCACCACAATCACACGTGAGAGCCATGTTTGATGTACGATCTACAATGTTTGTCAGCATTTGGACTAGTGTGCATTAAATTGAAATTGATATGAATATCAATTTCAATTTAATGAATTCAGTATTATGTACATGTCAGAGGAGGAACGCCAGGGTCAATAGGGTCACGTTTAATGAAGGATTAAACATTCTTGTTCTGGGTTCTTGACCTTTGCTGCATATAGCAGCTTAGCGCTTCTGTTCTTTATTTGCCTGCTTGGAAAGCTTACTATACCTAGATCTATCCAGTGCAGCAAGCCAGTGCATCAAAATTTTTACCCTAGCCACGGAAGGCTAATTTCCATATCTTGTGGTTTTGAAGAATGCAATAAAAGGTCAAAGGTTGCAATTAAATCCTGGATCTCCTCTCTCAAGCTGATTCCTCTGGGGCGCGATAGCTCAACCGATTTCTGTTGTGATTATAAAGAGGATCAAGCTATTGATGGTGTATAAACTCAGGGGCGCGAGGGTAAACTCAGTTTTACATGTAAAACATAGGGCCACGTGATGTTTTAATTAGTGACCTTTTGACACTGGCATTCCTCCTCTGTGTACATGTACATTCCTCTGTACGTGATACACTGTTTGTTTTAGTGCCATACTTACATGTAACATGTACATGTACTTGTGGAAGTTTAGAACCATTCCCTTCCCAGATATTCACTGCGAGGCGGCCCTCCCAAAGTGAAGCCTCCTCGACTGCTGAGACTCGACCGCAGGTTACTCCAGCAAGGCCACCCATGACTGACGTTCTCAGGGACATAGGCAGTGTTAAACTGAGGACTGTCCATGCAGTAAGGTGAGTTAGTGTGTTCGCTTAAGTGGTGACCCTTTACCAATTGTGTTGAAAGTTAATTATGGGTGGTTGTGTATGATTGGTTTGCAAAAATAATAGTAATGAGCATTTTGTTGTGCAGCCATTTTTGACCATTGATGAGTTGACCATTGATGTAATTTTAACAACGCGTACATGGCATGCACCCAATGTAGCAAGGCAGTGTGTGCACAATGTGCTGTTCGATTCCAGACTGTAGACCAATATGTAATACTATAATTATGCTTTGTACTGTTCAGATCTCCTGGTGGTACTCCATTGCGTAAGCAAAACACAGAAACACAAGAGGTATTAGATAGTGACCCAGCATCAGTTATTGCAACAGCTCTCAGGAAAAAATTCGCTAATAGAGTATTTCAAGATTCTCCTGGTAAGTAATTCTGTGTATTTATTATAAGAGCCAGGTTTCGCACAGAATCATGATGCTATTGTAATCCGTAGTGTATTATTACATGCTCTACAAGGACTGTATATCCTTCTTCAGATAAAGAAAACCATTCTGAGCTGTCAATGTCTGAGTTTGATAGCCCTAGTGTCAAGCTGGTAAGTGAGAACCCATTCTTTATATAAGCACGTTATATCAATTTTCATGTGCTGTATGTTTGTACATGCATGTACATTACATGTTATGTATACACATGTTATGGATATTTTTAATTTCCTACAGCAATTCAACTAGCTAAATGCAGTTTGGCAAGTGGACTCATAGTCTCAAAACAGATACTGTATCACACATATCTTGTGTGTGCTGACTCTTGTATGACCTTTTTTAAATTATTTGCTTGATTTTCTTCTGTTGTAAAACCTGATGTATTCAACATTATTATAATTACCGGTTCAGAAGCAACATAAGTTCGTAAATAAGATGGTAATAAATAGCTGCGTATAAGCCAGGGCTTCATCAGAGGAGGTCTGACATGCGTGCACGAATCACTACAAGTTCAGCGCATTTGGCCTGGATGTTATCATGTGACCGCAATGACATCAATGCACTGAACTTGTATATAGTGATTCGTGCACGCATGTCGGATCTCCTCTGGGGCTTCATATAGGGGGGGGCGCTCCCCCCCCCCCCCTGGTAATTGTATTGAAAATATAGGCCATAACACACTGCCTGTGGTCACACCAACCAAACAAACAGCTCTGTCTTAATATTCATAACAACAATACAATAATAAGTTCTTTACAAAGCTACTTTAATTAAACTGCTATTAATTTTTTCTTCTACTCTTTCTGTTCTATATGTCCACAATTTCTTCTAAGTCACTATTTGCAAGTACAGAGGGCGATTCAAGAGTAACTTTCATTAAGTGAGCTTAGAAAGGCTTGTGTCGCTCAGGCTATGGTTTTTATCTGATAACTCGTAGTACCATTCAGTGCATGCAGGCAGTTCAATTAAATTTCTGTATTTTTATTACATTCTACAATACTAATAAACCTAACACTGACACCACAGTTCATAAGAATGCACCAGGTGCGATATACGACAGTCTAAATACAAACATTTCCTGGGGGGGCATGCCCCCAGACCCCCCTAGATGGCCGTGTGTTAACGCACACGAATAATCGCCTCGCCCCCCCATTTTTCTGAAATGTTGATTTCCCCCCCCCCCTGTCAATTTTTTCTCTATGAAGGCCTGTAAGCAGGGAAATGTTCATGAGGTGCAAAATTTCGCGTTTTTCGAGGGCAGAGCAGTTAACGCGAACATTTAAACTGAGATAAACTCCCATGCACATGCAAAGCTCTTGGTGGATGTGGTTTCCTGGCATTATTACAACCCATGAACATTTCCTCTGAGGGCTCTCCAGCCAAATACAGTAGACTCTCGTTAATCCGACCACCCTTGGGACAGTGCAGCTTAGCCAGAATAGTGAGGTGGCTGTATTTCAGAAAATAGCCGCGGCTAAAAACGACCTTACCTCTAATCTATATACCGTATTACTAGAATATTTTGCAAGCATCAAACATTTGCGAACTTTGCGATGGTTGATAATTCGCAACAATAAAATCCGCAATTATTACTAGTAAATACACATGATCCTTTCCAGAACGCAAATTTCCTGCTGATTTGGCTCATTCGCAAAGGTTTTTCACCTGCAAAATAATACGGTATATAATAACTAATTTTGCAGTTCTGTCATCTCGAGGATAATTAATGAATCGTTCTGCTCTCTATTTAACTGTGCCAAACCACACCCAAAATGTCATATCCGGCCGTAATGAACGTATAAAATTACATTGAAAACCTAGTTTGTGGCAGCCAGTACTGGCCAGTATACAGAATAGCGAGTGGCAACATTTCAGGACGAGTTTTGTGCAGTAAACATCTAGCTAGCCAAAATTAATGGCCGTACTTCAGAGAGCCGGAATAGCTAGAGTCTACTGTAGTAGAAATGTGCACTAGGGGTTGGTCGATATCTAATGCTGATATAACATTTTTTTGGTGAGAATTATGTAATAGTTGCGACGCACATGTGCCACATGGGATGCGGCCTCGAGGGCAAAGGCACTACTGAGCCAATATATCGTGCGCATGAGTGAGCTGTGTAACAACTGATTTGTTGCATTCCTTGTTGCATTCCTTTCCGTGTACACATCACTCGGACAACTAGTTTGCAACTACTTGTGGTCGGCTGTGGAATGCACTGGACGCATGAAAAACATTTTCTGCCTACCACTGTGAATACTGCAACAGTGTTATATGGACCGTTTCAGGTTACTGGGTGGAGGGTGGGCTTTAGGTAACTTCAGCCATACTATGCCAGTATCTAGATAGTGGCACAGTTCACCATCTAAACTGTGCCGCATGGCAGATATTGGCACAGTGTTTCCTTTGATCTCAGAGGTCAAAATGCAACAAGGGCCTATATTGTGGGAATAATAGGCAATTTAATTGAATAGGCTATAGCTGTTAACTTGAGCATAAAAGAATTGGTAATATCTCGAGCATAATCTATCAACCCCTATAATGTGCACCCTCGAAAAGTTGGTATTGTATAGTGGTCGTTTTTAGTACAATTTTACAATAATTATTAGTTACCAGTATATATATTTGTGTCCTTGAGTGTCAGGTTTTTCTATACAGAGCATTTGTAAACTTTTAGTGCATGGTGCATGTTCAATATACTCATTCTTGATCGTAATACAACACGTATAGTAGCTGCGTCTATCGTGCATAATTGTTTCATAGTGTGACAGTGAGAGAAACAATTTTGAAATGCACCAATTATGTGGAGTGACAAGCTGCATGTAAACAATCTGAACGAAGTTTATCCAGCCCTATAAAAGCTCAAACATGACAAATTTAATTGCGCTAAACAGTGTGACAAATCTACCTGTAAAAATATGCATTATGCATGGCACTGTCACTGCATGCGCATATGCATGTGCAACTGAATATGTGCAAATTGTGCCTTTAAATTGGATTCAGTGCTAAAGTGCTAGAATCTTTGAACTGTTTGTTGCTGAACATTAATTTTTAGTAATCGATTCATTATACTGATGTTAATGTCAGTCTACAATGATGAAACTCAGAATACAGGACGTGCGCTGCACTTTGTGGCCAAAACCTATCATCCAATGTTTGTCCACTCCAATGGATTGCATGTAATGGAGGAGGTTGTCCTTTTTGGAGGTATACATGCTGTTTTGTAATACACAATCCATTTCATTGAGCTAGCTAACAGCTATTCTTTCCATGTTACATGATTTATTCATCTGCTCAGCAATTTTTTTGTTTCTGCTTCAGCGCTAGCTATATCTTCCAAAGTCTGCATGTGCATGGTGTGAACAAGCCTATAATACTACATGACTTTGTACAATGATAAAAATAATTATGATTATGATTCTTAAAGAGGCTGATGCATTGCATGCTTTAAACAAGGTGTATATGACACGTTATATAAGCTATAAGCCTTATATAATCTGTCACATGTGGGATTCATGCTATGACACAAGACTATAAAAATTATGCATGTTTGTTAGCATACATTTCAAAGTATAGTACGACTGCGCAACATGACTGCTGTGAACAATTCTGCTTTCAATATTAGTCAGCAAAATTTTACTGATGTTAGTGTTTTTTACATTGCCAGCGGAGTACTGCACATTCTACTGGTAGTTGTTCCAGTGCTAGTATTTGGACCTATTGTTCTCGGGGTATTCATCTCCAACAAAGAACTCAGAGATCCCGTGTCGATTTTGTACATCTGTACTGCTACACTGTGCGTTATTGGTCCTCTAACTTATGGCTTACTATTGGACTGCAGTTTAATTACTACTGTGGAGTTCTTTGGATCTTGTGAATCTCAAACTTCGAAAATATTCTGGGTGCTCTTTGGTACCTTCCAGACTCAGCTATTGGCCAGTAACGCTCTCCTGTCTTTAGTACAGTATATATCCGCTAAATGGGGCAGCAAAAAGATATCGACACGTGTTGTTGTTGGAATATTTTTCACAATGTTTGTGGTTTCTTTGCTAGCCAATATGATACACTTCATTGGATCATCTGAAGAACATATTAGGGGTTCGTTATGCAGACACCCTGGTGCAGCAATACCTTATGCGTACCCATTTATCACAATGTTTACATTGGGAGTCTTGACAATACCACCATTTGTACTTGTGGTAGTGTTCTCAATCTTGACCATTGTGTATGTTAAGAAGAAAACTGTCCAGAATAGCCATGTTATTAAGACTGTGGTTAAAATTGTTTTGATTTGGACTGCTGCAGTAATGTTGTGCAGGTCTCTACCAATTCTTGTTGTATTTCTGGGTTTCGATACGGCAAGTACACCTATTTCAGTCATTCTAGTTCGATCTTGGTATGGGATCTATTCAGTGGAGCTGTCATATCCTCTATTTGTGCTCCTTCCAATGTTTCTACACAAGACGGTTGGTAAAATTCTGAAGAAGAAGTTCAAATCGATTTATGCACAGTATAATTTGAGTAGAGTTTCTCCAAGTGGAAGTTCCATTTGATATTAGTTACGTGTTTCAGAACACTTACTTAATTACTGCATGCATGTGCATAGTTGTATACTATAGTTGTTTAGTACCACAATTAATAGTTTGTGTTTAGTATAGTCTCTGTAGAGTTTCCTGTGCATGCAGAGCCTCCCTCAATGGACGTTCTGCAACATTATTATAGTTCTTTGTTGTAAAGAGGCCCTGCGCGTTTCTGTGTACTATACCCTATACATGCATGTTCATTGATTTATTGTTGTGTGAAATTCTATCACTCACTCTCTCTCGACTATAGTCGAAGATATGATACGCGTTGTACCGCTGATGCTTGTTGAAATACTCTTGCCAACAGGTTATGGGCCCATGCAGGTTAGCCAGATGTCTTACAGAGGTACATAATTATAGCTATACTTATACAGCTGTATATAGCTGAAAAAACGTTGTGAATGGTACGAAAAGTTCTGAAACTTCTATCTCTCAGTAGTATAAGTCTAATTATGCTCATCACAATTCACATGCATGCATGGATATTCAGTAAAATACTCAATTGCGGACAATGATTGCATGTCTATATATATCCAGGAAAATTATCCAATGTTATGGTGGAGTGCATATAGGATGGCACTGGTCAAAGATAGTGATGGAAGCTATTCGCATGTGAAGCTGAAAGACTCAAACTATACCAGTGAAAAAGTATTTCTTGTTTCAATGCTTTTCGGTTTACCAATCCTAGCAATTTTTCATACGTACTGCATAGTTTTAAAGCCAGTATAGGTTAGTCTTTTTAGCAGTTTTCACGTATTTTCTCTCATGGTATTTCACTCATGGTATTTCACTCATGTTAAATTCTAAACACACAACTAATACTCTTCCTCACTTGACTTAATGTTAATGTGTGTCTCGTGTAATCCAGCCATTTCATGAACTGTTCGCGATTCAGTACTTTCGTTAACAATTATTGTGATCGCGAAGAGTTTATCCGTCATTAAATGAATTCTCAATATAATTATGTGACAGGCATCTGGAAGTATTTATAGATTGAGGAGCCGAGCACACACCTACATGCAAAATTAAAGTATGTGTGCATGGTTGCTTCAGCCGAACAAACAGTTCTAATATATATAATTATAGCCATTAATATAGAGCAGCAAATTAACATTTATTATTATGCACATAATTTTATGTAAGAATTGTAAATTACTATAATTATACATGCATAATTATAATAATTATATAGTAATCATAGATCTAGTAAAAAGACTGATAAAATTATACACAAATTACACCAACTTTTCTCTGTGCTATTGTTTTTTAGCAACTACTGGTTTTGGAGCAACTTGTGGCGATGGCTTCTTCATTGTTGCCGGGCTTGACGTTGAGTGAGAACTGCGCTTCCTTGGGGGTGAAGGGGGTGGCTTCTTTTTTGTCCTTACTTCTACATTCACATATGGAGGTTTCGTGGATTCAGAGGTTTGTTGTGCTGGCTTGATTTCTCCAGGTTTGGCTGCACTCTGCTCAGTTTTGGCATGAGTCTGATGAACTGGTGTGGCTATTCGTACTTCTCCCCTTTTCAACGAATTCGCTAGTATCTTTTCAATTTTCATAGAAGATGCTGGTTCATCACCTTCGGACTTGAGAGGTGTCGTTAATCGTCGGGGCTTTGGCTTAGGAGAAACCCTAGGCGGATTAGTTGATGTTAGAAATCGAGTTCTTTTCTTTGGTTTTGGGGCTGGGTTTGTGCTAGATGGCTGCTGAAATACGTCATCACTCTCATTTGGTGTTGTTGATATCCTTCCAACTGTCATTTGCTCGCTGTCACCTTGTACAATGTTTTTCACAGCTGTTATTTCAGCATATCCAATTTCATGGGAAGAATTCGGTGTGATAGTCTTCCTTTCCGTTTTTGGGGTGACGGAGGAGTACGTAACACTATTGTCAGTACCGCCTTTGTTTGAGTCGTGTGTTGAGACGTTGATGTGTAGGCTCGCGTCAGTGGGGGGTATGCTTTCGTTGTTAATGGGTACGTTTTCATATTTTGTCTTCCGATTAGTTGGAATGAGGTGCGAATATGTGTCACTGCTCTCACTGCTCTCTGTTGTAACGTCTGTGCCTTCGTACACCTTTGCTTTGTGGTTTCCATCCAGGCTTGGGGTAATAGTATTATTGTGCATGGGTTGTTCTGCATTCGAAACTACAGATTGTATCAGAAGGAGTGTTTCCGAGAGTGCAGAGTCGAGATCATCATAGATATTTGAGTCATCCTCCTGGTCTTCTGCAGCTTCATTTGCTGTATCGTCCACTGGAAAAGTGATACATTCAGCAATAGTGTGGGATCTCTTCTTTTTTTCAGTGACACCGTGGGCCTCTCGGACACCATCTTCCATTTGACTTATAGGAATCTGGCTATCATGGTCTGTTTTTGCACTTTGTTTCATGTCATCATCTTCTTTTGGTTGTTTCACTAACTCAGAAAATGCTAAAAGCTGCTCTCTTGGGATGTTTAGGTAGTCCTGCAGTTAGAGAAAGGATGCAGTTAGAGAAAGGAAAACACAAAGAGTGACTAACCAATACAATAACCTTCCCAATGCTCCCAATGCATGCACACTTATTTTACTATGTACACCACTTATACAATTTATAGCTTTGAACCATCTGATTTTAGAGCCCCTGATGAGCTATACAGAACACGTTTCATTCTAGGAGAGTATAGCCTTGAACTATGCATGGATCGCAGCCATGCAGTGTAACTAATGTACTCACATGATCTGAAGTTTTTCCTTCGGGAAGCAAGTGTCTATTAGGCGGCACATCATACACAGGATCCTCTTCAGAATCAGATGTTTTCATGTAGGGGCTGGATGGCTGCATGTGTATATACATGTAAGCATAAAAACTCTTGACATACACATGAGTACTATCAACATACTATGTTTGGTGTTTCAGTAGGTAGGTTCCTAAATCTGTTGGGTGGTACGTCATAAAGTGGTTGATCATCCTCAGAATCTGATCCAGGAATGTAAGAATGAGCCGGCTGCATTGGGACATGTTGCTCACAAATTGCAGGCCGTTATAATTACATGGCCAATTCCGCATTTATCAAAGATACTCTTGCATAGATTCTATAAGAGACAATTAAGGCTTCGTAGAGTATGTCGTCATCACTATAAATACACTTACCACATTCCGGGGTACTTTGTAGATATCGTCTTCTTCTCCCAACCACAGCCCATCATCCACTTTCTCATAATTGTCATCATCACTGCTCTCTTCAAGTGCAATCTCCTCTTTTAGGTTCTGTAGCTATGTAAGCAAATCAACACCTAATGTATGATAATTACTATGTAAACATGCCTAATTGCGAACGTGTTCAGTTTCAGTATAACTGATGCCGTTAACATTTTCGATCATTATTTGCTAGATAAATTTTCCAAGCCACTTCAATTTACTCACTTCTGTGTGTGGTAGAGGTCTGAGGATTGCTAGCGGTAGCTTGCCGTATCGACCCATCCACACACCAAGGCACATTTTGTGGTCACCTTCCACACCCTCCTGTGTCACAAATACTCTGTGTCCCATCTGAAGGGGAACAATTATCTCAATTAACATACAAAGCCAAACAAATAACGATAATATACTCTACACGTAACTATAAGTTGTTGCATTTTGACCTCTGAGATCAAAGGAAACACTATGCCAATATCTGTCATATGGCACAGTTCAGATGGTGAACTGTGCCAGTATCTGGATATTGGCATAGCGGTTAGATACTGGCACAGTATGGCTAATACCCTTTCAATAACACCATATACGTATAGCCATACTGTATCAAGTGCATGTCTCAGCACTATCTTTAGACTAATTCATTAACCCACCTTGAGGATGCAGTCGCTGTCTCCTTGTGCGACACTAGCCCAGTTGTACTCTTGCACAACCTCTGCTACATACAGAGCTCTACTCTTGAGCTCTTTCATAGCCTTTGACAAAGCATTCCCATGATCAGATGCTCCAGACAAAGCGGATGAAACCGGCCTTGCTTGTCTCTGCTCAACTTGGAGAAGTCGTGAATCACCCTGATCAAAGGATGATGAAGAACTACCAACACTATCTGTACGACTCCCAGGCCTGACACTTTGAGGGAAAGTCACTGATGATCTTGTCGGGATTTCGTGCCTTGGCCGCAGCAGGGGGGAGCTTGGGGGCACAGGGCTGGTTGTACCGTATGGGCTAGATATGTTGTAGTTGCTGTCTGAGAAAGGATTGTTGGAAGACTCTGACCATATTCCTGTTCTGTCAATTCTCTCCATGCTCTGCGAAATGGGGCGACTGGGAGACTGTGGTCCAGGGCTGGTAGGAGCTATCATTGCCTCGCCAAACTGTGAGTAGTATGATGTCTAAACTTAATGCTGACATGCACGCATTTTTTATATGACACATTACATTTGGTTTAAAATGTGCAAGACTCGTACGGGAAAAGATACGCATAGAAGAAATCCTACAAGGCACACAATTCGCAATCGTCATAATCGCATAATCAATCTTGTTAGTGTCATTCACAATAGTTAATATCGCAATCAAGCTGAAATTATTAGTGTCATTCGCTAATGTTGAACTATGCACAAATAACTCGTTGCTCTAAAGTTGATTGAAAATTGTATAACGGAACTCACTTCGTTGATATAAGGTTGATGAGGCATAGATACAACTGGAACACCCTGTAAAACAAACAGTATGTCGTTGCTTCTTAGTGCTGATGTTTTGTTTTCTCAACTATATAGGAATGTTTATTTAGCAACATGTGTGTTTACGCCATACCGTGTATGTTATTAGTAAAATCTTTATAAACATTCAAGCAATGAATAGCACATGTGCAATCCTCATACGCTGTGGAATTAATGTACCAGGAAGCCTAAAGTGCATCAACAAGTGTATTCATGTGGTATGCGCAAATTCATCAACAAAATGCATATGTAACCATGCATACCTTGTCTTTCTTGAAATGTTTCTTCAGTGCTTTCAAATTGGAAGCTTTATTCTCCTGGGGCAAGTCAGAGTAGTAACGTGTCAAAACATAATTTGAATTGTGCGTTAATCACTGCCATACCTTTCTTTTGTGATCGGGAGATTGACTGAATGTAGAAGATTTAGTGACGACATCTGTAAATAGGTTGATAAATAGATCATTGGGGGGATTATCATTGTACCTGGGCTTCCTGGAATACAGAGATGATTTATCTGGGAATCTATTGACCTTGACTTCTCAACCATCAGGGACTTCTTCTTTTTCCCCTTCTGTGTATATGTATTATAAATAAGGTGCAGCATCAATTACGTTAGTCAAACTCACAGTTTTCTTGCTAGTAGAACCAGCCTGAACCTTTGATACGATAAACAGAGTAAACATTACAGTTTCACTTTGTGAGCTCATTACTTACCGTCATTTCATCAACTACTCGTCGCATATCGTTCTTTTGAGCCAGTTCAATTGGTGTCTTGTTGTCAGAGGAGCGCTGGTATAAGTACTCCTGCTTATTGCTGTTTGGCATTGACAGTAGCAGATACTCGGCTGTCTCACTCAGGTGTCTCCTGGCACAAAAATGGAGCAGGTTCTCCTCAGCTCCGTGTTTACCTGTATCATGAACATCAAAAGTTTTTCTATTGTTGATATTACAAGTCTATAAGAATTACAACACAATACTAATGACAAGGAGGTGCACAACAATAAAATCCATATATAGCAAGTGCTTATTATATAATACCTGTGAGTAGTGCTCCAACTGACCAGTTACTGAGCTCAAATGTGTGGATTTGGTGTAGCAAATTACACAGTAGAGTGTCTGCCTGTGCACACAATTCTTTATTCTTTTCATCGCAGTGAGTCAGATAGGCCATTATTGATGCCAGTAGTGCTTTTCTGTTTGATCCCTGTAAAGCTGGAGCAAATATGGCTTCCAGTTGGCTCTGTACATGAAATCTGAACCGTGGCATGAGGGTACTTTCCTCTCTGTTGATGTGCACAATGACTTCAACTTCTCCATTTTTGCTGAACTCTGAAAGCAAGTGTGTGGGCGACGGATATCATTGCATGTTGGTCTATTTACCATGCATATACAATTAAATAAAGGCGCCTGAGGGTTAGAGTGTGGGTGAACAGCACTTTAGTGGCAGATGCCAGAATCTGTACAAGTTGTATGTGCATCAAGAATTTGCTTGTATGGGTGCCCAATGCAAACAAAATCAAGCTCAACCTCTGATCTCAAAGAGTTCTTAATAAGTAACTGCCTGTAGGCTACACCAAATATAGAGTTACACTGACGGTATTGTCGTACACGTAGCTAGAAATCTACCTGGAAATTTTGCTTTAGCAGTATGAGGGCCCAGAGGAACTATTGGAATGGTTGATAGTTTCTTCCCCGTGGCACAATGGTAGAAGTTGAAGGTCACCAAGCTGCTTTGAGGGATTATCCCTGCAAACTCCACAATCACAAACTGCTCTCTCTGTAGATTGTAACACGGGTACAGAGTAGAGAGATTAGTCAACACATAATTATTTATATGGTATCAGGAAACCAATATAATTATTAAGCTCAGCTCCAGCTCTAGCAAGCTCATTTGTGGCTAGCTATATTCCCTAGTATAACAACTTGGCCACCAATGATAGATCTATCTTGCAGTATTCAGACCTTGGCATGCAGCTAACACAAAGGTCTTTCTCCTATAGCTTGCATTCACTTTTATCATTCATGTTTAGCTATAGATCTAGTCTTACAAAAGTTGAGCTTGCCACTCTAATCTAGATCTAGCATTAACTATTGACTTACCCCAACAGTGACTGTGGAAGGAGTCAACATTGGAAGCTCCAAATTTCTGCTCATCATGAGTATACGTCTGTCTAGATTCTAGCTCTGATTTGTTGTTGTGGGTTTTATTGCACAGTTCACACCCACTTTTTGATGGCTTCGAAGGGATTTACCCTAGCCAGATGAGTTGCAGTAAAAGTACTTATTTGCATGTGTGTGGGATGAGATCTTAGGCTTGCCAAAAAGTCTGACCAAATGTTTGTGCTAGCAGCACTGCATGGCTCTACTGGGTGGATCAGTCATACAGGATGTGGTTCATCAGTTGGGACAACTTGTGGGTACATGATGTCGAGTGGGTGAAAGACTTCCTTTTAGGGTAAATAAAGGATATTTCATGCCAAACGATACAAAGCAGCATAAGGTATACCGTATAGTGGGTAATTTTCGGGGGGGGTGGGGCAAAATATTCGTGGTTGAGCAATATTTGTGGTCAGTTCGATCGTGGATTTTATCTTCGTGGTTGCTGCTTACATGGCAGGTAAAGGTAGCTAGTCAACGTCACTTCATTCGTGGGTCGTGGTCCAGTGTTTAACCACACAAAAAACAAAATATTTTCCCCTCCCCCCGAAAATGACCGTATATGCACGGTAGCTCTTAGTTCAAAACAGTATTTATTTACGTGTATTTTGGCATTAAAACCGATCAACAACTTGCCAGCCTTGTATAATTATACCGTATAATCTGGTTAATAAGCGCACATCAACTAATAAGTGCGCACATACATGAATTGGTTAGCAGACCAAGAGCCTCGATAGAAGGCGCATGGTTTTCTGCACAGTTCTCTACCCAACAACTGGTCTCCACACCTTTTATTTTATTTTATAGATGAGAAATATCCTTCACTACACTGTAAAAAAAAAAGTGCGGTGAGCGCACTAAAACCGTCGCATATAGCACACTTTTTCAAAAAAGCGTGCTATATGCGACGGTTTTAGTGTGTCCACCGCACTTTTTTTCAATCATTTTTTACAGTGTAGTTGTGTTACTGCTGGTATGACTATAGACATCTTTGCAGACAACGATCGATTCAGCTAATAAATAGAGAAGCGCACATGCATGCGTTATTGAAATGTCATCCTACCGGCATAATTAAGTTCTGTACATACGTATACACCATAGTTATTTGTTCAAAACTGCGGCCGCAAAAGATACTGATCATGAAATACAATCACATTAGTATCATTGAACACCTATTATCGCTACAATTCTATGCACATTCAGTATAATAATTATGTCACTCTTATCGTTATGAGGGTAATTGAATTGTTGTTGACTTTTGTCACTCGATGTATTACTAAGTGTCTTCTAATAGTGGCTCTCTGTACTGGACTGAAGCTTGTTGAGTAACAAGTGAAATGTTACTGGTGCTATTGATACTTCTGTTTCGACGTTTGTTTGTTTCTAAACTAGACTTAATCCTTTTATATGTGTGAAAAATCACAAGACACCAGAACTGAAAAAACACAATCGAAATCGATGTATAGACGACTACATTATTGGCTGTTGCACTATCAATGGTGTATGGCATGACAGCCGCAAGCATTAAAAGATTAGCAATAAAGGAGCACTCTAGCAGGGAAGTACAAAATGATTTATACATCATTCCAAAAATGGCCAAGTAGATAAAAAGACAAGTGGTAACAACAAGGATGGCCAGTATGTTGATTCTAGGAATGACAGCTGATGTAACTGCAAAGAGTACTAGTAAAAACACACGAACAAGCAATAGTAAACCCACCCAGTAGTGATATTTTGGTTTGAGCTGGCCAAGGTAGGCATCAAAAAATGGTTTCCATCTGTTGATCCAGCGCAGAGGTTTCAAGTTTGACTTCCTCCTCAGCCACTGAATAGAGAACAGAACAAATGTGTACGGCAGCCAGAGAAACAAAAGAATAGCCAACCCTGTAAGAAAAAGGATTGCATGTGCAGCACTGAAGAAAGGAACGTTACCGTCAAACAACCAAACTGGTCTTGGACCACTTGGATACTCAAGTACCGAAAATCCAATGCAAGTGATTATTGTGCGCAACAGCTTTGTGTATGATAGCAAAATAAGTGTGGCCAGCACAGGGACAGAATTGTTGCCAAGAAGTTTGCCAGCTCGAGTAAAGTATCGAGCAGTGATTGTCATCACCCCAGCAATAGACCAGACATAGAGTGGAAACAAAAATTGCAGCCATGTTTTCCAGTATCCATTGAGACCATTGAAAAAGCAAGTTTCTATTCCAACATCAAGATTTAGCCAGGCTATGAAAACTTGCAGGATGTGCTGAACTGGGTGAAGGATTTCCTTAGAAGGAAAGAAGATACTCTTATTGGCCCAGAGAACGTTTGCATAGAATATCATTCCATTAAGTGTACCTTGTGTAACAGTAAAGTCCAGCAACTTAATGAAGACTACTAAAACAACACCGGCTATGACAAACACGAAAAAGAGAGGAATATGGCTGTTGCCACACGGTAAACACCTAGAAGAGCCTAATACAAGGCTGTTATTGCCATAGCAACCACCACAAAGCACTCCAGAACGATTAAAGGCACATTGTATATCAGGAATCAAAGCATTCACAGATACGTTGTCAACCAGACAGTAGTCATATGGGCAGAAAGGATGCACAACCAAACTGTTTAGGTCGTCTCCAAATGCAGAGCTAACCCAGACCGTTCCACTACGAAAAACCCATCCTGTGTGGTCTATTATCACACAGGTCTCAATACCCTTTTCCACTAGACTGTAGTGACAAGTACAGGTGTATGGAGGAGTGGTGGTAAGCATGAATCCGGGTGGGCAGTCTTCTACAAAAAAAGATATAACAACAGTATCACTCGGAGGAGCCCAGTAAGGATCACTCCACTTGCATCCAATTCTGTGTACATTTAGCATGATATCATGAGATTTGTGGGTGTAGTTGGTCAAAATTGCAAGTGAGAGCAAAAAGCATGTAGTGTGATCTCTCACTTCTTGGATGTACTGATCATCTCTCAGAGATCCTTCAACCTCATCCTTATCACAAGGGTTAGCATAGACTGCCCCAGGCACAGCGCCATTGTCGTACCCGGCAACTATTACCGGTACTGTAAATAATTCTCCGGGATAATAGCGGGGTAGTAAACGACGTACAGTATCTTTATTTTGACACTGTGGGACACCCAGTTTATTACATACACACACTCGTTGGGGGTTAGACGATACAGAAGACATTATATTTGATGTTGAATTATCGAAGACAAATACCTTATCAATGTAGTCTGTTTTGTGAATCCATAACTTGCAACCGCTTAAAAACTTTGAGCCGAAAATATCATTTCCTCCTCTTTTTGCTGTGTTTCTAACAAAATACACTTTTGGAAATGCACCCTCTTCGACATTAAAATCACCAGGTTGGAAGAAACACCAAATACCTTGCAGACCACTGCGCCTAGCATCATAAACAAATATTGCTCCTCCTACATCATCTGCATGGTTATCTTGAAACACTACTCTAGCATCATAATTGATTATCATAAAGGAGTGATATAATGATAGCGCAGCACCTCTTTCACCTCGATTGTTTGAGAAAGTAGTATTTCCAGACAAAGTTACATCACTGGAATAGGCTGCAACTGCTGAATTTTTACAGTTTTGAATGTAGCAATTGTCAAGGAGAAAATATTCTGTGTTAATAATTTGCATTTGTGGTACAGCCTGAACAGATCTATCAGTATCATTATTACCGAAAGTTGAATTATGTAAGTAAAGAAATATCTTAGCATACCGATCGAAGTCCAGCTGGGGGGAAGTATCAATGCGTTCAGCATATAATGCTTGGGAAAATGATGAAAAAGTTGATCCGATTACTGTCAAGTTGAACGAAATCCAAGAAAACTTATATATTCGAATGTCAATACCGGTTTCAGTATCAATTTTAGTGTTCATAATGAAAAAAGTAATCAAAAATGGAAAAGATGTAACACAGGAATTTATATTGGTAGATGGGTATGACACTACATTATCAGTTTTTATACATGTAGCTGGATAATTTTCAGTATCCTGTACGAAACTAACGTTAATGATATCGATCGTTAAGACATTGTTACATGCAAGAAGATACACGTGCAGAGAAAAAATTGCTTTGTCATCAGAGCTGGATGCCATTTCACTGTTTTCAATCTCTACTGATATGTTGTTATCATTTTCCATCACTTCTATATTTATTCCTCCCAATGTTATTACTTCTTTCAATACTATCCTCATATGAAGTGATGTACCAACAAAAACCTGAATTAGGGGTTGAATTTCAAGCTTATCTTCCTCGTACGTACAAAAATCTACCATACCATCCATCACATGATAGCATATATTATAGTTTTGTAAAGTACAGTTCTCCACATAAAGCGAAAAATTGCTCCTATGTAAACACACGCTGTCACAAGTGAGAAGAGCATTATCAAATGTCGAGTTAAACACTGTCACAGACACCTCATTAGCATGTGCTGCCTCTGATCTACAATTTCCACATACGCTGAAATTTTTGCAATATGAAACCGAGCTATCCAAAGCAATAATTGTAATAGCATCTATTTCTACCTCAAAGAAATGCAATGTCACTTGATACAAGATTATGTGATTCCCTACCATTTTAAAATAGGAAGTGGGGATATCTAAAATATTTTGTGGCCTACCACCACTAAGAGAGATATTCACTACCTCAACAAAAGAACAGAGCCAAAATGTAGCACCAAATAACAAACTTACCCGAGTTGATATTTTTCCTACAATGGAAACATATGTCACATTTTCTATTACCAGATCTGTGTGCAGTTCGTATTGACCAATATTTACAAACTGTAACTCCACACGATGTTGATTTGACAGCAGCTGAGAGTTTTCAGCATAGTAACTTAAGTTGTGACAATTTTGATGCTCTTGAACAGATTCAGTGATAACGACACAATATTCTGTTGAACTAGAGAATGAAGTTGCTAGACAAAGGACAAGGACTATCACGTAAAGCATGGAAGACATGGCTGTTCATCTGCTGTGTACCACACAGAAACTCAACTGACAACTGAAGGATCTTTCATACATATACATGCACCACTAATAGCCAGCCAATGTTTAGGCAAGCCTTTCTCCGGAACGAACAATAAACCTATACACACAAACTTGTTGAAAATGACACAACATGCATACCGAAACCACGTTAATGCAATCATAACTACAATACATCAAGAGTCCATACTGTCAAAAATTATACGATCAATGATCAGAAGGTTATTAAAACAATGGATAAAAGAAAGTGTGATTGTTTTTCTACATCAATAACTTATGTGCGGTAAATGTTCTGCTTGAATGATAACAATATCTAAAAAGAGGTTATGTTTATATGTTTATTCATCTACACTATTCATTGTTCACCGAGCTACATGTATGTATAGATACGTAGCTAACTTACTAAACCGGCATCTTCAGCCATAGAGTAAAACACGCTATTCTTGTTATTCAGCAGGTCGCCAGGTGGGTCAAACTCAACAATTCGTCCAGCATCTAACACCATTATTCTGCAGGGGGGGGGATGATATGCAAACACTTGTCACCGTACGTGTATATCTTATGGACCTATAATTATTATAACACCCGTGCAATTAGACGCTGTTCATATCTATTGCAGAAAGTAATGGTCTACATCATTATAATAAGGGCGTATAGACTGTTAAAAGCGGGAGCGGTCGATACGCCCTTGTCTATATAATTATGTACAATATTTACAAGGACAACATGGGACTATCACAAATCTAAACACAATGACATGCACCATTGGTTTGACAATTAACTCCACAGAAGGCATCAGAGATACCATAGAAATTTATGACACTTGTGTCCATAGACTGCATGGTGCCTGCCAATAAGGATCGATTGTGGCATTTCCAGCTACATGTACATGCAGGGCTGCATTGAGGGGGGGGCGAGGGGGGTAATTTGTCCCCCCCCCAGGACCTGGTAGATTCATTGTACTGTTATAATTCTGATGACTTCGCCCCTCCTACATTTTTAATTTGCCCAATTCGCCCCCCCTGATCCAAAATCCTGGATGCAGCCCTGACATGTACAGTATTAATGAATGCTCAATCCCACATACTGGCCGTACTTAACTCTACCCACCCTCTGGTATTTTGAGACGCCTGAGGAGGATACTTCTTTCTCTTTAAACATGTAGCACTACCTATTGTTACACTTACATGTCGTAATCAATGATGGTGTTGAGTCTGTGTGCGATGGTGACAACGGTGCAGTCAGCAAACTCTGTTCGTATGGTCTTCTGGATGAGGTCATCAGTCTCCAGGTCCACGGCAGCTGTGGCCTCATCCAACACCAGGATCTTGGTCTTACGGAGGAGAGCTCGAGCCAGACACACCAGCTGACGCTGACCAACACTGTGGGAAGATTGTACACATGTTACCTTTTACTTGTTCATTGTACATGTGGTTATGCCTCAATTAAAAGGAATTGAGTAAAGGATCAGTACGTATATACAACAATGTACATGTACAGTGTACCATACATGTACACGTACAAACAATGCAGTTTGATTTACATGTAAGCAGGTCACCTTTTACACGTACAGTTAATTGGCCCCAAAAGTATCCAGTGTTAGCAGATTACCTCTATATTGCAGCCAACCAATAAACTGTATTGCAGTCAAGTGCACCAAACCTTGACAATTATTGTTGTGTTCACAAATGCACCGCATGTGTACTCACCTAAGGTTCTCTCCGCCCTCTGCGATGGGGTACATAAGCTTCTCCTCCAGTGAGGAGACAAAGGCACTCAAGTGAGCACTCTCCAGGGCTCGCCAGATCTGATCATCACTGTAGTTCTCAAACGGGTCAAGATTCATCCGCAAGTCACCAGAAAAGAGCACTGGATCCTACATCGTTGATATGACACATTGCTAAAGAGCATACACGTTCATCTAGAACCAAAACTGAAACAAGCGAGCATCATTATAGACTCGTCTAATGTTTTTAGAAGCCCTTCAGAATACTCATAACAACAGCATATAAAAAAATGTCCCCGACAGTTTATAAGCTGAATGTTTGTTCATCTATGTATACCGTACATGTACCTGTGGGATGATGGTGATCTTTGACCTCAAGTCTTCCAGTCCGAGACTGGCAATGTCAATTCCATCAATAAGGATGGAGCCTCCGGCTGGCTCAATGATCCGGAACAGAGCCAGAGTGAGCGATGACTTTCCTGCACCAGTACGACCCACTATACCAATCTGAAAGAGAATCAAGACTTTCTTAGAGGAAACAATTGTAAGCACATGCACCTCTCAGTGCTTAACAAAAGCTATTTTGCAAGGATCAAAACTCTCAGTATGGAGATCTATAGTTTCATTGCTGCCATTACCTTGGTCCCAGAGGGTACGTCACACTGAATGTCCTTCAACACCAAGTCCAGCCCCTCCCGATAGCGAGTAGCGTAGTGATTGAAAGTCAGATGACCACCTTGCGGCCATTCAGGAGCAGGGCGATTGTCTTCCACCACAGGAGGCGCCTGTTGGGAATCACGCTATGAACTATCGCAGGCAGACATGCAATCAGCCAAACTTGTAAAAACAAAAACACTACAGTCAATGGTCACCATGTTATACTTATAGAAGTAATTAAGTCTGTTACTCTAATTATTTGGACGGTACCAACATGGGCTCAAAATTTTGGAAGTAGCAAAGAGCAATGAGACACATCATGAATCTTAGTACAAACTAACCTCATTAGGAGTCTCTGCGTACTCCTTAGTCCTCTCGACAGCCACAATGTTGGTCTCCAGGTCACTGGTCATCCTCACCATCATATTGAGTGCAGTGGTGACTTGTAGAGCATAGCTGATGGAGAGACCAACCAGACCAGCAGTGATCGGAAGGTTGATCACGTCGGCATAATTACGCTGGATCACAGCAAACAGAGCAGCAAATAAGATCACCAGGTTGCCAACAAACTCAAGACGAATGGCCAACCACCTAAAACAAAAACGATGTTATTTAGTCATAGGCAAACATGCCATATGCACCACGCATGTAACAAGTACATGTAAGCTAGCTATAGGTTACTGTATATGGCATTGTTACTGCTTAGCTTGGATTGGGCCTAACACAGATGGATTGATGTGTAATGGACAATTTGGGGTTTATGAACACATTATGGACATCGCAATTTAGCTGCGAATTGATGATAAAAGTGTACAGTGTTTTTCGCGACCTATGGCTTTCACTGCCTCAGAAATATGCTCGCCCTGTACACAGACACACAACAATCTCACCTGTTGGCGCATATCCCTGGGTAGTAAGCAATCTGATTGTGGTCCACCCTGGCTTCACTTTCCCTGAGAAACCTCTCCTGGGTTTGGTAAGCTCTGATACTGGGAGCACCCGTCACAGACTCCTGAAAGTGGGTGTAGATGGGGGAGCGGGAGACGGATTCCAATCGCTTGAGTTGACGAGAGGTGGCCACATACACACGCTGCAAGGAAGCGATAGGTGTCGTGTCGACAGATGGAGCAGAATAATATACTATTACATGTATTAGGAGTTATAAGGTAAGGACTGTCAATAGCTAGATACACTGTACATACTGTGAATAAAGATGGTTAAAAATAAAATGAAGCAAAATCGTACACTGTACCTGCACCAAAACGTAGAATACACCTAGCGGCACAATGACAGCCAAGAAGATCGGGGTTGCTATAACAATCACGAGAATAGTGCTCAAAACACTGAATACCATCATCAGAAACATTCTGTAAAAGAAACAATAGTTTTGACCTTCATTGTACATTGTGCATAATTATACATATGCATGGATGTATAATTGTATACAAAACAATGATGTTTGTTCACTGTCATTGTTTTGACTAAAACTATATAGTCACTGTATGTGAATGTCGAAGTCAACAGCTGGTGAACTATGTCTATATAGAATTCTACTCACCGAATATTATAGGCACACTATACACACCATTACCTCATTGTCCAGGGTAATGTCTGGTCAATGATGTACACATCCTTTGAAAAGCGGTTGAGAATTCTACCCAGCGGAGTGGTATCAAAGAAAGACATGGGAGATCTTAAGATGCTGAACAGTAGTTTCTCGTGCAGAGTCTGAGAGGCTTTGTAGGCTCCGAAAGCCAGACAGAATGCTCCGACTAAAACGAACAAGGCTTGGGAAAAACCAAGAGCTGCATACACTCCGAGAAAGAGACCACTGCAAAGAGAGCGTTACATGTATTACTGTGAACCAAACAGTAACAATAAATATAATATATGTACATGAAGGCTACTGTAACAGCAGCACCAAATTGTGTGAGCATGGACGTGTAAAATATTGTATGTATATCTACATTGTATATATCTAGTAGTATACATGTAAACAGACAAATTATACTTCGCCTGGAAGTGAAGCAACTGATTTCTATGTGACTGATCCAAATGGGTACGAAAAGATTATTCAATGCATGGCCGATGAAGTGAATCAAACAGAACAAACAAGACTACACTGTACTTCTTATTGCTACAGTGTACGTATCTAACTCACATGTCTTCACCCACAGTACTAGTGGCGTTAGATGAGTTACCCACAGTGGCGTTAGATGAGTTACCAGCTGCCGCATCGTTCTGGTTGCTGTAGTCAGCAAGCCAGAAGTTGGATCCAAGAGACGCAGCGTTGGACAAGAAGATGAAGAATAGTACCAGAAATGAGATGTAGTAGGTGCAAGCTTTGATGTACGCGACGAATACAGACAGTTTGACCTGAAGAGAGCAAACAATTAGTTAAGTCTAGTACGTTGAGTACTGATAGCCTCAATCGCTTTCAACACAAAAATGACAATGTATGGTACTGTACATGTACATTAGAGAACAGTCGGTTGGGAATGAAGCTAAGTAAAATTAATACTGCAACAGGTCACTAGATGTGTGTACAATTATAATTGTTTAGGAGGAGTGTTGCAATTTTAAGCATATTCACATGTCATGAACTGCTTATTAGCATGAAGGTACGTGTAAATAATATAAGTGCATGGTGCCGGCACATGTACATGTGACAGTCATGTGCATTATATAGCAATGTGCATGTATCTATCTTACAGCTCCACTCTCTGCTTTCTCATCCTGAATGAGTGTTCCTCCGGCTGCCTCCTCTTCCTCCGCCTCCTTCTGCGACTGTTGTCGTGAGAACTGCTTGGACAGCTGTCGCTTCAGCTCTGCCTTTGACACACTCCTCGACTCACTCTTCCGTGACTCGGGACGTGACGTGCTCTCCATGGACCTATATAGTGAATAATACTGTTCAGTGGACAATTATAGGAGGAGATAATGCTATTCAAAATGAAAGCACCGCGGGTGCTGATGCCTCGGTGGAGATGCCAAAGCTACATAACATAAAGCTACTAATAGCTTTTATACACATGACATGATGAACAATTTTGCTGCATGCAAACTGAAAGAGTGGGTAATGATCGACCATGATTGTTGTTAAAAACGATCGATGCCAAAAGTTAAAGTCTAAAATTAATGGCTGTATTAGCAGAGCCTTGCAGCTCTCTTCTCACTCTTGCAGCTACCAATATAGCTAGCATTCTAGTGCAAAGCTAACTACTAAGTAGAGTAGCAACACTCAGTTTGGCTACGTGCTCTTCTGAAAAAGCTGCAATGGCATTCCAAGTAAGAAAAACTAGGCATAACTCGAGAACGAAGCATTATTTTGCAAATCCATAAATTAAAATCCAAGTAAACATGACTAGAAGCCTATAGAAACTCTTACTTGCACTTGATTCATCCTTGAGCAGCTGTAGCAGTCTACACAGACACAGACACAAAAACACTACCGTATACCTCGCTTGCGCATGCGCACCAAGGTATAATTAATATTGCTCTTGTGTTTCACATGCAGGCCTCTTAAAGCCACAATGTGTCAAGGTAACGTTGTTCGATGCATGTGTTTAGTTTACTGTTTCAGAAGAGGCCTCTCACATTAACTATTAGTACAAGAGTACCAGAAACTCTACGCCACAGTACAATAATTCTGTCACATGTACCTTTGTCTTGCGAGGTGTTTGGTTTGTGCGACTCTCCTGGAGTGCAGCTCAGTCTTGTCCACCACCATATCAGAGTCTTCCGTCACATCAGGCATTGCATCCTCATCAAACTCACCGTACTCAGAGAATGCTGCGTGGGGAAATATTGTGAATTTAATTCGAGTTACATAATTATTATATGCAGCACTGGAACATACATGTATACATGTATGAGCTCAGGGTAAAATGGATGACTGATTGTTCTGATGTAGTTTGATAATACACGAGCATGTTATAAGAACCGACATGCATGCAGGCAGATGCCATTTCCATACTTTAGTATACAACGAGATTCAGCAGACACCTCATTTATTCGTAAGTTCTTCCATATTACTTACATGAGCACATGCATAACACAGTTGTATGGACATACACTTCAGTTATATACCTGGTAGGTCTTCCTCCACGTCAGGACCTCCAGTGTGGTGCCTGATAAACTCAGCAAATGGTCCGTCCTGGTCAATGAGCTCAGCATAACTGCCCACCTCCGCGATCCTCCCTTCTTTGAGGCTCGCCACTCTATCACACTGCGACAGGAACCCAATTCCATGGGTGACTAGCACACGCACCTGGGGAGAGAGAGGGGGTGGGGGGAGGAGTACAGTGTGTATGTACGTCAATACCAACAATATCTAAAGTTCGAAGGTGAAAGATCCATAGACCAAGTTTGTATACAGGGTATCATACAGGATTTTGAAGTAGAGGGGGGAAATGAGAAAAGTAACCAGAAAATGTTGCTAAAAAAAGGTCAACTGTTATTTCAATACCCAGCTATGGACACTCAGTCATAATTGAAAGGGGGGGATATCCCCCTTTTCCCCTGTATGACACCCTGGTATATCTAAGAAAACAACATGTACATGTACACTGCCTCCTGCAAGTAACGCCCCAGGGCATAATGAACAGATTCTAGAAAAATTACCTTTCCTGCAAGCATTCCGTCTGGACCAATGACCTCATCAAAGATATGCTTGCCAACATGAGAGTCCACGGCACTGAGAGGGTCGTCCAAAAGGTAGACATCGGCCTCCTGGTACACTGCACGGGCTAAACTCACTCTCTGCTTCTGACCACCACTCAGGTTGATGCCCTGTGAGGGTGTGAGAGTGTGAGGCATGTGGGGGTGTGTGAGAAGTGTGTATCTTGTGTACAGGGTTAGTTAATGGGTATGTGAGGGGGAGGGGACTAAGGACAATTGTGTTGATTTTCACTATTAGTTTACATACAGTGTATGTGTATGGATATAATTATGGGTGATTTTAATACGTTGGAAATACATAGGCATGCAATCACCATAGTTATTCAATTGAACAGATGCTCGCACCTTCTCTCCGATCTCCGTCTCGTCCCCTGCTGGCAGTATCTCCAGGTCAGTTTCCAGAGCACAGGCCTTGATGGTGGTTTTGTACAGACGCTCATTGTACGCTTTCCCAAACAGAATGTTGTCCTTGACTGTGGCATTCTGAATCCAGGCTTGTTGAGGGACGTATGCTACTGATCCCTGCATTGACGAATTCCACAAGTCATGCACGCCCAAACCAACTTGAAATTGAATTTTTTTAAAAGGTATAGTTATCACAACCTTTCAGCATGTAATATTACGATAGAGTTTGCAGTTTCCTCACATTGATGATGACGTCTCCGTTCAGCTTGACCATCTCCCCGAGAATGGCTTGGACGAGAGAGGACTTGCCTGCACCCACCAAACCGACAACTGCTAACAGCTCACCTGGCTTGATGTTCAGATTAACACTGCAAAGATAACGTCATAAAGTATTTTGTAAGGCAACCCCCGATAATCACATCATCATGTACTGTAGCTAATAACAAGTCAACCGATGTAATACTTAATATGTACATGTGTGGGATAGAATTTTATACATATACAAGCATTCAGTTACGTATGACTCACTCTGTCAGCGTTGGTTTGGCCTCATCTTCCCAGGTGAATGTTCCGTTTTTCACTGACACTGAGTCCTCATCACCTATTAAACATGAGTTCAGTACACGTACTTCAAGCCAGTGTGTACAGCATACCTACAGTACGTACCTGTAGCAGGAGTAAGTCTTCTGTTGACACATGACGGGTCCAGCTCTTCCTTCCTCAGGTAGTTACTCAACCGCTTCTTCGACACACTCGCCTATTAAGGATTATAAATAGTACAGTACATTGTACTTCAATCATTTCGATATAATTACTCTTATACAAGCTAAATTCCTTACAAAGGGTAGTAAACATACTGTACATGTACTAATCCAAATACTGTATGTACATGTACCTTGTAGTATAATGGGGATCGATTGAGCTACATGTACTGTAGCAGACTCGCGGATTGCTTTACCTGAATGAGGAAATTCACGAGAAGGGGCAGCATGATGAGAGGGTATCTGAGGATATTGAACAGGGAGAGGGCCACAAACACTTTGTCAGCTGTCAGACGATCGGCAGGGTTCGTCGAGTCCTTGTTCACGAGCGCATATGTTGCAAACGTTGCTAGCGATACCTGCCGGAAACGAGGGGATAAAAACTAGTGGGGGCAAATTTAATCTTAGATGTACATGTAATTGTACCTGTTCATGTATAAAGAAATTGTATAATGACAAAATTACAGGTGTCAAGTAACTCACATACATGACTGTAACAATACTTAGACAAAAATTTCAAAATGGATGATCAATAACACATAATCATTGATAATTAATGTTATGCTGACTATGCATGAGCACACACAGTCATGTGCCACCACTTACAAGGAAGGGGGCGCAGGTCCAAGTGAAGGAGGTGGCTGCATTGAGGAAGGCTGACTTGAGGAGGATGCTTAACTCATTGCCTCGCATCTTCTCCACCAGCTGTTGGAACGGACGCTCCCACGCATACAACTTGATCACCTGCGATCAGACACAAAGCACATGAATAAGTGTTACACACTAACCCAATCAACACACGATACCTTGATACCGTTGAGAACTTCGTTGACGAGCTTGATGCGAGAGTCCTTATAGGCCATCAACTTGATCTAGATACATAAGTGCAGAAGTACATAATACAGTACATGTATATTTATGTGGAAACAATGATAACACAATACACTTAAAATTGATATCTTGATTATCCCTACCTACATGTACATGTACGATGTACAAGTCACTTAACGTGTACGTACATGTACATGTACCAGTGAGTACCTACATGTTAGAAACCGTACATCATTACTGACATTACTTCCTGCTAGCGTATGAGTCACCTAACATGTATCTACATGACATAAAGCCTTTCTTTTACACGACAGTGATCAAGGACATTACTAAACTAAACACTGTGGGTTTATTGCAATGTATGACATAAATCATTTTAGCATAATTATGCCACCACTTACTTGGTACTGCCTCCCCTTAACGGCAATGATTGCATTGAGAGGCACCATCAACACCATAACAAAGAACCCGGCAAAGATGGAGGGACCCATGGAGAACCACAGGAAGATAAGAGCTAGCACAATCTGGAACGGAGCAGACCACAACATGTGGAGATAGGGCATGAGGTCCATGAACATCTGAGCATCTACTGACATGAGGTTGACTATCTCCCCGACTGTGCTGGTGCGACGAGCCTTGGTGCTCATACGAAGAGCCTGCATGGACCAATTTAGTAACTTTTCGTATTTTAACAGCTAGCATGTACTGCACTTTCATGCTGCCATGCAAGCTTATATATATAATATATACATGTATGTAGAACACTAAAAGGAGAATAACATAACAGCCTGCCATGTAGACTTGTGACACGGAGATCATATTTTAAGTACAAATACGTTAACCATTGCAATAGCTGTACACGTAACACTGTATACATACTTTATACATGTACATGTACCTTTGCATAGACAGAGGCGATGACAGCTGTTCTAATCCTCATGCCGACTCTGAAGCAGCCGTGGAAATATTGGTGAGCCAACAATGACTGGAACACAGCGGCTATAAACAGCAGCGCTGCATATAAGTACCCTTTCCAGTTGGGTTCGTTCTTGTCCTCAGTGAACCCAATGAGAAGCCTGCGAAGAGAAACGAAGCATGTAAAGGTCACCGTCTCATGTGAGTTATAAAAATGATTCTGTGTACTGTTAGGTCTTGTAAGAATTTTATGAGGATAAGACTGCAGAGCCGTGGCACACACAGTCTAATCTTTGAATTTATCGTAAACAAGCCACAAAATTTAGCACATTATTATGCCTTGGTGCGCATGCGCAAGCGAGGTATACAGTAGTGTGTTTGTGTGTCTGTGTGTGTGTGTGTAGGCTGTTTCAGCTGCTCAAGGATCAATGAAGTGCAAGTAAGAGTTTCTATAGGCTTCTAGTCATGTTTTTTTGGCTTGGTATTTGTGGATTTGCAAAATAAAGCTTCGTTCTCGAGTTATGCCTAGTTTGCTTACTTGGAATGCCATTGCAGCCTTTTCAGAAGAGTCCGTAGCAAAACTTGTTCACCGAGTGTTGCTACTCTACTTAGTTAACTCTGCACTAGAACGCTAGCTATTGGTACCTGCAAGAGTGAGAAGAGAGCCGCAAGGCTCTGCTGACTTGCAGCCATTAATTTTAGACTTGAACTTTTGGCATCGATCGTTTTAACAACGATCATCGTCGATCATTACCCACTCTTTGAGTTTCCCTGTGATTCTGGATTCTGCATGCAGCAAAATTAATTATAATCAATGTGTGTATAAAAGCTAGCTATTAGTAGCTTTATGTTATGTAGCTTTGGCACCTCCACCAAGCTTTCATTTAGACTATTTTTGTGTAGTTAATAAGGTGTAAGCAGCTTACTTGAGAATTTGTGGGCTTGCAAATAGGAGTAAGTCTTGGAAGATCTTGTAGAAACCTGCGACAGAAAACTCCCAACCAAACGTCTTCACTAGTGCCAACACAAGAGAAGGATTGCTGGTAGATTGAGTGGCTTGTCTGTTAGTGGAAGGGGAGACCACCCGGGTCCTGTCGCTCACATGTGTGCTCAGGGACTGGTACTCGGAGTCTTGAACGTTTAGAGTGGGGGCTGTGGTAGTGTTGGACTCTTGCTGGAAGCTTATCCTGTAGAGTATACGTGTGAATTATTGCATGCAGTTTTGTGTAACATAATTATTTTAAATACCATGGCAGATAGAGAAATTGAATCAAGACATTTATAATTATGAAAGTTCCTATACGGCATGCACCTTGTATAAAATTGCTAGGAAATTCCATTAATGAGTTTCAGGGTATTTACAGTAATCCTCAAACTAACATCATTTTCCAACGACAGCACTACACATGTAAATTCTCACCCTGCTTTGCACAGTTCCTTGTTCCAATGCTTCTGGAAGACTGGAGCAATGGCCTCCGACTTATCATAGGTGTTGAGGTCGACCAGATCATCGTACTTGAGTGGGCGTCGCCAGCCATGCCAGATCTGTCCGTTCTGCCACCACCAAGTGATTCGAGAGAGGAAGGTGGCGTGTTCCTCTGGACATGATTTCCGCTGAAGGTGAGAAAAAAGTAAACAAAAGATTGTTACCTTTGTGAGTTTGCCCTGTCTATTCGAAGAATAGCCGAGCATATTATATGCACATCAATCCCACTAGATTTCTTATATCAGATCCTTCTTAAGGATCTGTAGCACTATTATAATACTGTAGTACCAACCTCATCATCAAGGCCGAGTTGGTAGAGGCGTCTTCGTGGTTTAGGCTCAGGGAAAAAGGACAATACAAACTCCACCAGATACACTAAGAGCTGCACACAGAATGTTGTCAATCGGAACACATCGACCTGAGAGAGAGTGACATGAACGTAGACAGTACGGTTTGGCATGAAAGTGCAAGTTGCGACTATAAACAAGCTCTCAAGAATAGTACATGTACATGTATGTCTTGTAAGTAAAAACAATACTACAATACCAACATAATGCTCATGTGACAATGGAATCACCTGCTGTCCTTCATCCATTGAGATGAGGATGTATGACCTCAGTTTAAATATTCCGTAGATGACCATTCCTGTCCAAAAAATGAAGTTGACTCCTGAGCTTCGGACGCCATAGTGACGCTGAAACAGGAGAAGTAGCGCTATCATCACCTGTATATATACATTTGGTTGTGTGACATCTGAAACAACAAGGACAAGAACAAATGCAAGGTAGACTATGCATGCTGCAGCGATAACCAAGTGTATGGCCAACACAATTCATACATGTAGCTAGTACACGTATGTCTCTAGTTAAGATTCCCCACACATTTGACAATGTGGTACATACAATATATACCTTAATCGTGCGCCACGTTAACCTCGAGTCCATCCGACATAATTATTTTCGCGAATACCGTACATATTAATTTTGTGAGCATCAAAATATGCAAATTTGATCACCTCGCAAAAATAAAACTTAAACTGGTACTGGTATGACACAAGATCCTTGGCAGAACGCAATAGTTAGATTATTGCAAAGGGTCCATTTACAAAATGTTTTCACCAGCAAAATATTCTAGTAATACACGGTACTAACATACATATTTCTGCGAATGAGAGTAAAATCGTCGGGGATAATTTAAAATGCAATGTCACTCACGAGCAATTAAAACTACTATGAATATTATTAATTTCACAACTTGATGTTATTATGGAAGCAAAACTATACCAGATAACAGATAGATAACTGTATAAAAGGGTGAAGGGAATCACACTTTGCACAGGCGAAGGCTCATAATCGATAACAAGAAAATCTAGCAAGAGGAAACAATGTACACAGTCTTCACAGTCTTCAAAATTGCAGCATTCTTTGCTTGCGCATTTGCAACCTATCCACTACAAGGTAAGATGTTTAGCAGTTTGTTATGGCTACACTTGTGTGCAGCTGCTAATAATTAATCATCACCGTAGCTTGTTCGGAGGGTTTAAGAATAGCAATACTCAATGATACAAGAATTTTACGAGTACGAGAGTAGGAATAATGTAGCTAAAACATGAACTGAATTGTTACCAAACGATGTTTGTAAATGCCTTCACAGTTCAAAATGAAGTTGAGAATCAACCGACAGTTGGAGATGTGAATAAGGCTCTCTCCTACATACCTCTTATTGACAAACTTCGTGGTCGGCCTGGTCGTGATGGTATGCCTGGAAAAGACGGGTTGCCAGGAGAACAAGGACTGAGGGGACCCGTAGGAACTCAAGGACTTCCTGGACCAGTCTCAGCCGGAGTGACTTACATCAGGTGGGGGAGGACCACATGCCCTGAGGCACTAGGAACAGAACTAGTCTATTCAGGAAGAGCCGCTGGTAGTCACTACACACATAAGGGAGGGAGTGCAGAGAAAATATGCCTACCTAATAATCCGGACTATATTTCAAGCGCGAATGGAGTCCAAGGGACTAGCTTCCTATATGGAGCTGAGTACGAGTCGTATCCCCCTGTACCTCTAGGTCACCTTGGGCACCACAATGTCCCCTGTGCAGTCTGTTACGTGCCCACTAGAGCAGCCATGATCATGATACCAGCCAAGACTCAATGCCCCACCTCCTGGACAGTCGAGTATGTCGGATATCTAATGACTGCACATTACACACATCATCGCTCAACATTCTCATGTGTTGATAAAGATGCTCAGAGCATTCCCGGCGGAGTTGGTACCGAATATGGAGCTTTGTTCTACCATGTTGAGGCAACCTGCATTGGTATTCTCTGTCCTCCTTATGACACTCAGCGAGAGCTGACATGTGCAGTTTGCACCAAGTGAAACAATGATGTATATGCATGACTATTCACATTACATGTATTTATACATGTAGGTTTGTACATCATTTTGTAAATCGATCGTCATTATCTATACAATATATAAATGTACAATAGGCTGGTGATACCACATGTACATGTTCTTTTGTACTACTTTTCCAGTGGCTATACAGTTACTGCAATTGGCAACAGGGCTACCATCTTTTATCAATAGCTGCAGGAAAAGATCTATATAATTAACATGATGTGCTAGTTTGACAATGTGAAATGAAAGTACCGCGGGTGCTGATGCCTCGGTGGATATGCCAAACGTACATAACATAAAGTTACTACATAGCTATTGCTAATACATTATCATGATGAAAATTTTTTGCATTAATTTTGCTGTATGCAGGCAGATTCACAGAGAAACTCAAAGAGTGCATGGGAAATGATTGTTGCTAAAAAGGATGCCAAAAGTCTAAAATTAATGGCTGCATCATCAGTATAGAGCCTTGCAGCTACCAATAGCTAGCGTTCTAGTATACACAGACAGACATTCAAGAAAACATGACTAGAATCCTATGGAAACTCTTACTAGCATTTCATTGATCCTTGAGCAGCTGTAGCAGTCTACAAACAAACACACTACCGTATGCCTCGCTTGCACATCGAGGTATAACTGTCACAACAGAACTTACTTTTCTAAGCGTTATACATGTACGCACCGTATACCAGGTTTCGAACACGTAGCTAGGTAATTGCAAATGAAACTGTACATTCCTAATTTCTTTTTTAACTGTTGCGAATTGCATGTGCATGCTCTCTCGTTTTCAGGTGTTTCGTTTGCAATCTATATGCGAAAACTCTTTAAAAAAAGAGTCTTGCATTCAAAACCCGAATTCGGTAGTGTGCTACAAAGTTGATCTTTTCAACCAGATACAATGTGACACATAAAAAATTTAAAAGGTAACTGTTCAAAATACAAAGTAGATTGGAACAAACATGAATATCGTATGAACTTAATGATCACTATCACACAAATACAAGTCCGTTCCCTGCACCTAAAAACGGAACAGTTCACCACTGTCTGAACATGCACGAGAGCGCATTCAACATGCGTTCGGTCAGTGCATGTGCACAGGTATACAGTATACTTATACTTTATTTTATGGAAGCATACAGTATAAAAGAGTGAAGGGAATCACACTTTTCAAAGACAAAGGCTCATACAATAAGAATATTCTAGCAGCAAGAGAACACAATGTACACGGTCTTCAACATCGGAATAATTGCAGCATTCTTTGCTTGCGCTTTAGCAACTTATCCACTACAAGGTAAGATGTTTAGCAGTTTGTTATGGCTTGATAATTAAAGTTTGGATGCGTTCACAGTTCAAAATGAAGTTGAGAATAAACAGACAGTTGGAGATGTGAATAGGGCTCTCTCCTACATACCTCTTATTGACAAACTTCGTGGTCGGCCGGGTCGTGATGGTATGCCTGGAAGAGACGGGTTGCCAGGAGAACAAGGACTGAGGGGACCCGCAGGAATCCAAGGACTTCCCGGACCAGTCTCAGCTGGAGTGACCTACATCAGGTGGGGGAGGACCACCTGCCCTGAGGCACTAGGAACGGAACTAGTTTACTCAGGAAGAGCTGCTGGTACTGACTACTTACACAAGGGAGGGAGTGCAGAGAAAATATGTCTACCTAACAATCCGGACTATCTTTCAAGTCCAAACGGAGTGCAAGGATACAGTCCACTACATGGAGCAGAGTATGAAATGTATGCACCGCAACCACTCAACCTTTTAAACCACAACGTCCCCTGTGCAGTCTGCTATGTGCCCACTAGAGCAGCCATGATTATGATTCCAGCCAAGACTCAATGCCCCACCTCCTGGACGATCGAATATGTCGGCTATCTGATGACTGAACACCACGGCCACGCTCGTTCAGTGTTCTCCTGTGTTGACAAAGATGCTCAGAGCATTCCCGGCGGGGTTGGTGATGAAAATGGAGCATTATTCTACCATGTTGAGGCAACATGCAATGGCATTCTCTGTCCTCCTTATGACACAGAGAGAGAGCTGACATGTGCAGTTTGCACCAAGTGAAACAATGATGTACATGCATGACTATTGAACAATTACATATAATTATATATACGTGTACGTGTAGGTTTGTAAGTTTGCGCATGATTTTGTGAGTGGATCGTGATTATCTACAATTATAGGCCGGTGATACCTGTACTTTTGTACTTTTCCAGTCGCTACAGTTATTTCAATTGGCAACAGGGCTATATAAAATGTAACAACTGCAGGAAACGATCTATACATGTAAATGCACAACACTGACAAGCGTTACGCATGTAACACTAGCGTCGTCCCCAGGCTGAGTTTGTCTCTAAAATAATATTTTTCACTGTAATGTGACATATGTACCATGCATACCAGATTTAGAGCACGTAGTTATAGGTATTTTGACACTGTTGCTAATTGCAGGCGCATGCTCTCTCTCCTTTGCAAACCTTTCGTTTGCGATCAACACGAAAACTCATTCAAAACCCGTACAGTATTGTACTTCGAAGGTGATCTTTCTAATCAGATACAATGTGGTACATTAAATTTTAACAGCTCACTGTTTAGATTAAAAGTATATGATAACAAACATGAATATCGTATGAATTTATGATCACTATCACACAAATACAAGTCCGTTCCTTGCACCTAAAAATGGAACAGTTGTCTCTGTCAGAACATGAGAGCGCATTCAACATGTAATCTGTCAGTGTACACACAAATGAAGGTACTACAATATTATACACTATAAATTATGGAAGTATACAGCAAATAACAGTATAAAAGGGTGAAGGGAATCACACTTTGCACAGGTGAAGGCTCATAATCAATAACAAGAACATCTAGCAAGAGGAAACAATGTACACAGTCTTCACAGTCTTCAAAATTGGAATAATTGCAGCATTCTTTGCTTGCGCGTTTGCAACCTATCCATTACAAGGTAAGATGTTTAGCAGTTTATGGCTACACTTGTGGCTACACTTGTGTGCAGCCCCCCTAATACTTAATCATCACCGTAGCTTGTTCGGAGGGTTTAAAAATAGCAATGATGTAAGAATTGTATGGAGAAGCTTAGAGTACGAGAGTAGGAATAATGAAGCTAAAACATAAACTGAATTGTTACCAAACCATGTTTGTATAATTATGCCTTCCCAGTTCAAAATGAAGTTGAGAATCAACCGACAGTTGGAGATGTGAATAAGGCTCTCTCCTACATACCTCTTATTGACAAACTTCGTGGTCGGCCTGGTCGTGATGGTATGCCTGGAAAAGATGGGTTGCCAGGAGAACAAGGACTGAAGGGGCCCGCAGGAACACAAGGACTTCCTGGACCAGTCTCAGCCGGAGTGACTTACATCAGGTGGGGGAGGACTAAATGCCCTGAGGCACTAGGAACGGAACTAGTCTACTCGGGAAGAGCAGCTGGTACTCACTACACAAATAAGGGAGGGAGTGCAGAGAGAATATGCCTACCTAACAATCCGGACTATCTTTCAAGTGCAAATGGAGTGCAAGGACATAGCCCACTATATGGAGCTGAGTACGAGTCCTTTCCCCCGGCACCTCTAGGTCACCTTGGGGAACACAACGTCCCCTGTGCAGTCTGCTACGTGCCCACAAGAGCAGCCATGATCATGATACCAGCCAAGACTCAATGCCCCACCTCCTGGACGATAGAGTATGTCGGCTATCTGATGACCGAATACTACAACTCCGCTCGTTCAGTGTTTTCCTGTGTTGACAAAGATGCTCAGAGCATTCCCGGCGGAGTTGGTAACGAGAATGGAGCCCTGTTCTATCATGTTGAGGCAACCTGCAGTGGCATTCTCTGTCCTCCTTATGACACAGAGAGAGAGCTGACATGTGCAGTTTGTACCAAGTGAACCAATCATGTACATGCATGACTATTGAACAAACACACATAATTATATATACGTGTACGTGTAGGTTTGTAAGTTTTGTGCATGATTTTGTGAGTGGATCGTGATAATCTACAATTATGCGTACGGTATTGTACTTCGAAGGTGATCTTTCTAATCAGATACAATGTGGTACATTAAAATTTTAACAGCTGACTCTTTAGATTAAAAAGTACATGAGAACAAACATGAATATCGTATGAATTTCTGATCACTCTCACACAAATACAAGTACATTCCTTGCACCTAAAAACGGAACAGTTGTCTCTGTCAGAACATGAGAGCGCATTCAACATGTAATCTGTCAGTGTACACACAAATGAAGGTACTATAATATTATACACTATAAATTATGGAAGTATACAGCAAATAACAGTATAAAAGGGTGAAGGGAATCACACTTTGCACAGGCGAAGGCTCATAATCAATAACAAGAACATCTAGCAAGAGGAAACAATGTACACAGTCTTCACAGTCTTCAAAATTGGAATAATTGCAGCATTCTTTGCTTGCGCGTTTGCAACCTATCCATTACAAGGTAAGATGTTTAGCAGTTTATGGCTACACTTGTGTGCCCCCCTAATACTTAATCATCACCGTAGCTTGTTCGGAGGGTTTAAAAATAGCAATGATGTAAGAATTGTAGGGAGAAGCTTAGAGTACGAGAGTAGGAATAATGAAGCTAAATGAATTGTTACCAAACGATATTTGTATATGCCTTCCCAGTTCAAAATGAGGTAGAGAATCAACCGACAGTTGGAGATGTGAATAAGGCTCTCTCCTACATACCTCTTATCGACAAACTTCGTGGTCGGCCTGGTCGTGATGGTATGCCTGGAAAAGACGGGTTGCCAGGAGAACAAGGACTGAGGGGGCCCGCAGGAACACAAGGACTTCCTGGACCAGTCTCAGCCGGAGTGACTTACATCAGGTGGGGAAGGACTACATGCCCTGAGGCACTAGGAACGGAACTAGTCTACTCGGGAAGAGCAGCTGGTACTCACTACACAAATAAGGGAGGGAGTGCAGAGAAAATATGCCTACCAAACAATCCGGACTATCTTTCAAGTGCAAATGGAGTGCAAGGATACAGCCCACTACATGGAGCTGAGTACGAGTCCTTTCCCCCTGCACCTCTAGGTCACCTTGCGCACCACAATGTCCCCTGTGCAGTCTGCTACGTGCCCACTAGAGCAGCCATGATCATGATACCAGCCAAGACTCAATGCCCCACCTCCTGGACGGTCGAGTATGCAGGATACCTGATGACTGAATATCACGGCCACGCTCGTTCAGTGTTCTCCTGTGTCGACAAAGATGCTCAGAGCATTCCCGGCGGAGTTGGTACCGAATATGGAGCATTGTTCTACCATGTTGAAGCAACCTGCAATGGCATTCTCTGTCCTCCTTATGACACAGAGAGAGAGCTGACATGTGCAGTTTGCACCAAGTGAAACAATGATGTACATGCACGTATGCATAACTATTGAACAATTACATATAATTATATATACGTGTCCGTGTAGGTTTGTAAGTTTTGTGCATGATTTTGTGAGTGGATCGTGATCATCTACAATTATAGGCCGGTGATACCTGTACTTTTGTATTTTTCCAGTCGCTACAATCGGCAACAGGGCTATATAAAAAACAACAGGAAAAGATCAATACATGTAAATGCACAACACTGACAAGCGTTACGCATGTAACACTAGCGTCGTCCCCAGGCTGAGTTGTCTCTAAAATAATATTTTTCACTGTAATGTGACATATGTACATGTATACCAGATTTCGAGCACGTAGTTATAGGTATTTTGACACTGTTGCTAATTGCAGGCGCATGCTCTCTCTCCTCTGCAAACCTTTCGTTTGTGATCAACGCGAAAACTCATTCAAAACCCGTATAGTATTGTACTTCGAAGGTGATCTTTGTAATCAGATATAATGTGGTACATCAAAATTTTAACAGCTGACTGTTTAGATTAAAAAGTACATGAGAACAAACATGAATATCGTATGAATTTATGATCAATCTCACACAAATACAAGTCCGTTCCTTGCACCTAAAAACGGAACAGTTGTCTCTGTCAGAACATGAGAGCGCATTCAACATGTGTTCGGTCATGTACACAAAATGAAGTATATACACTATCTATTATGGAAGCAAGTAACAGTATAAAAGGGTGAGAGAATCACACTTTGCACAGGCGAAGGCTCATAATCAATAACAAGAACATCTAGCAAGAGGAAACAATGTACACAGTCTTCACAGTCTTCAAAATTGGAATAATTGCAGCATTCTTTGCTTGCGCGTTTGCAACCTATCCACTACAAGGTAAGATGTTTAGCAGTTTATGGCTACACTCGTGTGCAGCCCCTAATACTTATCATCACCGTAGCTTGTTCGGAGGGTTTAAGAATAGTAATCCCCAATGATGTAAGAATTGTAGGGAGAAGCTTAGAGTACAAGAGGAAATAATCTAGAATGTAGCTAAAACATGAACTGAATTGTCCAAATGATGTTTGCATGTATATGCCTTCACAGTTCAAAATGAAGTAGAGAATCAACCGACTGTTGGAGATGTGAATAGGGCTCTCTCCTACATACCTCTTATTGATAAACTTCGTGGTCGGCCCGGTCGTGATGGTATGCCTGGAAGAGATGGGTTACCAGGAGAACAAGGACCGAGGGGACCCACAGGAACACAAGGATTTCCTGGACCAGTCTCAGCCGGAGTAACCTATATCAGGTGGGGGAGAACCACATGCCGCCTTGAGGCACTAGGAACGGAACTAGTCTACTCGGGAAGAGCTGCTGGTACTGACTACTTACACAAGGGAGGGAGTGCAGAGAAAATATGTCTACCTAACAATCCGGACTATCTTTCGAGTTCAAACGGAGTGCAAGGATACAGCCCACTACATGGAGCGGAGTATGAAATGTATGCACCGCAACCACTCACCCACCTTTACGACCACAATGTCCCCTGTGCAGTCTGCTACGTGCCCACTAGAGCAGCCATGATCATGATTCCAGCCAAGACTCAATGCCCCACCTCCTGGACAGTCGAGTATGTCGGCTATCTGATGACTGAACACTATAACCATGCTCGTTCAGTGTTCTCCTGTGTTGACAAAGATGCTCAGAGCATTCCCGGCGGAGTTGGTAACGAGAATGGAGCCTTGTTCTACCATGTTGAGGCAACCTGCAATGGCATTCTCTGTCCTCCTTATGACACTCAACGAGAGCTGACATGTGCAGTTTGCACCAAGTGAAACAATGATGTAGGTTACATGCATGCATGACAAACAGTTATAATTATTACATAATTTTGTACCCTACCAGTAATTGGCAACAGGGCAAAAAAATGTAACATCTGCAGAAAATGATCATAAATAACATGGTGTGTACACTAGAACCTTTCACATGTAACATATGTATGCATGCACCAGGTTTTGAACACGTAGTTAGGTATTTGTGAATGACACTGCATGTACAAGCCTAATTTCATTGCAAATTGCATGCGCATGCTCTTTCCTTTGCAAGTCTTTCGTTTGCCATCTACGTGAAAACTCCTAATTTGCAATCGAATCGAATGAGTCTCGCATTCGAAACCTGTATACGGTATTGTACTTTGAAGCTGATCTTTATAATCAGGTGGTACACACAAATTAACTGTTTAGTAGTTCAAAGAACAACATGAATACTTAATAAGCCTGTTCCTTGCACCAGTCACCCCTGTCAGAACATGAGAGCACATTCACATGAGTTCAGTCAGTGTACACAAAATGAGAGTGTTTACAGTACATGTACTTTATTGTGGAAGCATAATACAAATAACAAGTGAAGGGAATCACACTTCGTACAAAACTAATTTCGTTTCTGCAAATTACACACGCATGCTCTCTCTTTTCAGTCTATTGTTCGTGATCTTTGAGAAAATTCCCAATTCGTTATCAAAAGAGTATTGCATTGTATTGTACTTCAAAGCTAATCTTTTAACCAGATACTATAACAATGTGGCACATAAAATTTAACAGCTGATTGTTTAGATTCCTAAGTACATGGGAACACACATGAATATAATTACTGTATGGGCTTATGATCGACTGTCACACAAATACAAGTACATTCCTTGCACCTAAAAACGGAACAGTTGTATCTGTCAGAACATGAGAGCACATTCAATGTTAATAAAAATGAAGGTATTACAGTAGATGTACTATCACCAAATAACAGTATAAAAGGGTGAAGGGAATCACACTTTGTACAGACAAAGGCTCACAAATCAACAACTAAACAACAAGAATATTTTTAGCAGCAAAAGGACACAATGTACACAGTCTTCAACACTGGAATAATTGCAGCACTCTTTGCTTGCGCTTTTGCAACCTATTCACTACAAGGTAAGATGTTTAGCAGATTGTTATGGCTTGATAAACTTTGGATGCCTGCACAGTTCAAAATGAAGTAGAGAATAGTGCTCTCTCCTACATACCTCTTATTGACAAACTTCGTGGTCGGCCCGGTCGTGATGGTATGCCTGGAAGAGACGGGTTGCCAGGAGAACAAGGACCAAGGGGACCCGCAGGAATCCAAGGACTTCCCGGACCGGTCTCAGCCGGAGTGACCTACATCAGGTGGGGGAGAACCACATGCCCTGAGGCACTAGGAACGGAACTAGTCTACTCAGGAAGAGCTGCTGGTACTGACCACTTACACAAGGGAGGGAGTGCAGAGAAAATATGCCTACCTAACAATCCAGACTATGTTTCAAGTCCAAACGGAGTGCAAGGATATAGCCCACTACATGGAGCTGAGTACGAGTCCTTTCCCCCTGCACCTCTAGGTCACCTTGGGCAACAAAATGTGCCCTGTGCAGTTTGCTATGTGCCCACTAGAGCAGCCATGATCATGATTCCAGCCAAGACTCAGTGCCCCACCTCCTGGACGATTGAGTATGTCGGCTATCTGATGACCGAATACTACAACTTCGCTCGTTCAGTGTTCTCCTGCATTGACAAAGATGCTCAGAGCATTCCCGGCGGGGTTGGTAACGAGAATGGAGCCTTGTTCTACCATGTTGAGGCAACATGCAATGGCATTCTCTGTCCTCCTTATGACACAGAGAGAGAGCTGACATGTGCAGTTTGCACCAAGTGAAACAATCATTGCATGGCTATTGAATAATTACTATTACATACAAGCTAGTACATGCATCATTTTTTGCCCACGACAACAGTTGTTACTGCAATCGCCAACAGCGCTGTCATTAGGGTTAGGGTTACACAAACATTCAGAACTTTTTCAAAATTAAATGTAACAGAAAGATCGACTGACGATGTGAAATATACTGTGGTGAGTACTTTTTTGTGTTAAACGGTGTACCGTACAATGGGTTCCAAATATCATTTGTGAATGCCACTGCATGTTACAGGCCTGATTATACAGTAGTTATGTGCTGTATGCGCATACTTTCTCCTTTGCGAGTTTTTCGTTTGAAATCTATGCGATAACTCCCTCCCAGTCTCGCATTGGAAACCCAGTGTATTTCAAAGCTAACCTTTCTAACCAGATCAAAACTATTCAGAACAAATCTTTAGACTTTCAATGTTTCAACACTGATAAATGAAGCTAGACTCACCATTGAGACAACAATCACAGCGGGGGACATGTACTGAAAGTAAGCCACTTTATCCTCACTGTCTGAGGACACTCCCTGATAGATGCTGTATCCTAGGTCACAGAGAGCAGCCACTAACGGAACTATCACCAGCAACTGTGAGAAAAAGAATAGTTTACATGTACATGTTATGATGTGCACAATGAAATTACCAGCCGCAAAACATGGTACATGTTATTTATAAATGTAATTTAACTCCGAGGGTATACAGCTTCGGGAATCAGATATACATGTACTTAAGATATCTGGTAGCATTAAATTTAATTCTTGGGCTCCATCCACGTTAACTCGGTAGCTGAATAGTAAGACTGCATGAATACGTTGTTGTGGCTTTAACTCTAGCTAGCTCTTGTTTAACTACGTGTGCTAGTACACACACTGTAGCTAAATTCTTAGTGATTTATCACTATACAAAGCAAACAAGTAAACGTACAATTTTTGACACATTCAGAAGGTTGAAAGCAATCCTGTCCCTTGTCTTCCTACTCGTGGTAAGGAACTCCAGTGCTGCCAGTAACCAGAGAGACACGCAGACAAGATAGAGAATGGCAGTGTCCTCGAAACAGATGGTGAGGTCCACCTCATCTTGACAGGTCTGGTTGACCGTGTGATACAGACACGAGAAGGGAGGGTCACGACGACGCTGTGTGTGTGTGTGTGTGTGTGTGTGTGTGTGTGTGTGTGTGGTGGAATAAATACCATGCAGGTAAACCTACAATCAAGGCCCATGTTTGATAATGAGAAATAACTGTACTGTTATTTTAAGAACAGGATTATCCTCTGGACGGACAATATCCATTGTGTGCATGGTGCCTCAACACATGTTGGCCTGTATGATTCCTCTAGGGCGTTGTATACATGTACATGTACGAAGAGGAAAAGCAAGGGCCCAGGGGCAACCTTACAATGTAGTTAGTGAAGTCACCAAGGAAGTGAGCACCATAATAATTATGGCTTCTTCATGCAATGCTAATTAACTATTAGCACAGTGTATAATTTACACAAGGCAAATTAATACTGTATATAATTATAGCGGGTATATTTTTGGCACCGAAAATACTTTGGCAAATCTAGATGAGGATCGCAGATACAATTGCATATGGCACTAGTATGTATAGAAGGTTTCACAAGGTGCACAATGTACATATCAAATAATCATATGCACGCTGTAGCTGTAGGTGTACTGCAACCCATAGTGATGAAGGCATGATAATACCTTCATCACTATGGCTTACAAGCTGCTATCAACAACAGCACTGTTTAAGTAGAATCATCACAAACAAGCATGCCAGGATGAGTCTTGTAGACGTACTCTAAAAGAGCATGACACTGATAAAACAATTTTGTACTCGGCATGCGGTAAGTGGTACGATACGGGAACAGTGTACATTTTACATGATTACACATTTTACATGATTACACTACAATGAGCATTATATCAAACTCTAATCTAACTCTTTAATACTTCTAATCAAAAGCATACACACAAAGTAGCAAAGAGGGAGCCACCCACTTGCACAAATAGATCTTAATCTCTACTCACCCAAAATTGCGACACTGGGCTGCAAAATTTGTCCAAATTGTCCAGAGCAGACATTGCAACCAACTTGAAGCGAGCTGATGTGCGAGAAGCTAGCTCAAAAGCAGGGCATTTTTGGGGTCAGGCTTGGTTAAGGTTGATTGCTGACTGTAAATTGACTTAATTTGTAATTCACGTGCTCATTAAAATACTTGGAAATCCCCGTACATTCGCTCAGATTCGCTTTAGCTGAGCTCAGCTAACTATATAGCTGTAGCTCAGGTTTTCTCGATCGCCTGTTTCATCTTCTTTTCTTCTCATGGAGTCTCTGCAGATCGGTCTTCGTGTGGTGCGTGGCCCGCACTGGGAGTGGGGAGATGTTGACGGAGGAGTTGTTGAGGGTCATGTTGGAACGGTGGTGGCAATGGAGGAGCCTAAGGACGGAGGGAGACCAGTGGTTGTGCAATGGGACTCGGGCAAAAGGTGTCGGTGTCGCTGTGGTGTAGCTGGAAAATATGACCTGAGGGTACTGGACAGTGCTCCCACAGGTACACAATTTGAGGTCGAGGGAGTAGATCTATAGTACATTGATGTTGTTGCAAGCAGCCGTACTTTTGGTTTCATTATTAATATTGTGTTGATCAGATCAATACCGATTTGTAAAGTACAAATGCATGGTGCTCGTATTAAAAGCAATAAGTCTTATGAAAGTGCTTGTACCTTACTGCTGTCACATGACTGAAGAAGCCCTACTCGAATGTACCGTATACGTACATGTAGCACTTTATTTTCGAGGAGCTAATATTTCACAGATTGCTCTAACTAAACGGTTCAAATGACCACACCCCTACAGTAGAGAGGACTTAAATTTTCAGGGACTTAAAATTCGAGGTTCAAGGTCAATCCGCGAAAACTGCGAAATGTTTACTGCTCGAAAATAAAGCGCTGTATGGTTTAGCTTGTAGAAATCTTGAGCAGTGTATGTACACAATTATATGATAAACTGTTAGGGGTATAGGTCATCTGTTTTGCATGCATGTACTAGCTGCTTTGGTTATCCCCACACACACACATGCAGGTATCCAGCACCTCCACGTGGAGTGCACCTGGTGTGGGGAGAAGAGTGTGAGAGGCATCCTGTGGAGCTGCACCCAGTGTGTGGATTATCATCTCTGCACTCCTTGTTACAACGCTGACAGACACAGCGTCGAGCACAAGTTCAACAGACGAGATGTGCCAGCATCCAGAAAACGGTCAGTTGAAAATAAACCAGCGGAAGCGTTTTCTATTAAAACAAGTTTCTCCCTCAACTACTGTGAAACTAGGAATTATTGAAATATTTCTGACGTGTGTGTGTGTCTTGGATAGTTGTTTGTTGTAAATGTCCTCGGTGCATTGTATATTTAACTGTAAATAGTTATATGTCAATTATTATGACTAAAGTTAGGCACGAGATACAAATGTTCTCGGTACATATTGTACACATGTAACATGTGTTGCAAAGTCTATTCATTGTGTTTTCATAGAAACTGTTTGTGTTACACTTACATCACGTGCCCCATATACCAATAATTATTATTATACTGTACATGTAAGACATACTTATGAATATAATTATAGTTTATATTGCTGGGTATTTATGTATGTACATACACTTAAACTAAGACTTATATATACATGTATAAGAACTTAAAGTATTGCTCTATCTCTGTACATTTAATTTGAGAGGCTGTAACCATTAGCTCCCTACGAATGAAAGCCTATCCAATAGTATGGTTAGATTTACAACATTAAAGTTCTTTTTGTAGTTGGTTCTCGAGCGTGAAGCTCAATTGGACGATTTTTATTTGACGTACTCTATTCCTACTCCTATTAACATCGATATTTTGGCAACTGAGTACAAAATTCTATACAGCTCTAAATTAATGTCATTATAACCACACCTCTCTTATCCTCAGCGTTAGAGTGCCCCCTCGATACAACTGCCCTCGATTTATAGCCCGGGGGGTGTTTCCTGGGGCTGAGGTTGTGAGAGGGTGCGACTGGCAGTGGAAAGATCAAGACGGTGAGTATGTATACGTACAATGTGTACTCATGAGCCATTTGGGATTGCTTTCAGTATTGTGATCTTGAGCAAGTGCTTTCAGTATAGACGTCTAGAGTGATTAATAATTATGACTCAAACACTGTACGATGTATGTACACTAGAATTCTCGATTACTTGTTTTTATGCCTCGGTGCGCATGCACAAGCGAGGTATACGGTAGTGTGTTTGTGTATCTGTGTGTGTGTGTGTGTGTGTGTAGACTGTTTTAGCTGCTCAAGGATCTATGAAGTGCCAGTAAGAGTTTCTATAGGCTTCTAGTCATGTTTTCTTGGCTTGGTATTTGTGGATTTGCAAAATAAAGCTTCGTTCTCGAGTTATGCCTAGTTTTGATTACTTGGAATGCCATTGCAGCCTTTTCAGAAGAGTTCGTAGCAAAATTTGTTCATCGAGTGTTGCTACTCTACTTAGTAGTTAGCCCTGCACTAGAACGCTAGCTACATGTATTGGTAGCTGCAAGAGTGAGAAGAGAGCTGCAAAGCTCTGCTGACTTACAGCCATAGACTCAAACTTTTGGCATCGATCGTTTTTAACAACAATAATGGTCGATCATTACCCACTCTTTGAGTTTCCCTGTGATTCTTATGCAGAAATGTTCATCATGATAATTATAATCGATGTGTGTATAAAAGCTAGCTATTAGTAGCTTTATGTTATGTAGCTTTGGCACCTCCACCGAGGCATCAGCACCTGTGGTGCTTTCAGTTATTGTAGCTTGCAATTGGTGTTTCATGATTTGCTCTGCTTGTGCATGTTTTATAATGAACTCCTATATATGTATTATGTTTGGAAACCAGGTGGAGTGGGTTCCATTGGGAAGGTCATCAAGATAGAGGGCTGGGAGGGAGAGAATGGGGTGAGTGTTTTTTAACTGTCACAGTTACGTATACAAGTATAATACGTAGCCTGCCCAATTTTGCTTTCCAAATGTTTCTGTTACGTTGTTGTTGTAGTCCCAGTGACATGTACATGTCAGATTGCATGACTGTGCAACATTGCAGTAATCACTTGACCCCTCCCACTGCTTCCACTATAGAGAAGTGTGGCTCAGGTCAAGTGGAGAGATGCCCAAGTTTCTAACGTCTACAGAATGTCTCACAAGGGAAAGGTAATATGTACATGCACATGCACACCAGAATATAGTGTACCATTATTAGGTAACTCTCTTCCTGTGACTATAAATAGGTTGATCTGAAGTGCTCGACCGCTGCAGCTGGTGGCGTTTACTATCCCAGCCATCTTCCGGTTTTAGGTGAGTTTCATGTCTTGTCGTCAGCACTGACACTAACAATTCTAACCTGGTTACCGGTTCATTACACCATATTGGACAGTTTTTGTGTTTGCACTAGTTACGTACTGTTTTGAGCTGACATGTTTTCATTATTACGCATACATACATTGCACATGTATCTCTCACTATCCCTCTAATCCCTAACACGCACACAAAAGGGGCCTCCCAAGAGGATGATTGTGGCCTTCTGTCAGCGGGGGACTCTGCTCGTGTGGAGCTGGACCCTGACCTCTTCAAGATAGCGCAGCAGGATCATGGTGGCTGGATTGATGGAATGGCTGAGGTGAGAGGCTACCTAGCTTCTATTTGGCATTGGTTGTCACTTGATGATTTGATGTACATTAATTGTAGTCAAAATCTTCGACAATTCAGCTAATCACTTTGTGCTGCTGTCCGATATACATGTATAAAGATATGTATGACATTATTACCCGAGGAGCGCGTGGGCGGCCACAGGTATAGTAGTCGTTTGGTTTGTCTGTTTGTTTGTCTGTTTGTAATTTCAGGGTCTGCTCACCTGGCTGCCACAGCACTGGGTTTATAGCATGGATAGCCTTCACACAATAAGTTATTAGTTTTAACAATAGTAGATTTCGATGTCAGAGCTTTGTTGTCGAATAAAAGCGAGCATAAACTAAGAAGCTTGAACTTCCACATTGGCAGCTAGCTAGCTAACTACACGCGGCCTTTATTCGAGGTACCCTCCGTATTTACAGCTGACAGTGGAAAAGGGTCACTACAATAGAAAGCTAGAATTGTGACTTGTTTGTTGCTCTGTTAGCTGACTCCAGGATCCCAGGAGTCCAGGCATCTTTGTTGTGATCCTAGTCCACTGTGCATGCCTCATGTACCACTAAAACTCTGTTCTCACAGCATGCCTCTAGTCTGGTTTAGTTTATTGCTCCTGAGTTGACTAAATGTAATATATCACTCTACTGGTTTCTTTATAATCATGTCACCAGCCAAGGGTTTGCACTTTAGTGCTCTAGTTATGTAGACAGTCAAACGTTATCTACTAGTAGCTACATTTGTTGTTACTCCTATACCCCAGTACATAGGTCGGCTGTGTGTGGTACACGCCATCCACGATAATAGATCATCAGCTGTCGTCCGCTACTCCAACAACAGAATCTTCCAGCTCAATCTAGGCACGCTCACTAAGGTGAGTACTACTACTGTGTACTATTTTGTGAGTTCTTGGGTATAATAATATCACTATGCTTCTCACAACTTCCAGCGTTGCTATAGTGTTTGCTGGGTAATGATCATTGAATGGTTTTGCTTCTCATACTGTATTGATCTTTATCTAATGGGTTACCTTTCCACAGGTGGACGGCTTTTTGTTTAAGTACGGGCAGACCGTGAGGGTGATCGATGATTTGGCCAAAGTGCACTCACTGCAGCAGATAGGAGCAGGCTGGAACAATGACATGGCATTGGTATGAGAAACAGTATAATTATGTGCATGTATATACATGCATTTATCGTTGAAAACATGTACATTGTAAGACTCAGACTAAGAGACTTGTACCCTTGCTACAATTGGACCTAACCATACTTTATCTTTTAGGTGATTCCTCTACCTTGATTTTTTGCATTGCTTGCCATCATGTACATGTATTAAGTGCACTATTCCAACAGCCCTCTCCCACAATCTCTTGCAGTGTCTCGGTCAGCTTGGACAAGTAGTTCACATTCTACCAAATGGCAATGTAAAGGTCATCATCAAAGGTCAAAGGTGGATCCTCAGCCCGGAAACTATTGTACCAGCACCAGGGGAAACCCCTCCAGAATACACTGCAGGTACATGTACATATGTAAAATGTATACATGTATGTGGCTTATAATTATATATTGTAGTGCTGACATCAGCGTTTTACATTCAAGTCACACAGGAAGCGACTCATCACCAAGACTTAGTAAAATGGGTTGCTGGTTGTCAATGTTTTTTTGTCTTTTTTTCTTGTCTGTTCTATACAAAATCTTTTAGTAGCCTTCTGCAAGCTCTCCTGGTGTTCTAGAATCTTATTTCTTTGTCTTTTAGTCGTTTTCTTTCTCTTAAACTCGTCTTCAACTGTCAATTTTGTTGCTACGCATCCTTCTGGTTGGCGCAGATTCAACCTGCATTTTGGTTGCTAAGCAATAAATGCATTATCTCATGGATACTGATGATTATCACTCGTCTGTGCCTAGTAACTGTCACTTGTACCTTGCAGGCACTCGTGCAGTTACTGGCACAGACTCGTGATAATCTTCAGTATCCATAGGATAATATCATATTGTAGCTAGTACTTTACATACATGCATGATTGTGCATGCATGTATTATACATATACGTGTATTATGTATAGCCAGGAATGATTTTATCCATTCCCTTATGCTCAACTTAACGCATGTTCTCCCCTCCCACAAAGGAGTAGTAGTTAAGACCAGTATATGTCTGTCTGTCTGCCATGTACGTGTGCATCATATCCTCATACAGCAATTGTAGCTCTTCAGTGTCTTTTGAACAATTTCATGCTTACTTAATCTCAATTATTTTCTGCTTTGCTCAACAGACAATATCAGACTGGGTCTAGATGCAATGTTAGCTGTTCGAATCTCTCTAGACGCCGGGATTGCAGATCCAGAAGCACTGATGATAGCTGTCGCTTTTGGAGATGTGAAAACTGTGAATAGTGCACTTGAGAAGCACCCAGAAATGGTAACTAAACAGTACATGTGACATGAAGGTTGGATATTTAGAAATGTCGAGCCAGCATGCAGTGGCGATTATATTGAGTAAGTGTTGTTTTCAGCACAACCATAGTTTCCTAATACTGCGTTTCATTATGTTCATGCACGTACGTCTACTAATTAATTACAGTATACATGTGTAGCGGGTAATTTTCGGGGGGGGGGGCAAAACATTCATGGTTGAGCAATATTTAGTCACTTTGTGGACTGCAGGTTTCGTGTAAAGTATTCGTGGTCAGAGCTTCAACCACGAAAACCACGAATATTTTGCCCACGAATTACCTGCTATACGGTATGTTACATGTGTACGGAGCACATTTGTGTACGGAGCACATTCTTGTGCACATATAAAAATTGTGTTATTAACATAATAATTATTTTAAATCTTTATCAGATTGACGTAGTGAATGCAGAAGGGAAGCGTCTCATGCACACAGCCATCATTGAGGGGTTCAAGCCAATGGTGGAATTGCTTCTAAAACATAAATCAAACTTGGAATCTGAGGTATTTATTTTGCCTAACATACCGTACTGACTGAAACGTAATTAGATTTAAAGTTGATACTAGCTTACAAGTGCCATGCGTGTTACTGTTACTGTACTTGTTAACACAATGTTATTCACGGACACCGTTATATCATGTACATGTAGGATAATGATGGTGATATGCCACTCCATGTCAGTGCTTTCTGGTGAGTTCTGTCCCGGCCATAAATTAGCTGATTGTTATAAAGTCCACGCTTAAATACATAATAATGTACATGCATGTATATAGATCATCAATTAAGCAGTGAAAATGAAACTCATATCATCTTATAATTATTGATCAATCTTAGAAAAGCTAGATGCTCTCGATCTAGTGCACACGTATATGCTGTTCCTCATACAGTAACAATGGTGCTGCTGCCAAACTCTTGCTGGATGCTGGGGCGAACGTGAATGCAGAGAATGGGAGGGGAGCCAGTTCAATCACTCTGGCTGCTTCGCAAGGACACGACGATGTGCTGCTGGTTCTGCTGTCACATCCAGAGGCAAACCTAAATTTTCAGGTATTACGTACTAATGAGTATGATTTAATTAGTTTTAATTGCCTGATTTTCACTATGCATGGGAAGTCACATACTTGCCATGTACAGTGCTCCAACCAAAGAGACTGGAACTTTTTATTTTTCACATTTCAGCTCATATCTTTAAAAGTATAAGTGTTTTGTTCAATATGAGTACAGGTATTGAAAGATAAAGTATTGGCGCTTCTCTTGGACCACCTCCTGTTACATCATATTACATCATCACTACAAGATGGCTTCCTGAAGAAGAGCACTGACGAAAATATGTTAGGCATAGAACTAGCCTATTTCTTTGAGTTAAGATCTGAATTTTTTTGTGCATGAACTACAATATGTTGCTCAACTTTTAAGCCTCAGCGGAAGTCTTAGACACTAGTAAGTACTGAGAAATACTGTACCTAGTTGTTTTGTGGTAGTAAATATGTTAGGCATAGAACTTTTGAGTTTATGCTAGTTAAGGTCTGATTTTTGATGAGCATGTACTATAATAGTGTAGTTTTCATCTACCTACCTTTAGAGAAACTGCAAGAGTCTCTTCGTTGCTAGAGCAGCCCTTCTTGCACAAATTTCTTGTTTTGCTACTTTTGCTGACGTAAGCAATGAATTTCCCTGATTTATGACATCATAAATCATCCTGTTGTTATTTGCTACATCCAAAGCTCATGTGATGCCTACCTTGCAACTGCACAATTGTTTCTGTCATCAAACATCATGGAGGGCGTGTCAAAGCCATTGAAACGTCAAAACAAGATGGCGTTTTTACACACAAAACATATTAACTTTGCTCTGTTCTTTGCTTCTGTTGTACTGTGCTGGCTATAACTCAAGGTATCTGTCTTATATACTATAATAATACATCCCTATCAACCAGTTTATCTTAAATATATACGGATAGAGCTGTATAAAAGTTCCAGTCTCTTTGGTTGGAGCACTGTATGTGTTTCTTAGTGAAGCCGGAAATCAGTGCAATTTTGCAAAATTGCTCAAACGTTGCAAACGGGTGGCCAATCCTACTTAAAACCTGCTGGCGCTAAATTGTGAAAGCTGCCGTTTTACGCCACCTTCTTAAGTATTTACTACACTTATCCACCAATGCAGGACGTGGATGGGAGGACACCTCTACACAGAGCAGTACATTCTCATCACAGGTCCACTCTCCGAATCCTCTTGGAGGCTGGGGCTGATCACACTGTACTCGACTCGAAACAGTTTACCGTCGCTCACGATTCTAGCGGTCTGGGAAATATTGCGTATGTTGTGACTGTTTACACGTAGTAATTATTGCACCTATTATCGTCACTTAATGAAGTTAGTCAATGAACGTACAGCAAAGCTGTATGAAATTTACCAGTACGTATTATAGTTACATATGTGTGTGTACCCATATGTAACACATACTGAGTTTTTTCCAGTGCGACCGAGGAACTTTTGAGGTTTCATCCTGAGCTGATCAATATGAAGAAGGACAATGGGAGCAGCCCTCTCCATGTGGCAGCTGCCAACAACCACTATGACGTTGTTTCACTACTGGCTTCTCATGTGCGTGTTCTATACAAGCTACATGTAGTATTGTGTATGTTAATTTTACACGTATGCACGCTTGCATGACAAATGATCCATCATACATTCTTGGCGTGTGTGTACCTGTCATGGTTTCCCATCAACAGCCCACCTGTAATGTGAGCATCTTGAACAACATCCGGCTGACTGCCCTACACATTGCTGTACATGAGGGACACATTATAACTGTGGAAAGACTGGTCGGCTTTGGTGCAGACGTTAATGCCATAGCAGGGGACGGAAACACTCCTCTGCACTTGGCCCTGGCGAGAAGTACTATGAGCGCACCAACCAAGGCCACTCCCTTTATTTTGAAAGTATGCTGACACAGCTAGTGGATGTAGTGTGTGATCCTTGAGGTCAAAGTACTATAGTTGTTAACTTGTTAAAATACTGTACCCTCAACCTGCAAATCAACGACTTTACTGTAGACTCCCATGTAAACTCCCAACTATACTGACAATACACCTTCGTCAGACATGATCAATTTGACGCAGGCCATTACATACAAATTGGCTGCACTTAGTTTGTCCATTTGTGCTGTGATTGTTTCACTTTCACTCCACATATAAAAATCAATAATACTTTTTATCACGTTTCCTTAGCTTCAGGAGGAGCTGGAGGAGACCCATGGCAAAGGACTGCTGAATCCTAACATTATGGTGGGCATATTCCTCGTGGTGCAAGGAGCTGACCTGCACATCAAGAACCTGATGGGATTGAGCCCTGGCAAGATCCTACCTTCAGACGTTTGGGCCCTCGTGTCCTCTTACAAAGGAAGATCGTGAGTTACGATAATTACTATTGCTGAGATTATTAATAGTGTTTCATTTTGTGTAGGTATATGTATCATGATGTGTGTGTACCTCTTATATTGACTAGCATCTTCAATTATGTGTTGTTATTCCATCTGTTACAGAGACTCATTCCATGGCGCTTTAAAGGAGCTCGTGAGACCATTCCACAACGAACTCACAAAGGTATAGTCGGCTAATAATTACACAGTAGTTTGTATGTATCTTCATGCATGACTGAGTCCATGTATAATTTTTAGGTGGCTCGTAGCCAGCCAAAGATACACACTGCCCCTGCCAGCATGCTCTCGAAAGATATGCAAGGGACCAGTCTCAAAACATCTCAAAACGCCAATGAAGTGCTCTCGAAAGATATACAAGGGATCAGTCTCAAAACATCTTCTTCAGCTCAAAAAACCAATGAAGTAGGCAGAAGTCGCGAATCAGGTCAAGTGTCAGAGGCCAAAGCTGCAAAGTTGGTTGATAATCTGTACAACAACACACCTCCCGTTTCAAGGAGAGCTCCTACTGTGGAAGGTATATTGATTGATTGTCATATGGTTATAAATTTAATGATCCATACACATGTACACATTTTGAACCCAACTGGTATGCTACATGTACCTTACAACTGTTGAACTCTGTAGATGTCCTCACATGTTGTCTCTGTGAGATAGGGGCTGACATTAAGCTCCTTCCTTGCGGCCATGTAGCCTTGTGTCACAACTGTGTGGTCTGTGGGCAGGGAGCTAAGAAGTGTCCAATGATTGAGTGTAGGGTGAGTTAGGTATATGCATGTGCTTCAATCAGTATAAAAAAAGTGCAGTATCTCGATCCCAACATACCAATGGGGGGGGGGGGTATTGCTCGGAGATCTTGTCTTTGGTGTGACACCACATGCAGCATCAAAAATGTTTTTATACACGGCGCTGTGCTATTATACATACACCCATGAATTCTACAGAAACCCATTGACAATCGTGTTTCTGTGTGTGTGTTCTGCAAACAAGATGGAAGTTTGGATCGATTCTCTCCTTGTGCTCACAGCGTCTGTCTAGGTACATGTGTGTGCATGCCCTATATATACCCCCTATGCATACAGCTGGGACTGTCAGAAACTTTCACTTGTATAATTTTGTTGATACTTCAGTTGAGCCTCGATTATTCGAACCTTGATCATCCAAAGTCTGATTGTCCAGATGAAAGATTCGGCCAATATTTCATAGCAAACACCCACTCGCACATGCGCATTAAGTGTCCACGTGTTGAAAGATTTTTGTGTTGCTGATTAGCAGAAGCAGCTAACGCTTCAGCTTAGCCTAACAGTATAGCTTGCTACCTTGTTCTGTCCACTGATGCATTACGTCCAAGACTATTACATTTGTAAGAGCTATGGACATCGTTTGCTGATTTTGCATGAAGAGATCACTCGAATTATTGATAGGTGTGGCTCGGGTATCCCAATATTTCAGCCATTCGGATGAGGTGGGGACACCAGGTGTTCGGAAAATCAAGGCTCAACTGTACCTATATATATTCGCGTACATGCATACCAGTATACATGTAATGGAATGCACATAAAAGCTGCTGGCCTTTAAAAGATTTTGTCTATTGCATAATGTATTCGGGACCTATATAGGTGCATGCCTTTCTTCATGCACGGTAGCCAATATAAAAGGGCTTCCCACTGCATGTATATACGTATTAGGTTCCACTTCTGATCATTCAATCTATGGTTCAAAAACATTCACCCACACATGTATAGGGTGTAAAGCACATCACAGCCATTGTCTCGCTTGTCAGATTCTGGCAGATTGATGAGATAAACTCAAACTTTTGTCACTTTAGTTACAAATATATTTTTGTGTCAATTTTGTATAGTTATAATTATATAGAGTTATGTGCCTGGTTTCTAGCTACATTATTGCAATAATTTGATACGTATAATTGAACTATAATTATACAGTCAATAAGTTCAATCTGTGCATAGCTACATAAAATATAATAATTTTGTTCACAACTCTTCTTTATAATCGCACGTTATTTGAACATATTTCTCAGAAGCTTCAATGCTTTCCTCACTTCTTGGTTTCTCATGATAGCAATAGGATCGACAATTGGGAGGAGAGAGAACACCAGTCGAAAGATATACCTCGGCAATATATAAGCATCTAAAGTTTGCTCCCCAATAAATGGACCAGAAGTGATATAGAAAAGAAATGGTACAGCCGTCACCCCAAACAATGCGAGAAACAAAAGCAAGAAAGTTACGTTTGCTTTTCTCTCCTTTTTTTTCCTGATCAAGAACTCTTCCGACTCCAAAGTCCCACTTGAAATTTGATTCTGTGTTTTTCTAGCTTTGATGAACATAATAATGTACATCACTAACGGAACATAGCTTCCAATCACATTGGAAAGTGGTCCAAGTACTATCAAGACTAATTGACAAGCGTCAGGATTTTTACATCCGTTCTGAGGTGTGCAGTACCAAGCAATCCGATTAAAGTCCGTACAGTCTAGTGCTACAGGTATCAAGGCAGTAATGACTGTTACTAGTACAGCACTAATGTTAAGCGGTATGATCACTTTTCGACGAATTCGTGGATACTTGAAAGGCATGAAAACTGTGCAAAAGCGATCACAAACAATAACGAACATAAGTATGCTCCTCATTTGCCAATCAATTGTTAGTAAAAAACCAGTAAGACTGCAAAATGGTAAACCCATAACCCATTTTCCTGAAGCAGCACTGATAATCGTGATTGGTGTACTGAAAACGGTGTACAGCAAATCAATTAATAGTAGTTGCAGTGCAAGGAAGAATGTTATGTTACGAAGATGCCTGAACTTTAGGATCAGAAATATCATAAATGCATTGAGAATTAGAGCGATTGGTAGCTGTAGACCAAGGAATCCAATCAGTATATAACGTAAAACAGTTTCCAAATTCCTATTAGAATACTCCAATCCATATAACCTTGATTCTTCGCATGTCCTGGACAAGTTGTCAGATTCATCAGACACATTCAATAGGCTCATGCTAAGCATATTTGTTTGTGGTGGCTATAAGATCAATGCCGTGCACACTTATATATAGTCTACTGCATTTGTGTGATGTTTCATTTATATCCGGCAAGTTGTTGAATCACCGTTGCTTTAGGTAGTGCAATAGTTGTATAGCTACATTTCACGCGAAAATGTGCTCCAATGCATTTTTTAATACATACCTTTACGAATAGCTGCAATTTGTGGCAAAACTGAAAGGTTTAAGCTGTGCATCGTCTCAAAAATGTATGAAAAGCTTTGATCACGAAAAGTTGTTGAAACTGACCTATATCAAGATGCTCATAGAGCATTCACCCCGTGCGTTGAGCTTCATTGTACATGCAGCGGCAAAACGGATACAATAATTTTTACCGTACGTAATGAGTCTATAATGACCTTGATTCTTCGCATGTCTTATTGGACAAGTTGTCAGATTCATCAGACACATTCAATAGGCTCATGCTAAGCATATTTGTTTGTGGTGGCTATAAGATCAATGCCGTGCACACTATTTATAGTCTACTGCATTTGTGTGATGTTTCATTTATATCCGGCAAGTTCATTGAATCACCGTTGCTTTAGGTAGTGCAATAGTTGTATAGCTACATTTCACACGAAAATGTGCTCCAATGCATTTTTTAATACATACCTTTACGAATAGCTGCAATTTGTGGCAAAACTGAAAGGTTTAAGCTGTGCATCATCGGAAACTTCTCAAAAATGTATGAAGAGCTTTGATCACGAAAAGTTGTTGAAACTGACCTATATCAAGATGCTCATAGAGCATTCACCCCGTGCGTTGAGCTTCATAAAAATTATTGTATCCGTACATGCAGCGGCAAAACGGATACAATAATTTTTACCGTACGTAATGAGTCTATAATGACCTAATTATAACTTAGCATGGCATGATATACGTAGGCCCTGATAAATTAATATACTTTTTTCACCCGTTATTCTAATGAAAAATGTGTCTATTAGGCCCCGATTAACATGCGTATGTAATGAATTTAGGGTCATAAAGTTGTGTAAAATTAATGATGGCAGACGTATATGTATCACGCTATTATTTCCTACATTAAAGTAAATAATTTATCTGATTTACAGCCACCTCGACTATACCGGTCATTTGGTTTGGCACGAATTGCTAGCTATATACGTGTTTAGTGCACAAAACTTGTTCTTAAAATGCGGCCACTCACTATTCCATATATACCGGCCAGTACACATTACCTATTACGGCCGGATATGACGTTTTGGTGACGTTTTGGGTGTGGTTGCACTAGAGCAAAATGACTCGAGACAGAACCGTAAAATTAGTCATTATAGATTCGAGGGAGGGAGCTGCGGCTATTTTCTGAAATGCGGCCACTGTGCTATTCCACTGTTTCTTAAGTGTTTTCTGTTTTCAGGGCTCTCGTTTAAAAGGAGAAGTCTTGATCTGGCTAAGTGTGTTATGGGTGTTATTGTGCTGTAGGATGTTGCTTTTATATCCAAAATGCCAAGTCAGTTCAGATCATTCGCCAAATAAAATACTGTACTGCATATAAATTATAGTTAGTCTGTTCGGGAATTGAATAATGGTTACCCCATGCAGTTAAGTATTATCGAGATGAGTAATGTTTTGCACAATTAAGTAACACATGTACAACTTCACATTATGTTTATATTAATTTTGTTATTTTAAACTTGAGACAGTCATTTTTCGTGTGGGTTAATTCAGTGAGAGCAATATATTCATCATCACATCCTATGTACCAACCGTCTCTCTTTTCAGAAATAACCGTACAGTGAATATCTTTTGAATAATGATCTTGGTCTCGATTTTGGTTCATTAGCTCTACAGTGATGTAAAACTTGGCTGGAAACGTGAGTGTGTCGTCATGGTCACCTTTAAGTGAAAACACCTGCACTGAAACATGAGTTGCAGTACCACTTCCAGCTCCATTTGGTAGTATCCTTAAAAAAAACTTGTATCCACCAGGATGAGTGTACATGGGATTACTCTCAATGTGACCGTTACTTTCCTTCACCGCTTTGAAATCGCTCAGCTGGATGTTACATGGCAAAATACCCACTGCTATGTTCAAATTGTTAACAAGCTCCTTGAGGGATGTGATTTCTGCCTCTTTGTCTTGTTCTTTTTGCTCGAGTCGCTTGTGAAATTCCTGAACTACCTCCCCAAATTTCAGCTCAAACATTTCCTGTTGATTTTCTAATTCCTTTCTTAATTTGTCATCTAATTGTAGCAGTTGTTCTCTAAGTTTCTGCTCACGTATTAGGTATTGCTCTTGAAACTTCTGTTGTGTTCGTTGCAGATTTCGGAGAGCATGATCAATTGCTTTTTGTTGTTGTTGAAGCTTCTGATCAACTTCTTGTTTCTGTTCTTTATGCATCTGTTTGAATGCTTGCTGCTGCGTTCGAAACTTTTGCTCAAACTCTCTTTGTTGGCAATGTACAATGTTGTTCAGAATCTCGGACTCTTTGTTCTGAATCGCCTGCTCTAGTGTTTGTTGCTTCTCTGCTTTGATTTGTTTGGCTTGTTCATTCATTAACCCAGTGGCTATATTATTTGCAATTGCCTCAATCTCAGAATCTTTGTCCTGTAACATCTGCTCGTAAGTTTGTTGCTGCTCTTGAAGCTTAATTTCAAAGGTTTGGCCGATTCTCAGAGTAGTAGCTGCTATCAAGGCTAGGTGTTTCTGTGTGGTTTGTTCCATGTGCTCCCTTTGCTTGTCTCGTATAAACTCAGCCTCACAACCAGCGTAATTGAACTCACACTGGATTTTTTGCTGACTACACATCTTCATGTGGTCTTCAAGATCGTCTCGTTCAAAGGTGGCTCCACATCTGTTGGGGCACACAATGGGATAGTACCGACAAACGTCAAAATGCTGAAATACATCACGAAATGTGGCACTAAAAGAACAATGCTGACATATGTGATCTCTATTTGGGCACTCTTTGGAAATGTGTGTGTCCACATTGCGTTTCTGAAGTTTTTGCTCACAGCCTTTGGGGCAGTCCACATCGACATAGACACAATCCCCAGTACTGAGGTCTAGGTGAGCATCGAGGTGTTGAAGTTGGTCAGTCCACTCACAGCCACAACTCTTCAGGGAACAGTGAACCTTTAGAGAGAGAATTCTGGTGTTGAATTTCTTATGTGGACCCAATAAGCCAATATCTTTGCTCTCACAGCTAGGACATGGATGTTCTTCTTTGATAGCTGCTTCTAAACACAATTTACAGAAAATTTCAGTGCAGCAACTTGCAATAGTAGGTTCCCTAGCTACATGTTTGGACTGCTTGCAGTAGTACTCTTCAGGAACTTGATCAATGAACTCATACTTGTAACTTACTGGGTTGTTCAAAGTAGACATAGCAAAGAATAATTGTATCTGCCAGTATTGCTTTTATGAGATCAAATAATGACTAACCCATTAACCCATAACCAACATGTTGCCAAATTAGGTAGAATGAATCTCATGTGACCATGTGCATTGTGTAATTCACTAGAGTGTGTTTAGGCTTTAGCAGAGAATCATGCTAAATGTATACCGTATCGCAGGTTCTTTCGGAGTTTTCGTATAGTAGAGCATCATTCGAAAAGTAAAACTGCGAAATTATTCTACCACACTAGGCTGTACTCCACCATGCAGAGGAGGTACGTCAGGTATGGTGCAGTCAGCAATTAGTCTCAATTATCCTCCCACATACAACGTTATTGCCGAGTTCAATCAGAGGCTAATTGCATTCTATCTAATTGCACGTATGAGGGACACAAATGTTTCATACTAACATTTGCACCAACGAAAATTACCCGCTTATACAACATGCATGCTTGAGGATGTATACGTTAAAAAATCATGTTTAGTAAGTTTATTAGCTGCATGTATAGTAAACCTGAGGAAGTGTAGTGGCTATAGGCATGAGCCACAGTCAAGGTAAATTAGTGATCAATTAGTGATGTGCAGAAGCGACTAATCACTCCCAGGAATGACTTATACAGCTAAAAAGCCATACTATATACACAATGTCGGATTATCTTACATATTTTCGCGAGTATTAATTTCTGCTATTTCTGCGAATGAGAGTAAAATCGCAAAATTTGTACTCACAGATAATTGGAAAATGCAATGAATCCTCTCATTAAAACCACATGCGAGTACATAGAACGCTATGAAGTTTCACAACTTGAGCAGGATTTAGCAGAATTTAATACCAGCAAAATGAGCTAAACAGTGAAAACGCAAACAAATCTAGGGTATTCAAAACCCTAACTCTCAGTTAACCTTTATCTGCCGAATGATTCTCATTAAAATTTCAATCTCTGCTACCTCACCCGATTCACGTATAATTATACAGATTTCTGTAACATTTTGCACCCTTTTTTCCCCATTGGTAACCCAATCCAGCCACACCCAGTGAAACCCCTCCATAATGGTGTATGAGATTCTTAATGTTTTCGGCGTACTCTTGGAACTGCAGTACGACACCTATATCAGGACATGATGAGGTTGTAGCGTACACCCTCACAATAACGTCTCAGGGGTGATGAAACCTTAAAAGGCGAGGGGCACAGGCCCCTTTGAACCTCGGTTTTAAGATCCCCCATACATGTTTGGGTGAGGTGGCGCGCCAAAACACGAGCGAAAAATTATATACATGCCTCGATTTTAGCAACTTTGTGCACTCTCTGATGGACAGTGCAGGGCGCACGTTTACGACTCAATTACTATGGGGTGCCGTTTGTGTCAAAACACCATGCCGTGTCAAAACTGCCTGTTTATAAAATCCACTTCACTGTATTGGTCTCCCGATTTACTAAATCAGGCTCCCGCTTTACTAAATTCAACGCTTATTAATGCCACACCCATAATGCTCATTCATTATTTGTGAGCCTGATTTAGTAAATTGGGAGACCAAATACAGCGAGTGGATTTTCACATACATTAAACATGCAGTTTTGACACAAACGGCACCCAATAAATAACGAATAAATGAAGGTAAAGGGTGGATGAAGTATCGTAAATTGTTCGCTGCTTAGCATTTACTAGCTGATTACTAGTAATTTACGATACTTCATCCACGTGCGAGTGTTACTTTGTGACAGTGTTTACGTAGATGGACAGAAGAATCATATTTTAGTTAATGGCCACTTCAAAAGTTTATTCTAAATAATATTGATTAGCTCTAAAAGTGGGATTTAAATCAATTTGCGGAAACATTTCCAACGGTCTTTCCACGAAAACCCTCGAAATATACGGTAATTGCACGGGACATTAGTTTGCCTTATCTTTTATTTTATTTGCAACAAGGGATTAATATATAGTACTCGCCACAAGCACTGGCAAGGTACATAAAATAATAGCACTAGGCTTCGTCTCGTGCCATTGCTTGTTACTCGTGCTATTAATCTCATATTGCACTCTTAACCACATACTACTATTACTTTAATAGCACCTGTAGTGCAAGTAAGAATGTTGTATATATTGTGAAGATGCTAGAACCTTAGAATCAGATTGAGAATTATATCGAGCAATTGGTAGCAGACTAAGGAATCCAGTCAGTATGTTACTAAGGTATTATGAGATGGATATTACAGGTACGTGGTAACAAAACTAAAACTTTCGTTACCGATACATTCATAAAACAGATAACAAGGTGAAAAAACTCATATTCAGGAGAAAAGAAAGCTCCACTAAAGGGGTCGAGGACTATATACATATATCTACGCAGAATGTTACAAAATAGAGTGTTTATTACTGTGCAGTGTCCTTGTCTTTGTCTTGCAGCTGACTGGCTGTGAGAGGTTGAAGGCTTGGATTACGCAAGAGTGTGTAAGCCACCAGCCAGCGATTCCTGATTCTATGAGATCTGACTTTAGATGGCCTCTCAGATGTATCTATAGAAACAGGAGAAAAGCATACTTGTACATGTATATGGCAGCCACTGGCAAACTTTATATACGAGCGTGAGCGAATTGCGTACCGTATTACTATAGAGTATTTTGCGGGTGAAAAACCATTGCGAAAATTGTCCCTTTGCGATCTATATATTGCGTTCTGGCAAGGACGATGTGCAGTACTAATTAAGGTTTTGTGATTTATTTATGCAAATTGATTAAAGTTCGCATATGTTTGATGCTCGCAAAACATTCTAGGTATTTGGATCGTATTAAGATAATTAAGTAAGCGGTTGATTTTGGCATGTATATGTTTTGACCAATATTGAGGAACAATTCTCCTCTCATTGCAAGTTCTAAAAACACAATGTGAAGCTTCAAGTAGAATTCCAAATATGATAGATCTATACATATATGTATGAGTGAAACTTCACAACGTGCTCGAAAATGATGAAGCACCGTAGTATGCCAAAAGAGCTTGGTGCACAGACCGACAGACAGATAGATCAACAAACAAACAAATTAATGGACTAAGTATATTACAATCGCCTAGGGCACCTTGGATGGCAGATATAAAATACCGTTGATTTTTAGTATTATACAGCAGACTAATTTCTAAAAACAACCTTGAGTTTCGAACACACCATACGTCTTTCTTTTTTTCATCTCACGAGAAAGAGTGTTGTTTTCTATGTAACAGCTTTACATTAATCCCAACTTATATACTGACAGAAATCACCTACCTTGTACGCCATAGGCAAGATCCGTATCGTAAGTTACTTCAGGGGGCGTGGGAATAAACGGAGATCGTCTAGACGTAGTGCCAGTGGTCAGATCTGCCATGAGGCGGACAAATACATGCACCACGGCGTTGTTGTATGCAAGGTCCACATGGAGAAAGCCAATGTACGTATTGTGCCCTATGAAAAGGAGTGGGTACGTAGCCATAAATAATGTGGGCCTGGCTACTAAAAACTACAAGTCAACAGGATTCCGAAATCTCAATGTATGTTTCTTTCCCATAACCATATCTTTTCCAAGGCAATATCATTTTGCCGACTTACCTCTATTTTGTAGGTACTATATACTTGGAATTGCATGGGATTAACCCAACATTTGCGAGCTAAGCAATATAGCATGTATGTATGTTGTATGTATGTTGTACCTATGTCAAAGGGCTCGAACCCCTTCATAAGGATGACTCTATCCAGCCTTAACATCAGCAACAATCCCATCGTGGCGGAGATGAGAACACGAAACAAGGCTGAGGCCAGTCCAATGATAGTGTTGTAGATGAACAGGACGAACATAAACCATTGAAATATTTTCCTGCATGATAAAAGTATTGTTGAATTGTACTCTAGACTATAATAGCTACCTATATGTATATATATATATGTACCTGGAAAAGGACACACCACACTCTGATTATTATTATGTGTGCCATGCACACAACACTGAATCTAAAAAGTCTTGAATTCAAAACGGCAACTGTATATATTATAGGGGTGCTACCTGTACCTGTGTGACTATAATTATACTCACTGGTTGGAAATGATAATGAACCGTCCTCCACCACGCTTCAAAAACATTGTCTTGCAAGCGATGACTTGAGCAGCAAGAACAAATCCAATCCAGGCGAGTGGAATCCTAATGACAAAAAACATTGTATACACTCCAATGTCAGTTTCAATCCACTTACAGGATTGAGGCTAAGGCGTAGAAAGCATAATCTGCCATGTATTTGAAGCCAAAAAAGAATAAGATTGCAATCAGACCTAGGATCCACAAGACAAGAGTGTACGACACAAATGCAGCGAGGCAATATGCAATTTGATAGCCAGCGTATCTTAGAGAAGCAGCCTGAAATAAACAAGTAGTTAGTCAGTAAATATGAATTCTAAAAACTGACCAATCGAAATGAGGAAAATCCCTTTGATACCACGGTGTTACCCCTTGCTGAAGCTTGGAGACTCTTACTGCATGATTGTGACCATATGCATGTGCATTTAGTCATAAATAGAGTAGAAAACATACTAGACGGAGACGACCATATGAATTATCAGCAGAAAACAAATCACCAAGGAAACCACAGGAGACACAGGGAGCACAACTGAATTAAGCAGAAAAGGAAATATCATCAAGTGCACGCACATAATTGAGTATAGACTCTCGCTAATCTGGAACTCTATCATCTCGATACACCGGTCGTTCGTTTGGCACATGCCGAGGGATATGTAACCATGGTAGCGGATATACGGAGGATATACATCGGTGCATATCCTCCGAGTAGGTGTGGTATACCACGTGACCGCAGCACTATAAAAGGACCTCCCCTAGCAACAATTCAATCCACGATGCAGACTGCAAAAAGAGCAGAGCTATGCCAGATTTTGCTGCTGTCAAAGAGCTAGTTGCAGGGCCGTAGCCACCAGTCAGGTTAGTCAGGTTTTAACCTGACCACTTTTTCCGAGGTGAATAGGCAATGGTCGTCACTACAGTAAACACATAATGGACAAAATGTGCAGTAAACTCCTTCTGCAGTGCAAAACATGCAAGCATCATGCTAGAACTATAAGTGATCAAGACTATTAATCTATAAGTATTGCATGCTATCATTGCTATGGCTGTCAATGTTGAGAGAGAATCCCTTCCAAGTCTTCCAGACCAAGCTCACCATCCAGTTGAGCTAATAATTTGTTGTTCCCGAAGCGATCATCATTTGCAAACCAGTTCTGTGGTCTTGCCAAATAAAACTTTGCTGTTTCTCCATCATGATGAGAATCAAGATGTTGTGTTCTGTAACATTATTTTGTGTTAGGGCTAAGCTTTAAAGCTAAACAGAATCTAGTCCAGCAGTAGACAAGGGGCGTAACCAACGATACCGGAAGTGGGCATGGCCCCAAAAAATTTCGGCGCGCTATGCGCGCCGATTTTTCCATTTCATAACCTGACCACTCTAAAGTTGGTGGCTACGGCCCTGGTTGAGCAACAAGAGTCGACTCCTACAGATGCTCAGGAGCTTCAATGGTCCAAGTGTTGGCCATTCGACGTCCCTTACCGGTGCATGGAGTTGCAATCTTTTCTCTTGGGATAAAATTATAACCACGCCCATGGACCCATGGAGGCTTAGCCATCTTGTTGGAGAGTAGCTTCTGTGTTTCTGTCGTTGCTTGGAGTCTTAGTACCGTAAAGCTTGGCTTTCTGTTTCTTTACTTTCTTAAACAAATGAAAAACACCTTGAAACTGTGCATGCCTAGGGCTGTATGTTATTTTTCTATGTATCGTACAGAGACCAATGAATAGTGGTGACGTAAGTGCGGTAATAATAGCTTGATCATTACAGCATGATCATTACAGCATAAAACTCGCCCTGAAATGCGGCCAGTCGCTATTTACTGGTAAGTTCTGGCTGCCCTAAACTAGGTTTGTTTATTACGGACGTTTTGGATGTGGTTTGGCAGAAGAAAATTGGTTAAAGAGCATAATGATGAGACAGAACTACAAAATTAGTCATTTGATTCGAGGCTATTTTCGGAATGCAGCCACGCGCGCCTCGCTATTGCGACCAAACTGCACTGTCCCAAGGGTGACAGGATTAATGAAAGTCTATACTGCAATACCGTATTTATGATTATAGGGTATACTTCGAGGGTACACATTTTCACGGAAAGACCGCTAGAAGGTTTCCGTCGATTTAATTTTTGCGGAAAGCAGCCTTTTTGCAGCATGCATGCATGCATGCGATACAAAATTGATGGGTATAAATGCTATATATACGGTTGTTGCACGAAACGATCCACATATCAAAAAAGGCTACTATGGTTAATTATTGTTGAGCAGGCAGATATCAGATATGATCAATGTTCGAACTTGTTCAACCGTATCCAGTCTTAACTACCATATAGCGAAAATTAAATCTGCGAAAACCTCTCTAATGGTCATTCCGCAAAAGTTATACCCTCAAAATATACCCCCTATACGGTATAATCTAAAAAGCTCAATGATATGCCTGCCAATAATAATTATGTTAATGCCAATGTGAATACTAAAAGTGAATCTGAAGCATAATTATACTGAATTATTATATGCACGTACCCAACAGGGACCGTGCGACCTCCAGGATTGCAGTATAAAAACCACCAGGAAGATGATTAGTTTCGAACCATTGGACAAGGAATGATTCGTTTTCCCCCAGTATACGTTCCAGAAATGAGAGAAAATTAAACAAACTGCCACTCAGAAGGAAACAAACCTGCAAGGCCGGACACAATCATGGAATTATTAAGAGTCCTGGTGCAGCATACATACAATATACATGCACACGTATGACATGTAACTAGTCTAGTTGCTAGTCTCACATATAATTATACGTTGAAGGCATGGCCCCGCGAACTAACATATTGCATGCATACTCTGATATTATTTTAAGGATACTGTTACATGTAACTAGTTGCTAGTCTCACGGGCCATATACGTTAAAGGGTATGTCCCGCAAACTAATTATATTTTGCATGCATAATCTAATTTGAGATATTATTTTATTAAGGATAATTATTATTACAAGTGTCAGTACTTACAAAAAATTGAAGCTGTGAGGACACTACCTCACACTGGACATACGGTGGCCGAGAAGGGTCACCCGCTTACGCCTATCGCCACAACAAACCGCGCGCGGTTAAACAAATTAAGAGCCGCCAACAAATTTTAAGATCAGTCTGCACAAGGTCAAAGGTCAATAAATCATATCTGGATTCTACTTAACGCAAGGTATTCCTTGCAGACTGCAGGACATGATTGATGGACCTTTGACCTTGTGCAGACTGATCTTAAAACTTGTCGGCGGCTCTTTGTTTAACTGCGCGCGCTGTGTGTCTCCTACCGCGTGCGGACATCAGGAACAACCGCGCGCGCTTAATGTGTTTACCGCAAGCGTTTAGAATTAAGCGTGCGCTGTTAACAAAACATCCACACGCGGTTCATTGTGGCGGTAGGCGGAGGCGGGTGACCCTTCTCGGCCACTGTAGGAACACTATTAACTATAATGTGGCTAACTATAGGCTTGTGGCTCTAGTTACTTCTTTTACTTCCTTTACTTCCTTTATTAGATTCTTCATGTCTATTGTCTTAGACGGTTAACTTATACTGTACTCGTCATCGCATTAACTTAATTTGTTGTCCATCTTTTGGGGTTAGATGTTTAATAGGATGTTGTGAAACTCTTGTGACCAGGCTCGTTGTTCATTTAGTACTGTCTTGTGTTATCTGTTCTAGGAAGTTATTTTGATTAGCTTAGGTATTAACATGTTTTCAGCTGCAGCCTTTTGGTACTGATTTGTGCTTTATTGCAAATGTTCTCTAAGTCTCTAAATCTCTGGTCCCTCATAGAAGCGGAAATACATGATATACCTGATAGAGAATTAATGTTGAGACAGTCACTGCTGCAGAAAATCTGAGAGGCAACTTTCGAGCTGAAAGAATTAAGTAACAGTCGTATATAATTATACTAATGAATTGAAGCTATCAATGTAGCTACGTACAGTGTGAATAGATGGATAGTGGAACACATACACCTAAATGTATACGTGACATTGTTTGTATGTGTACCTACGTAGTATACGCATACGAAATCAAGTTACAATATTTGCTCACGTGAAAGAATGCATGGACAGAAAGAAGAGAGACACCTAGAATTCTGAAGTTTCCTGCATGTAGTATGTAATGCATTTATAATCATAATTCACACGCATACTACATTGACACACGCGCACGCACGCACGCACGCACGCACGCACGCACGCACGCACACACACACACACACACACACACACACACACACACACACACACACACACACACACAAGTGAACTTACTTTTTGAAGAGATGTGTAACACACTGCTTGTAATAGTTGTACGTTCGATGGGCCCCATTAAGTTGCTCCATCTGTTACAAGTAGTCGATCAGTAAGTGTACACCATACGTATGTACACAATCGTTTATAGTATGCGAAAATATTCGAATCAAGATAACTGACACTATAATTTACATGCACATGCATACCAAAAGAAACAATCAACTCACTGCTGTGCCAAAGCCCAGCTTGCGACACAAGACACAGTCACGCACAACAGCATAAATGTACCACACGACTATGCATAGGAGCACAAGGTAGATGGGCAGTCTCATGCCTATGTACAGGCCAGTCTGTATCATGCATTGGGACAAAACCAAACATTGAGTGTTAGTTCAGGAAACTTAATAGGGATAGATGGATCATTCACTACATACCGCTACATGCGTATAGTGGGTAATCTTCGTGGGCAAGCTGACCTCGACAAAAATTGTTCTCACAACAGAGTGAGTACTCACTCAGGGTGGAATTTGTGGTGTATTTATTTATAGAAACATGCATGGGCAAACGTTGATCTCCACAAGTGTTGTATTGAGCTACATGCAGTCACATGCACAGTCTTACAATAACATCATTGCTGTTGCCGAGGACACAAGAGAGTCCAACGTCCCTCACAATGATATGACAGAGCCTATGGTATGATGAGAGTTGCATGGGCTTTAGCCAAATTAGAGGTTATACTCCATCCAATAATATGAATGTCTCTATAATACAAGATCTGTCTGGGAAAGGTGCATGCATGGGCAATGCATGGCCACCACTGGATTGTTCGCTTGCTAGCTGACTCGTGGGCGTTCATGCCGCTGTGTAGGAATCCAGGGTTGTATACAGATAGGTGGGGATCCTTATACAATACTAAAAGTGTAGGATGGCCCTGAGTGTTACAGTGAGCACTTTCGTCACACATGTACACGCAGTATCAACTTTGAAAGGATAATTAAGCAGCTAATGTAAACACTATCAATTAAGAGCACTCAGGGCTCACACAATTGGAGCGTCATATTCTGATCTACTGAGGCCAAGCACAATGATTATAGTATTGCAGGTACGAGAACCGGTTGATTTTGATTGGAGTAAAGATTGCCAGCTCCATCTTTAATTTAATTTAATTTAAATTTAATTTAATGCAAGGAACACCCACACAAATGTTCCATTTAACATTAATGTGGGCTACAACAAATTTCCTTATATGGTATATCAATTAGTGTCATACTTACAGGAATGGCAGGTAGATCAGACCAACTATGTGTCCTACGAGGGGTATTGGAGCGTCTACACACGAGAACAGGGGGAAGTACTTCACCGACACTTCCAGGACAGAGAATACGGGCGTCAAAACTATCAAAGACAAATTTTATACTGATTTCAGACAAAGAAATACAAGATACCTACTCATATCTACTTTTGTACAGTATTAAGTCGAATACAATTATACTGGCTGAATAAGCGCCTGGTCTGGATTAAATGCCGGTGATTCAATGATGGTTCAAGGCCTTAAACACGCCACGTCCTGAAACCTCAGTTAGGGAATAAATCTGCCCGGTGCCGGTTTATATAAGCGTGCACAATACAGCAGGGTGGTCTAAAATCAGTGAAAATCCTCAAATTATAGCAACACTATGCCTATAATGCGTGTTTAGCAAAGAGTACAGTGCCGATTATACCTGTTTGATAAAAGATGGCTGTATAAGGGTTGGTAGTAGGTAACTTCATATGCTGCGTCATCAGAACTATACCAATGTCTCCAGATAGAGCAGCAAAGAGTACGAGGTTGATGATGTAATCAGCTGAGTGGGTGAGCAGGTTCACTGGCCTGTATTACACATGGTAATTGTTATCAACATAATTATAGGCAATTTTTTCATAGGGAGTTTGTGCATCGATCCTTTGCTTTACAGCATAAATTGCTATAAAAAATACCATTGCTATTGTGCTGCTGACAGTCATTATTTCAAGGATCATATAAATTCTGATGAACTAGACTACCACAAAAATTGTGTGTCTTCAGATCTGAGTGATTACAATACTCACTGTACAATTCCAGGTAAGCTCCAGCACAGTTGCTTACACAGGTTGATTCTCTGGTATGTGAAGCTGAGCCCAATCACTACTAGCATCTGCATACATGTGTGTTTAATTGGCCAAAAGTAAACGCACAGTTAACCTTTTATAGTAGCACTAGATCTATAGATTAGCAATGGTACACAGTACCAGATATAACTAAAGTAGCTATGCATATTCATGCATGGCACTGAGCGCAACATAATTATAGAGTGTGTGTGATTGATACTTACACCAAGAACAATGCAGACCCAAAGAAATGCATTATCGGCAGTTCCATACTTCGATGCACATACATTGACACTAGAGCTGTGAGGAGAGATGAACAATATTCATGAAACATATACCATAGACTAGTGCCATGATGATTTCGCAAACATAATTATTATAGACCGTACGTAGTTAATGGAATATACAGCATCATAAATTTTTTGAGACTACATATATAATATTATGTACAAGAAACAATTATCTACATGTATATTAACATCATAATAATAATATGATGCTATTATTATTTCGTATAATTATAGAGTGTCGCTGTGATTACATCAACTATGGTATAATATTATATATATGGTATAAGGTAGACTAACACGGGTAAATCGGATGCATATTTATAGATCTATATTACTATGATAGATCTAGATTTACTAGATTGCTTAGTATACTCACTGCATGGTAGTTCTAATAATTATAAATCTAGGGCACCTCATGCATTAATTATTTCGAATATAGATTAAACATGGCTATACAAAAGTTAAATACTTAGGAGCCTCCATCATCAGATGATCTGCTTGATGGCGTTGCCGAGAAAGGACCACTGGCTGCAGGCTATGATTTCTAGTAGACAACTAATCTAGACACTATTTATATTAAATTATAGACAGTCACATAACTTTAACCACACCACACCTTTGCACGCACCCATGCAATCAATATAGATGAGGTTTCACAAAATTGACTGCATGCACCAGTCTTAGGCTAGAGTAAAGTATCAATCACCGGACGTCATCATATGTCGGACACCGATATCGTCAAAACTACAAAAGATACAGACACCATTCAAAGACCATTTTAAAGCTAATGTATTATACTATCTATTCTCCAAATTGTGTAGTTATACTGTGAAAATTGTTTGTTTTACAGCTGAAAGAAAACGCTGTCCGGTGGTAGCGATTGTCAGACAAAAACAACGTAAGTTCGGACAGTGCTGATATTCTCACCAGTAAGGACTCCTGCGAAAATGTAAGAACTGAGCACTATAGCGGAACTCTTTAGCTAGCTGCAGACCAAAAATGAAGCTCAAACTCCTATCAGGCTCTGCACTACACTCAGTTGAACTGGTAAAGGTATCTCGATCAATAAATCGGACATTGCAGTTATGATCAATAATATTTATTAACCGGACAATCTTACAAAGGCCACTTTTGAACCATTTCTCTTTTATACAGCACATGAAAATGGTAAGTTACTTGTATATCTAGTATTCATGGTTAAATTAACAGCCAAAGACGGTTGCCTATGAGCATACAGGTAGTATAGATCTAGTTTAGATCATGTATACTCACTGACAAGGTAGAATCCACAACTTGCTGGCGCTCATGCATCATTTATAAAACATTTTAATAATAATCAGGACACAATGTAAAACAATAGCAAAATCGTTTTCCTAGGCTCGGATGATCGACTTGCACTTTCGAATATCTGGAGCAAGGTCACGTGATCACGATCTTCACCGTTCCAACTCTATATATATACCAGCACACGGAATTTTCAGAGTCTAGGAGGACACCCATGCAGAAGAGGGGGTAAACCACCACACAATACTGTTACAGTACGTACAGTAGGCACTCTGGGAGTCAAAGGTTGTAGTTTTTTTCCCAGTCCCATTCCGTGTTGTGTTTTATATGTATCCATGCAGCTACTAGCTGCTGACGATCGAGACTAAATCTACCTCCGATGTTGCTACGTCTGCAAAGGGCATCACAGGTATCTTATTTCGAAATGTGTATTATCGTGTACATTATTATGTGGCATAAACATCTTACAAGAAGACGATAAGAAGAAGGTGTAAAGCAATGCTCAAGGCTGTAAGTACACTTGGAGTCAAAGGTTTGTTTAATGACTACCTAATACCTCCGTATATAGTATTACGTCTGTAAAGGGTATTACCAAGGGCTTATAAAGAGAAGAGGGCATGCAACTACAATCTATCGTATTATAAATAGGCGGATGCTTATGTCTAAAAATAGTTGTTGCACGTGCACTTTATACTCTAGACTATAGCCTTGTTTTACTCCAGCGCCCAAGACTGTAGAAGTCAAAGGTTATATAGTTCATTGCCCAGTCCCATTTCGTGTTAATTGTGTTTATGTATCCAATTTTCCAGCTATACTCTTGACGAGACTAGATCTACTTCCGATGATGTTACGTCTGTTAAGAGCATCACAGGTATCAGTAAAGTAAATGCCAATTAATACACGTGGCACAAAAGTCTTTAATTTTTCAGAACCCATGCAAGAGGTCTCTCAGAAGAGAAGTGCCCAAGGCTGTATAGGCACACTGGGAGTCAAATGTTTGTTTATGTTGCTCAGTCACAGTATATTGTATTTTAATTCCCATTATTCCAGCTATACTTCTGACGAGACTACCACCAATGGTTCATGCAGATCTACGTCTGCAAAAGGTATCAAAGATATTAAACATGCCCATACGTATATATGTGGTATGAAAGTCATACAAATTTTCAGGGTCAAAAAGGACACTCAAAAGAGGGAGTGAACCAGAACCCAAGGCTGAAGGCACTCTGGAAGTCAAAGGTTAGTTAAATTTCCAGTCGCATGCAGTGTTGTGTTTTAATAATCTATTCTAGCTACTTCTGATAAGACTACCTCCGTTGTCCAAGGCATCAAAGGTATTATTGAACGTGCTTATAATTATGTAGAATCAATTTTTCAGGGTTCAAAATGACACTCAGAAGAGGGAGTAAACCAGCGCCCAAGGCTGCAAGCACTCTGGGAGTCAAAGGTTATAGTTTAATTCCCACTCACAGTGTTGTGTTTTTATTTATTTATTCTAACGAGACTATACCTCCGCTGTCCACGGCATCAAAGGTATTAGTGAATGTGGCCAGAACATTTTCATTTTCAGGGTATACAAAAAGACACTAATTTTTATTATGCACTTTGCTCTGTTCACAATACAAATTATGTAACTAGAGACTTTGTATCATACAAAGTCATGCGAGCCAAAAAAAGTGTGGATGAGGTAAAAAAGTTATTCCTGTCAATGTGTGCAATTGTTTATTCTCAGCAACATTTCCAGTATGATATCTGAAAATATATGTTTTGTTTTTACAGTGTGGTTTCCGTTTGTGTGAAGGTCCGCCAGTCACAAGATCTGTTAGGTAGATCAGAGTACAACAAAGAACATTGAACATTGTTTATCATGATTGATGTATACGTTTTGTTTTATATTAATAGAGTCAGCAAGTTGCAGAAAAGTATAATATGCAAAGTCTGATAGTATTAGACATCATTTTGAGCCCAGCAGCACTGTAAAAGACAGTGTCCAGTTAATTGATCATAACCGCAATGTCCGATTTATTGATCGAGATACCTTTACCAGTTCAACTGAGTGTAGTGCAGAGCTAGCCTCGATTCAAGGCCGCTGTAAAGCGGACTTGAGTCGAGGCTAGTGCAGAGCCTGATAGGAGTTTGAGCTTCATTTTTGGTCTGCAGCTAGCTAAAGAGTTCCGCTATAGTGCTCAGTTCTTACATTTTCGCAGGAGTCCTTACTGGTGAGAATATCAGCACTGTCCGAACTTACGTTGTTTTTGTCTGACAATCGCTACCACCGGACAGCGTTTTCTTTCAGCTGTAAAACAAACAATTTTCACAGTATAACTACACAATTTGGAGAATAGATAGTATAATACATTAGCTTTAAAATGGTCTTTGAATGGTGTCTGTATCTTTTGTAGTTTTGACGATATTGGTGTCCGACATATGATGACGTCCGGTGATTGATACTTTACTCTAGTTATAATTATATAGACTACTTATACATGCACTTCGGTTTGAATCATGAATACAAGATGGGTGTTTGTATTGTTTGATTGTGTCATGATCTTCTGGATTGACATGCAGACGAAAAGATAAAATCTTCTTCAAAGTTAATAATGCCATTGTCAATTGTAGTGCAAGCCTCGTATCTCGATACACTTGGTGCAGTTTTGAACGCCTCTCTTCAGTTACAAGACTCCATATGGATGAAGAGAGAAGGAAAGTTTCAGGTTTGTGTGTCTTTGTCCACACAATTTGGAGAAAAATTAATAAACCTTTTGTCTTGCAGTCTTCGTACTTTTGGATCTGCTCGATCTTCACAGGGCTAGGCCAGTGTATTGTATTGTGGACTGTGGCTGTTTGCATGGACATAGAGAATGGCTTTCTATAAGCATGGATAGAAGTATTGACCATCTTGTAGTCTGGCAAGCTCAACTGAGAGAAGCTCTGACATGCCTTCCTCTGTCCCCGTTGGATAAATAGTCAATACAAAATCACCATGCAATAAATTAGCAATATTTGGGGGTACGTTATACATTAAGGGATTTATATTCAAATTCTACTTTGGAAATGACTAAGTATAAGTTTATATTTGCAAGGGCATTACTGAATTGTATAATCATCACTATTACAGTTATAAGATTATGGCCATATTGTACTCTAAAGCAATCTGACCCATGTATATACGGACCACAATAATATAAAATCGGGTATCTTAGCTTGCGGTGAAAGTTGTTTTCATGATTATCATCATTGTATGGACTATTAACTCACACATAAGAATTGGTGAGAGCAGTTACAGTGAGATTGTTCGTGATAAGTGCTGTGAAGTGGCATCAGCTAGTCGTGAAAGCTCTATACACGGGTGTGAGAAAGAGCTAGTTGCCTTTTGGATATGTTCCTTGGCTCGTTTGAGGGTAAAACATGCAATGGAGCACGCTCCTGGGTGTGGGAGTTTCCATGAGAAGATTAAATACTCTCAAGACTCTTCTTCTTTTTTCAATGATTGTCGACTCAGATCTAATGAGTTCTCGTTGGGTAAGCTAAATCGAGATGATGTCTGCAGACTCCCTGAAAAAGCACTTGGCAATTTGCCATGGTGTTTGTGTTCAATGTTAGGAAAAACTGACTTACTTCTATCTGTTGGTTGTAATGAGCCCCAAAGCCATATTCTTCACTATTTCTTGGTGGGTAATTCGAGAATAATGGTTGCTCTTCTGTGTCTGCTGAAATCATTCATTGATGAGTGCATGCATGCATGCATACAATTAAGGCTGTTTCTAATGCACTAGATCTATAAGAAACTAGATCTATAGGGAATTAACATACATTCAAATACCTGCCTAAAAGGAGTCAGGTATACCTTTTCAACAATAAGATTAATATTCACTCTTTGTAGAAGGCTTTCCAGGCTGCCATTATCATTCTCACTCAGTTTTCGAAGCTGTTGCTATCAAAAAAGGGCAGTGTCTTGGTGAGTGAGGTTAGATGGTTATAGTGTTGATCCTCATGCAGCCATCGAGCATTGGGACATAAAGCCTCATGCATGCTATAACCATTCTATACATAGAGCTAGTTGCCATGCAGTTCAACCCAGGTCTTTGCAAGGTTCCAGTCCTATATGCAAGCTGTACAGAGAATTCAAAGCAAGAGGTGTATCCTTTAGGAGTTTTTCTTGGAGGTTATAAAATAAAATCCACACAATCTTTTCCACATGCATCTTCTTCTTCTATTATATAGAGAATCAGCAATGTATATAGATCTAGATGTGATCATTGCTTTATACGGTTCACGACAATTTGCCAAGCCTTGGGGCCAAGAGAAACATAAGAACTTGACTTAAGCAATAATTGACCTGTCATTACAAAATGCCTTTAAAAACAGGTCACTAGAACTGAAGAGTGAAACTATGCACATGCAGATTATAGTATTCTAATGTTCATGCCCAAGACTATAGCTCCGACACATGCATGTAGATCTATAGGTCTACTACTACATGTCAGAGATCTAGATCTGGATCCTGATCTATAGCCACACCTTTGTCCTTTACAAATAACATGTACTTGCTGTGTAAAATTATAATGGCAGTTATGAGCAGAGGTATAGACATCTAGATCTAGTATAATTATTACGTTTTGAGAATGTGCATGCATGTGTGGTCACTGCAGTGCTCATCTAGATTTACAAAACATGAAACTGTGTAGAACCAATTAGATGTGGACTGTTTATAAGTGTTCACATTTAAATCTAGTTTCATAAACACAAGGTCTAAATAGCAATCTGTGGATTCCGAAGGCCATATTTGTGTAAGGGACATTTCAGAGTTATCGGATACCACTAACAGCATGCCACTGTATCCATGTTGTTACGAATTCCTCTTTTGTGTTTGCTAACAAATTAATGAATATCCAGGATGTCCACATGATTGGTATGAATTGCTCTTGTATAGCCCTGTTTAATAAAGCCTGCATGCGTATTTGAAGTTAGTGTATATATCTAGCTATCATCTGCTATTATTAATTATATAGTCAGTGCAACTGCATGCATGGTGGAAAAACTGGATAAAGCTCCTCAACAATGACTGTCATTGCTGCATTTTCCTTGATTTTTGTATGCTTGATTTCAAGGTATATATATAATATTATGTATCTTTAGCATAATTATTTGTACTCATGGTAAATCTTAAAGCCTCGTTCTTTATAATGTAGTCTCCTTCCTGCATGACATGCATGCATGGTTTACTGTTGGTGTATATTAATTGTATGTCAGTGTGAAGTCAGATCAGTGACTCCTTTAATATGGTCCAATTTATATTTTATTTCCCTCGTCATGCAGCTCTTCCTCACAGCCCCGGTTTGGAAGACCACGTGGCTGCCTTTTGAACAGACTGGATGTCCTTAATTGTACAATTGTGAATACAGCCCGCACAGATGTTCCACAACCAAAGTATGTTGAATTGCATTTGATAGAGAGCGTATACTTTAGTGGTCGAGTTGAGTTAGATTTTTTGAAGGAATCATGTATTATACTTTAACGTCTATCTATGTCCTCCAGTCAGTATGCTATCTATACCACAAGAATACGTGGGAATTGAAACTCCAGAACTTGCGTGATTCGAAGCAGAGATGACATTGTGCGGCCACTCGATACAATAGGAGGAGACCCACGCGTTTACTACCTCTTTTCACCAGGGAGGTCATTGGCCAACCCAACAAAGTTAGTGTGCATGTTCATTTACACACACCTATAATTATTACAACGTATAGCATGACTGCATGTAGAATGTATGCATCACATATAAGATAATTTATATGAACACATGCATGCATGCGCGCCAGGAGTGCATCGAATATACCTATAACGGTTCATTGATCATGAGCTGATGTTTTTGCAGTTATGGCAACCAGTTTCTAATGAAGTATAGAGTGCAGTGTCCGGATAATCATTTTGCTTTCTTCAATCTCACATCTCTGGAAATTGAGGAGCCGATATGCGAGGATCGTAATTTCCCTCAGCCAAGGTGTGTCAATATACTTATTAGCCAGAATGTCATAAGCATAAACTATGTGATTGTAACTACTGATAGTTAGGTCAGTTTTATTGGTCTGCGTGTGCTTCTATGTGCATAGTGTTCTCCAAACAAAGTATGGCATGCCAGTTTTGCCTTATCCGATAGATTACTTAATGTAACACTTTCTAAAAATGTAGCACCTTTAGTTCCATACATGTACATGATTCATGAAATGCATACTACGTATACCATTTAGTTGGACGTAGATAACTATAATTATTATTATTGCAGGGAAAATTTTATTGATTGCACTAAGGAGTACATGCAATAATTGGTATCTATTTAATGTCGCTGAATTATGCAGACGTTTGAGTTTGAAATAGAGTTATCCAATAACTTATAAAATGCACAAGAACATGCAACGGCATAACTGGCATAATTTAAGTATATAGGCACAAGACAAAGGTAGTGGACCTGCAGAGGCTCCCATGCATACACAAGAGAGCCGCCTGGAGCGAGCCTCTATATAACTATAGCTATAGATACAAAGAACAACAATCATGAAACAACAACAAACATGCAACTATATTAGTATAAGCAGAAATCACGTACTAACGAACAGCACCACGTCACAGAACTCATACAAACAATCACAATAACAGTAACAGGAAGCATAGTTAACCATACAGGAACTATGGTAATCTAATTTTACAAAAAAGTAACACGTACGTATTAGACTATCAAATATCTCAATGAATGGTATTTACATGGTAAACAGACCAATGCAACTGTTTGTGTGAAATGATTGATACATGTTTTATTTTGTAGGTGCATCGATTCCCTCCAAGTGAGCAGAGGTGGAGGAGGGTTTGGCTTTATTGAAACCTGTGGCACCAACATTCCCAGTGAACTAGCATCTTCGCTTGATTCTGGTAGGTGTATACATCCACCTCATGAATCTCAAGCTGTAATGATAATAATTATACACTGCATTCTCGCTTAAAAGGCAGGTTTAAAAATCTCCTACTAAAAAAGTTGTCCCCAGTAAGCTTGACCCAATTTGCATGCCATGCATTTAAAGCAGTACGACCTATAAATTATTATGATAGTTATACACTTTAGCCTAGATGAGGCACTGCTTTAGTATCTCGAGCGTGTTATGTATATATAACAATTGTCAAATCTAGAGTGTAAACACACCACACTTACATCACTACTCTATTGATCAACAGTTGTAAGACATATAAAATAACATAGGTGTATAATGCAAGTTTTTTTATTTGATAAGTCTCCATACATACCCACATTTACCACCAGTCCACCATGTGTCACACCACAACATTCACCTCTATCCTGAGCAACTCTTTGCATGACAG